>NC_053389.1:493168624-493772296 GCF_905171765.1 Bufo bufo
GGGACACGGTGTAAAAAAAAACAGTCCAGCAAAATCTGCCTTACAAAAACCGTATGGCATTTCCTTCCTTCTGCGCCCTGCCGTGTGCCCGTACAGCTGTTTACGACCACATATGGGGTGTTTCTGTAAACTACAGAATCAGGGCCATAAATATTGAGTTTTGTTTGGCTGTTAACCCTTGCTTTGTTACTGGGAAAAATGGATTAAAATGGAAAATTTGCCAAAAAATTGAAATTCTGAAATTTCATATCAATTTGCCAATAACTCTTGTGGAACACCTAAAGGGTTAACGACGTTTGTAAAATCTGTTTTGAATACCTTGAGGGGTGTAGTTTCTTAGATGGGGTCACTTTTATGGAGTTTCTACTCTAGGGTTGCATCAGGGGGGCTTCAAATGGGACATGGTGTCAAAAAAATCAGTCCAGCAAAATCTGCCTTCCAAAAACCGTATGGCATTCCTTTCCTTCTGCGCAGTGCCGTGTGCCCGTACAGCGGTTTACGACCACATATGGGGTGTTTCTGTAAGCTACAGAATCAGGGCCATAAATATTGAGTTTTGTTTGGCAGTTAACCCTTGCTTTGTTACTGGGAAAAATGGATTAAAATGGAAAATTTGCCAAAAAATTAAAATTCTGAAATTTCATCTCCATTTGCCAATAACTCTTGTGGAACACCTAAGGGGTTAACGACGTTTGTAAAATCAGTTTTGAATACCTTGAGGGGTGTAGTTTCTTAGATGGGGTCACTTTTATGGAGTTTCTACTCTAGGGGTGCATCAGGGGGGCTTCAAATGGGACTTGGTGTCAAAAAAAAACAGTCCAGCAAAACCTGCCTTCCAAAAACCATATGACAATTTTGAAATTGTATCTCTATTTTCCATTAATTCTTATGGAACACCTAAAGGGTTAACAAAGTTTGTAAAATCAGTTTTGAATACCTTGAGGGGTTTAGTTTCTAGAATGGGGTCATTTTTGGGTGGTTTCTATTATGTAAGTCTCACAAAGTGACTTCAGACCTGAACTGGTCCTTGAAAAGTGGGTTTTTGAAAATTTCGGAAAAATTTCAAGCTTCTAAACTTCTAAGCCTTGTGACATCCCCAAAAAATAAAATATCATTCCCAAAATGATCCAAACATGAAGTAGACATATAGAGAATGTAAAGTAATAACTATTTTTTGGAGGTATTACTATGTATTATAGAAGTAGAGAAATTGAAACTTGGAAATTTGCAATTTTTGACAAATTCTTGGTAAATTTGGTATTTTTTTATAAATAAAATATAAAAAATTTGACTTCATTTTACCAGTGTCATGAAGTACAATATGTGACGAAAAAACTATCTCAGAACGGCCTGCATAAGTCAAAGCGTTTGAAAGTTATCAGCACTTAAAGTGACACTGGTCAGATTTGCAAAAAATGGCCAAGTCCTTATGGTGAAATAGGGCTGAGTCCTTAAGGGGTTAATAACCTCGTGCATAGATGACATAGCAGAGTTTAATGCCGCGTGAACTGACTTTTGCATGGTTTGTTCCATCAGAGACTGGATTACATTTTCGTCCAAAAATTCAGGACCCTGAGGGTCTGAGGCTGCTTCAGCATTTCCTTCAGTCATGAGGAATATATGAACAATTGTCAAGGAATAAAAGAATTTCAATAATGTAACATATGACAAAATTCTATGTCCTGTGCTTGTGGTGTGGAGAGTGAGTGGTTAGCTCCCTGCACCACAGCATAGCACAGCAGCTGGTGATAATGAGATGGTAACCTATGAGGGGATTAGGAGAGGCAGAATGCATATACAATATGCCAAACCACTGTCTATATAAAACTAACCCTTTATAAATGATATCAGAAAGACATATATATATATACTTTTATGATGGAAACTGTGTATAAAAACTGTAACTGTTATATGAAAGGATACTTGTGGTAAATGGAGCAGAGAGGTAGTGAGGGGATTGTGTGCAGAGAGGCACAGCTGATGACCAGCGTTAGCTGTCGGTCTCAAACCGCGGAGAGCAGCGTCTTCTCATGGGGAAGAAAATGCAGACTCGCCGGAGGGAGTGGATTAAGCCACCAGAGGACGGTAGCAGGGAAGTGGTAAAGTAAGATCCTAACACTAAGGGGAAGTGTATGAGAGTTGGGTGATAACCCAAAACAAGGACCACTTTACCACAGGAAATAGTGGGGTACCGTGGTAGTAGCTATATGTGGTAAATATCTATGGGGTGAATATAAAAAAAACTGTATACTTAGCTGGAGTCAGCAGCAAAGTAAGAGGAGGATTGGCACATTACGGGAGCTTATATATCCTATGCTGTGTTGTGATTGGCTGCCAGTGTACCTCACTGCATGTTTCTTTACATATTTTTTTTTCCTTATCTTTATTTAAACTGTGATTGGAGTCCAGTAAAGAAGTATAGCATATAATGGAGTCTCCTGCTTGTAATAAAATATTTATATATTTTTCCATGTCACTATACTGTATGATACTGTAATACTGTATTTTAAAACATTAATACAATCCTGCAGTTTTCACACTGGCCACAAGACTCAAAATCTGTTAAGACTTCCTGTCTTTTGAGAGCAGCTACATGGGCCATAGACATAATTTGTAGCAGGGGAATTTAATCGGAGTTTTCTAGGCATGCTCTATGACCTGTACAGAGGTCAGGAGTGAGCTGATAAACAGTGCTATCACCATTTATGAATAGTGGATTATGTGTTATCTATATAAAGGTGTTACTTGTCAGTGTAATTCTGCCTGTGGTGATAATGAGATGGCTACCAAAAAGTTACCTGTGCAGAACAGGAAATCATGACCTATTATTAGACCTAGTGGCCAGTGCAAAACCTGCAGAATTATATAATTTAAAAAATATATAGATAGTGACATTAAAAATGGATGTGCATGACAGAAATGCCACTAAATTCTGTAGCAAATGTTTAGTAAATAAGTTACACGGCAGAAAAAATATAGCAAATAATAAAGACATTGATACATTTATAAATGTGGGCCAATATTTTTCAATAATATTCCTAATATTCCTCTTTTTCAATAATATAGCAACAACTTTGTTAGAGAAAATAAGTGTTGGCTGGTAGCTAATAGACATCTAAAAAATCAGGCCTGTTATCAGCCCCTAATCCCTGCAGATAGATGGTTGTTACAGTACAATTATGCATGTTAAATCCTGCATATTTTACCACAAAGATTTGCTGCTACGAGCTAGGTTTATGTCAAGTAATATTCCTTTAAAATTCAAATGTTATCTTTGTCATCTCATAGGATTCTATGCTGTGACCACATCCATTTCCCTTTGACAAGCTTTGGCAGAGATTGTGGGAACAGATTAAAAGTCATGTAAACACAAAAAATTTAAATATTTTTTATTAAGGAGAAAAAAGCAGAAAATCATTGCTCCAGTGGAATTTCACGTCTTGCTCAAAGGCTCGACAATGAAAGTGTGGCTTTCTTTTACTGATGTTAATGAGGTTGACGCTGAAAATAGATTGTGGCCTGTGTGCTACATTCAATGTATGTAGCCTATTGCTGAAACATACGCCCCATTACCTTTCTGTGCAGAAGACCGTAACTAAATAATTTAATTAGAAATGTGCAGGAAATTACATTGCATGTTTAATGTGGATCCTGCCTCAGAGGCCTATGTCAGGTTTAAAGGAAATGACAGCCATATTGAGGATGATGCATGTGTTTGCTATTCTTCCAGTGGGTATTAGAATGGTTTATTAGAGCTCTGAAGAATCACAGGCAAAAAATAAGATGAAATCAAATAAACAGGAATAAACTGCAATATGTGAAAGAAGGAAAGAACAAAATATCTAGCCTCTATACTATATTAGCATAGAAATGTTCAGTCCCATAATCATCAAATAATTTATGCAGGTCGTGCAAATGTTACGTTATTAATATATTCACTGGAGCTCCTGGGAGGTTGATATAAAGGTTAAATTTGGATTATTTTTAGCAGATTGAGTGTTTAATGCCATTTTTTCAAATTAGAGGTCATATACAGTATGTACATTCTGCATTATCTGCTTATACTCTGCATTTGCAATGTTTTGCTCTTATTGGCTCTTAGGTCAATAATATTCATTAATACAGAATCCACATTAAAATCCAAACTGGACAAGGACAAGGCGTTAGGGGGTCATTTATGATGCTGAAATACACCTATATTAGGCGTATTTCAGGTGCAGATTGCGGCACAATGGTTAGTTGCGCCACTATTTGCGACTTTGCCCCACTCACTTGTGGGAGGGAAAGGACTGGGCCGGCAGGCCTGTACCAGTCATCATTTTCTACGCCTGCTTTAGGCATAGAAAATGGTCTAAATGTAAGACAGCTCAGAAGCTGTCTTACATTTAGAACTAGAGCTGGATGTGCCGAAGTTATGGAGAGGCCTGTTTCTCTTCATAACATCGACAGATCCAATGCCAGCCTTAATAAATGAGCCCCTTAGTGACTCTTTAGATATTAGTATTATTTGTGTATTATGTTACTATAATGCACATATATTACACCTACATATACAGGGTGGGCCATTTATATGGATACACCTTAATAAAATGGGAATGGTTGGTGATATTAACTTCCTGTTTGTGGCACATTAGTATATGTGAGGGGGGAAACTTTTCAAGATGGGTGGTGACCATGGCAGCCATTTTGAAGTCAGCCATTTTGAATCCAACTTTTGTTTTTTCAATAGGAAGAGGGTCATGTGACACATCAAACTTATTGGGAATTTCACACGAAAAACAATGGTGTGCTTGGTTTTAACGTAACTTTATTCTTTCATGAGTTATTTACAAGTTTCTGACCACTTATAAAATGTGTTCAATGTGCTGCCCATTGTGTTGGATTGTCAATGCAACCCTCTTCTTCCACTCTTCACACACTGATAGCAACACCGCAGGAGAAATGCTAGCACAGGCTTCCAGTATCCGTAGTTTCAGGTGCTGCACATCTCGTATCTTCACAGCATAGACGATTGCCTTGCCAGAAACTTGTAAATAACTCATGAAAGAATAAAGTTACGTTAAAACCAAGCACACCATTGTTTTTCGTGTGAAATTCCCAATAACATGTGTCACATGACCCTCTTCCTATTGAAAAAACAAAAGTTGGATTCAAAATGGCCCACTTCAAAATGGCTGCCATGGTCACCACCCATCTTGAAAAGTTTCCCCCCTCACATATACTAATGTGCCACAAACAGGAAGTTAATATCACCAACCATTCCCATTTTATTAAGGTGTATCCATATAAATGGCCCACCCTGTAGTATCAATATCAGGCTATATTAAAAACTGGAGTCAGACCTCACCTTTCAGTATGTTATATAAATCCAAGAGAAGACCCCTGTATGTCACCATAAAAATCATAGATAAATAGAGGTACATTAGGTTGTTTTTTTTTGTTTGTTTGTTTGTTTTATTTCGATTTCATAGAAACATACACATCTACACACGAAAAACATCAACTTTAACAATAAATAAGTTCCAAATTGACCATTAAAGTTACAAAACGACATAAGAAAAAAAAAATCTTTTTTTTTTTCTTTTCCCCCCATTTGAGTACCCACCCACCACCCCAAAGGGAGAGAGAGAAGGGACAAAAAAAAAAAAAAATCTCTAACACGTACCCAGCCCTATAGTAACCAGTTTTTCCATACTTCGTCAAGATTTTGTAATTTTCTACCGTGGCCTTCCATCACCCGCTCTTCCTTGATCAAATTATCGATTGCTTTTCTCCACTGAGCCGTTGTCGGGGGATCTTCTTTTACCCATTTCCTAAGTATGAGGAGTCTAGCTTGAAATAGTACTTTACTAAGGACCAATCTTAATTTTTTATTTAACTTCAAGTGTTCGATTGCCCCTAATATACAGATTACTGGATCTTCAGATATTTGAACCTTCAAAATTGAAAATACGGTCTCTGCTATTTCTGTCCAGTATCTGAACAGTCTGGGGCATCTCCAGAAACAGTGTATTAAGTCTGCTCTAGCTCCCCTACATTTTAGACACTTATCTGAGGTACTCACACCCATTCTATTCAACATCAACGGGGATCTATGTAATCTATGAACTATAAAAAACTGCGAGATCTTATGTGAGCCCCTATCCGAAACCCTAGCATAACTTCTAAGGGCGTCTTTCCATTTCTCTTCCGTAAAAGATTCTAATTCACTCTCCCATTTTTTCCCGGCAAGCATTATGATTTGTTTACTCTTTGCCTCCATCAAAATCTTATATCTCCTTGCAGTTATTCCTCCTCTTTCCCCTTCATTGGTGAATTTGTACAACTTATCAGATTTTTCCCTTCTGTACTTATCCAACTGCTCCACTGTCCGCAGCGCATTCCTGAACTGAAAGTATTTATACATATCCTTTTGGGGGATCCCAAACTCCCTCACCAGTGTATTGAAATCTTTCAACTTATCCTCCTCAAATATCTGATCTAGATATTTCATCCCCTTTTTTTCCCAATCTATATAAATCTTAATCGTTTGTAGTTCCTTTAAATTGACATTTTTCCAAATAGGTGTATAGTGCAAAAACCCTTTAATCTCTAATCTTTTTTTAATTTCCAGCCATATATACTCCAGTGAATTTAATATTCTATTACCTGTATTATTTTTCCCCAATGTGCCTGATTCCAACACCTTTAAATGGAAATTCCATTCCTCTTTCCACACGGATTTATTTACTTCCTGCTTACCCACTAAAGTATTTAGACTACCTTTCATGTGACCATATTGTGTTATTAAATAATAAAAAGAACAATTCGGAACCGCTAGTCCTCCCTCTCGTACTGGAAGCTGAAGAGCTTCTTTCTTTATCCGAGGAATAGCACCTTTCCAAATAAAGTCCCCCATTAGGTTATCGAATAGCTTAAAAATATTCTGCGGTAATCTCAATGGGGCATTTTGTAGAACGTAGAGTATTTTTGGGAGAAAAAACATTTTTATTAGATTTACCTGTCCGTGTATTGACATTGGTAATCTTTTCCAAATGTGTATTTTGATTCTAAGTTCTTTTATTAGGGGGAGTACATTTAATTGTTCATAATCTTCTATGTTCCCGGAGATTTGTATACCTAAATATTTGAAATTCTCATGTTTTTCAAGGACATGAACCCTTGAATCTCCCTGTGATTGTCCCTCTCCTAATGACAGCATATGTGATTTCCCCCAATTAATATTTAAACCAGAAAAAATACCAAACTTATCGATTATTTCTATTACTCTATTAAACTGATCCCCAGTATTGTGCAAAAACAATAGGGTTAGCACTGAGTGAACACAAAGTTAATGAAGTGGAATTCTATCCAAATTTCAGAAAAAATTTGATTTGCCACTAATCCGGATTTCTTGGCGCTTGGTGGTAACAAATAATTTTTTCCTGAAATGACAGTGAAAAAAAAATACATACTTTATCCATTTGATCGGGGAGAGGCATCTTTATTGAAGTAAATGTGCCAAATCTCATGCATGCTGACTAGTGTTGATTGAGCACCAAAGTGCTTGGATGCTCATGTAGAACACCTTGGGCACCCGAGCACAATGGAAGTCAGTGGGAGAACCCGAGTATTAAACCAGGCACCCCCAGCTCTGAAGAGGGGAGGGCGCCTGGTTCATAGGAAAAGATCAGAAATTGATGGAAACCCCACTGAAATGGTTCGGGAACAGCATGGGGAGGATGTCTGGATGCATCTTGGACTCCCAGGTCGCTGCTGGGAACGATGTTATCCAAGTAGTACGCCAATTTTACAGACTGACAATAATAATAAGCACAAAACCAAAGATAAAATCGATTTTAGAGTAAAAATTGTTAGGAAACATTCTTTCCTGTATATTTACATGTATATAAAGTGCAAGTGCTGCCAAGAATTACAAGGAAGAGGCACTCCGATACAACCTGTATATCACATAAAGGAGGGCCTCATTCACAATGTCGTACAATTGTTCAGGTAGTGGGACTCCTACACTCATAAAGCCTATGCACTAAGTGAAAGGGCTGCCAAAAATTACAAGGAACTGGCACTCCAATACACCCTTTATTACACATTAAGGAGGGCATCATACACAACCTTGAAAAATTATGATTGATGGCCTGCTGGTGACCCTCAAAAACTATTGGAGCAAGGGCCTGCTGATCTGACCATCTAAAACATTAGGCGCGAGGGCCTGCTGCTGAGCTGACCCTCTAAAACATTAGGGGCGAGTGCCTTCTGCTGATCTGACCATCTTAAACATTAGGGGGCGAGGGCCTGCTGCTGATGTGACCATTTAAAACATTAGGGGTGAGGGTCTACTGCTGAGCTGACCCACTAAAACATTAGGGGCGTGTGCGTGCTGCTGATCTGACCTTTTAAAACATTAGGGGCGAGGGCATGCTGCTGAGCTGACCCTCTAAAACATTAGGGGCGAGGGCCTGCTGCTGAGCTGACCCTCTAAACCAGGCATGTTCAACCTGCGGCCCTCCAGCTGTTGCAAAACTACAACTCCCAGCATGCCCGAACAGCCTACAGCAATCAGCCTACCGCAGGGCATTGTGGGAGTTGTAGTTTTACAACAGCTGGAGAACCGCAGGTTGAGCATGCCTGCTCTAAACCATTAGGGGCGAGTGCCTGGTGCTGATATGACCATCTAAAACATTTGGGGCGAGGTCCTGCTTCTAATCTGACCATCTAAAACATTAGGGGTGAGGGTGTGCTGCTGAGCTGACCCTTTAAAACATTAGGGGTGAGGGTCTGCTGCTGAGCTGACCCTCTAAAACATTAGGGGGAAGTGCCTGCTGCTGATCTGACCATCTAAAACATTAGGGGTAAGGGTCTGATGCTGAGCTGACCATCTAAAACATTAGGGGTGAGGGTCTGCTGCTGAGCTGACTCTCTAAAACATTAGGGGCAAGTGCCTGCTGCTGATCTGACCATCTAAAACATTAGGGGAGAGGGCCTACTGCTGACCCTCTAAAACATTAAGAACAAGGGCCTGCTGGTGACCCTCAAAAACATTATGGGTGAGGGCCTGCTGGTGACCCTCAAAAACATTATGGGCGAGGGCATGCTGGTGACCCTCAAAAACATTATGGTTGAGGGCCTGCTGGTGACGCTCAAAAACATTATGGGCGAGGGCCTGCTGGTGACCATCAAAAACATTATGGGCGAGGGCTTGCTGGTGGACCTCTAAAACATTATGGGTGAGGGCCTGCTGGTGACCCTCAAAAACATTATGGGCAAAGGCCTGCTGGTGACCCTCAAAAACATTATGGGTGAGGGCCTGCTAGTGACCCTCTAAAACATTAGGGGTGAGGGTCTGCTGCTGAGCTGACCATCTAAAACATTAGGGGCAAGTGCCTGCTGCTGATCTGGCCAACTAAAACATTAGGGGCGAGGGCCTACTGGTGACCCTCTAAAACATTATGGGTGAGGGCCTGCTGGTGACCCTCTAAAACATTATGGGTGAGGGCCTGCTGATGACCCTCTAAAACATTATGGGTGAGGGCCTGCTGGTGACCCTCTAAAACATTATGGGTGAGGGCCTGCTGGTGACCCTCAAAAACATTATGGGCGAGGTCCTGCTGGGGACCCTCTAAAACATTATGGGTGAGGGCCTGCTGGTGACCCTCAAAAACATTATGATTGAGGGCCTGCTGGTCACCCTAAAAAATATTATGGGCAAGGGCCTGCTAGTGACCCTCTAAAACATTATGGGTGAGGGCCTGCTGGTGACCTTCAAAAACATTATGGTTGAGAGCCTGCTGGTGACCCTCAAAAACATTATGGGCAAGGGCCTGCAGGTGACCCTCTAAAACATTATGGGTGAGGGCCTGCTGCTGAGCTGACCCTCTAAAACATTAGGAGCGAGGGCAGCCTAATAAGCATGTTGATATGATGGAGGAGGAGGACGAGAAAAGGGAGATTAAACCATATACCCTTTTTAGTGGTGGAAGGGGTGCATGGGGATACAGTGTATTCAATACACCATAAAAGCCACATTTAGAGTGCCTTTATGTTCAGCCGCTTTCCTCTGGTGGAGTAGAGAAGTCAGGGCCTTGTTCATTTTTATAAGAGTCAACCGGTCAGCATTTTCAGTTGACAGTCGGATGCGCTTATCAGTTATTATGCTACCAGCAGCACTAAATACATTCTCTGACAAAACGCTGGCGGCGGGGCAGGCCAGTACCTCCAAGGCGTAGAGCGCCAGTTCGTGCCACGTGTCCAGCTTAGACACCCAATAGTTGTAAGGCACAGAGGGATGACTGAGGATGCTGACACGGTCTGCTACGTACTGCTTCACGATCTTCGAAATTTTTTCCCTCCGTGTGACACTAGGCTGAGGGTGCTGGCGGGTGTCATAAAACTGTCCCAGGCCTTGGAGAGTGTTGCCCTGACTCAGTTGGAACTGCTGTGTGTTCCCCTCGTCTCCCCTCCTCGGTTGGCTAAGGAACTACGTACTCTGCAGTCAGCGTTGTCAGCTGGAAATTTTTGGAACACTTTTTTCACAAGGACCTTCTGGTATTGCACCATTTTGCTCGTTCTCTCCACCACAGGAATGAGAGATAAGTTCTCTTTGTAGCGGGGGTCGAGAAGGGTGAACAACCAGTAATCGGTGTTGGCCAAAATGCGTGTAACGCGAGGGTCACTGGAAAGGGAGCCTAACATAAAGTCACCCATGTGTGCCAGAGTCCCAACAGACAAGACTTCGCTGTCCTCATCAGAAGGATGACTCTCAATCTCCTCATCCTCTTCTCTTCTACCCATCCACGCTGAACAGATGAAATAAAACTTCCATGAGTACTACCCTCTGTAGCAGAGGCAACCGTCTCCTGCTTCTCCTCCTCCTTCTTATCATCCAATTCACGCTGAGAAGACGAACTGAGGGTGGTCTGGCTATCACCCTGTGTTACTGTCTTCCCCCATTTCCACCTCTTCCACATGCAAAGCATCCGCCTTATTTGTGAGCAGCGAGCATTTGAGTAGACACAGAAGTGGGATGGTTAATAGATAATAGCGGCATCAACGCTCACCATCTGTGTTGATTCCTCAAAGTTGCGTAAAACTCACAGAGTTCAGACATCAATGCCCACTCGTCGCTTGTGAAGAGCGGAAGCTGACTGGAAAGGCGATGACCATATTGTAGCTGGTATACCACTACTGCCCTCTGCTGCTCACAAAGCCTGGCCAACATGTGGAATGTGGAGTTCCAGCAGGTGCTCACGTCGCACAATAGTCGGTGAGCTGGCAATTGCAAGCGCTGCTTCAGTGTTGCCACACCGGCGGAAGCTCTTAATGACTTGCGGAAATGGGCACACACGCAGCGCCCTTTCACCAGTAGCTTAGGCAAATTGGGGTAGGTTTTGAGAAACCGCTGAACCACTAGGTTGAACACTTTGGCTAGGCATGGTATGTGTGTGAGCTTGCCCAGCTCCAAAGCCGCCACCAAGTTACGGCCATTATCAGACACAACCATGTCTGGCTCTAGGTTGAGTGGCGAGAGCCACAGCTCAGTCTGGTCCCTTATCCCCTGCCACAGCTCTGCGGCGGTGTGCTGTTTGTCACCTAAGCAGATCAGTTTAGGCACGGCACGGCCTGTTGCCGCTTCCCCACTGCAGTGCTACACTGCTTCCAGCTACTGACTGATGGCTGACTGGTGCTGCAAGATGGAAGTGGAGGAGGAGGTGGTGGTGGAGGAGGAGAAGGGGGGTTGCAGCCACTAACGTAGGTGGTGGCGGAAATCCTGATGGAAGTAGGGCCCGCAAACCTTGTCGTCGGTAGCACCTGTGCCATCCCAGGGTACGACTCGCTTCCCGCCTTCACAACGTTCACCCAGTGTGCCGTCAGGGAAATGTAGTGTGCCTGGCCAAAAGCACTTGTCCATATTGGCAGCTGGGGACAGAGTAACACGGGACGGCCACTGCCATCAGGCTGCGGAAAGCCTCAGAGTCCACAAGCCTAAATGGCAACATTTCCAGGGCCAGCAATTTGGAAAGGTGTGCATTTAGTGCTATGGCCTGTGAGTGGGTGGCTGGTTATTTGCGCTTTCGTTCAAAGGCCTGGGGTATGAACATATGTACGCTGCGCTGGGACACAGAAGTGGATGTGATAGCTGATGGTGCTTGCAAAGGTCCAGGTGTATCGCGGGAGGCATCCCGGCTTGGACAGAGGATTTTCCAGCACGTAAAACAGGGGAAGAGGAGGCAGTGGTGTGACCCGCAGACACTGATTGTGGACCCAGACGTTCATCCCACCTATTAGGGTGCTTTGATGCCATGTGGTGGATCATGCTGTTGGTGGTCAGGTTGCTAGTGTTTATGCCCCTGCTCATTTTAGTACGGCACTGGTTTCAAATGACAATTCTTTTATTGTCCGCACTTTCCTCAAAAAAGCGCCAGACTGCGGAACACCTACCCACCTAATCCACTTTCCAGGAAACTGTTCATCTAGGAATGCTCGGACCTGACACCCATATTGTGGTGGTGAACCATCTTGCTGGAAAAACTCAGGGAACGTGCCAGCTAGATGAACAGTTTCCTGGAAAGTGGATTGGTCCTCGTGGGCCAGTTGAATGGCCCCCAAGGTCTCCCGGTCTGACCCCCTTAGACTTTAATTTTTGGGGTCATCTGAAGGCAATTGTCTATGCTGTGAAGATACGAGATGTGCAGCACCTGAAACTACGGATACTGGAAGCCTGTGCTAACATTTCTCCTGCGGTGTTGCTATCAGTGTGTGAAGAGTGGGAGAAGAGGGTTGCATTGACAATCCAACACAATGGGCAGCACATTGAACACATTTTATAAGTGGTCAGAAACTTGTAAATAACTCATGAAAGAATAAAGTTACGTTAAAACCAAGCACACCATTTCTTGTGAAATTCCCAATAAGTTTGATGTGTCACATGACCCTCTTCCTATTGAAAAAACAAAAGTTGGATTCAAAATGGCCGACTTCAAAATGGCCGCCATGGTCACCACCCATCTTGAAAAGTTTCCCCCCCACATATACTAATGTGCCACAAACAGGAAGTTAATATCACCAACCATTCCCATTTTATTAAGGTGTATCCATATACGCTGCCCGCAGCGTCTATGAAAAAAAGTACACTGAATGTCACAGATAATTTTAGGATGCGCAAACGTTATACAGGAGGTATAGCGCAAGTAGTGTCGCTGTTACTACCAGCTAACACAAAATTACACTGAATGAATGTCATTGATATTTAGGTTGCACAAACGTTATACAGGAGGTATAGCGCAAGTAATGTCGCTGTCAGTGCCGCCTTATAAAAAATTACACTGAATGAATGTCACTGATATTTAAGTTGCACAAACATTATACAGGAGGTATAGCGCAAGTAATGTCACTGTCACCACCGCCTAATAAAAAATTACACTGAATTAATGTCACTGATATTTAGGTTGCACAAACATTATACAGGAGGTATAGAGTAAGTAATGTCGCTGTCACCTCCGCCTAATAAAAAATTACACTGAATGAATGTCACTGATATTTAGGTTGTACAAACGTTATACAGGAGGTATAGCGCAAGTAATATCGCTGTCACCACCGCCTAATAAAAAATTACACTGAATTAATGTCACTGATACTTCTGATGGGCAAACGTTATACAGGAGATGTAGTGCAGGTAATGTCGCTGCCACGAGCAGCAAAAAAATTTGACTGAATGTCACTGATATTTCGGATACGCAAAAGTTATACAGGAGATGTATCGCAGTTAATGTAACTGTAGGCAGCGGACACCGTCTACGGAAAAAGTACACTGGATGTCACAGATATTTTTAGGCTGCGCACATGTTAGACAGATGTAGCGCAGATAATGTAGCTGTCTGCAGCGGCCAAAAAATTGCAAGCTATTTAGCGCAGGTTGCACTGAAAATATACTGTATATTGCTGCCAGATACAACTATAGTTCTTAAAAGGACTTTTGGGTCTCTAACAATTCCACGCAATTTAGTGCAGGTTGCGCTAATAATTATATTGCTGCCAGATACAACAAAAGTCCTTCAAAGGACTTTTGGGTCTCTCAAACAATTCCACGCAATTTAATGCAGGTTGCGCTAATAATTATATTGCTGCCAGATACAACAATAGTCCTTTAAAGGACTTTTGGGTCTCTAACAATTTGGGGTATGTGCAAAGCTGTAATCATATGAAGTTCTTAGTCTTATAGCAGAAAGCCAGAATGTAGATACAAGGCTACAACTCAGACTCAGTACAAGATAAGTAATCCACTGTATTGAAAAATGTACTTCATTTCTTGATGTACGGTAGATCATATGTATATAAATTTATATAAACTTTTAAGCTATGTTCACAGGTGGATAAACCCTTAAAACTTATCCCAGAGGTATTCCAGTTGCACCTTATAATTCATTTTTATTTGTAACTTTGCTATGCAGTCCAAGAGCTCACAGATGATGCCTAATAGGCTGACTCACTTGTACAGCACGTTCTTTTAATTTGGGAGAATTGTTGCCAGCAGCCTCCTTGGTATCTGAAGTCAACGTCATTTTAGTAATTATGTTAATCCCATTTGTCCTTTTTAGTGGCTTCTGTATGCTTTAACTCTTTTATAAATCACAGCAATTTCTTCCTGTAAATTGTTTAAAGTGATTGAAAAACTAGAACAAATGTACATATATACAAACCGGATTCCAAAAAAGTTGGGACACTAAACAAATTGTGAATAAAAACTGAATGCAATGATGTGGAGATGGCAAATGTCAATATTTTATTTGTAATAGAACATAGATGACAGATCAAACGTTTAATCCAAGTAAATGTATCATTTTAAAGGAAAAATACGTTGATTCCAATTTTCACGGTGTCAACAAATCCCCAAAAAGTTGGGACAAGTAGCAATAAGAGGCTGGAAAAAGTAAATTTGAGCATAACGAATTGCTGGAAGACGAATTAACACTAATTAGGTCAATTGGCAACATGATTGGGTATAAAAAGAGCTTCTCAGAGTGGCAGTGTCTCTCAGAAGCCAAGATGGGTAGAGGATCACCAATTCCCACAATGTTGCGCAGAAAGATAGTGGAGCAATATCAGAAAGGTGTTACCCAGCGAAAAATTGCAAAGACTTTGCATCTATCATCATCAACTGTGCATAACATCATCCGAAGATTCAGAGAATGTGGAACAATCTCTGTGCGTAAGGGTCAAGGCCGTAAAACCATACTGGATGCCCGTGATCTCCGGGCCCTTAAACGACACTGCACCACAAACAGGAATGCTACTGTAAAGGAAATCACAGAATCTGCTCAAGAATACTTCCAGAAACCATTGTCAGTGAACACAATCCACCGTGCCATCCGCCGTTGCCAGCTGAAACTCTACAGTGCAAAGAAGAAGCCATTTCTAAGCAAGATCCACAAGCTCAGGCGTTTTCACTGGGCCAGGGATCATTTAAAATGGAGTGTGGCAAAATGGAAGACTGTTCTGTGGTCAGACGAGTCATGATTCAAAGTTCTTTTTGGAAATCTGGGACGCCATGTCATCTGGACCAAAGAGGACAAGGACAACCCAAGTTTTTATCAATGCTCAGTTCAGAAGCCTGCATCTCTGATGGTATGGGGTTGCATGGGTGCGTGTGGCATGGGCAGCTTGCATGTCTGGAAAGGCACCATCAATGCAGAAAAATACATTCAGGTTCTAGAACAACATATGCTCTCATCCAGACGTCATCTCTTTCACGGAAGACCCTGCATTTTTCAACAAGATAATGCCAGACCACATTCTGCATCAATCACAACATCATGGCTGCGTAGGAGAAGGATCCGGGTACTGAAATGGCCAGTCTGCAGTCCAGATCTTTCACCTATAGAGAACATTTGGCGCATCATAAAGAGGAAGGTGCAACAAAGAATGCCCAAGACGATTGAACAGTTAGAGGCCTGTTTTAGACAAGAATGGGAGAGCATTCCTATTTCTAAACTTGAGAAACTGGTCTCCTCGGTCCCCAGACGTCTGTTGAGTGTTGTAAGAAGAAGGGGAGATGCCACACAGTGGTGAAAATGGCCTTGTCCCAACTTTTGGGGGATTTGTTGACACCATGAAATTCTGATTCAACATATTTTTCCCTTAAAATGGTACATTTTCTCAGTTTAAACTTTTGTTCCGTGATTTATGTTCTATTCTGAATAAAATATTAGAAGTTGGCACCTCCACATCATTGCATTCAGTTTTTATTCACGATTTGTATAGTGTCCCAACTTTTTTGGAATCCGGTTTGTATATATATATGCATAGGTGTGCACACGGTGTGTGTCGGGTGTGCCTGGGCACACCCTAATCAAGCCGACTCGAGGTTCTGTCAGGGCTGGGAAGTGCTGAAAGCTCTGTGAAGGCTGCGCAAAGTGTGAGGCCGCGCTATGACCTCACACTGTGCGCGCCGACACAGCAGACTGTACAAGAGGATTACCGAGTGAGGGCAGTGAGGAGCGGCAGCATCCGGAGCAGGAACGGTTAGGCCTCTTTCACATGGGCGAGATTTCCGCATGGGTGCAATGCATGAGGTAAACGCATTGCACCCGCACTGAATCCGGACCCATTCATTTCCCGCATCACTTGTACGTTACGTGAAAATCGCAGCATGCTCTATTTTGTGCGTTTTTCACGCAACGCAGGCGCCATAGAAGTGAATGTGGCTGCGTGAAAATCGCAAGCATCCGCAAACAAGTTCGGATGCGGTGCGATTTTCATGCATCGTTGCTAGGAGATGATCGGGATGGGGACCCGATCATTATATTATTTTCCCTTATAACATGGTTATAAGGGAAAATAATAGCATTCTTAATACAGAATGCTTAGTAAAATAGGGCTAGAGGGGTTAAAAAAATATAAAAAAATATTTAACTCACCTTAATCCACTTGTTCGCGCAGCCCGGCTTCTCTTCTTTCTTCTTCTTTGAGGAAAAGGACCTGTGGTGACGGCACTGCGCTCATCACATGGTCTGTCACATGATCCATCACCATGGTGATGGATCATGTGACGGACCATGTGATGAGCGCAGTGATGTCATCAAAGGTCCTTTACCCAGGTCCTGAAGAAAGAAGAAAGAAAAGAAGCCGGGCTGCGCGAACAAGTGGATTAAGGTGAGTTAAATTTAATTTAATTTTTTTAACCCCTCTAGCCCTATTTTAATAAGCATTCTATATTAAGAATGCTATTATTGTCCCTTATAACCATGTTATAAGGGAAAATAATTACATCTACACAACCTTGAAGCCAAACCTGAACTTCAGTGAAGAAGTTCGGGTCTGGGTACTACATTCAGTTTTTTATCACGCGCGTGCAAAACGCATTGCACCCGCGCAATAAAAACTGAACAACAAAACGCAATTGCAGTCAAAACTGACTGCAATTGCGTACCTACTCACGCGGGTTTGCCGCAATGCACCCGGGACGCATCCTGAGCCAAAACGTGACGCCCGTGTGAAAGAGGCCTAAGGCCCCTTTCACATGGGCAAGTATTCCGCGTGGATGCGATGCGTGAGTTGAACGCATTGCACCCGCACTGAATCCTGACCCATTCATTTCTATGGGGCTGTTCACATGAGCGGTGATTTTCACGCATCACTTGTGCGTTGCGTGAAAATCACAGCATGCTCCTCTTTGTGCGTTTTTCACGCAACGCAGGCCCCATAGAAGTGAATGGGGTTGCGTGAAAATCGCAAGCATCCGCAAGCAAGTGCGGATGCGGTGCGATTTTCACCCACGGTTGCTAGGAGACGATCGGGATGGAGACCCGATCATTATTATTTTCCCTTATAACATGGTTATAAAGGAAAATAATAGCATTCTGAATACAGAATGCATAGTAAAATAGCGCTGGAGGCGTTAAAAAAAATAATAATTTAACTCACCTTAGTCCACTTGATCGCACTGCCCGGCTTCTCGTCTGTCTCCTTTGTTGAACAGGACCTGTGGTGAGCATTCATTGATTGACATATCTCCTTATCGTCATATACAATATGAATATAGGACCTATAATGTATCAACGTGAAGGCATCAATTATTGGATTTTTACATTTTTCGATATTTTTATGCATTTATGTATAATTTTTGGGATATATATGGGGTATTTATGCACTAATATATCTCAAATAATTATTTTTAACAAAAACGCAATAAAAACGCCTTAATACCGCATATGCGTTTTTTTTTATATTGTGTGTTTTTTGGTGCAATATTTCCTACAGAATATAATGAGTGTGCATAGTGAAGAGTATTGCGAAAAATATTGTTTTTATTAGAGAAAAGAACACTGTTTGATTGAAATTGATTTTATAACTAAAATCCACCACAGAGTTTGAGGAAAACCAGATCCATTTCCCATTTTTGCAAGTTTCTTGATTTTCCTATAAAAGGAGAGGCATTATGGAGGGGAGGTCAACCATTGAGGAAGGGGCCACTAAGAGCCCCGAAACGCGTTTGGTACTGGACCCCCTGATTCAACACAAGGACTACCAACTCTTTGCAGCTTTGAACCCTTTTGGAGAAAATCTATCGAATCTATCGAGGGTACATCATATGCATCTGCGAAGCCGAGGATTATAAAGAAACTACTGGCGCCAGTAAGTGAAAACTTGTATTGTTAAAGCAAAGGACATCTGTCCAAATTCTGTCCAAATTCCTTCGAAATTCTTGGATAAGTCGCATATTACTATTCCACGCTTAAGTCGACACTCACGTGTATAAGCAGTAGCGGAAGATCATACTTGGATTACCACGCGGGACGCCGCGGACTGCCGATCGGAGCCGCCTACGTACATCTGTTGCGTGAGTAGACAATACAATCATAGATGGAATAAGTATTTGCGATGCAAAATATTATCGACATTTAGTCCTATTTGAAGACATCTATCGATGCTGCAACTTGCTTACTGAAGAGACTAATTTAGTCTATAGCAAAATTCGAATAACCCATGACTATATGTAAGATTTTGGACTTTGGATCGAATATTTAGGAATAATCTCGAATTCAATATTATTCCTCTTCTTGCGATTAGTTATATGAAATTTTGGACTTGATTATTTATGCGACATTGGATCCAACATCGGATTATTTATGCGACTGCGCCGTGCCGTCTGTATTCGGCGCTGGCGCAGTGAATGCCTGTGCAGGCAGCGGTCAGACATTCACTGCGCCTGCGCCGAATACAGAAGCGCACGGCACAGGCGCGAGAATTCGTCCGCTGGCTCAGATGGAGGATGGCATTCAAGAGGAGATGGGCGGGCTTAACGGACAAGTGGGGCGGCATACAATGTGAGTAGACCGAGCCTCTAGGTGCTGAAAAGTCGCCCCCCTAGCACCTAGAGGCTCATTAACATATTAATAAAAGTTTGTTTTTTAGTGAAACGGATCCACACACAGGTCTGAGAATAGCATTGTTAGGTAGATCAGACACTAGCAGATCGCTAGTGTCTGAGAGCTAATTAGTTCAAAATGAGGTGGTAGAAACCCTTTAAAGCATTTTATTTAATAAAGTACCATCTACTCCAGATATAGAGAGTGCCCAGCCCTTTTTCTTGAAATTTTGTTGCAGCTTATAGATTGGGTGAATCTGTGGGCTGAGAGCACCCATCCGGGCCACCTCACACAGTAGTGCGGTCTAACTCTGGTTATTTCCACAGCGGATAACACGTTCACAAATCGCCCATCAATATAAACATGATTCCATTAAAATGCAAAACCAAATTCATTTACAATCAAAAGGACATAGAACATTTACCCATGCTGTGTCTCCTCCAGGATGGCGCCAACCCCGACACGCGTTTCGGCGGACCTTCGTCTGGGTGTGGCGTCATCACTGGGGGACACAGATTAAATATACCGATCGACCAATCACCATTCATAAATTAATTATCTTACTCTGTGACATCTGTATGGCAATGGAAGTGAGTCGCAGTTGCGTCGAGCAGCGCTCGAAGATCAAGTGATCCACGTAATACCATGTGACTGCAAACCACGGTAACATGACGATGATGTCAGCACGGGATTACGTTGCATAGTGTCGCGAGTCCGTGCTTCTACCATCATTTTAAACCACTGCGCATGTCAGCTCTGATAGTCGTTGAAAGCTCCACACATTCCATGTAAATGCAATTAGGATCATGGGACAGAATGGGGGCTAGATATTAAAAAACATGCTAATGAGAATTGATTATTAATAATGAGAGTGAACAAAATGAAAGAAAAGAAAGAAAGTAAAGAAAGAAAAGAAGGGCGGCCACCCAAAAAATGAAAGACATAATTAAAGACATAATTAATAAACAGTGATTAGTGAATTCATGTGATATTATATAAATACAAATATCAAAAATGATTATTATATAAACATGGTATATTATACCAAATAAATATATGTATACAAAAATACAAGAATTAGTTATGATTGTGAAAAAAAGTGATAATAACGAAAAAAATATATATTTAAATATATATATATATATATATATATATATTAATTATAAAGTAGAATAAAAAATAATAATAAATAATGAAAAATAATAAATAATAAAATAAAAAAATATATATAATAATTATGAATAAAAAATCCAAATCCAAAAATTGCAAAAATACAAAAAATTCTAAAAATTGGGCATATGTGACTAATCATATTTGAAAATAAATGCACACTTAATAAAATTCATAAAAAACTTAAAAAGCATGATTCAGCACAGATATGATAACACATAATTATGATACCATGATCGTGAAGAAACTACTTGTGAAAAACTACTACATTACCTAAATACACACAACACGTATATCAGACAAGTGTATAAGTAGCCATATATATTGTACACATCATTAAGTATGTGACCATGTAAATACGTGCACTTGGATTACCCCACTACCCTATGTGCTATACCAAAATGATGACCACCCTAAACTGTAAAAGTAAGATCAAACGATATACACTGCTCACAAAAATAAAGGGAACACTTAAACAACACAATGTAACTCCAAGTCAATCACACTTCTGTGAAATCAAACTGTCCACTTAGGAAGCAACACTGAATGACAATCTATTTCACATGCTGTTGTGCAAATGGGATAGACAACAGGTGGAAATTATAGGCAATTAGCAAGACACCCCCAATAAAGGAGTGGTTCTGCAGGTGGTGAACACAGACCACTTCTCAGTTCCTATGCTTCCTGGCTGATGTTTTGGTCACTTTTGAATGCTGGCGGTGCTTTCACTCTAGTGGTAGCATGAGACGGAGTCTACAACCCACACAAGTGGCTCAGGTAGTACAGCTTATCCAGGATGGCACATCAATGCGAGCTGTGGCAAGAAGGTTTGCTGTGTCTGTCAGCGTAGTGTCCAGAGCATGGAGGCACTACCAGGAGACAGGCCAGTACATCAGGAGACGTGGAGGAGGCCGTAGGAGGGCAACAACCCAGCAGCAGGACCGCTACCTCCGCCTTTGTGCAAGGAGGAACAGAAGGAGCACTGCCAAAATGACCTCCAGCAGGCCACATGTGCATGTGTCTGCTCAAACGGTCAGAAACAGACTCCATGAGGGTGATATGAGGGCCCAATGTCCACAGGTGGGGGTTGTGCTTACAGCCCAACACCATGCAGGACGTTTGGCATTTGCCAGAGAACACCAAGATTGGCAAATTCGCCACTGGCGCCCTGTGCTCTTCACAGATGAAAGCAGGTTCACACTGAGCACATGGGACAGACATGACAGAGTCTGGAGACGCCGTGGAGAACGTTCTGCTGCCTGCAACCTCCGCCAGCATGACCGGTTTGGCATTGGGTCAGTAATGGTGTGGGGTGGCATTTCTTTGGAGGGCCGCACAGCCCTCCATGTGCTCGCCAGAGGTAGCCTGACTGCCATTAGGTACCGAGATGAGATCCTCAGACCCCTTGTGAGACCATATGCTGGTGCGGTTGGCCCTGGGTTCCTCCTAATGCAAGACAATGCTAGACCTCATGTGGCTGGAGTGTGTCAGCAGTTCCTGCAAGACGAAGGCATTGATGCTATGGACTGGCCAGCCCGTTCCCCAGACCTGAATCCAATTGAGCACATCTGGGACATCATGTCTCGCTCTATCCACCAACGTCACGTTGCACCACAGACTGTCCAGGAGTTGGCAGATGCTTTAGTCCAGGTCTGGGAGGAGATCCCTCAGGAGACCGTCCGCCACCTCATCAGGAGCATGCACAGGCGTTGTAGGGAGGTCATACAGGCACGTGGAGGCCACACACACTACTGAGCCTCATTTTGACTTGTTTTAAGGACATTACATCAAAGTTGGATCAGCCTGTAGTGTGTTTTTCCACTTTAATTTTGAGTGTGACTCCAAATCCAGACCTCCATGGGTTGAAAATTTTGATTTCCATTTTTTTATTTTTGTGTGATTTTGTTGTCAGCACATTCAACTATGTAAAGAACAAAGTATTTCAGAAGAATATTTAATTAACTCAGATCTAGGATGTGTTATTTTTGTGTTCCCTTTATTTTTTTGAGCAGTGTATAACATGTTGGCCAGATCACAACAGCCTACCATCTACAGTAGATCCTTGAAACCCTAACTATGTCCCATAAGACAAATCACCCCCACTCAGAACATCTCCCAGATCTCGGGAATCACAGATTGCCCAATATAGGCATTACATATATTATTCATGGTGTGTATATACCACCGTGAAACCCCATAGATGACGACAATAAGGGTCATAATCTGTTAAAATCATATAATGAAAACATACAATTACTAAAACTAAGAACAAAACCCTAAAGGATGTGGAGATCCGGAAACAGTCACTATCTCATGGGCCTATAGAAATGACGCAAAACCGGTGGATTCATTAAGACCATTTGGACACAAAGTGTTCAGTTTCCAAATCCACTTGCATTCAAGCATTGCAACCATGATGTAATTTGAAATGTCTGGCCACAGGTCTTAAATCATTCAGATCTCTCTCATTGGTTGCTGACATAATATCTCTCACGTGTTCACGTACCCTGACTTTTAGTTCCCTTGTGGTCAAGCCCACATACATTTTTGGGCAGGGACATGTCCCGTAATAGATAACCGCTGTACTCGTACATGTTAAACACTGTGTGATTTGGAATGTTTTCTCTTGAGTTGAGTCATGAAAAGAAGTGGCTCTCTCCATGTTCAGACCAGCAATGCATTTTCCACAAGGGAAAATACCCCAACGTGGTTTACTCACCCCTGGAAAAATTCGCGGAATATGTTTTGAAAAATAGCTCAGAACAAGATGATCTCTTAGATTTTTAGATTCGTCTTGCCGTTATTAATGGGCTAGAGGATAGACATTTTACTAAGATAGGATCAGTTAGAAGAACCAACCAGAACTTTTTCAAAGTGTCCTTTATCTCGGACCATCTGCAATGATGGCCCGTGATGAACCTTGCCTTATAATCACTCAACCTTTACTTCTCTGAAAGTAGGAGGTCATGACGGGGACATGTCTTTGCTCTTCTATATGCTTTTTTGATCGAACGTTGACTATACCCTCGGTTTGTGAATCTCTTTTTCAGAATCCAACTTTTGTTTTTTCAATAGGAAGAGGGTCATGTTACACATCAAACTTATTGGGAATTTCACACGAAAAACAATGGTGTGCTTGGTTTTAACGTAACTTTATTCTTTCATGAGTTATTTACAAGTTTCTCTTTGTTTACAGCCATTGACATGTCGCCGAGGTTAACACGTGAGGAGCGGATAGAAATTGTGTTGATGTCTGGTGAACGCAGTAACCGGGTCATTGCAGCAGATTTCAATGCAAGACACCCTACGAGACCACCCATCTCCCATGCTACAGTTAGCAAACTGCTTGCTAAGTTTCGTGAAACTGGTTCAGTGTTGGATTTGCCAAAATGTGGACGCATGAAATCTGTCTCTAATGAAGAAACATCAGTGGCTGTCCTAGCTTCATTCAGCAAGAGCCCACAGCGTAGCACTCGCCGCATGTCACTGGAGAGTGGCATTAGTCGAACATCCCTTCGGCGGATATTAGCTACTCACAAATGGCACCCTTACAAACTCCAGCTGCAGCATCTCAACGAGGATGACCCAGATCGGCGCACTGAATTTGCAGAATGGGCAAAACAAAAATTGGAACAGGACCCTCAGTTTACGCAGAAGATTTTGTTCAGTGATGAGGCAAACTTTTATGTGAATGGTGAAGTTAACAAACAAAACCACCGCTATTGGTCTGATACTAACCCACATTGGATAGATCCCTCCAAGACTGTTGGAACAAAAAAGTTTATGGTATGGTGTGGTATATGGGGTACAAAGATAGTGGGGCCATTCTTCATCAATGGAAACCTCAAGGCCACTGGATATGCGAAATTCCCTGAGTTTTTCCAGCAAGATGGTGCACTACCACATTATGGGTGTCAGGTCCGAGCATTCCTAGATGAACAGTTTCCTGGAAAGTGGATTGGTCGTCGTGGGCCAGTTGAATGGCCCCCAAGTTCTCCCGATCTGACCCCCTCAGACTTTTATCTTTGGGGTCATCTGAAGGCAATTGTCTATGCTGTGAAGATACGAGATGTGCAGCACCTGAAACTACGGATACTGGAAGCCTGTGCTAGCATTTCTCCTGCGGTGTTGCTATCAGTGTGTGAAGAGTGGGAGAAGAGGGTTGCATTGACAATCCAACACAATGGGCAGCACATTGAACACATTTTATAAGTGGTCAGAAACTTGCAAATAACTCATGAAAGAATAAAGTTACGTTAACACCATTGTTTTTCTTGTGAAATTCCCAATAAGTTTGATGTGTCACATGACCCTCTTCCTATTGAAAAAAGTTGGATTCAAAATGGCCGACTTCAAAATGGCCGCCATGGTCACCACCCATCTTGAAAAGTTTCCCCCCTCACATATACTAATGTGCCACAAACAGGAAGTTAATATCACCAACCATTGCCATTTTATTAAGGTGTATCCATATAAATGGCCCACCCTGTATATGGCTATTTATTGCAAAGAAAAAAGGGGATCAGTCAGCACATCCCAAAGCACAGGGGCACGTTGCTATGGCTGAGAACAACACTGTAAAACAAAACATGCAATGCAACAGCTCTCTGCAAACCAAATAAAGTACAAAATTGCATAATAATTGCAAGTGCTATACTAATAATTTAGAGATGCTTGGCAAATCATTTTGTACAAAATTATTTGAGCCCGTCTGCCGCACGTCAAGGCGATCTCTGTAAGACGGGTTCCTAACACTAAATTCTACCTGTTAAGTGCCATGACGGCTACCATATAATTCAGCGAGTGTAGGTTCCACATGCATGCTGAGCCTGCTTTAATTCCTGTCATTTTTGGCGCCAAAATGGCCTCCATTATATCCAAGGAATGCAGGTGCCAACATGCATGTCGGGCCCACTCCACACCACTCCTGGTGCCAAATGGCCACCAAAGACTGCAATGAGAGTCCACAAACTATCTCTCTCCTGGTGCCATCTGCCCCATAGGTTGATTTTAATTAGTGTCAGTATATAGCTTGACCTGCTCTCCCTCACTCACTGGAAGCCATTTGGCACCAGGAGAGAGATAGTTTTACATATGGCTACTTATACACTTGTCTGATATACGTCTTTGGTGTATTTAGTCAATGTAGTAGTTTTTCACGATCATGGTCTCATAAATATGTGTTATCATATCTGTGCTGAATCATGTTTTTTAAGTTTTTTATGAATTTTATTAAGTGTGCATTTATTTTCATATATGATTTGTCACATATGCTATTTTTTATAATTTTTGAATTTTTATAATTTTTTGTATTTTTGCAATTTTTGTATTTGGATTTTTATATTTATAATTATTATTTATTTATTTATTATTATTACTTATTTATTATTATTTATTAATTTTCATCATTTATTATTCATTATTTATTATAATTTTTTATTATGCTTTATAATTTATATTTTTATATATATATTTTTCATTACCCTTTAATTTTGAATTTTTTCGTTCTTATCACTTTTTTTTGGGTGGCCGCCCTTCTTTTCTTTCTTTCCTTTCTTTCTTTTCTTTCATTTTGTTCATTCTCATTATTAATAATCAATTCTCATTAGCATGTTTTTCAATATCTAGCCCCCATTCTGTCCCATGATCCTAATTGCATTTACATGGAATGTGTGGCGCTTTCAACGTCTATCAGGGCTGACATGCGCAGTGGTTTAAAATTATGGTAGAAGCACGGACTCGCGACACTATGCGACGCGATCCCGTGCTGACATCGTCATGTGACCGCGGTTTGCGGTCACATGGTATTACGTGGATCACATGATCTTCGAGTGCTGCCCTACGCAACTGCGACTCACTTCCATTGCCATACAGATGTCACAGAGTAAGATAATCAATTTATGAATGGTGATTGGTCGATCGGTATATTTAATCTGTGTTCCCCAATGATGACGCAACCCCCAGACGAAGGTCCGCTGAAACGCGTGTCGGGGTTGGTGCCATCCTCGAGGAGACACAGCATGGGTAAACGTTCTATGTCCTTTTGATTGTAAATGAATTTGGTTTTGCACTTGCACTTTAATGGAATCATGTTTATATTGATGGGCAATTTGTGAACGTGTTATCCGCTGTGTTTGTCCTCCAGTTGATGCCGCCTTCTTTTCCCTGCATCTATGTCTTTTAATCCTGTTTGTAAGTTATATGTAATAGTGCAATAAAGTGATATTTGTTTATAAGCGGTCTGGCAATTATTAGTAGGTTTCTGTTATGGTGTGTGCCATAGGCTTATACTGGTAACTACTTTAATTAGTACAGGATTCTTTGATTGGGGCATATATAGGGTATTTTGCATAATAACAGGCTGAACTAGATGGACAGATGTCTTTTTTCAGCCTTATAAACTATGTTACTATGTAAATGAGAGAATGGTAAAGCATATCAAAATAATCAGTCTTTAGCATGCGTGTCTGTGTGTGAATATATGGATATGTGTATCTATATTGAGTAGGAACTGCAGTATCTCAGGCATAACTATGTCAGATTTGTCAAAGTCCGTAATCAAAGGATTTTACTTTACTGAAATTATCCTCGAAATCCGACTCATTTCATGCAAAAGAGAATGCCAGCCCCTGTACACTGCACACAAAATCACATATTAGGACATATTTATTCATGCAGCTTAGATATTTTCCAGCATGTTCACACCTTCCTAGAAGCTACAGATTGCTATGTTGCTCTTCCTTTGAAGTCCTGCTGTAGTGGAATTGACAAAAGCTGTGGATGCTGAAGCAATATACAAAAACCTATAGTCACTCACATGCTTCAGTGCTCACCCAAAGCCCATACAAGATTACCTTTACAGGAGAAAAAACATATTTTATTCACTGCATTTAATCCCAAATTGGTCGTCTAAATTAGACAATCCCACTGGCAGCATCAGTTAGGGAATGAATGCATTTCTCAATTCTATTTCTTGCAGATTAAGATCCAAAGAAAGCAAACTAATTGCATATCACTTATGCAAAATAAGAATGAAGCCATTATGTGTTCTGATTACAGTTTTAAAATGTTCCCTATAGGTTTTTTTCCTATTGCCTTGTCAAGTGTAAGAATGCAACATTCTCCCCTTTGAAGATTTAGATCTGAAAGCAAGCAGCTGTTGGAGCTAATCTTCTTCACTTTGCGGGATGCTTTTTATAGTTTATTAGCATTGACAGCAGTTGCTATCTCTTGTAAAAATACAGCCCCCAATACTGTAATAGGGATTACTAACATAAGGTTTAAGAATGTTTGCCTCTTCATGTGGCAATACATGAACTATGGCTTTTACATTTTATAAGATAGCTTTTTAAAATTTGCAAACAATACAAAAAAGTCACATTATTTTAAATATTTATTTGAATACATGCAACATAAAAAATGACAACTTTGCAAATAGTCTTGATTGACCATGTTCTTTTTTGCACAGTTCTGTGCATATAGCTTGAATACAGATCTATGGATCTCCACGGTTACAGACTACAAACAAACTCAGTGTAGTCGACTTTGGCCACAAATTGAGGGCTCGTTCACACGACCGTGTGAAGCCTGTGCCCGTGCTGTGGACCGCAAATTGCGGTCCGCAATGTACAGGCACCGCACCGACCGTGGCCCAGCCGCATGGGGATCGTAGACCCATTAACTTGAATGGGTCCGCGATCCCTCCGTTCCACAAAAAGATAGAGCATGTTCTATCTTTTTGCTGTGCGGAGGCACAGAACGGAACACCAGAAAGCACTCCGTAGTGCTTCTGTAGTGCTCCGTTCCGTGCTTCCGTTCCACATCTCCGGATTGAAGTGAATGGGTCCGCATCCGTGATGCGGAATGGCCACGGAACAGTGCCCGTGTATAGCGGATCCGCAAATGCGGTCTGCAATACGGCAACAGGCAGCACATGTTCGTGTGAACGAGCCCTAAGATTGCAATATTGCTAAGATTACAACCTATAATAGTGAATGAAGTCAAGATACAGATTGCTGTGTAGCCCTAGCATAATTCTGCAGTGATACTGCTTTCCATCTACCCTTTGCTTTTTCCTAATGTACAGTTAGTACTGTAGGTGTGCACAGAGGAAATACTCCTCTAAAATGTTTATTTGGTTGATGTTTCCTTTTTCTGAGTTCCTTAGGTTCATATCAATTTTACTACTTAATGCATTTAACTGCTACTGCAAACTGACTAGCATGAAGCACAACTACAATATATGTGGATTTTCAGTGTTATGGATCAGGATTCATGGTTTGACTGCATATTAGGGGGAAGAATCCAGCTTATGTAGCATTTTGAAATCAAATCTTTAGGACATTGCAAGTCAAGAGGATAAGGAAGGTCTAAAATGTGTATATGTGTGCATGCAATGTATATGTATATATGTACTGTATATACAGTACAGACCAAAAGTTTGGACACACCTTCTCATTCAAAGAGTTTTCTTTATTTTCATGACTATGAAAATTATAGATTCACACTGAAGGCATCAAAACTATGAATTAACACATGTGGAATTATATACATACCAAACAAGTGTGAAACAACTGAAAATATGTCATATTCTAGGTTCTTCAAAGTAGCCACCTTTTGCTTTGATTACTGCTTTGCACACTCTTGGCATTCTCTTGATGAGCTTCAAGAGGTAGTCCCCTGAAATGGTTTTCACTTCACAGGTGTGCCCTGTCAGGTTTAATAAGTGGGATTTCTTGCCTTATAAATGGGGTTGGGACCATCAGTTGCGTTGAGGAGAAGTCAGGTGGATACACAGCTGATAGTCCTACTGAATAGACTGTTAGAATTTGTATTATGGCAAGAAAAAAGCAGCTAAGTAAAGAAAAACGAGTGGCCATCATTACTTTAAGAAATGAAGGTCAGTCAGTCAGCCGAAAAATTGGGAAAACCTTGAAAGTAAGGGCTATTTGACCATGAAGGAGAGTGATGGGGTGCTGCGCCAGATGACCTGGCCTCCACAGTCACCGGACCTGAACCCAATCGAGATGGTTTGGGGTGAGCTGGACCGCAGGGTGAAGGCAAAAGGGCCAATAAGTGCTAAGCATCTCTGGGAATTCCTTCAAGACTGTTGAAAGACCATTTCAGGGGCTGCCTCTTGAAGCTCATCAAGAGAATGCCAAGAGTGTGCAAAGCAGTAATCAAAGCAAAAGGTGGCTACTTTGAAGAACCTAGAATATGACATATTTTCAGTTGTTTCACACTTGTTTGTTATGTATAAAATTCCACATGTGTTAATTCATAGTTTTGATGCCTTCATTGTCATGAAAATAAAGAAAACTCTTTGAATGAGAAGGTGTGTCCAAACTTTTGGTCTATACTGTATATATATATATATATATATATATATATATACATATAAATATTATTTATATGTAAAATAAATGACAGTATATTTTTGTGGGATTATTATTTATATGT
Organism: Bufo bufo; assembly: GCF_905171765.1. NCBI lineage: Eukaryota > Metazoa > Chordata > Amphibia > Anura > Bufonidae > Bufo > Bufo bufo. The sequence goes on from NC_053389.1 coordinate 493,198,615, forward strand.
GCATTATAATTTGCAACAGAATGTAAATGTATGTTATTCATGAGGTCTAGTGTGATACGTGCGCCAGAGCTTCTTTTATTTAGTCCTAGTGGAGCCCTAACAGCATATAAATGAAATATACAATTCAGTAGTGTGTGTATAACACACAGGCTCGGATTGGCCCACAGGGTCACAGGTGAATCCCCTGGTGGACTACCTGAGCAAGGTGGGCCCCCAGCCCCTCACCCCCTGCACAAGTGGCACATAACAGAGTAGACTTACTGCACTACATATAAATACAGTACAGCACCCCAACCAGCCTAAGTTTATATAAAAAAAAAAATGTTGAATATTTAAGAAACTACCTAGTTTATTATTATAACCACATTCATGTGGCTGATATGACTTATAGGTACAGATGCACGACAGCCAGTGTCCTCCTTTCCCAGGGACCTGCCTTCTCAAAGTTGCTGCAGGAACCCCATAATCAATCATCTTGTAGCGTCTTGCTCTCTACTGCTATGAGAGCAGTATCTGGATGTATCCATATGGTGGGCCCTAGACAGCCCAGTCCAACACTGGCAACATATGTATAAAATGTGAGCGACATACTCCATGTATGATGATGTGTCTAATATGTCTTATGTTAGTATATCTGTGTGTATCTGTGGATATGGATATACAGTCAGGTCCATAAATATTGGGACATTGACACAATTCAAACATTTTTGGCTCTATACACCCACCACAATGGATTTGAAATGAAACGAACAAGATGTGCTTTAACTGCAGACTGTCAGCTTTAATTTGAGGGCATTTACATCCAAATCACGTGAACGGTGTAGGAATTACAACATTTTGCATAGGTGCCTCCCACTTGTTAAGGGACCAAAAGTAATGGAACAATTGGCTTCTCAGCTGTTCCATGGCCATGTGTGTGTTATTCCCTCATTATCCCAATTACAATTCGCAGATAAAAGGTCCAGAGTTCATTTCAAGTGTGCTATTTGCATTTGGAATCTGTTGCTGTCAACTCTCAAGATGAGATCCAAAGAGCTGTCACTATCAGTGAAGCAACCAAAAAAATAGAAAAACCGCAGCACTCTCTTTAAATCACTTTATTCCATCAAATTCATGCGACGTTTCGACCTGTGTGGTCTTTCTCAAGCACACAGGTCGAAACGTCGCATGAATTTGATGGAATAAAGTGATTTAAAGATACAAGAGAGTGCTGCGGTTTTTCTATTTTTTTGGATACTTGGAGGGACGCTACGGACTGACGTTCAACACCGCGTGCACCACCACATTAAGGCCGGTATACCCTAAGTGCTGCTACACCATCCATTTCTTTGTTGCTATCAGTGAAGCAAGCCATCATTAGGCTGAAAAAACAAACCCATCAGAGAGATAGCAAGAACATTAGGCGTGGCCAAAACAACTATTTGGAACATTCTTTGAAAAAAACACCCTTCACAACAGTTGGCCAGATCAAGAACATTCTCCAGGAGGTAGGTATATGTGTGTCAAAGTCAACAATCAAGAGAAGACTTCACCAGAGTGAATACAGAGGGTTCACAGCAAGATGTAAACCATTGGTGAGCCTCAATAACAGGAAAGCCGGATTAGAGTTTGCCAAACGACATCTAAAAAAGCCTTCACAGTTCTGGAACAACATCCTATGGACAGATGAGACCAAGATCAACTTGTTACAGAGTGATGGGAAGACAAGAGTATGGAGAAGGAAAGGAACTGCTCATGATCCTAAGCATACCACCTCATCAGTGAAGCATGGTGGTGGAAGTGTCATGGCGTGGACATGTATGGCTGCCAATGGAACTGGTTCTCTTGTATTTATTGATGATGTGACTGCTGACAAAAGCAGCTAGGATGAATTCTGAAGTGTTTCGGGCAATATTATCTGCTCATATTCAGCCAAATGCTTCAGAACTCATTGGACGGCGCTTCACAGTGCAGATAGACAATGATCCAAACCATTATGCAAAAGCAACCAAAGAGTTTTTTTAAGGGAAAGAAGTTGAATGTTATGCAATGGCCAAGTTAATCACCTGACCTGAATCCGATTGAGCATGCATTTTACTTGCTGAAGACAAAACTGAAGGGAAAATGCCCCAAGAACAAGCAGGAACTGAAGACAGTTGCAGTAGAGGCCTGGCAGAGCATCACCAGGGATGAAACCCAGAGTCTGGTGATGTCTATGCGTTCCAGGCTTCAGGCTGTAATTGACTGCAAAAGATTTACAACCAAGTATTAAAAAGTGAAAGCTTGATTTATGATTATTATTCTGTCCCATTACTTTTGGTTCCTTAACAAGTGGGAGGCACATATTCAAACTGTTGTAATTCCTACACTGTTCACCTGATTTGGATGTAAATACCCTCAAATTAAAGCTGACAGTCTGCAGTTAAAGCACATCTTGTTCGTTTCATTTTAAATCCATTGTGGTGGTGTATAGAGCCAAAAATGTTAGAATTGTGTCTATGTCCCAATATTTATGGACCTGGCTGTATATGCACAGATACTGTAGATTGGTGTGTGAGCATATGCATGTGTATGAATGTGTGTATGTGAATCCATACAGTATGTATATCAGTGTATGTGTATAAATAGGTGTGCATGATTGTGTTTATAAAATAGTACAGACCAGCGGCTCAACCTATAAACCGAACAGATGTGGGTGCTCACCTCTCGGTCCACCCAGGCCGCACGGTAGACAGAAAATTGTAATAGAAATTAGAGGGGCACTCCGTATAAGGGAACAGGAGACGGTAGTTAAAGGTTAAAATTTAATCTAAAATAAACAGCATCGCATCAAACAATCACAAATAAAAACATCCATATAATATAACAATGCAATATGTCAAATAAAGCAGGGCCCTGGAGATAGCCTGATGGTAGTCAAAGTTCAAGGGTTCTGAGACACTCCCCACGCTGAAAGTAAGTCCCAGCAGATCTTGATACACCTGGATGAGGTTCCAAAACGCACGATTTGACAGCGTCAGACGGAAGGTATAATGTTATACACTAACCAACTTCAAACCTCCAGTATAGGGGGATAGGCAATTGTATCCAGTCCTAGGAAGAGTCTCTATTCAGATGTTGTAACAGAATAGTAGCAAGCGTCTCTTACCCTATGCCGTCACTAGGCTCAATGAGATGAATCAGAGAAACAGCCGATCACAGCTCAACGCGGCGTCCCACGTGGTGTAGAGTCTGAACGTGACGTCTCACGTGACTCCTCGGCTGGAGCTGTGGTGACGTAAGCAGTTTTTCTTGAAAGCACCGCCTCAATGCGAGACTCACTGTGCAGATCACCCCGACCGACATAGTTTCTTCTTGGTCACTTGTGGTTACTTGGGGGAAATGGCTCACTGTCTCAACTGGCCCAAACGCGTTTCAGGGTATACACCCCTTCCTCAGTGGTAAAGACAGTGAGCACTCAGCGACATTTTATATCCTCCCAAGAGGCCAGCCCTGGGTGGGACTGATCTAATTGGGACATCATGAAAACCCGGTCTGGAAACCAATTATCTTCGGTATCCCAAGCCATATAAAGTATCTAATCCTGCAAAACGGACATCATGAATGATGCAGACATATTAAAAAACATATAAACATAACAATAAGAATGTCAGAATCATAAAGATAATAAAAATGATAAAAACGCATGAAAAATACATGTGCAATCCCATGCATCTTCCATATCCCTTCATGCGCTTTATCAAACAGACACTAAAATCCTCTGTTTGGAAAATCCAGAGGGTATATACAGTGGTGTCCCAGATCATACCACCATACAATATTTAATCATATAAAATATCTTCATAAAATAATACAAACATGTCTAAAACATAGAAGTGACAATGCAGATGTAATAATCATACCAAATAGAAAAAAACGCACAAAAAACGCACATGCGGTCAAATGCGTTTTCGGTGCGTCTCTGATGCGTTTTTCTTAAAAAACTATAAAATCCTCCTTTTGGGAGGTTTAGAAGACATACAGGGTGGTTAATTTACATCAAATCAGAATCTAATAAAATTATATTCATAGGGAAGTATAAGTCCCTATCCAATTCTAACAGAAGGCCTATACAGGTCGAAAAGGGGAGGGGAGCAGGGCAGGGAGGAAGGAACAGAGTGCTGAGGAACAGCCAAACTCTGAATCTACATCACCACCCGGCTCACCCCCCATCCCTCAGAGGAATCCAAACAAGTCCCATTCGGCATTCAAGCCCCTGGGAATCAGGGATTCGAATTCAAAAATACGGCGGGATTCCTGCCTAGACATGGCGGAGACATGGTTACCACCTCTCCAAGGTTTCTTGACCCTCTCTAGTGCAAAAAATGTCAAGGACGAGGGATCGCAATTATGTATGTCTTTGAAATGTTTCGAGAGGGAGTGTAATATATAGCCCTTTTTGATATTGGCCAGATGTTCTGCCACTCTCTTCTTTAGTGTCCTCTTAGTCCTCCCTATGTATTGTATACGGCATCCACACTGTAACAGGTAGATGACATCTGTCGAATCACAGGTCAGACATTCATTAATGTCAAACCTGAAGGAATTCTGAGTCGAGGTAACACTGGTAGTTTTCCTCGCAAAATTCGTCACCTTGCAGTTCCCACACCGCCCACATCTATGGAAGCCACCAGTTGTTAGCCAATTGTGGCCTTTAGTTGGACCTTTCTTGGTATTTTTCAATGTGGGTGCTACCTTTGCTGCCAATGTAATGGCTCTCGTGTAGGTGATTCTTGGATCTCTAGTAAGGGATGACCCTATAACCTTGTCATCCAATAGAAGATACCAGTGTTTCCTAATGATTTTTTCTACCTGTTGATATTGTGAATGATAGGGTAGGATCATCCTTAGTATCTCATCTGTTGGGGATGTACATTTCGGGACAAAAAAGTTCTGTCTGTTCATATTTCTAACTTTTTCCAAAGCTTTCTTCACTGTCTGGTCTGGGTATTCTCAGACATTCTTCCCTGTATGCTTCTGTATCTAAAATCACTACCGCTCCGCCCTTATCGGCAGGTCTAATAGTGATCTCTTTTTTATCTTGTAGTTCTTGGATCGCATCTCGTTCCAGTCTAGTCAGATTGTGACCTGTGATTCGACAGATGTCATCTACCTGTTACAGTGTGGATGCCGTAAACAATACATAGGGAGGACTAAGAGGACACTAAAGAAGAGAGTGGCAGAACATCTGGCCAATATCAAAAAGGGCTATATATTACACTCCTTCTCGAAACATTTCAAAGACATACATAATTGCGATCCCTCGTCCTTGACATTTTTTGCACTAGAGAGGGTCAAGAAACCTTGGAGAGGTGGTAACCATGTGGCCGCCATGTCTAGGCAGGAATCCCGCCGTATTTTTGAATTCGAATCCCTGATTCCCAGGGGCTTGAATGCCGAATGGGAATTGTTTGGATTCCTCTGAGGGATGGGGGGTGAGCCGGGTGGTGATGTAGATTTAGAGTTTGGCTGTTCCTCAGCACTCTGTTCCTTCCTCCCTGCCCTGCTCCCCTCCCTTTTTCGACCTTTATAGGCCTTCTGTTAGAATTGGATAGGGACTTATACTTCCCTATAAATATAATTTTATTAGATTCTGATTTGATGTAAATTAACCACCCTGTATGTCTTCTAAACCTCCCAAAAGGAGGATTTTATCGTTTTTTAAGAAAAATGCATCAGAGACGCATCGAAAACGCATTTGACCGCATGTGCGTTTTTTGTGCGTTTTTTTCTATTTGGTATGATTATTACATCTGCATTGTCACTTCTATGTTTTAGACATGTTTGTATTATTTTATGAAGATATTTTATATGATTAAATATTGTATGGTGGTATGATCTGGGACACCACTGAATATACCCTCTGGATTTTCCAAACAGAGGATTTTAGTGTCTGTTTTATAAAGCGCATGAAGGGATATGGAAGATGCATGGGATTGCACATAAAATGTCGCTGAGTGCTCACTGTCTTTACCACTGAGGAAGGGGTGTATACCCTGAAACGCGTTTGGGCCAGTTGAGACAGTGAGCCATTTCCCCCAAGTAACCACAAGTGACCGAGAAGAAACTACGTCGGTCGGGGTGATCTGCACAGTGAGTCTCGCATTGAGGCGGTGCTTTCAAGAAAAACTGCTTACGTCACCACAGCTCCAGCTGAGACGTCACGTTCAGACTCTACACCACGTGGGACGCCGCGTTGAGCTGTGATCGGCTGTTTCTCTGATTCATCTCATTGAGCCTAGTGACGGCATAGGGTAAGAGACGCTTGCTACTATTCTGTTACAACATCTGAATAGAGACTCCTCCTAGGACTGGATACAATTGCCTATCCCCCTATACTGGAGGTTTGAAGTTGGTTAGTGTATAACATTATACCTTCCGTCTGACGCTGTCAAATCGTGCGTTTTGGAACCTCATCCAGGTGTATCAAGATCTGCTGGGACTTACTTTCAGCGTGGGGAGTGTCTCAGAACCCTTGAACTTTGACTAACATCAGGCTATCTCCAGGGCCCTGCTTTATTTGACATATTGCATTGTTATATCATATGGATGTTTTTATTTGTGATTGTTTGATGCGATGCTGTTTATTTTAGATTAAATTTTAACCTTTAACTACCGTCTCCTGTTCCCTTATACGGAGTGCCCCTCTAATTTCTATTACAATGATTGTGTTTATAGATCAGTTGTACAAAGACCCACTTAGATGTACGAATCATTTTTTCTTTCATCAGTTTCGGAGTCATTTTTACAATAAAAGTGTAAAAGCACAGAGAGATAATACTACTGTTTATGCTGGTCATTCATATTGTTCATGAAAATAGTTTGTTTGTAAAATTGTCAGGTTCTCTCCATATATACATTGGAGCCTCCATCACATGGTTCCATCAAAATTTACAGGAACAATAATTCCCTGTCAAAAAGATGGACACCCCAGTGGAACCCAATGGGTGTCATTGTAAGTCAATAGGACTTTTTGGGTGACAGTTGTGTCTGTCACATCTTGGACCTTTAATTGTGTAAGTATATAATTTTGTACATGTAGATCAGTAAGCTTGTGTGTGGGTGTATATATAATGTACATGCACACACATACATACTGTACATAGGGGTGGGTATATCTACAACAATTAGTACATTAAGCATGAATGTATTTGATGTTATTGACAATATGTCTATCCAGATAAGCGAACAAAAAAAAGATAGATCTGCAATCTCTAGAAGAGTGAACATGCACCTGAACAAAAACATCTGGATAAGCATATGCTTACATACAATGTGCAAGTATGAGTGCAATTGCACAACTTTCCCTGGTGTGTGCACCTGTACTTCTGACTTTGGTATACAGACGAGTCAGTGTGCTCCAAGCCATAGATACGTATTTGGACTAGAGTTGAGTGATTTAAAAAATGTTATGATGATAATGATACAGAGCTCATGTACTACAGACCACTTTAAGAAATTGCTTCCATGATTTACTTAATGAACTGCAGCAGTAAATGTGCCTCTCAGGAAAACACGTACCTACATAAACCCAGAGCCAAAAATGCTTCTAACAAACAAGGATTGTCCTATGTGTACAGACACTAATATTATGTTCAATTATGGACTTTCTTTCTCTAGATCAACATTGCAGGAAAATAGATTGACCTGGATGGACTTGTGTATTTTTCAGTCATACATATGTAACTGTTACCTGCTCAGCAAATTTTCAGGGGTGTTGCAGTGCTTTAATATTGATGATCTATCCTCAGGATAGCACATGTGGACAAGGATAGATCATTTCTTTTGAAGTGAAAAAGAAAATGGCAGCATGCATATGGCTGAGATCCATGTTTTGCGGCTCCACAATTTGCGTACAGTCGTGTAAATTAACTCTGATACAAATAAGTTCATTAGCGGCACAAAACTCTAAAAGACAGACTCTAGTGAGTTAAAATATTAAAATATAAATATAATAAAATATTTTTGTGTTTTTAATTCAAGTTTTACAGTCTTGTGAATTTAATAAACGTATTTGCATTTATTTATATACAGTACTTTGGCATGCTACAATTTCATATGTAGTTTTGTTGTGTCGACTATCCTCCGGATAGGTCATCAATATCAGATCCGAGGGGGTACGACACCTGGAACCCCAACCAATCAGCTGTTTGAAGAGGCTTAGCGCCCCTGTTAGTGCTGCGTCCTTTTCACTGTTTAAACCTTTTGCTACCAGCGCCATACAGTTGCAAGAAAAAGTATGTGAACTCTTTGGAATGATGTGGATTTCTGCACAAATTGGTCATAAAATGTGATCTGATCTTCATCTAAGTCACAACAATAGACAATCACAGTCTGCTTAAACTAATAAAACACAAAGAATTAAATGTTACCATGTTTTTATTGAACACACCATGTAAACATTCACAGTGCAGGTGGAAAAGTATGTGAACCCCTAGACTAATTACATCTTCAAGAGCTAATTGGAGTGAGGTGTCAGCCAACTGGAGTCCAATCAATGAGATGAGTTTGGAGGTGTTGATTACAGCTGCCCTGCCCTATACAAAACACACACCAGTTCTGGGTTTGCTTTTCACAAGAAGCATTGCCTGATGTGAATGATGCCTCGCACAAAAGAGCTCTCAGAAGACCTATGATTAAGAATTGTTGACTTGCATAAAGCTGGAAAGGGTTATAAAAGTATCTCCAAAAGCCTTGCTGTTCATCAGTAAGACAAATTGTCTATAAATGGAGAAAGTTTAGCACGGCTGCTACTCTCCCTAGGAGTGGCCGTCCTGTAAAGATGACTGCAAGAGCACTGCGCAGACTGCTCAATGAGGTGAAGAGGAATCCTAGAGTGTCAGCTAAAGACTTACAAAAGTCTCTGGCATATGCTAACATCCCTGTTAGCGATTCTACGATACGTAAAACACTAAACAAGAATGAATTTAATGGGAGGATACCACAGAGGAAGCCACTGCTGTCCAAAAAAAAACATTGCTGCACGTTTACAGTTTGCACAAGAACACCTGGATATTCCACAGCAGTACTGGCAAAATATTCTGTGGGCAGATGAAACCAAAGTTGAGTTGTTTGGAAGAAACACACAACACTATGTGTGGAGAAAAAGAGGCACAGCACACCAACATCAAAACCTCATCCCAACTGTGAAGTATGGTGGTGGGGGCATCATGGTTTGGGGCTGCTTTGCTGCGTCAGGGCCTGGATGGATTTCTATCATCGAAGGAAAAATGAATTCCCAAGTTTATCAAGACATTTTGCAGGAGAACGTAAGGCCATCTGTCCACCAGCTGAAGCTCAACAGAAGATGGGTGTTGCAACAGGACAATGACCCAAAGCATAGAAGTAAATCAACAACAGAATGGCTTAACCAGAAGAAAATACACCTTCTGGAGTGGCCCAGTCAAAGTCCTGACCTCAACCCGATTGAGATGCTGTGACATGACCTCAAGAAAGCGATTCACACCAGACATCCCAAGAATATTGCTGAACTGAAACAGTTCTGTAGAGAGGAATGGTCAAGAATTACTCCTGACCGTTGTGCACGTCTGATCTGCAACTACAGAAAACGTTTGGTTGAAGTTATTGCTGCCAAAAGAGGTTCAACCAGTTATTAAATCCAAGGGTTCACATAATTTTTCCACCTGCACTGTGAATGTTTACATGGTGTGTTCAATAAAAACATGGTAACATTTAATTATTTGTGTGTTGTTAGTTTAAGCAGACTGTGATTGTCTATTGTTGTGACTTAGATGAAGATCAGATCACAATTTATGACCAATTTGTGCATAAATCCATATCATTCCAAAGGGTTCACATACTTTTTCTTGCAACTGTACATGCATGGTGCTAGAGCGACATGTAAAAATGGTGCCCGCTCGCACACGCAGCAAGCACCATGGCCAGCGGGTCGCTGATGTTTCAAACAGCAGAGATCCGCGGCTAATGACTGGCAATAATGCCGATCGCAGTCATTAAATCCTTTAGATGCTGTGATCAAGTGTGATCATGACATCTAAACAGTGAAAAACCCGGAAGCGCACGCTTCTTACAGGCATCCATCTGCGGCCAATGAGGATGCTGGAAATTCACTTTAATATGCTGGGTCTTTCTGAAGAGACCCAGTGTATTAGAGCTGCAATTCTTATGTTGGCCAGCAAGAAATGAGAAATATTATCATGCTCCTGTATGGAGTTAGATTAGTAGAACTACAGGTAACAGCACACTGCTAGTCAATTGCACAAAGATATAAGCAAACACTGAAAGAATAATAGCTGCTTGGTGGCCATACTTACTGCAAGTGCAGTTAGATGCTCTTTGCGCATATAATTGATCAAACATATGTCGAGCCCATCTACCAGACGACAAGGTGGCTTCTAATCAGATGGGTCCTACTCTAACATGCCTCTCCTGGGCTTACAGCCTACAATCTGGGCAAAGTAGATTGCCACCGCCCATTTGCCATGTGCTTTTAATTAGATAGCTTGTACAGCTGTATTCTACTTTGCCCATACTGCAGGCTCACAGCCTGGGAGAGGCATGTGTAGGATATAGCTGGGTACTACTTTGCCCAGATTGTAGGCATGTTAGAGTAGGACCCATCTGATTAGAAGCCACCTTGTCGTCTGGTAGATGGGCTCGACATATGTTTGATCAATTATATGCGCAAAGAGCTTCTAACTGCACTTGCAGTAAGTATGGCCACCAAGCAGCTATTATTCTTTCAGTGTTTGCTTTATCTTTGTGCAATTGACTAGCAGTGTGCTGTTACCTGTAGTTCTACTAATCTAATTGTGTTTCAGCCAAGGTAGCGTGCACCTGCGTTCTCAAATTTACTTATTATGGAGGTGCTGGTTCATTAGTTTTTTTGCTCCTGTATGGAGTGCGATAATATTGAAAAAAATAAAATAAAAAATTGAATGTTGTAGTCTACACTGGCTACAAAAACATAAAAAATAATTAAATATATAAAAAAAAATGCTAAAATGCAAAAATTGTAATTACCCCCCCTTTTCTTAGAATAAAAAAAATACATAAATAGTAAAAAATATAAACATCATGGGCATCACCAGATCTGAAAATGCCCATACTATTAAAAAAGAAAAATATTTTTTCAATACGGCAATTGGTGTAACGAAAAAAGAATTCGCCATTTTTTCATAGCTTTTCTTACCCCAAAAAAAATATTTAAATTTGATAAAAAATTCACTCACACTCCAAAATGTTTCAATAAAACCTACAGACCGTCCTGCAAAAAATTTGCTCCCAGACAGCTCAGTAGACATAACTATAAAAAAAATTATGGGGGTCAGAATATGGTGATGTAAATAAAAACATTATTTTTCAAAGTTTTGATTTATTTGTACAGTATTTAGACATATAAAACCTATACATATGTGGTAACGTTGTAATCGTACTGACCCAGAGAATGTAGGGCACTGGTCAGTTTTGCCACAAAGGGAATGCTGTAGGGACAAAACCTATAAAACGGTGGAGGATTTTTTTTTTCCAATTCCAATTCCACCCCATTTGGAATTTTCTTCACGCTTCCCACCTATATTGTATGCCATATTAAATGGTGACATTAGAAATTACAACTTGACCCACAAAAAAGGCCCTTATATGGATATGTGAAAGGGAAAAAAAAGTTATGGCTCCAGGAAGATAGGGAAGAAAAATTAAAATGCAAAACCCCCAAAAAATCTCTGGTATCCAAAGGGTTAACTGCACACAGTTTAGCACGTAGGGGAGTGCAATCTAACTATATTTGCTTGTCTCCCACACTTGAATGAGACAAGCAGCTGTAATTACCCTGCACCACTGCTACAAGCTAGACAGCATGCAGTTAGGCTACGTCTACACGACGACATTTGTCGCGCGACAATAAGTCGCGCAACAGATAGGGCACAACTACAACATTTGTAGCGCAACATTTTGTTGCACCAATGTCGCGTGACAATTTTTATAATGGCAGTCTATGGTGTCGCACTGCAACATGCAACATGCTGCGACTGCGACGCAACAGTCACAGAAAAATCCATCTCGAATGGATTTTCTGCGACTGTTGCGTCACAGTATGTTGCATGTTGCAGTGAGACACCATAGACTGCCATTTTAAAAATTGTCGCGCGACATTAGTGCAACAAAATGTTGCGCAACAAATGTTGTCGTGTAGACTTTAGCCTAAAACAGTGAAGAGGACGCAGCACTCACACGAGCACAGGAACCCCTTCAAACATCTTATTGGTGGGGTTTCTGGGTTTTGGATCCCTGCCGATCTGATATTAATGACCTATCCTGAGGATAAGTCAACATCATAGCACTGCACAACCACTTTAACTAAAAAATATTTAGATGATGAGCATTTGTGTGAGCTTTATACATTGCTCAAAAATGCATATTTCTACATGAAACAATGGGAAGCAATGGAAAGAATATTTCCTGAAATGGTTTGCAGAAATGTCTACGAATATCATGTAGATCAACCAGACAGCACAAGCTTCTCTTTGATTCCAAACAATCAAGGAAGGAAACAGGCCAGCACTTCACTCAAAATTGCACGCTGCACTGGAGAGGAGCAACCTCCAACGGATAATGGAACAACAAATCCCAGCAGCTGTGTCTTTTGCAAGTAGGTTTCTTTTATTTCATTCAAGAAAGAAAATGTCCTATAACCAGGACGCGTTTCGCATGCAAGCCTTTCTCAACAGGTACAACCAACAGAAAATCACAAACTATATATAGGTCTAGTACCGCCCACAGGGACGTCCTCTGTTTATATATCTGTCAATCAAGTAACAAAACAGAAACAAATAAATGACATTTGGTAGAGATTGTTTCTACCTTATTGGAGAATCTAAACATCTTTTCATCACGAGGCAGAAGTCTAGAAGGGATACATAAAAAGTATATTAAGTATATGTATACATATGGAGACATCATAAATGCATGACCTCATAGTCTCTATTCAGGCCCCTTGGGTGCAATGTATCAAGGGTGTGTATCCAAAAGGCCTCTCGTTTGAGGAGAAGCCTTTTGATATCACCCCCTCTCCTTGGTCTCTTCACCTGCTCTAATACTTGAAACCGTAATTGTGCAACAGTATGTTTTAATTTATCAAAATGGTTAGGAACTGGCAACATCAGTTTCTTTGTTCTAATATCAGATTTGTGCTTACTAATCCGATCCCTCACTGCCTGCATTGTCTCACCCACATATAGCAGGCCACAGGGGTATTTAATCAGGTACACTACGTTTGTTGAATCACAAGTAAAAAAAACTTTTACTCCAAAACTTTTACCTGTATGTGGATGATGGAACAAAGGGCCTTTAATTATGTGGGAACATTGTAGACAATGCAGTCAGGGGGATGTGCCCATCCGTAGTGTGGATATCCGTTGTTGTTTCAATGTCAATTTAGTACTACCCAAATCTGCATGGACTATTTTGTCTCTAATTAGGGTTCTTTTTATTGCAAATGAGGGGTAGATTCTTAAACTCATCAACCTGAGGGTATGCCTTACCCAACAGGTGCCAGTGTTTCCTGACTGTGTTGTCAATGCCCACATTAAATGGATGAAATTTATGAATGAGAGCAATCCTGGACATCTTGCCTCTATCTTGTGGGCCTACATCACCCTCTACCCCTTCTCTAGCCCTTATGAGGACAGACTGCGGGTAACCCCTCTCCTGAAATCTCTCTGTCATTTCCGTCATTCTTATGTCTTGTAAGACTCGGTCAGAGACTATCCGCTTCACTCGTTAGTATTGAGATCTAGGAATGGCTTTTTTAAGGGATAGTGGGTGAGCACTCTTAAAATGGAGTATACTATTTCTATCTGTATCCTTCCGATGGATGTCTGTGAATAAATGCCGTTTATGGTCTTTAATGACCCTAGTGTCCAGGAAACTCACCATATTAGTATCAAATGTGACAGTGAACTGTAGGCCATCAAACACGGTATTCAGTGCCCAAAATGTAGGGGAGAGAAAGCAGACCTAATACACTGTTTTTGGAGATGCCCTAGATTGATTAGATATTGGAAAGAAATAGCTGAGATAATATTAGTACTTTTGGAGGTTCAAGTGTTTGAAGACCCAGTAGCTTGTATATTAGGGGCAACCGAACATTTGCAGTTAAATAAAGAGACACGATTGGTTCTGGGTAAAGTACTTTTCCAAGCTAGACTCCTTATATTAAGGAAATGGGTAAAGGAAGATCCCCCGACAGTGGGACAGTGGCGAGAAGCAGTTGTCAACTTGATCAAAGCGGAACGGGTTAATGAATGCTATATTAAAAAATTAAAAAAAACTTGAAGATATATGGAAAAAATGGCTATATTAGGGCTTGGAAGTTACTTATTTTTTATTTATTTTTTGTCCCTCTCCCCAGGGGTGGTGGGTGGGTAATAGGGGTAAAACAGGGGGGGGGGGGGGGGGGGGGAAGAGAAGAAAAAGTTATAATAATATCTATTAATTTGTAATATGGATTTTCTCATTGTTGAATTTTTGTGATTCGTGTATAAATGTATATGTTTTTATAAAATTAAAATAAAGAAAAATAATAAACATAAAAAAATAGGGTCTCACGGTGCCCCGCCCATATGCAAAAAATATTGTCAACAAATCTTTTCCAGACAATTACATTATTGCGATATAGTTCATTGTTGTATATATAGTTTTCTTCAAATGTTGACATGAATATATTTGCATAGGGCGGGGCCACATTCGACCCCATCGCGGTACCACGCTTCTGGAGGTAAAACATGTCCATGAATAGAAAATAATTCTCATAAAGGACAAGACGTAGCAATTGTAGAATTTTTTTTTGTTTCAAAGTTGTATAATTAGTTCCACTCAATAAGGTGGGCCCCTTGGGTGCAATGTATCAAGGGTGTGTATCCAAAAGGCCTCTCGTTTGAGCAGAAGCCTTTTGATATCACCGCCTCTCTCCATCACCGGCAGAACATCAGGGGCGACGCAGAGCCAGACCATACAAACCAGATCACAGGTAAGACCCCATCGTTAGTCATAAACCTGTTGTCTCGGTGTCTGGACTCTGAACAGATCTCTGCCCTTCAGAGAGGCTTGTAATTCAGCCCCACAGCAGAGTTTGACAGTTTTCAAATGGATGTTGACTCGCAGCATTTCTTCAGAAAAGTTAGACTAAAGGCTAATTTTTCTGGACCTGTTGGGGAGCAGTGGAACACAGATCAAGTAGGAGTACAATCCGGCCTACGTTTAGCTGACTTAGGTCTGAAAATAAATCCACATTTATGCCCCCGAAGACCTATCACCCTGTGGAAACCTATGTGCAACTGGTCACTAAGGAGGTGCGGGAACAATTAGATTCCATTAAGAGGGGTGATTTACATCTAACACATAATGTTACTGTTAGTGAGAGGAAAGCTATCAAAACATTAATAGATTATAAAAATTTTGTAATAAAACCGGCGGACAAAGGGGGCTCTATAGTAATAATGGATAAAACCAAATATGTCCAAGAAGTAATGAGACAATTGTCGGATCAGTCTACTTACCAACCATTGAATGGGGACCCTCTTTTTGAGATAAAAAATAAAATCATGGGGATAGTGGAACATTTTGCGACATTAGGTGTGATTGACCAACACCTTTTTAAGTTCCTGATAAATCATACCCCAAGAACCCTGGGGTATGATTGACCCCCCAGGACGCCCTATTGTGTCCTCGGTGGGATCTATCCTATCCCCTCCAGCCGTCATCCTAGAGAAAGTTTTAACTCCTTTGGTAAAAACCACTAAATTTTTATGGGATACACCGCATTTTCTCAGGATGATTGCTGAATTGGGCCCTGTTCCCCCTGATAGCCTCCTTGTGACCATTTATGTTGTCAGTTTGTATACCTCAATTGGTCACCAGGAGGGTTTACAAGCTGTTTCGACCTTATTGAGTGGAACTAATTATACAACATTGGAACAAGGTTTTTTTCTACAATTGCTACGTCTTGTCCTTTATGAGAATTATTTTCTATTCATGGACACGTTTTACCTCCAGAAGCATGGTACCGCGATGGGGTCGAACGTGGCCCCACCCTATGCAAATATATTCATGTCAACATTTGAAGAAAACTATATATACAACAATGAACTATATCGCGATAATGTAATTGTCTGGAAAAGATTTGTTGATATTTTTTGCATATGGGCGGGGCCCTGTGAGACCCTATCATATTTCATGAACCATCTGAATACCGTGTTTGATGGCCTACAGTTCACTGTCACATTTGATACTAATATGGTGAGTTTCCTGGACACTAGCGTCATTAAAGACCATAAAGGGCATTTATTCACAGACATCCATCGGAAGGATACAGATAGAAATAGTATACTCCATTTTAAGAGTGCTCACCCACTATCCCTTAAAAAAGCCATTCCTAGATCTCAATACCAACGAGTGAAGCGGATAGTCTCTGACCGAGTCTTACAAGACATAAGAATGACGGAAATGACAGAGAGATTTCAGGAGAGGGGTTACCCGCAGTCTGTCCTCATAAGGGCTAGAGAAGGGGTAGAGGGTGATGTAGGCCCACAAGATAGAGGCAAGATGTCCAGGATTGCCCTCATTCATAAATTTCATCCATTTAATGTGGGCATTGACAACACGGTCAGGAAACACTGGCACCTGTTGGGTAAGGCATACCCTCAGGTTGATGAGTTTAAAAATCTACCCCTCATTTGCAATAAAAAGAACCCTAATTATCGAGACAAAATAATCCATGCAGATTTGGGTAGTACTAAATTGACATTGAAACAACAACGGATATCCACACTACGGATGGGCACATCCCCCTGACTGCATTGTCTACAATGTTCCCACATAATTAAAGGCCCTTTGTTCCATCATCCACATACAGGTAAAAGTTTTGGAGTAAAAGGTTTTTTTACTTGTGATTTAACAAACGTAGTGTACCTGATTAAATACCCCTGTGGCCTGCTATATGTGGGTGAGACAATGCAGGCAGTGAGGGATCGGATTATTAAGCACAAATCTGATATTAGAACAAAAAAACTGATGTTGCCAGTTCCCAACCATTTTGATAAATTAAAACATACTGTTGCACAATTACGGTTTCAAGTATTAGAGCCGGTGAAAAGACCAAGGAGAGGGGGTGATATCAAAAGGCTTCTCCTCAAACGAGAGGCCTTTTGGATACACACCCTTGATACATTGCACCCAAGGGGCCTGAATAGAGACTATGAGGTCATGTATTTATGATGTCTCCATATGTATACATATACTTAATATACTTTTTATGTATCCCTTCTAGACTTCTGCCTCGTGATGAAAAGATGTTTAGATTCTCCAATAAGGTAGAAACAATCTCTACCAAATGTCATTTATTTGTTTCTGTTTTGTTACTTGATTGACAGATTTATAAACACCACCCATCAGGGTGAGGACGTCCCTGTGGGCGGTACTAGACCTATATATAGTTTGTGATTTTCTGTTGGATGTACCTGTTGAGAAAGGCTTGCATGCTCTCTTTGATTCCAGACATACATTGCTTTGATCAGTAGCTTTAAATAGAGTAATCGACACATATAATAATCTAATAAACTTCTCAGTTTGATCACTTGATGGTTCATGTAAAGGCCATCTTTAACAATCTCTCCATAAGAAAACATTCTTGACTGAGACTTGGCCATGCTTCAGTGCCTCATAATTAAACACATACAGTAAGCTGCCATTCAGCATCAGAATGGGTGAGCTGCATCCTTAATTACAAAAAAAAACCTTTCCAAATTTCTGCCATGCTGTAATCTAAATTGAGTTTGCCGGAATGGCAGCTACTGTGCAAATTGAATGCTGTTTTATTTAAACAAAGCAAAAATCATTAAGGTGGCCTACATAGCTACTTAATGAAAAAATCAAATAAAGCTGACAAATTATTAGCCAGAAAAATAAAAGCTCTACTACTATAATCACAGATTACATCTGAAAAGACACACAAGCGCTGATGTATAATCAACAGGAAATTAAATTAACCTTTGAAAAATATTGCAGTAGATAGGCAAAGCATTATTAGATAATATATGTATATTTGTCAGAAATTCCTGTGCAGTAAAAGCTAGGCTGCGTTCATTCAGGTATCTCATATGGTGCGGCCACACGGTCAGGTTTCTGATTTCAGTTTTGGAAGCCAAAACCAGGATTGAATTTATAAAAAAGGAGAAGTCATATTTGACCTTTATACTTTCCCTCCTTTTATCATCCATTCCTGATTTTGGCTTCCAAAACTGCAAAGTTAGAACCAAAGTTTTGACTGTAATTGCGTTCCGTTGTTCAGTTTTTATCGCGCGGGTGCAATGTTTTTTGAACGCGCGTGATAAAAAACTGAATGTGGTACCTAGACTCGAACTTCTTCACTGAAGTTCAGGTTTGGGTTCAAGTTTGTGTAGATGTAATTATTTTCCCTTATAACATGGTTATAAGGGAAAATAATAGCATTCTTAATACAGAATGCTTAGTAAATTAGGGCTGGAGGGGTTAAAAAAAATGTAACTCACCTTAATCCACTTGTTCGCGCAGCCCGGCTTCTCTTCTGTCTTCTTTCTTCAGGTCCTGGAAAAAAGGACCTGTGGTGACGTCACTGCGCTCATCACATGGTCCATCACATGATCCAACACCATGGTGATGGATCATGTGATGGACCATGTGATGAGCGCAGTGACATTAGCACAGGTCATTTTCCTCCTGCACAGCAAAGAAGAAGAAAGAAGAGAAGCCTGTATTAAGAATGCTATTATTTTCCCTTATAACCAGGTTATAAGGGAAAATAATAATGATCGGGTCCCCTTCCCGATCGTCTCCTAGCAACCATGCGTGAAAATCGCACCGCATCCGCACTTGCTTGCAGATGCTTGCGATTTTCACTCAGCCCCATTCATTTCTATGGGGCCTGCATTGCGTGAAAAACGCACAAAGTAGAGCATGCTGCGATTTTCATGCAACGCACAAGTGATGCGTAAAAATCACCGCTCATGTGCACAGCCCCATAGAAGTGAATGGGTGCAGATTCAGTGCGGGTGTAATCTGACATATCTCACTTTATGTGGTAATAACTTTGGAACGCTTTTACTCATCCAAGCCATTCATAGATTGTTTTGTCGTGACACATTGTACTTCATGATATTTGAGTCAATATATTTCACCTTTATTTATGAAAAATCCCAAATTTACCAAAAAATTTAAAAAATTAGCAATTTTCAAAATTTCTATTTCTCTGCTCTTAACCCCTTAGGGATGCATGACGTACCGGTACGGTATGTGTCCCGAGTCCTTAAGGACCCATGACGTACCGGTACGTCATGGGTTTAAACCGCGATTGCGGCACGGCGAGGGTTAATCGAAACAGGATGCCCGCTGAAATCATTCAGCGAGCATCCTGTCACAATGCCGGGGGGGGTCATGTGACCCCTCCCCCTGTATCGGCGATCGCCGCAAACCGCAGGTCAATTCAGACCTGCGGTTGCGGCGGCTGTGCGGAGGTGCCATCGGGTCCCCATGCGGCTGTAGGGGGAACCCGATGGCATGGAAGGGAGCACGATGTCTAAGGAAGGCATTGCGCTGCCTTCCGGTGAAGAGCCTGTGAGATCCAGCCCCCTGGATCTCACAGGCCCCGGAAGCTGTATGAGTAATACACACAGTATATATGGGGGACCTTATGGGGGACGAAAAAAGTGTAAAATAAAAAAATAAAATGTTAAAGTAAAAAAAAAAGTTTCACATGTAAAAAAAAAAAAAATCCCCAAGTAAGGAATAAAATATAAAATATACATATTTGGTCTTGCCGTGTCCATGACGGTCGGCTCTATAAATATATCACATGATCCACCCAGTCCAAAGGAATATACCCCCCAAAGTTCAAGTCCCAAAGTGGGACAAAAAATAAAGTGAAAAAAAAAGTAGGAAAAATAAAGTATTCCCCCAAAAAATAATTTAAGTTTCAAAAAAATAAACAAAAACTTCATTTTCCCCAAATAAAGTTAAAAAAAATTGGTAAAAAATAGGGGGAAAAGAAAAGTATACATATTAGGCATCGCCGTGTCTGTATCGACCGGCTCTATAAACATATCACATGACCTAACCCCTCAGATGAACACCGTAAAAAATAAAAACTGTGCTAAATAAACCATTTTTTTGTCACCTTACATCACAAAAAGTACAACAGAAAGCGATCAAAAAGGCGTTTGCCAACCAAAATAGTACCAATCTAACCGTCAACTCATCCCGCAAAAAATGAGCCCTACCTGAGAAAATCGCCCAAAAAATAAAAAAAACTATGGCTCAGAATATGGAGACACTAAAACATAATTTTTTTGGTTTAAAAAAGCTGTTATTGTGTAAAACATACATAAATAAAAAAAAGTATACATAATTTGTATCGCCACGTTCGTATCGACCGGCTCTATAAAAATATCACAAGAACTAACCTCTCAGATGAACACCGTAAAAAATAAAAAATAAAAACTGTGCTGAATAAACCGTTTTTTGTCACCTTACATCACAAAAAGTGTAATAGCAAGCGATCAAAAAGTCACACGCACCCCAAAATAGTGCCAATAAAACCGTCATCTCATCCCGCAAAAATCATACCCTACCCAAGGTAATCGCCCAAAAACGGAAAAAATTATGGCTCTCAGACTATGGAAACACTAAAACATGATTTTTTTTGTTTCAAAAAAGAAATCATTGTGTAAAACTTACATAAATAAAAAAAAGCATACATATTAGGTATCGCCGCATCCGTGACAACCTGGTCTATAAAAATATCACATGATCTAAGCTGTCAGATGAATGTTGTAAATAACAAAAAATAAAAACTGTGCCAAAACAGCTATTTCTTGTTATCTTGCCTCACAAAAAGTGTAATATAGAGCAACCAAAACCTATCCTGTAGTTTCTAAAATGGGGCCACTTTTTTGGAGTTTCTACTTTAGGGGTGCATCAAAGGGGCTTCAAATGGGACATGGTGTCAGACAAACCAGTCCAGCAAAATCTGCCTTCCAAAAACCGTATGGCATTCCTTTCCTTCTGCGCCCTGCCGTGTGCCCGTACAGCTGTTTACGACCACATATGGGGTGTTTCTGTAAACTACAGAATCAGGGCCATAAATATTGAGTTTTGTTTGGCTGTTAACCCTTGCTTTGTAACCGGAAAAAAATTATTAAAATGGAAAATCTGCCAAAAAAGTGAAATTTTGAAATTGTATCTCTATTTTCAATTAATTCTTGTGGAACACCTATAGGGTTAACGACGTTTGTAAAATCAGTTTTGAATACCTTGAGGGTTGTAGTTTCTTAGATGGGGTCACTTTTATGGAGTTTCTACTCTAGGAGTGCATCAGGGGGCTTCAAATGGGACATGGTGTCAAAAAAAACAGTACGGTAAAACCTGCCTTCCAAAAACCGTATGGCATTCCTTTCCTACTGCGCCCTGCCGTGTGCCCGTACAGCGGTTTACGACCACATATGGGGTGTTTCTGTATACTACAGAATCAGGGCTATAAATATTGAGTTTGGTTTGGCTGTTAACCCTTGCTTTGTAACTGGAAAAAAATTATTAAAATGGAAAATCTGCCAAAAAAGTGAAATTTTTAAATTGTATCTCGATTTTCCATTAATTCTTGTGGAACACCTAAAGGGTTAACAAAGTTTGTAAAATCAGTTTTGAATACCTTGAGGGGTGTAGTTTATAGAATGGGGTCATTTTTGGGTGGTTTCTATTATGTAAGCCTCGCAAAGTGACTGCAGACCTGAACTGGTCCCTAAAAATTGGGTTTTTGAAAATGTCTGAAAAATTTCAAGATTTGCTTCTAAACTTCTAAGCCTTGTAACATCCCCAAAAAATTAAATATCACTCCCAAAATGATCCAAACATGAAGTAGACATATGGGGAATGTAAAGTAATAACTATTTTTGGAGGTATTACTATGTATTATAGAAGTAGACAAATTGAAACTTGGAAATTCGCAATTTTTTACAAATATTTGGTAAATTTGGTATTTTTTATAAATAAAAATGATTATTTTTTTACTTCATTTTACCAGTGTCATGAAGTACAATATGTGACGAAAAAACAATCTCAGAATGGCCTGGATAAGTAAAAGCGTTTTAAAGTTATCAGCACTTAAAGTGACACTGGTCAGATTTGCAAAAAATGGCCAAGTCCTTAAGGTGAAATAGGGGTGAGTCCTTAAGGGGTTAAAACAGAAAGTGATACCTCATAAAATATTTATTACTTAGCATTCCCCATATGTCTACTTTATGTTGGCATCATTTTGGAAATGTCATTTTATTTTTGTAGGACGTTAGAAGGCTTAGAAGCATT
Organism: Bufo bufo; assembly: GCF_905171765.1. Taxonomy (NCBI): domain Eukaryota; kingdom Metazoa; phylum Chordata; class Amphibia; order Anura; family Bufonidae; genus Bufo; species Bufo bufo. The sequence goes on from NC_053389.1 coordinate 493,221,004, forward strand.
TCTTAACATTTTTAAGAAAATTGCCAAAACCCACTTTTTAAGGACCAGTTCAGGTCTAAAGTCACTTTGTGGGGCTTACATTGTGGATAACCCCATAAATGATTCAATAGTAGAAACTACACCCCTCAAGTTTCTTAATACTGATTTTACAAACTTTGTTAACCCTTTAGGCGTTCCACAAGAATTAAAGGAAAATGGAGATCAAATTTAACATTTCACTTTTTTGGCAGATTTTCCATTTTAATCCAATTTATTCTTTAACACAATGAGGGTTAACAGCCAAACAAAATTTAATATTTATTACCCAGATTCTGCGGTTTACAGAAACACCCCACATGTGGTCATAAACTGCTGTATGGGCACACAGCAGGGCGCAGAAGAAAAGGAGAGCCACATGGTTTTTGGAAGGCAGATTTTGCTGAACTGGTTTTTAGATGCCATGTCCAATTTGAAGCCCCCCTGATGCACCCTTACAGAAGAAACTCCCAAAAAGTGACCCCATTTTGGAAACTAGGGGATAAGGTGCCAGTTTTATTGGTACTATTTTTGGGTACATATGATTTTTTGATCATTCATTATAACACTTTATGGGGCAAGGTGACCAAAAAATTGGTTGTTTTAGCACAGTTTTTATTTATTTATTTTTACAGCGTTCACCTGAGGGATTAGGTCATGTCACAGTTTTATAGAGCAGATGGTTACGGACGTGGCGATACTTAATATGTATACTTTTTCTTATTTATTTAAGTTTTACACAATAATAGCATTTTTGAAACATTGAAAAATAATGTTTTAATATGTCCATGTTCTGAGAGCTATAGTTTTTTAATTTTTTTAATGATTTTCTTATGTAGGGGATCATTTTTTGCGGGATGAGGTGCCGGTTTTATTGATACAATTTTGTGGTACATACGCCTTTTTGATCACTTGGTGTTGCACTTTTTGTGATGTAAGGTCACAAAAATGGCATTTTTTGACACAGTTTTTATTTTTTATTTTTACGGTGTTCACCCGAGTGGTTAGGTCATGTCACAGTTTTATAGAGCAGATGGTTACGGATGTGGCGATACCTAATATGTATACTTTTTCTTATTTATTTAAGTTTTACACAATAATAGCATTTTTGAAACATTGAAAAATTATGTTTTAATGTGTCCATGTTCTGAGAGCTATAGTTTTTTTTATTTTTTAAATGATTTTCTTATGTAGGGGCTCATTTTTTGTGGGATGAGGTGACGATTTTATTGGTACAATTTTGTGGTACATACGCCTTTTTGATCACTTGGTGTTGCACTTTTTGTGATGTAAGGTGACAAAAATGGCTTTTTTTGACACAGTTTTTTTTTTTTTTTTTTTTACGGTGTTCACCCGAGGGGTTAGTTCATGTGATATTTTTATAGAGCTGGTTGTTACGGACGCGGCGATACCTAATATGTATACTTTTTATTTATTTATTTCACTTTAAACCCAAAAAATTATGTTTTAGCTTCTCCATGTTCTGAGAGTTATAGTTATTTTTTATTTTTTGAGCAATTTTCTTATGTAGGGGCTAATTTTTTGCAGAATGAGGTGCACTTTTTGTGATGTAAGGTGACAAAAATAGCTTTTTTTTTTTTTTTTACGGTGTTCATCCGAGGGGTTATGTCGTGAGATATTTTTATAGAGCTGGTTGTTACGGACGTGGAGATACCTAATATGTATATATGTATACATTTTTTTTTTCACTTTAACACAATAATGGCTCATTTTTTGCTGAATGAGGTGACGGTTTTATTGGTACCATTTCTTGGGACATACGCCTTTTTGATCACTTGGTGTTGCACTTTTTCTGATGTAAGGTGCCAAAAATTGGACTGGGTGGATCATGTGATATATTTATAGAGCCGACCGTCATGGACACGGCAAGACCAAATATGTATATTTTATATTTTATTCCTTACTTGGGGATTTTTTTTTTTTTACATGTGAAACTTTTTTTTTTTACTTTAACATTTTATTTTTTTATTTTACACTTTTTTCGTCCCCCATAAGGTCATACAAGACCTCTGGGGGACATTTAACGCAATACAGCACTGTGCATCCTCAGAGCAGGGCTGATCGAGGTCTGTGAAGGCTCCTGCACTCTCCAGCCCCGGCGGTCGCATGAATAATAATAATAGCGCTTCCTGCTCTGTATACACAGCGCTCAGTGAGTTCTGTGTATACAGAGATCTAGAAGGCAGGGACACCTGGGAACTGGCCCTGCCTTCTCTAAGGGTTGCCCTGCGGACAACCCAATCTGCAGCTGCACGATTAGTTCAGAAACGTCCATTCAGAGATAGAGAACCACCTCCCGGACGTTTATAGTCAACGTGCGGACAGAAGGTGGTTAAGAGATATAGGGGGTCATTTATTAAGACCAGTGTTTTAGACGCCGGCCTTAATAAAGCCCCTGCTCTGGCGGTGGATCCACAGCAGTTACGTAAAGGCATTCACAAGGATTTCAGTAAGCCCAGTTAAGATGAATGCGATAGTTGCAGATATTTCTGCAACAAATCTTCCCAATGTGAAATCACCCTTAAAGGGGTTTTCCAGTTTGCGTCAACAAGCTTTCAAATAACGGTCACATGACCATGACTATGCATCTATTTCCTGTGATGTTATGTCCATGGACAAACACATTAAAATTATCTGCTATGTGTGCTCTCCATGGAGAACTCAGACAGCGCACATCTGTGATTCACTGAAGTGTGAACGAGACCTTATATAGAATGTGGAGTACAGAATACAGACTGCCATCAATTCATTTGATGTAGTCAGAATGGATGGTGACAACTAGAAACACACATTTGCCTTGCAGATTTGCACCAAAATGGAGTATTCCCAAGACAATATATTACCAAATTATTATGTATGCAAGACTCTTGAAAAGTGGAACTATGAATTAGAAGACAGCTGGGTCACTATAAGCTTCATATCCCACTAAAACCAAGTTGATCTTACAGAAGTTAAGAAAGCAAGCATATCATGGACATGCAGCAGTCTTTAACTTGATAAATAAATGAGGATTCCAGTTACCACAAGTTATCCCCTATCCACTGGTCAAAGTGATAACTTACTGATCAGTGGAGGTCCAACTGCTGGACCCCCCCCCCCCTCATCAAGCCGAAGAACAGAGGTCCCGTTCTCTCATCCTAATGGAGCAGCTATACTAAACATGAAATCTACACCAGCTCCTGGTTTTCATACTTTTCAGCTTCTGGTAAATGGAAAACCTGCAATGCACCAAAATAATTAAGAGGTGTGCACCTCTTGATAATTTTAGTGCATGTTACATCATGGTACTGTATAGCGGTAAACAACAATGGTGTAAGTAGATTTCCTCTGGAACTACTAAATATCAATCAAAGGAGAAGTCAAACATAACTAATCAGTAAAAATAGTTTTTTTGACTGTGTAGATCCAATATTATGTTCCTAGTCTTGCCCACTGGTCTGCCCTGCCTCTCCTGTAGCATCTCCTGCCATCCTGTAGCACATGCAGATTGCTTCCTAGGAAGAGCTATACATTAAGCAGCCCTCCAATGTGAGAAAATTGCAAGCAGGCCCCCATATCTCTGCCTGATTCCAAGACTTTTTGTGAGCATGTCTTGGGGCAAAGGGATTAACATCTTCCAGGTATGCTTAACAAATACAATATGTTATTGTTCACTGCTATTATAATCTACATTATCCTATCAAGGCAATTCTGTGTTTCATAAAAGTGATTTGAAAACTCATTTTTCAGACATTTTATGTATGAGAATCTTTCAAAATTGCCTTATCTACTGTTTTTGTCCATTGGAACAAAACACATTAATCAACCACCCACTTGTCTGACAGTGATCTATTACCAACCGACCACATACCTGCCGAAGAACACACAATGAAGCTAATGCAAGCTCTTTTATTTCATTGTTTTGGAAGCCATGTAATTGCTGAACCCTCGAGTGTTTTTACTTTAAAGCATTTGAGAAGACAAGGTTATCACTATACATGTGCCTGAAGAAGTAACAAGCATACCTTTACATGAAACCAAGTTAAGAATGTATTAGTCATAGAACAGGAAACAATAATTAGGGCTTTTTGCAGATTTAATGTCATTATTTTTACATGATATATCAGTAAAGAACCTCTCAGAAAGTACTGATTCTCCTTCAGGAGATCCAGCTTTTATGAAGTCTTTAGGGCAGTGCTCCTTGGGAAAAATGCATAAAAAATGGCTCTCCTCCAGAAGAAAGAAAAATGTATCTTTAGTGACACCTAAAGGTAACTTCCCTGTTAATGTCTCTATTAACTTACAGGCAGCTTCCTTTAGGTGTCTCTAAAGAGATATATTTCTTCCTTTAGGTGTCTGCCAACTGCATCTCTGAAAGGAGAATCAGTACCTTTTAAGAGGTATACAGATATCATACAGATAGCATCTCGAACAGCCAACCAAAACCCTAATCTATACTGATAAGGAGCAACAACTGTGGAATGATACTGTCTCTAGATACATGTCCCTGGTTTGGCTAACAGACCAAGATGTGTTACAAGACTCTATAAAGGTTGAGACATGGATTTTCAATGTAGCTACCTATAATTGGCATTGGGATATGTTCACACAATGGAAAGATCCATGGCAGAAATTCAAGGCTAGTTTGAGTGCTCCTGACCCAGTGCCATACATATACGGCAGAAGGAGGTGTTTTAAATATACCTCCTGCTCTCGAACACAGCGGTCGCCATACCCACCAGGTCTCTGCTGTTTCAAACAGCAGAAGCCTGGGGACAATTTCTGCGACCAGTGATTACTCCAGTCACAGACCTTTAACCCATTAGATGTTCTGGTAAAATGTGACCACGGCATCTAAATGCAGAAAAACCAGAAGCGCGCACTTCTAGGTCAGGAACAGCTCCTCCATGTAGCTGTCAGGGAAGCCATTTCTTCACTCTGATGTATATCAGACCCAGTGTATCTGATTGGTAGTTACTACGGAGGCCTGTAGGTGACAGGGCTCCATAGGATAACAACAAATGGGGCTTAGATTTTAGTATCGACCTGCAGTGTAAGCTAAAGGGAATCTGAAGATTGTACATTTTAGATGGGGGCTAAAAAAAAAAATTAAAGTTTTTAAAAGTTGAAAAAAAAATTAATCAACCCCCTTTTCACAGAAGAAAAAAAAATTAATTGTATAAGATCATTGGCCTCACTGTGCCCTAAAATTCCTGAACTATTCAAATATAAAAAATATTTATCCCATACGGTGAATTATGTAATGGGGAAAAAAATCAAAATGGCCGATTCACCATTTTTTTCATTCGTTCACTTACCACAAAAATTGAACAAAATGTGATCCAAATGGTTTCAATAACAACTACAGATCATCACACAAAAGAAGAGCAGGTATTGGAGACAGTCAGTAACAGTATCAGACTGGGGTGCCTAGGGCCCTCCAGTAAAATTAATTCTGGGGAACCACTGCATACATGCAAATATTACCTGCTTACGCAGCAGTAGACAGCAGCTAGATGCTACAACCTGATTGATTATGGGGTTTCTGCAGAGAGAAAGGCTGTTTGAGGTGCTTTATGCTGCCTATCTACAGTATATGTAGAGCACTCATTCTACTGTATCATCTATCAGCTAATGTAGGTGGTTGGGGACTAGGGTCCCACCTTGTTAAACTGTTCCCTGTGGGCCAGTCTGAGCCTGGTCATCAAGTCTTCCCCTAATAGTTAAGCCTGGCTTTTGTGATGCATTTTCAACAGGCGGCCTCCCCCAGGGCTCTCTATATCGCGTCCCAGGTTTGGTAGGAATGCCGAGTGGTGTAGTGCGGCCTAAATGTCTCTTCATCTGTGTCACGGTGCTCCTACCTGAATATGGCTGGACCACAGGCTTTGGCTCCGAAGCAATAAATAGGGGGAATAATTGAGGGATTTGGAGAAATAACTTGAGTCCAGACCTTGAGATGAAGTTCAATGGTGGCTTTACTTGAATAAACATTTCTCCAAACAGTTTCAGGCTTTGTCTTGGTTCCAGCAGGCTTTAGCATTAAACTGGCAGGCAAACTCAACTCTGCTATATCTTTCTCTCACTCTGCTGTACTGACAAGCTAACTTGGTGTCTTTGTTTCCTCTTTATGCTGCACTTCACTCTTGTAGTCGGACTTATGTTCAGCCAAAAGGTAGGTTAGAATCCTGACAGCTCCAACATGGAGTCTCAACCAGAACAAACCAGAACTGCGCCACCTCCTTTTGGTAGCAAGCAGGACTGTCCCACTTCTGCCCAAAGGGGGGAAAATGGAATGGTAAGTTCCATTCTCTCTAAGGATAGCTCTGCCATTTACACAGCCACCTGCTGGTGAACGAGGCACATTACATGTAATAAACAGTTACATAACAAGATTATGAATGCACATTGTGGAGGATCTGGGAATACATACATAAGATGACATTATATTAGCCCACAGAGATAGTAGAAGGGTGCAGTAGTGGTAACACCACGCTGGGGTGTTACACATTAAAAGCACATTTTTTTCTACATTTATGTAAAATGCCTGATGACTCACCAGAGAGAGTTCTGTGCAGACACTGAGCCAGTAGGGCCGTGACCACCACTCCATTCAAACTCCTCTTAGCTGCAGTCATGCAGTGAGGAGGAACAAAGGGATCCGCACCGCATTCTAGTGATCATTGAGGATTTCAGCAGCAGGGCCCCCAGTAATCAGACATGTATCACCTATCCTGTGCATAGGTGATAAATGTTAATTGTGACAAAATCCCTTTAAATCAGAGTCACAAAATCGAGCATACAAACTGCTAAACAAATAAAATGGTACTACAAAATGTATTTTACGTTCTATAGTGAGCATTCTTCCCAAGGGGAGAGCTGTCAGTATGTGAAATAGCACTGAGCTCAAAGCTAAAACAGTGGGTATGATGTAAGCTATGAGAGAAAAGATTAATAAACATCCATAATTAACATTTCTGCCACAGAAGGAAAATAATAGCTATTATGTTTGCTGAAGGAACAGATGAATCTTTTCTTCTTTTACCCGATATATTCAATAAATCTATGAAAACCTAAATTGTACAACATGTCAAAGCAAGCAGAAAATTACATTGCTTCATAAGAATGAATGAATCTAGAGAGAGAGCCCCCCTAACAAGTCATTAGTAATCAACAAAGCCACACTGAGAAATGTAAAAAACAGTAAGGAAAAAGCTCTGCAAGGGGCATGGAAGTATGAGACAAGAGACAAGAATACAAGCATATGGTTGAATAAGTCTGGTTGTCTTTAAAATTAGACATACCTCAATTAAGGCAAAATACAAATGCAATAGCACTCTGCAACCAGCACTCTGCCCTGCCTCTATGCTGGATGTTGAATGAGGCATTGGTGTACATTTTGGCCAAAGCGTAATAAGCCACTCACCACGTCAAGGTCGCCTCTATGAGTGCTCCCTAACACTAGTTCCTACCTGTTATGGGCCATGACAGCCACACAAAGTCCAGGGAATGCAGGTACAGCATGCACGCCAAGCACACTCTGCTTTTAACCCCGTCCGGTGCCATTACAGCTTTCATCAGATCCAGGGATGCAAGTACCAACATGCATGCTGAGCCCACTATATACTTCTCCTGGAGCCAAATGGCTACTGGTAGGTGCTATATAAGCAGACTCAGTTTTATACTGACTTTAAAACCAGCCTCCAGGGCAGACTAACTGGTCAGGTGTGCATGACTGCATGGAGATCGCCACGCCTCCAATATATACTACAAAGAAAAAATGTGGGGGATTCAGTCAGAACAACCCTGTATGCAGGTGCACATTGCTATGGTGAAATATATATACAAACGCAAAATACAAATGCAATAGCACTCTGCAACCAGCACTCTGCCCTGCCTCTATGCTGGATGTTGAATGAGGCATTGGTGTACATTTTGGCCAAAGCGTAATAAGCCACTCACCACGTCAAGGTCGCCTCTATGAGTGGTCCCTAACACTAGTTCCTACCTGTTATGGGCCATGACAGCCACACAAAGTCCAGGGAATGCAGGTACAGCATGCATGCCAAGTGGCTTATTACACTTTGGCCAAAATGTACACCAATGCCTCATTCAACATCCAGCATAGAGGCAGGGCAGAGTGCTGGTTGCAGAGTGCTATTGCATTTGTATTTTGCGTTTGTATATGTATTTCGCCATAGCGATGTGCACCTGCATACAGGGTTGTGCTGACTGAATCCCCCACATACCTCAATTAAGCTCTGAAACTATAGTACCTGCTGATTGTCAGACTGGAGTTCCTTGGGTCCACCAGAGGACATTTTTCTTGAGGCCCAACCACTATATAATCAATTTGGTTCAATAGGTTTTGATTCAAAGAAATAGACCCTAGTGGCAATTTTTTACTCCAAATGCAGCTTTGTTCTGGATCTTTGGGACCCACTATGGTATCAGATTCTGGGCCCATCGGTGGATCCTCTGCTAGTCTAGTGGGCCAGTTCAATGCAGGGTATTAGATAAATATATACAAGATGGATAGAAGATAGATATATAGATAGACTAATATAAGATTTACAGTGCATTTTGTTATGTTGCTGCCCTGTGCTAAAATATAAAAAAAATTCCCCATCATTCTGCAATCAGTATTTCATAATGAGAAAGTAAAAATTTAATGTTTGAAATCTTTGATAATTTATTGAAAAGGAAAAATTTAAATATTGCATTGACATTAGTATTCCGGCCCTTTTACTCAGTACTTAGTTGAAGCATCTTTGGCAGCGATAACAGCCTCCAGTCTTCTTGGGTATAATGCCACAAAATTTGTATATGTGGACTTGGGGATTTTTGCGGATCCGCAAAAAAAAAAACGGATGACATCCATATGCCATCCCTGTTTTTTTTTCCGGATCCATTGTAACAATGCCTAAAACGGACAAGAATAGGACATGTTCTATTTTTTTTTTTGCGGGGCTACAGAACGGATATACTGATGCAGACAGCACACAGTGTGCTGTCCGCAATTTTTGCGGACCCATTGAAATGAATGGGTCCACATCATATCCGCAAAAAAAACGGAACGGACACGGAAACAAACAAAGTTTGTGTGCATGTAGCCTATCTCTGTACTTTGCTGCATTCAGCTTTCCCTTAAACCTGACCAGTCTTCTACCCGTTTATACTACCATTAAACTAACCACCAAAAACAAAAAAAATCGCACAAGAAAGCAGAGTCATCCTCATGCCCCAGCGCACATTTCGCGAGTAGCTACTTCTGGGGAATTTCACCTATCCCACCTTTGTGTCATGCCCTGCTCAGGCTATGTGCGGAGGTCTGCCAGATTAGCAGCACGTGTGTAGCCTTTTGTTTTTGTTTGGAGTTGAGCTATATCCGACTCCCTTCAGGTGCACTGGGTGGGGTCGTTGGTTTGAGTTTAAATTACACACACTCCCAGTGTCCTGTTCGGGTTATAGCTTCTGTCTGGCTCTGTGAAAGGAAGGAAGGAAGGATTTGCTGTTCCTGCTCAGAAAAGATAAGTTGGTTTTCATTTTCTTGTGGTTGGCTGTCTAGGCTGTTAGAGAGACGCCTGCCCCCTCCAGGTTCTGAGGGAGCAGGCTGCCTCTATCCCCCTTTCTCCATCTTAGGGATTTTAGGGAATTTTCAGCCCAGGCACGAGGACACGTTATTCCCACCTTCAGGGTCTGAACGTGGGCATAGAAGTATAGGGAGAGCTGGTAGGGATTTGTCAGGAGGTGACCTAGATCCCCAGCTTCTCGCCTAGACACTTGTTCGTTTATTTTCTGTGTATCTGGTATCCTGTCCGCCGTGACATTATAACCCGCCCATACTTTGACTGCCATTTCTCAGCTGTTTTGAGATGGAGTCAATTGATGCGCTAGTTGATCGCATGCAGGGATTATCCCTAGAGGTTGCAGATCTGCGTAATTCGGTCACACGGTGTCAGAATCCGCTGGCATCAGGTGCAATAGGAGGAAGTAAAATTTATGGGGAGCCTAAGGTCGCTCTCCCTGATAGATTTGCAGCGGGTGTGGATGACTTTATCCGCTTTAAAGAGTCATGCAAGTTGTATTTTCGGCTGCGTCCATCTTCGTCTGGTGATGAGAGTCAGAGGGTAGGGATAATCATTTCCCTGCTTAAAGGGGACGCGCAATCCTGGGCCTTTTCTCTGCCGTCCGGTTCTCTGGCCCTCCGGTCGGTGGAAGAATTTTTTAAAGCCTTGGGATTCATTTATGATGATCCAGATCGGGTCTCGATGGCGGAGTCTAAATTGCGTAATTTATTACAAGGTGAAAATACTGCGGAGGCTTACTGCGTTGAGTTTAGGAGATGGGCTACTGAGCCAGAGTGGAATGACCCCGCATTACGTAGTCAGTTTTGTCAGGGGTTATCTGAAAGATTGAAAGATGCCCTTGCTTTTCATGAGTACCCGGATACATTGGAGAATGCTATGTCTTTGGCAATACGGTTAGATAGACGTATTAGAGAGAGGTGTAAGGTTCCCTCCATGCAAGGGATCCCTTCTGTTAGTGGTTTTGTCTCACCTGCTCCCCAGGGTGATATGACATGTAACTCTGGGGTAGAGGAGGAACCCATACAGCTGGGTCAGGTATCTATCTGTTCTGGTAGTAGGAACTTTAGGAGGTTGCATAAACTATGTTATTACTGTGGAAAAAGTGGTCATTTTATTTTTGCTTGTCCTTTTGTTAAACCGCATGTTGATGAGAAAGAATCACAAAGAGGTTTACTTAAAGAAAAAAAAACATCCTTGACTCTTGGTAGTGTGAATGGAGTGGTGGAGCAAGCAGGTATGCAAGCTCCCTGTAATACTCGTTTTCTCCTTCCAGCTATGGTGGCGCTAGACTCAAGAACATTTTTTGTTGAAGTATTCATTGACTGTGGTGCTGGGGTAAACCTTATTGATTTTCTTTTTCTTCAAAATCTAGGTCTAAGTACTTGCACTTTAGAAAGAGAGATTACGGTTTTCGCAATTGATTCTTCCCCACTTTCTCAAAGGAGTCTCACTCATATTGCTCACAGTATTCTGTTAAGGGTGGGTGATTCACATGTTGAGATCATGTCTTGTTTTGTCATGAAGGACTTGCCCGCTCCTATAGTCTTAGGGTTACCGTGGTTGACAAAACATAACCCAATTATAGATTGGCAAGCAAGACAGATCATTGGTTGGAGTGAGTTTTGTTCGGACAATTGTCTTGGCACATCTATCTCTGGTGTGTCTACTACAGCCTTACCTCAGTATCTCTCAGATTCTGCGGATGTCTTTTCGGAGGGTGGGGCTCAGGAATTGCCACCTCATCGTGACTATGATTGTCCAGTTAATCTCATCCCAGGGGCTAAGTTGCCAAAGTCTCGGCTTTACAATCTTTCTCAACCTGAAAGAGAGGTCATGCAGAAGTATATTGCCGAGAGTTTGGCAAAAGGTCATATTAGGCCATCTAAGTCTCCGGTTGCAGTGGGTTTATTCTTTGTAAAGAAAAAGGATGGATCGCTGAGACCTTGTTTGGATTTCCGGGAATTGAACCGTATTACGGTCCGTGATCCGTATCCCCTTCCTTTGATCTCCGATCTTTTTGATCAGATTGTTGGAGCCAAGGTGTTCACCAAGTTGGATTTAAGAGGGGCCTACAATCTGATCAGAATCAAGGAAGGGGATGAGTGGAAAACGGCCTTCAACACGCACGAGGGTCATTTCGAGAATCTGGTTATCCCTATTGGGTTAACTAACGCGCCAGCGGTATTTCAGCAATTCGTCAATGACATTTTCCATCATGTTGTGGGGAGGTTCTTGATAGTTTACTTGGATGACATTCTAATTTACTCTCCTGATCTGAAGACCCATCAGGATCACATGAGACAGGTTTTGTCGATCCTTCGGGAGAATAAATTATATGCCAAATTGGAGAAATGTGTGTTTTCTGTGCAGGAACTTGCGTTTCTGGGTTATCTGCTTTCTGACTCTGGTTTTCGTATGGACCCCGAAAAGGTCCGGGCGGTTCTGGAATGGGACTGACCGGAGAATCAGAAAGCTTTCATGAGGTTTTTGGGGTTTACTAATTATTATAGAAAATTTATCTTGAACTATTCTACCATTGTAAAACCTCTGACCGATATGACTAAGAAGGGCGCCGACGTCTCTGTCTGGTCGGATGAGGCATTGCAGGCCTTTTCGGCTATTAAGGAATGTTTTGCGTCTGCTCCCATTCTGGTGCAGCCCGATGTGTCTCAACCATTCGTGATGCATCAGAAGTGGGGGTTGGAGCAGTGCTGTTGCAGGGTTCATCTCCTGGCAAATGGGTTCCGTGTGCTTTTTTTTCCAAGAAGCTCTCGGTCGCCGAGAGGAATTATGATGTAGGAGATAGGGAATTGCTGGCCATCAAATTGGCCTTTGAGGAATGGCATCACTGGTTGGTGGGGGCGTCTCATCCCGTTACAGTATATACGGATCATAAGAATTTAGCTTATCTACAATCTGCCAAGCGTCTGAATCCTAGACCGGCCAGATGGTCACTGTTCTTTACCTGGTTCAATTTTGTGGTTACTTTTCGCCCGGGGGTTAAAAACGTCAAGGCTGATGCGTTGTCTCGCCGTTTTCCTGGGGGATGTGATTCAGAGGATCCTGCTCCTATTTTGGCTGATGGGGTGGTGGTCTCCGCTCTGTTCCCTGAATTGGAGATGGAGGTGTTGGGAGCCCAGGAGGGGGCTCCTGGTTCTTGTCCCCCAGGGAGGTTGTTTGTTCCTGATGGACTGCGATACAAGGTATTCAAGGAACATCGCGATACTGACCTTGCTGGACATCCTGGTGTTAAGTCCACCTTTGATATTGTGTCCCGGAGGTTCTGGTGGCCCGGGTTACGTAAGAGTGTTGAGGATTACGTAGCAGCTTGTGAAACCTGTGCACGGTCAAAGGTTGCTCACACTCGACCTGCTGGTTCACTGCTTCCTTTGTCTATTCCGTCTCGTCCTTGGACGCACTTGTCTGTGGACTTTATTACAGATCTGCCGAGTTCCTCTGGGAAAACAGTAATTTTGGTGGTTGTTGACCTTTTTGTAAATGGGCTCACTTTGTATCGTTAGCCAGTCTGCCCAATGCCAAGACTTTTGCTCAGATTTTTGTTGATAATATCGTGAAATTGCATGGCATTCCCTCGGATGTGGTTTCTGATAGGGGCACGCAGTTTGTTTCCAGGTTTTGGAGGACGTTCTGCTCTCGGCTTGGCATTCAACTTTCATTCTCTTTGGCTTTTCATCCGCAGTCGAATGGGCAGACAGAGCGTACTAATCAAAACCTGGAGACCTACTTGAGGTGCTTTGTGGCTGAGAATCAGGAGGACTGGTCCTCATTCTTGTCCCTAGCAGAGTTTGCTTTGAATAACCGTAGGCAGGAGTCTTCTGTCTGGCTCTGTGACAGGAAGGAAGGATTTGCTGTTCCTGCTCAGAAAAGATAAGTTGGTTTTCGTTTTCTTGTGGTTGGCTGTCTAGGCTGTTAGAGAGACGCCTGCCCCCTCCAGGTTCTGAGGGAGCAGGCTGCCTCTATCCCCCTTTCACCATCTTAGGGATTTTAGGGAATTTTCAGCCCAGGCACGAGGACACGTTATTCCCACCTTCAGGGTCTGAACGTGGGCATAGAAGTATAGGGAGAGCTGGTAGGGATTTGTCAGGAGGTGACCTAGATCCCCAGCTTCTCGCCTAGACACTTGTTCGTTTATTTTCTGTGTATCTGGTATCCTGTCCGCCGTGACACTTTGGTGAAATTCCTTGAAGAAGCTTCTCGTGAAATTTACATCAGGGCATGAGGTTGAACTGGTCAGTAACTATTTGTACTTACATGCATTTTTTCACCATTTTTCATTTTCTTACTTTTGGGTGACTTGGTGCAATGTTATTGGTTAACAACAACATTTATTAAGCAAGTTATTTTTTGGGATATAGGTTTTTAAAATATTTGCTGACCTCCCAGCTCTTTTTTTTGTATGCCAGCCTTTGGAATTTTTTAAACTATATACACTGCTCAAAAAAATAAAGGGAACACTTAAACAACACAATGTAACTCCAAGTCAATCACACTTCTGTGAAATCAAACTGTCCACTTAGGAAGCAACACTGAGTGACAATACAATTTCACATGCTGTTGTGCAAATGGGATAGACAACAGGTGGAAATTATAGGCAATTAGCAAGACACCCCCAATAAAGGAGTGGTTCTGCAGGTGGTGACCTGACCACTTCTCAGTTCCTATGCTTCCTGGCTGATGTTTTGGTCACTTTTGAATGCTGCCGGTGCTTTCACTCTAGTGGTAGCATGAGACGGAGTCTACAACCCACACAAGTGGCTCAGGTAGTGCAGCTTATCCAGGATGGCACATCAATGCGAGCTGTGGCAAGAAGGTTTGCTGTGTCTGTCAGCGTAGTGTCCAGAGCATGGAGGCGCTACCAGGAGACAGGCCAGTACATCAGGAGACGTGGAGGAGGCCGTAGGAGGGCAACAACCCAGCAGCAGGACCGCTACCTCCGCCTTTGTGCAAGGAGGAACAGGAGGAGCACTGCCAGAGCCCTGCAAAATGACCTCCAGCAGGCCACAAATGTGCATGTGTCTGCTCAAACGGTCAGAAACAGACTCCATGAGGGTGATATGAGGGCCCGAAGTCCACAGGTGGGGGTTGTGCTTACAGCACAACACCGTGCAGGACGTTTGGCATTTGCCAGAAAACACCAAGATTGGCAAATTCGCCACTTGCGCCCTGTGCTCTTCACAGATGAAAGCAGGTTCACACTGAGCACATGTGACAGACGTGACAGAGTCTGGAGACGCCGTGGAGAACGTTCTGCTGCCTGCAACAATCTCCAGCATGACCGGTTTGGCATTGGGTCAGTAATGGTGTGGGGTGGCATTTCTTTGTTGGGCCGCACAGCCCTCCATGTGCTCGCCAGAGGTAGCCTGACTGCCATTAGGTACCGAGATGAGATCCTCAGACCCCTTGTGAGACCATATGCTGGTGCGGTTGGCCCTGGGTCCCTCCTAATGCAAGACAATGCTAGACCTCATGTGGCTGGAGTGTGTCAGCAGTTCCTGCAAGACGAAGGCATTAAAGCTATGGACTGGCCCGTCCGTTCCCCAGACCTGAATCCAATTGAGCACATCTGGGACATCACGTCTCGCTCTATCCACCAACGTCACGTTGCACCACAGACTGTCCAGGAGTTGGCAGATGCTTTAGTCCAGGTCTGGGAGGAGATCCCTCAGGAGACCGTCTGCCACCTCATCAGGAGAATGCACAGGCATTGTAGGGAGGTCATACAGGCATGTGGAGGCCACACACACTACTGAGCCTCATTTTGACTTGTTTTACGGACATTACATCAAAGTTGGATCAGCATGTAGTGTGTTTTTTCACTTTAATTTTGAGGGTGACTCCAAATCCAGACCTCCATGGGTTAAAAAATTTGATTTCCATTTTTTTTTTGTGTAATTTTGTTGTCAGCACATTCAACTATGTAAAGAACAAAGTATTTCAGAAGAATATTTAATTAATTCAGATCTAGGATGTGTTATTTTTGTGTTCCCTTTATTTTTTTGAGCAGTGTATATACAGTGGGGGAAATAATTATTTGACCCCTCACTGATTTTGTAAGTTTGTCCAATGACAAAGAAATGAAAAGTCTCAGAACAGTATCATTTCAATGGTAGGTTTATTGTAACAGTGGCAGATAGCACATCAAAAGGAAAATCGAAAAAAAAACTTTAAATAAAAGATAGCAACTGATTTGCATTTCATTGAGTGAAATAAGTATTTGAACCCCTACCAACCATTAAGAGTTCTGGCTCCCACAGAGTGGTTAGACACTTCTACTCAATTAGTCACCCTCATTAAGGACACCTGTCTTAACTAGTCACCTGTATAAAAGACACCTGTCCACAGAATCAATCAATCAAGCAGACTCCAAACTCTCCAACATGGGAAAGACCAAAGAGCTGTCCAAGAAAGATCTCACCTCGTGGGGTGTCAATGGTTCTGAGAAAGGTGAAAAAGCATCCTAGAACTACACGGGAGGAGTTAGTTAATGACCTCAAATTAGCAGGGACCACAGTCACCAAGAAAACCATTGGAAACACATTACACCGCAATGGATTAAAATCCTGCAGGGCTCGCAAGGTCCCCCTGCTCAGGAAGGCACATGTGCAGGCCCGTCTGAAGTTTGCCAATGAACACCTGAATGATTCAGAGAGTGACTGGGAGAAGGTGCTGTGGTCTGATGAGACCAAAATAGAGCTCTTTGGCATTAACTCAACTCGCTGTGTTTGGAGGAAGAAAAATGCTGCCTATGACCCCCAAAACACCGTCCCCACCGTCAAGCATGGGGGTGGAAACATTTTGCTTTGGGGGTGTTTTTCTGCTAAGGGCACAGGACAACTTATTCGCATAAACGGGAAAATGGACGGAGCCATGTATCGTGAAATCCTGAGCGACAACCTCCTTCCCTCTGCCAGGAAACTGAAAATGGGTCGTGGATGGGTGTTCCAGCACGACAATGACCCAAAACATACAGCAAAGGCGACAAAGGAGTGGCTCAAGAAGAAGCACATTAAGGTCATGGAGTGGCCTAGTCAGTCTCCGGACCTTAATCCAATCGAAAACCTATGGAGGGAGCTCAAGCTCAGAGTTGCACAGAGACAGCCTCGAAACCTTAGGGATTTAGAGATGATCTGCAAAGAGGAGTGGACCAACATTCCTCCTAAAATGTGCGCAAACTTGGTCATCAATTACAAGAAACGTTTGACCTCTGTGCTTGCAAACAAGGGTTTTTCCACCAAGTATTAAGTCTTTTTTTGTTAGAGGGTTCAAATACTTATTTCACTCAATGAAATGCAAATCAGTTGCTATCTTTTATTTAAAGTTATTTTTTCGATTTTCCTTTTGATGTGCTATCTGCCACTGTTACAATAAACCTACCATTGAAATGATACTGTTCTGAGACTTTTCATTTCTTTGTCATTGGACAAACTTACAAAATCAGTGAGGGGTCAAATAATTATTTCCCCCACTGTATATATATATATATATATATATATATATATTGTGGGGTTTCGCTCTGGTAGACAGGGTAAGTGGGTGCAGTACAGAGGCAAAATACAAGTTCTTAACTCAAAACATCAGTGTTTATTCACACGAGATCATTGCATAAAACAGCACGTAACTTTGCAGTGTTGGTGTTAATTCACACACAATGGAAAGTTCATATAACACAAGTCACCTTGCTGGCAGTTCTGCCTCTAGTAGTCCACAGCAGGCTTTAGGGGGCCTGTTTCCACAGCATGCGGCTCTCAGCCCTCCAGCATGGCACAAAGCCTCAGATCCCAAAAACAGAGACATCTCTGCTGAGCCCAGCTGCCTATTTAAGGACAGCCAGGTGCTGCCAAAACCCGGAACGGCACCTAAACTTCGGTCCGGTATTTGACCTCACCTGACTGGAAGCCAGCCCAAGCCGCACATGCTGGGAGGAAAATACCTGCCTTGCCAGACACAACCCCTCACTGTGTCACTATATATATATATATATATATATATATATATATAGTTGTTGTTGTTTTTTTAATGTATTATCAATAAAGTATTGGTTGTTATGTACTCTGCTTTCCTCTTTTTGCTTTTCCTTGGTTTTTTGGTGGTTAGTCTAGCGGTAAATTGTAAATTGTGATTTTATGAGAGCCTTTCAACATTTTTCCTAAAGGTGACACAGTTGGTTTTATCAGACCAGAATATTTTTTTTCTCACAATCTAAGAGTCCTTTAGTCTTTTTTGTAAACTTTTATGTGTCTTTTATCTCCATCTCCACACAGAATCTTTGTAGCTTAGCCAGAATAACCATTGGGTTCTTGGTCACCTATCTTTATCAAGGACCCTTTCCAGTTATTACTTAAATTGGAGAGGCCAGCTTTATGAAGAGTCGTTGTTCTTCCAAATTTCTTCCTGTTGCACCAATGTCCAATGCCCGCCACTGTCATGCTTCTCAATGTAGACATGGTTGCCATGCTACTGACCCAGCCAGCTTCTCCTCCCATCTGGCAGTCTGACTGTTTTCTGGTCCTTCCCAGCCGGCAGTGCACCCTACATGAGCTGCTACCCCAACAATTTCCCTCTGAATAGTGGCTTTCCTGGTCGCTTTTCTGGGTAAATTCATTATGGGAGAGGAGTGACTCAATCACTCATAATATGAGAGACTTCCTGGAGACCTTCTGTAATGTCTCTAGAGAGCCTAGGCATACTTCTTCCTCCCTACTGCGGTTATACCAAGGCAGTTTTACCAAGGATCAATATGCCATTGAGTTCCAAATCCTGGCCTCGGAACTGGCTTAGAACAATGAGGCACTAGCAGCAACTTTCTGGAGAGATTGGAAGGAAAAATTAAAGATGAATTGGCAGGTCATGATATACCCCCTTCTCTCGATGCCTTGCTATCCCTTGCCAATCAGATAGATTTGTGTTTCCAAGAGCGAGCCAAGGAGATGTCTTCTCCATTTTCAACTTCTGTACCTTCCTGAACCCATGCATATCGACCACTGAAAACACCAGCACAGACGTGCTAATAATCTTTGCCTGTACTGTGGGGACAAGGGACACTTTGCCCATGCTTGCCTAAATAAGCCAGGAAACTCCCAAGCCTAGGGCCCATAGGAGAAACAGCCCTAGATGAAGACTCATCATCCCCAAAATTGACCATTCCAGTAGAGCTATCAAATCTAGATACGATTCACTGTGCAGGCCCTCATAGACTCTTCTTCGGCAGGTAGTTTCCTCCATCAGGACTTGGTGAATCAGTATTTCATTTTTGTCCAGTGTCTGATGAAGCCCTTGACCTTAGTTCATATAGTATGTCACATAACCCCTGGAGCTTCATGTTTGTGCACTCCACTCAGAGAAGGTTGTCCTGCATATCCTGCCCATTTCCACCAGTCCTCTTCTCCTGGGGCTTCCTTGGTTCCGCCTACATAGTCCAGATCTGGATTGGAATTTTGGACAGATTCTTCGTTGGGGTGCTGCTTGTCACACATGACATCTGTTTACTGTTCTTCCTGCCTGTATTTCACCTGTTCCACCAAATCTGCATGGGTTACCTGCTGCCTACTCCCATTATATGGACGTCTTTGATAAGAAAGACGTGGAGACTTTGCCAGCTGTTTTCCAAGAGTTTGTAAATGAAATCTTCCAGGACCTCCTCTACACCTGTGTATTTGCCTGTCTACCTAGATATCCTGATAAACTCACCTGACCTAACTTCCACCATGACCTAACTTTGCCATGTTCACATTGTACTCCAGAGATTGAGGAAAAACTGGCTATATGCAAAACTTGAGCAGCATATGTTTGAGAAGACCTCCTTTCCATTCTTGGGCTATATTATAGCTGACCAGGGTATGCAGATGGACCCAGGACCAATCTCTCCAAGAAAGAATGTTTTCCAGAGGTCAAATCCACTTTTCAGACTCAAGTAGACCTTCTGTACAGCTCCAGCTCTGCACCGACCAGGAGCAGTTTTAACCCAGAAAACCGCGACGGGAAAAATGGTTACTTGCGGCTAATTCTCCAAAGAATTCACTGCAACGCAGTGTAACTATTCTATTGAAGACAGGGAATTGCTGGCTATTTAACTAGCTTTAGAGGAGTGGTATCATCTGTTAGAGCGTACCAATCATCTATACTGACCATAAGAATTGGCCCAGGGCAAGCAGATCCTAACCTGGGGATATCGCTCCAAACTCGCCAAACATCCTGGTCAATGCAAAATTGCAGAATTGATTCCTAGACATTATTTGTAACTGTCCTCGTTCTACTAACCATCTGGCTAAATTGCTTATTGACCATATTTTCTGCCTACATGGCTTACCTGCTCATATTGCATCTGATCAGAAAGTACAGTTTATCTCAAAATTCTGGAAAGCTGTCTGTAAACTTCTTGATTTAACAATGGACTTCTCCTCAGTCTATCATCCATAAAACCCAAGGGGGGAGTGTGTCAACAAAATTTTTGTCAATTCCCTATGTCATTTTTCATCCACTCACCTTAATGACTAAGCCACTCTGCTTCCATGGGTACAGTTTTCATACAATAATCAAGCCACGCTAAGCATCCAGACAGTTTCCCCTTCCGTCTGTTGGTCCAGGCCTGCTTTCTGGTCCTCCCCAGATGGCGTCAGTCCCAGCAGCTGGCATTTTCAGTGAGTGCTACAGGCTGCATTCTGTTGTGAAGGGCTTCTGGCCTGTTCCTTCAGGCAAAGGCCCAACGAGTGCATGTCTAATTCCTTTACCTTATTGCATGCTGAGAACTGTAACTCATGTCCTTCAACTTAATCCTTAAGTAAAGAACTGTTCTGCTGCCTGATCTGACTTGAGCCTGTTCTCCATTTTGACTTATGTCTATCTTCCCAGACCTCGGCTTGTTTCCTGACAATGAGTACTATTTGATAAAGATCAAAGAATCCCGGCACTCATGTATCTTCACTTCATAGCATTTATTCAAACGTGTATTATTATAAACAGGAAGCTTTGTGTGATCAGTGCATAATTGACTTATCACAAAGAGAGAATACGGCAATGTATTCGTATAGATGGGTAAATGGGCACTTGGAACCAGGAAAAGAACATTAAGGGAGTATATACCAATATACCAATAGTGCTTTCTGTGTAATTGGTAGAAGTAGTGATATAATAGCTACAGCCAAATAAATGCACAAATAATATATTTATACAGTTGCAAGAAAAGCAGACTGTGATTGTCTATTGTTGTGACTTAGATGAAGATCAGATCACATTTTATGACCAATTTTTGCAGAAATCCATATCATGCCAAAGGGTTCACATACTTTTTCTTGCAACTGTATATACAGTACAGACCAAAAGTTTGGACACACCTTCTCATTCAAAGAGTTTTCTTTATTTTCATGACTATGAAAATTGTAGATTCACACTGAAGGCATCAAAACTATGAATTAACACATGTGGAATTATATACATAACAAACAAGTGTGAAACAACTGAAAATATGTCATATTCTAGGTTCTTCAAAGTAGCCACCTTTTGCTTTGATTACTGCTTTGCACACTCTTGGCATTCTCTTGATGAGCTTCAAGAGGTAGTCCCCTGAAATGGTTTTCACTTCACAGGTGTGCCCTGTCAGGTTTAATAAGTGGGATTTCTTGCCTTATAAATGGGGTTGGGACCATCAGTTGCGTTGAGGAGAAGTCAGGTGGATACACAGCTCATAGTCCTATTGAATAGACTGTTAGAATTTGTATTATGGAAAGAAAAAAGCAGCTAAGTAAAGAAAAACAAGTGGCCAGCATTACTTTAAGAAATGAAGGTCAGTCAGTCAGCCGAAAAATTGGGAAAACTTTGAAAGTAAGGGCTATTTGACCATGAAGGAGAGTGATGGGGTGCTGCGCCAGATGACCTGGCCTCCACAGTCACCGGTCCTGAACCCAATCGAGAGCTGGGGTGAGCTGGACCGCAGAGTGAAGGCAAAAGGGCCAACAAGTTCTAAGCATCTCTGGGAACGCCTTCAAGACTGTTGGAAGACCATTTCAGGGGACTACCTCTTGAAGCTCATCAAGAGAATGCCAAGAGTGTGCAAAGCAGTAATCAAAGCAAAAGGTGGCTACTTTGAAGAACCTAGAATTTGACATATTTTCCGTTGTTTCACACTTGTTTGTTATGTATATAATTCCACATATGTTAATTCATAGTTTTGATGCCTTCATAGTCATGAAAATAAAGAAAACTCTTTGAATGAGAAGGTGTGTCCAAACTTTTGGTCTGTACTGTATATATATATATATATATATATATATATATATATCAAACGAATGATGAGGCAGCACTTCCAGTATAGAGTGAACGGGTGAGGATCCCAAACTTTATTCAAGCGACGTTTCGGCCTGCTCAATGAGGCCTTTCTCAGCTTGAGAAAGGCCTCATTGAGCAGGCCGAAACGTCGCTTGAATAAAGTTTGGGATCCTCACCCGTTCACTCTATACTGGAAGTGCTGCCTCATCATTCGTTTGATATATTTCGTGGAGGAAGAGCCGACCTCTGTGGGGACTTTGCACCCGGTACATCGTGTCTGACTGTGCTGCTGCACTATTTGTGTTTTTATATATATATATATATATATATATATATATTGTGGTAATGTGTACAGCAAAGTGCACGGTAGTGGTACGGGGGGGGGGGGTATCTCCCCCGGTTTTTCAGTTTAGCTGGGTGAGAACTGAAATCCAGAAATGGTATGGCTGCAGCAAGGAGAAAGGTTGGTAGTGGCAGTGTTGCGATACTGGTTGACACGGCTGGAATCTGGTAGCTATATGGAATAAGCCAGGCATAGTTATGAACTGTAGAGTTGTAGTCTGTAGTGCGGCTTGAAGTGTATATCGCAAGATGATAAATCAGTGAAGAGTAGAAACAGTCTGGGAAAGTCGGTTCTGAGGAGAAGGAGACTGGAACAAATCACAATACTCAAGCAATGTTTGAATTGCCTCATGGGTATAAGTAGACCCAAACTGTAAACAAGATGGCTTCCAATCAGCACACATCGGCCATCTTTGTTAAGGGCAAATCCTAGGACAAACACAGCAGCCTCCAGTGGTGAGGAGTGAAAGTGCAACACAATAGTTCAAAGGGAGTGAAACAGTGGCCACTAGCGGTAAATTAGAAAAATACATCAGGATTCTGACAAGGACTCTACCAGTTCACACCCCTAATCCATTACAGGTTCTATGGCCCCAGGTGAGGCCAGCTAGGTTAATTAACCCTCTGTGTATAAATCTGGGGAAGAGGAAGTAACCCTACAGAGAGGGAAGCCTGAGAGGCTTGTGTGGTCACAGCCAGGTGGGCTGCTAGACTGTACGGCTTAGTGAAGCCGGACCTCTCTCCTGGACTTATGTTGGGTGAGCTGACCTGCTAAGGGTTGGAGCCTGAGACCTTGTGGGTATACTGTTCTTTAGAGGTGAGTCAGGGAAAAGATTTCTGTATTAGCTAGGGCCCAGGTGGGCAGGTGTATTAGGGTTTGGATTTATGTTTGTGCTGGTGCTGAAGTACCAAAATAAAGCACCATTTGGACTTGAACCCCATTGTCAGCGGAGAAGTCTGTGATTGCAACCCCCTGTGAGAGAGCGATCCCTTACAGAGAGAGAGAAAGAGGAAGAAATACATGAGTGAGTCTGACCTTTGATCAAATCCTGACGGCATAGTGCATGATCCTGGTATAAATGTGATGTCCTATCTTAAACTGAGAAGTTGATAGGAAACATTTTATGCGTTTACACACACTGTAATCAATATTTATTCCACTGAGAAATAGTTTACAAGTTTTTGTAAGATTTCATTGTCTATACTAGAACAATAATAATTTTATTGCAAAACAGGTTTTCCAAATATGTTTTGACAAATCCTTGCTGTTGCGACATCTAAGCTTTCCAGTTGCTCTCTCATGGGCTGGTTAATCTAATCAGTCTGGGAACAGCAAATTCCCACTTCACAGATGGAAGTTTGCCAAACCCAGACTGTAAATGTTTTCAATTATTCTAGCTGTTCTTTTCTCCTGGCCTAGAACTAGTCAGGAAGTATTTTCAGTTAGTTATTACCACTTTTAAAAATAGGATATATTAGCATTTTGTTTGCAAATTAATACCGTAAGTAGACAATTCTAAATCGTATGCTGTTCTTCACAAATGGACTGGAAAACAATTCAGAGCAAAATGACATCATTTAGGCAGCTCAATAGGTCCATTTGATGTGTTGCATCTAGAAATGTTGTGTATAAACTGCAGATTTTGGGGTCTAACTTGAAAATATTAATTTTCCTTCTATGACTGTGAGAGCTGGGGGCACTTCATGTGATGTTCTCCAATGCTGCATCTCCATTCTCATAGCATAAGGCCTCATGCACACGACCGTTGTTTTATTCCGTGTCCGTTGTTCCGTTTTTCTCCATTGACTTTCAATGGGTCCGTTGAAAACTCGCCTAATGCACCGTTTGTCATCCGAGTCCAAGATCCGTGGTTCCAGTCCGTCAAAAATATATAACCTGTCCTAATTTTTTCACGGAAAACGGTTCGTGGACCCATTCAAGTAAATGGGACCGTGAAAAAATGTGGAGGCACACAAGATTGTCATCCGCGCGTCCGTGTCCATTTTTTTCCTATCCTTTGCATGGCAAACTTGACTTAGACTTTTTTTTACTTTCCTTTATGTCTGGTGGTCCTCCAAAAATAAAGGAAGACACACGGAAACAAAAACGGATCACGGAACAACGGAACCCCATTTTGCAGAACGGAACACAACAACGGTCGTGTACATGAGGCCTAAGTATTACACACAGACTGAGAGACAAGGGCATCTCATGGCAAGAAGGTCTGGGGCCTATGTCCCAGAATATCAGAAACCACTGAGCAACATCTTTCTAAACATCAGGCTTTATTTCTTTAACTCACTGACCTCTGCTCTGCCTAAAAAGTGAGGCATGCATCAGCAGGTATAGTTCGTACCCTGACCACTTTACTCGTCTCCCCCTCTTTGGTGGTGTGGTACCTCAGAGTTTGTTCTGACTATAATTGACATAGTCACAGTGTGGCACTGGTTCAACACAGCTCGGCTGCACATTTATCTATTATTCTGTGGGGGAGGATTACTACTAATAATGGCACAGTTGGCAGCAGTATTAATATGGGGGTCAACCTGGCACAGTTAATTTTGGGTGTACTGTGGGGGACCACTGTTACTAATAGGTCATTATAGCTAATCTAAAACTAATATAGAGTAACTCAGGGAGTTAATTACTACTATTTGGGGCATTGGGGGGGTACTCTCAGGGGAGCATTACTATTGCCTAAATGTTACTATTTGGGCACTATTACTAGTGGGGCTCAATAGGAGAGTAATATCACTATTAGGGGCACACAGGGAGAATTGTTACTATCAGCAGTACTATGGAGGCACTGACATAGTTTGTTTTGTGAGCCTGCTTGCTTTGGGGTGGCACCCTGGCACAGTTTATTTCGGGGGCACTATGAGGGAGCATTACTATTGCTCAGAAAAAGGAAGGACAGCACTACCTGTTGAGATATTCTCACTCAGTCCATTCAGTGGCGGTGCCAGCGGTATCGGATCCTGACCTTGGGTCCCCAGAGTACCAAAATAGAAGAAAAACCTGCAGCACTCCAACTTCTCAATGTAATTCCTGTGTTTATTCCTCACCCTACATGCAACGTTTCGACTCCAGTGCTTGATAAAGACTCACAGGACTCGAAACGTTGCATGTTGGGTGAGGAATAAACACAGGAATTACATCGAGAAGTTGGAGTGCTGCGGTTTTTTTCTTCTATTTTATTACCATTGCTCAAATATTACTATTTGGGCACTATTACTAGTAGGGCTCTATGGGAGAGTAATATCACCAATAGAGGCATTCAGGGAGAACTATTACTATTGGAAGCACTATGGGAGTACTGGCATAGTTACTTTTGTGAGAACTCTTGTTATGGGGGTGGCACCCTGGCACAGTTACTTTTGGGGAACCATGAGGAAGCACTATTACTGTTGAGGGCATTCTGGTTTGCACAGTTACTTTTGGAGCACAGTTACTCATTGAGGATGCTACAGTATGTGTGGCCTTAATTACTGTTTGGGGGTACTATGTGTGACACAAATTACTATATGGGGCACTATGTAGTACTAGTATTTTCAGGGAGATTAGCTGCATTGGAGTAATTTCTGCACTGCAGAACAGAATTTCAGATGGGGGCGGCACTGGGCAGCACAGCAGGCAGTATTAGTGGTTGTAGCAGGAAGACATTGTTAGGGTGCCAAGATGTGAACTTTGTGTTTAGAAGGTGAGAAGGAGAATAGTAAGATGAGAAACCTAAGCAGCAAAATCTGCAGACATAAATTGTGGTTGGAAGAAGTGTCATGGTGGTTCGGGTCAAATGGAGAAATCATGGTAAATGAACAACTCCATTTAAAGAAGATGACACCTGCATAGTTATGGATTCTCTTGTGTATTCTGCAGCCCTGATTTTAACCTGTTACTGACCACCGTACGACTATATATGCTGGCAGTTGAAACTTTAAACAGCATGCACCCCGGGCTAATGTATGCAATTGATGATAATGTTGATCGCACACATTTAACCCCTCAGATGCCATGGTCAAATGTACATTTCTGTTGCCCAGTTTGGATATCTAGCAGGGAATCTCAAAACCACAACAAAGCGCTTCCATTATTATAATACAACCGGTTGCTTCCATTCAGAACGGATCCAGTTGTATTATATTGAAAATAAAGAAGCCAGGACCGGCACTAAAACCATTGTAAGTCAATGGGTGATGGATCCGCTTTTTTTCGGATCCGGCACCATTGACTTATATTGCTTTTGGTGTCGGATTCGGCTTCTTAAGTTTCCCATGCTGCACACAAAAATGTTGCTTGCAGCAATTTTGTGTCTGGCATGAGAACACAATAAACTGGAACAGAATGCATTCTGGGGCACTCTGTTCCAGTTTGTTCAGTTTGTCCCCATTGACAATGAATGGGGACAAAACTGAAGCGGTTTTGAGACCCTCTGCCGGATCTCAAAACAGTCAGCAGAACACAGATATGAACATAGCCTAATATTGCATCAAAGTGAAACTCACTAAATCAGATTTTCACATGTATTTATCATTCACATTTATCAAATGTGTTTATATGAAATGTTTCTAGAAAACTGAAATTCCCGTACCTTCTGTATTTTACTGCTTTTATGCAATGTCTAGAAAGAAATTATAGAGTGCGACCACATGGTGTTGCTGGCCACATGTGGCCAAGAAGAATTGACCACCCGCAACAATCAATGGCCATACAAGTTTACAGCATACTCGTGTGCCCATTGGTCGCTGCGGGTGGGCACAGCTTAACCACTTATGGCCTGCCACACTATGCCATTGCTTCCTAACGAAATAAAAATAAATTATTCTTAACACTAAAAATTTTTAATGAGGGTTACAATATTGTGCGCACACACACAAAATGTCTCATGTTAACATTTGTGTATGTTTGTGACCGTCTGTATGAATATCAGAATTTATTCCCATTATTGCGCCATTTTATTGGTATGGCTGCGCAATTTGTACACAATTACTGAATTTAAAAACAAGCGAAAGACTCAAGCAGCCATAAAGTACAAATTGGTTTAAGGCACCAACCCAGAACACTTAATGCTGTGTAACTACATTGAGCCTGAAGACTTGAATACAGATGTGAAGCAAATTAAAATTCTCAATCAGGAATGCAGAGGGAATGCTTTGTTTTAATTAAACATCATTCTTATCCAGATATTCCCAAGTTTGTCTGCAAAAAAAAAAGGTGCTGCTTTCCCACATGAAGGTGTGCAGCTACACGGAAAAGGTTAGCATTTAAACTTTACTTAGGGAAATGAAGATTATGAAATTTCACAGTCTTGTGTCGAGGGGCTTATATGTCAGGAAGCAGCCCCAAAGCTGCGAGGGAGCTATACTACTGATTCACCAAATAATCCCCTGCCTTATCTTCTGATGTTAACTCAAGCGTGCAAGTAACAAGTAAAGTAGAAAATAGAAGCTTATTTACAGGTCTCACACTTTCCCTAAACCTATAGATTGGTGCAGTAACGTATTTAATGAACACGTCAGCAGGAAATAAGGAAATTCCATCCTCATTCATCTCATACCAATGTCCGGTTCGGCACTAGCACTGTTTATAATCCAAATGAATTGGTAACCATCCTTTCTGTTCCTATTTTCAACTGGGTACTTGCAGGGTACAGTATGTAGCCACAAGAGGGATACTGGTCTCTCAAAGGGGTGTTAGGGTTGCACCACAGAATGTGCATCCCTTCAATCTACCATGATCTGTCCCTGCAGTAAACTCAGAGGACTCTCTCTTTTCTATGAGACAGTAACTGCCTCTACTTCCACTTCTCTGGAGAGGGGGAATACATTGGCTACCAAACATCCTGTGGAAGGGATGTCTATAGAAGACTGACAAATGGTGGCTTGCTATACTGATTCCTGAGGACCACCTGACTTCTACCTAATGTACAGTCTCTTCTATAGTCTACTCTTGACAGACCCCAAACTATGCTCAAATATGTGAAAAATAATTTCTTGCATTGGCCTTAATATGTGAATGCCGACCTGGTGGCAACCCTAAAGGCACCCTACATATGCCACAAACCTCACCTATACAAACGTAGTCACACACTACAACTATACAGACATAGCCACACACCTCACCTATGCAAACATAGCCATACACTAAAACTATACAGACATAGCCACACACACTCACCTATACAAATATAGTCTCATACTACAAATATACAGACATAGCCAAATAGACACACCTATACAAATATAACCATACACTACAACTATACAGACATAGCCACACACACCCACCTATACAAATATAGCCACATCCATACACATACAAATTTAGCCACCTATCCTCGCATACAAATATAGCCACATCACAACTGCACAAATATAGCCATGTAAGATATAGAAGTCATGTGAACTGTATATAGCTGCAGTCTGCTGTTTTATGGACAAGCTGAACTTGGACTGTCACATCTTCCAGAAATGATTGAAAGAAGTCCTTGCAAATATATGTTTGTGTTTGATTTGATACTGTGATGGTAAATAGCATGATGTGACTGTATATATTTGTTACTGAATATGACTGGTAATGTACATCAGTTCTGACCATGTTCTGCTTATACATTGTATAGTGTTTGGTTGGTGGTGATGTAAGGCAGAGGAACCTGTACTGCAGTAGGATCTTTGGTCACATGACCCTACTGTGTAGGTCCTCAAGATGTGAGATAGTAGAAAATAGGCTAGTAAGAGCCTACCAGAGTGTGTAAGGGCAGTGTGTCAGCAAGAAGGTGGAACCAAATTTTAGGGACACACCAGGGGAAGGCTTTTGAGCCTTGACAGGAAGTGCGGAAGGAGGAGAGTCTGCACTTGCCCCGAGCAGAGAGATGGCAGACGGAGGTGTCTGCAAGCTCAGGTTAGAGAAGCTGGCCATCAAGTATGAGCTGTTGAATCCAGAGAGTAAGGGCTGTGTAGGAATCTGCAAGTCACAGCACAGAGGCAGAGCATGAGATGGAACCTAGGACAGCATGATCTCAGCACAAGCACCAGATTACCACACAGAGTAAGTCTAAGTCCCAAGTATAAAAGTCACCTGGTTCCCTAAAGAGAAGTGAGTTGCATTGCTGTGTCTTTGTCCCTGACAGCAGCATAGCATGTGCCTCAGATCAATAGGGAATCCATAAAGAACCACGTGAGGGCTGTTGGCCATAGTGACACAGATGGTGAGTGGAGCATCTTCCTTCCATAGTGCTCGGGTGATATTGTAAAAGTAATTAAGCGTAATTTTCATCCATCTATAGTAGTTGAGTTACTCAGTTTTCTCAACACTTCATAAGCAGCCCTGGTAATTAATACCTGTTAGGGTACTTTCACATTTGCGGAAGAGGATTCCGGCAGGCAGTTCCGTCACCGAAACTGCCTTCCCGGATCCGTCAAAACGTATGCAAACTGATAACATTTGTCAGACGGATCAGGATCCTGATCCGTATGACAAATGCATTGAAATGCCGGATCCGTCTCTCCAGTGTCATCTGGAAAAACGGATCCGGCATTTATTTTTTGCACATTTTTTGCGGTCTGAGCATGCACAGACAGCAATGCTGGATCTGTTTTCCCAGAACACTCAGGGCCGGATCCGGCATTAATGCATGTCAGTGGGAAAAAATGCCGGATACGGCATTCAGGCAGGTGTTCCAGAATTTTGGACGGAGATAAAACCGCAGCATGCTGCGGTATTATCTCCGTCCTGAAAAGTAAAAAAGACTGAACTGAAGACATCCTGATGCATCATGAATGGATTGCTCTCCATTCAGAATGCATTAGGATAAAACTGATCATTTCTTTTCCATAATAGAGCCCCTAGGACGGAACTCCCTAGGACGGAAAAAGAATAACGCTAGTGTGAAAGTACTCTTACTGAAAGGTACTGTACTGCATATCGTGCAGTGTGAACCCTAAAAGAGACTATGTGTGAGAGAGAGGAAGCTTCCCCTCACACAGGTGTGTGGTTGTAGACGGTTTTAATCCAGTATTTTTTAGTTCTTGCCACAGATTCTTAATGGGATTTAGGTCTGGACTTTGGCTGGGCCATGATAACTGAATATGCTTTGATCTAAACCATTCCACTGTACTTCCGGTCATATGTTTAGGGTCATTGTCCTGCTGGAAGATAAACCTCCACCCCAGTCTCAAGTCTTTTGCAGCCTCTACCTGTTTTTTTTCCAGGGTTGCCCTGTATTAGGCTCCATCCATCTTCCCATCAACTCTGACCAGCTTCCCTGTCTCTGCTAAAGAAAACCATACCCAAGCATGATGCTGCCACCACCATGTTTCACAGTGGGGATTGTGTGGTCAGGGTCATGTGCAGTGTTAGTTTTCTGACACACATAGCGGTTTGCATTTAGGCCAGATAGTTTCCACTTTGGTCTCATGTGACCAGAGGCCTTCTTCCACATGTTTGATGTGTCCCCTACAAGGCTTGTGGCAAACTACAAATTGGACTTCTGGTGGCTTGCTTTCAAAAATGGCTTTCTTCTGGCCACTCTTCCATGATGGCCAGATTTGTACACAACTAGTTGTCCTGTGGACAGATTCTCCCAGTGCTCCCACCTAAGCTTTGGATCTCTGCAGCTCCTCCAGAGTGACCACGGGCATCTTTACTGCTTCTCTAATTAGAGATCTCCTTACCTGGGTTGTCAGTTTAGGTGGATGGCCATGCCCTGGTAGGTTTGCAGTTGTGTCATACTCCTCCTATATTGGAATGATGGATTGAACAGTGTTGCGTGAAATGTTTAGAGCTTAGGATATTTTTTTATAACCTAACCCTGCTTAACACTTCCCCACAACTTTATCCCTGACCTGTCCTGTGTGTTTCTTGGTTTTCATGATGCTGTTTGATCACTATTGTTGACTACAAACCTCTGAGGCTTTCATAGAACAGCTGTAGTTATACTGAGAATGAACACATTTACTTACTAATTAGGCAACTTCTGAAAGCAATTGGTCACACAGAATTTTATTTTGAGTTATCAAATACAGGGGGCTGAACACAAATGCACGCCACACTTTCCAGATTTTTATTTATTAAAGCGCATAAAATAAAATACATTTACATTGGTGGGTGTAACATGAAAAAATGTGGAAAAGTTTAAGCTGTATGTATACTTTATTTATATATATATATATATATATATATATATATATATATATATATATATATATTTAAATGTCTTTGTATACAATGCATTTGGAAAGTCTTCAAACACTTTCACTTTTTCCACAATTTGTAATGTTGCAACCTTGTGCTAAAACTTACAACCTTCAAGCTTCCCCCATTAATCTGAACTCAATACTAAGTGAGGAGAGTGAAAACTGAATTTTAGAAATTTTTGCAAGTTTATTAAAAATGGAAAACTAAAATTTTGCATGCACATGAAGTATTTAGACCTTTTGCTATGACTTGACATTTTGCTTTGATCATTTTTTAGATGTTTCTATACCTTGATTGGAGTCTACCTGTGGTAAATTCCATTGATTGCACATGATTTGGAAAGGCACACCTCTGTCTATATAAGGTCTCACAGTTGACAATGCATATGACCGCAAACACTAAGTGATGATTGAGTGGAAGACAAGATCTGGAGAAGGGTACAAAAAATTTTAGCTTCACTAAAAGTTCCCAAGATCATAGTGACATATACCTGCATCACTCCACTGATATAGGCTTTATGGCAGAGAGCCCAGAAAGAATCCAGCATCAGGTCTGAAATATATAGGCATACATAGTAACTGTAGACAGAGATAAAGAGATAATATTTAATTAAGACATGTAAGAAAATCAAATGTGTGCCCACTGTGCCAATGAACAAATTTAATTTGGGGCTACTCCTAAGGGTGTTATCTAAGTAGCCTCCCTGGTCTTCACCCTTTAACCCCTACAGAGAGATCTGAACTCCATTCAAGGGGAACTACAAGGTCGCTACCTCTTGAAGTAGTTTCTGTTCAGTGTCTGCTGACCCATTTGGGTCGAGAGACTGGTGCGTAGCACCAAGTGATTAGGCAAAACCATAGTCCAAAGATGAGCCGAGGTCAGGGCAGGCAGAGTATGTACAATCTGGTAATCAGGCCAAAAGTCAGGCAGCACAAGATCTATACAAGTGTCAGGCAGAGGTTAGGCTTGGGAAATGAAAACATAATTACATTTGCAAGGGACTAGCAAGCCAGAAACACTATTGCTCAGGCACCCAACAACAGGGAAAGATGCATTAAGTACCCTAAGAAGGTCAACCATAGGCTGGAACAGATTTAGGTGTGTTGTACGCTTGCCCTTTAGGAGCCAGTGGGAGTACACCCTATTGGCAGCAGGAGGCACAGCAGGTGAAAATGAAAGCCACAGCCAGCATGGTGTGGATGAGTAGCGCTCCCTAGCAGGAAGAAGCAGAGAAGTGCTTATGGGCACAGCCTACTGGAGGACAGGTGCACGTCATGGGGTGCCGCAGGAGAGAATTGGTGGGCACAGACCAGCTGGACCAGCTGTATAGCAGACTATTTGCAGGGTTGCTTAATTTTTAGTTTAAATTGCAATGAAGAAATAATAATTGTAGATAGCCTTTTAAAAGCAACAAACATTCATTATGAGCACCATTTTATGTCACCCATTAGAGTTGTCACTCAGCATAAACTAAGATTATATATATATGTCTGATAGGAGCCACCTTGTTGCTCGTATATGGGGCCAACATATTCTTCTTCAAAAAAAATGCACAAAGAGCTTCTAATTATCACATAGTAAGTACAGCAGTAATAAAGTTAACATTTACTCATGTTTCAATGTTTGCATGTGTCTTTGCGCATTAAGCAGTGTGCTGCTACTTGTAGTATTTGTTTGCTTTTGCATTACAGTCATGGTAGCTGAACTCTCTTTGTGTTTAGTTTGGAGGTGCTGGTTTCACTCTGTTTTGCATTGTACATTTGGGGGAGTGGCTGCCCCTATTTAGATTGTGCACTCCTGCCCATCTGCCTGGTGCTTTTAATGAGAGTATCACATAGCTGGATTCTATGTTGCCCTGAAATGTGTAGGCCAAATGCCCAGGAGTGGCAAGACTGTTAGTGTAGGTGCTGTCTGATAGAAGCCACCTTGTTTGCTGGTAGGTGGGCCTGACATATTTTTGCATAAAGAGTTTCTAATTCATATATAGTAAGGATAGCAGTAATGCAGTTTACATTTACTCATGTTTTCAATGTGCTGCTACCTGTAGTTCTTGTGTGTGTGTGTGTGTGTGTGTGTGTGTGTGTGTGTGTGCGTGTGTGTGTGTGTGTGTGTGTGTATATATAACATTTAAACATGTGTGTAAATTTATTAAAAATCTGTGAAAAAATTCTGGATATGTGACTGATCTAGCACAGATAGCCAAGCATTTGTAACTTCCTATCCATAGAAAAAAATGGGAATTACAGAACCTATGAAACTGGTTGTTGACACTTGACCATATTATTATATTTCAAGAGGATCAGACCTCGGGCAGATATTTTCCCCTGAGTGCCACGTATTAGTCCTTAATTTAACACATAGATGAGGAGGATGGGATTGGGGAATAGTAACAAACCTCATTGTTTCCTTACAATTGTTACACTGAGCTCTGCTAATCTTCCATAGCAAATTCAAAGCGGCGCTTTCTTTCTTTAGAAACCCTACATTGAATCATAATGATAGACATGACACCTATACTACTGACATTATGTGTGCTTAACAGCAGCTCACCAGCCCAGACATGTATCTGACCTGAATAGAATGAAAACTGGTGTGCAGTTTTATCATTCCACACGTCTGCTGGGGTCATTTGTGTTACAAGAATGCGTCATGATGTAAATGTATCATGAAAAAGGTTTTAAACCTTGTCAAAAGAGTTCTGCAATTTCACATCACAAAATCACTGCTTGGTCAATTTCATCTGTAAATTATTGCTCTGCATTACTTTGCCTATCCAGTTATTTTTCTGTAATGATTAAAGGATCATATCAGATGGCACTTATCATTGACGTCAGCAGATGCAGTAGTCTTCCAGGATGACTTTGGTTAGCATGTCGTTTGCTGGATATCGACCAAACAGTTCAAAAAAGTCAAGCTGGGGTGAAGACTGAGATACGGTGAACTTTACTGAGCAATGTCTCATACAAGCTGATGGCTAAGAAATAACATCCACTTTGTATCTTATATAATTCCCAGAAGACCATATAAAGAAGTGGTAAAGAACATTTACATTTTGCATGCAATTTTACTTATGGCATTGAAAGTGCTTAGCCTAAAGAAAAAAAGCCGCCATGGCCACCACTTACCATACACAACTTACAGACAGTGTTCAACATGTGATTCTTTAGAACAAAGAGTAATGATGTGTTTGTGTTACAGTAAGATATGCTGTATAATACATTCTCCACTGTACTGTCATAGCGACAAATAGACACACATTTCCAATATAGAGTTAAGTTATTGTCATTTACTGTAGTTTTACACATTGCATACAGTGTGCAAAAAATGGCGGGCAGGGGCAAGTTAGTGACATTCTTTGCCTATATATAGAGTGCATTCTAGATCTCAACTGTGTCCACATTGCAAAACAGTATATAAAGAGTGCATTCCTCTGCCCAAACAGAACTATAGTTAGCCAGTACGGAGTCTACCTATTGCTGAACAATATTTTACAAGTCCACTCAGTGGCATAATGTGAGCTGCCATTCCCCCCCTTTTTTTAATTGAAACATGCCGTAGCCACGTATGGAGTGGCATCAGTGGATGACTTCTCTCCATAAACCGCTCACAATCCACTGACCTACAGACTCCACTTAAGCCCCCACAGTAACAATCCTCAATTATTAGGCCAGTCCACTGGCGTAGCTATAGGGGTCGCAGCAGTTGTGACCAGGCCCCTAAGCCAGGTGGGCCCAGAGAGCCCCCCTTGACAGTGGTACTGTACTTACTGGTGAGAGTTTCCATTATAGAAGCGCTCACTAGTCTGCAGGAGGCGGGGAGTGAAGTGCTGTGAGCGCTGTACTTACCTCTACTCATGCTTGCTCTTCTCAGGGCCTCCGCTGCTGTGTCCTGGCTGCCTGCAGCGTCAGGACGTATAGAGCACACACTGTCCTGACGCTGCAGGCAGTCAGGTGACAGCAGCGTGGGCCCCGAGAAGAGAGCCAGGACCCAGAGAGTAGCAGCAGGAGAGGTAAGTTTAATTTGTTTATTTTACAGTCTGATCTGAGGTCTGATATGGGAGTCTGAATGGTCTAATGGGGGTCTGAAGGTCTGACTGGGGGTCTGGAGAGGTCTAATGTGGGGTCTGGAGGTCTGATTGGGGGTCTACAGGTCTAATGAGGGTTTAATTGGGGGCCTGGAAGTCTAATGGGGATCTTATTAGGGGTCTGGAGGTCTAATTGGGGGTCTGATTGGGAGTCTGGAGGTTTAATGGGGGTTTGGAGGTCTAGTGGGAGTCTGGAGGTCTGATCTGAAGACTGATATGGGGGTCTGGAGGTCTGGTCTGAGGTCTAATGGGGGTCTGGAGGTCTAATATGGGGGTCTGGAGGTCTGGTTTGAGGTCTGATATGTGGGTCTGGATGTCTGGTCTGAGGTCTAATGGGGGTCTGTAGGTCTAATATGGGGGTCTGGAGGTCTAATGGTGGTCTTATACGGTGGTCTTATCTGAGTTCCAAAACTGGGGTCTGATATGAGGTCTGAGACAGAGGTCTAAAGGACGTCTGGTCTGAGATGGGGGAGTCTCATTTTAAATGGGGGTCTGATCTGAAAGGTAAGGGAATATTTATTTGTACTGGCGCACAATATAAAAGGGGTATTTTTGTACTAGCACACACAGGGCCAGCTCCAGGTTCATGTGGGCCCTTGGGCGATAAATCTCAGTAGGCCCCCTTTCCCCAAAATAAAAATGAACAAAAAAAGAATAACATTATGGGTATCGTCGCATGCAAAAACACCCATACTATTAAAATAATTTAAAAAGTTAGCCCATATGGTGAAGGATGTAACATAAAAAAAATAAAAAAAAAGGCTGATTTCCCTTTTTTTTCATCACTTTATCTCCCAAGAAATTGTATAACAAGTCATGCGCCCCCCCAAATGGTATTGTCGAAAAAGACAGATTTCCCTCAAAAGAGCCCCCACACATCTCTGTAGACATAACTATAAAAAAAAGTTATGGGAGTCACCGGGGAGCAGCGGTTCTGTTAGGGTTGCCACCTTTCCCAACAAAAATTTAGTTACACAAATTAAAAAGGTTGGTCTATTTAAGTTTTATTTAGCCTCTATTTTTGAAATGATTGTGCTGGGATTCGAACCATACATTTTTTACAATTACTATAAAAAAAATATAAAATTATACTTCTGTATAGGAATACATAATACACGAGAAACTACTATGAGGTTTTTCTTGCACAGTTAATCATTGAGCTCCATAGCTCAGTGGTTAAGGTTCTTGCCTCTAATGTAGAAGGTTGTGAGTTCAAATCCTGCATAAACATTTCAGAAATAGAGGCTATACACTGGGTGTCCACAAGCATACTGACATGCTCATCCTCATGTAAATAGCACTGACTCCTATGCCGGGAACTAGAGTCCTGACTGTTCAGTAACACTGGGGGATTCCTTGTAGAGCAATCTTCTGCATAGACCTGAGTGGGCCCCAGGTTTGCTGGGTGCTGACGCCAGCTCTGGGTGCACTATATGTGTGGTAGCAGTATTTTCAGGGGGACTGTTTCTGCAGGATAATATTGGTGGGCACAGCGGACACAGTACTGGGGGTGGCGAGAAGGATGGAAAAGTAGGAAAGTAAAATGTCTGTTTGTTAAACCCTGCAGAGATGAGACACGGCTGAAAGAAGTCAACATGGTGGTCCGGTCTGAAAGACGAAGATGAGAAAAGAGAAGAGATGTCACTGGATGTAAGAAGATAAGAAAAGAGAGAGGAGATGTCACTGGATGTTAGAGGTGCATATGTGGCGCTGTATGTAATGTTTTCCAAGTATGTCTTTAACCCCTTCACTAACGAGCCACTTTTCCCAGGCCGATTTTTGCAAATTTGACATGTCACTTTATATAGTAATAACTTTAAAACACTTTTACTTATCCAGGCCATTCTGAGATTGTTTTCTCATCACATATTGTACTTCATGACAGGGGTAAAATTAATTTAAAAAATTCATTTTTATTTATAAAAAAATACTAAATTTACCCAAAATTTGGAAAAATTAGCAAATTTCCAAATTTCAATTTCTGTACTTTTATAATAGAAAGTAATAACGCCAAAAATAGCTACTAATTTACATTTCCCATATGTCTTCTTCATGTTTAGATAATTTTGTGAATGGCATTTTATTTTTTGGGGACGTTAGAAGGCTTAGAAGTTTAGAAGCATATCTTGAAATGTTTCAATTTCCAAAACCCACTTATTAAGAACCAGTTCATGTCTGAAGTCACATTGTGAAGCTTACATAATAGAAACCACCCAAAAATGACCCCATTCTAGAAACTACACCCCTCAAGGTATTTAAAACTGATTTTATTAAATCCCCTTTAGGTATTCCACAAGAATAAATGGAAAATGGAGATGAAATTTCCGAATTTCACTTTTTTGGTAGATTTTCCATTTTAACCAATTTTTTCCAGTAACAAAGCAAGGGTTAACAGCGAAACAAAACTAAATATTTATTGCCCTGATTCTGTAGTTTACAGAAACACCCCATATGTGGTCGTATACTGCTGTACAGGCAGACGACATTGCGCAGAAGGAAAGTAACGCCATATGTTTTTTGGAAAGCTGATTTCAATGGGATCATTTTAAGCTGCCATGTCACATTTGACGACCCCCTGATGCATCCCTAGAGTATAAACTCCAAAAAAGTTACCCCATTTTAGAAAATACACCCCTCAAGGTATTCAAAACAGATTTTACAAACTTTGTTAACCCTTTAGGTGTTCCACAAGAATTCATGGAAAATGTAGATGAAAGCTATATTTTTATTTTTTTATTTTTTTGGGCGACTGTCTAATGTAGGGGCTAATTTTTTGCTGGATGAGATGACGGTTTGATTGGTACTATTTTAGGGTGCATATGACTTTTTTTATTGCTTGCTATTGCACTTTTAGTGATGTAAGGTTACAAAAAATTGCTTTTTTTGCATCGGTTTTATATATTTTTTTTTATGGTGTTCATCTGAGGGGTTAGTTCATGTGATATCTTTATACTGCATGTTCTTACAGACGCGGCCATACCTAATATGTATACTTTTTTAATATATTTATGTTTTACACAATAACAGCATTTTTTTATTTTAAAAAAATCATGTTTCAGTATCTCCATATTCTGAGAGCCACAGTTTTTTTTATTTTTTGGGCGATTGTCTTAGATAGGGTCTCATTTTTTCCAGGATGAGATGACAGTTTTATTGGTACTATTGGGTGTGTATGACTTTTTAATTGCTTGCTATTACACTTTTTGTGATGTAAGGTGACAAAAAATGGCTTTTTTGACACCGCTTTTCTTTTCTTTTCTTTATGGTGTTCACCTGAGGGGTTAGTTCATGTGATATTTTTATAGAGCAGGTTGTTACGAACTTGGCAATACCGAATATGTGTACTTTTTTTTATTTATGTAAGTTTTACACAATGATATAATTTTTGAAACAAAAAAATCATGTTTTAGTGTCTTCATAGTCTGAGAGCCATAGTTTTTACAGTTTTTGGGCGATTGTCTTAAGCAGGATATCATTTTTGCGGTATGAGATGACGGTTTTATTGGAACTATTTTGGGGTGCATATGACTTTTTGATCGCTTGGTATTACACTTTTTGTGATGTAAGGTGACAAAAAATTGCTTTTTTTACACCAATAATTTTTTTTTTTTAGGGTGTTCATCTGAGCAGTTCGTTCATGTGATATTTTTATAGAGCAGGTCATTGCGGACGTGGCGATACCTAATATGTCTACTTTTTTTATTTTTTTACATTTAACACAATAAAATAATTTTTGAAATGAAAAAATCATGTTTTAGTGTCTCCATAGTCTGAGAGCCATATTTTTTTTTATTTTTTAGGCGATTTTCTTAGGTAGGGGCTTATTTTTTGCGGGATGAGGTGATGGTTAGATTGGTTCTATTTTGGGGGCATACGCCTTTTTGAACGCTTGGTGTTGAACTTTTAGTGATGTAAATGTTTATTTTATTAAAAATTTTTAAGGTGTTCACCTGAGGGGTTAGGTCATGGAAGCCGCACCTCTAAAAAATTTATTTAATTGATTTTAGAGGTCTATAACTTTGTGTGTATGTGTCCTTAATAAATTATAATTTTTTTAGAGGTGCGGCTTCCATGTGCAGTGTTTCTTGTTCTGGGCTTTATCTGGTCTATATTAATACCGCGGCCTGCACTCTTTCTAATAGATCAGGTGTGCCCCCATTGTTATTTTTTTCAACTGAGGGGTTAGGTCATGTGATATTTTTATAGAGCCATTCGATACGGACGCGACGATACCTAATATGTCTATTTTTCTTTTTTTCCCTATTTAAAAAAATATATAGTTTACTTTATTTTGGGAAAAGGACGCTTTTTTTTTACTTGAAACTAAAAAAAACTTTTTTTAACTTAATTTTTGGAACTTTTTTTTCACTTTATTTTTTTCCCACTCTGGGACTTAAATTTTTGGGGGTCTGATCCCCTTTACAATGCATTACAATACTTCTGTATTGTAATGCATTGACTTTAAGTGTATTAGCACTGTAATACGCTTACAGCCTGCTTGCCTGTGAGATCCAGGGGGCTGGATCTCACATGCTGTCCCAGAAGGCAGCCACGATGCCTAAGGAAGGCATCGTGCTGCCTTCCCTGCCATGGGGTCCCCGTCACAGCAGATCGGAGACCCCATGGACAACTGCACCCGTGAGGATACCACACGTGCCGCGGTCAGCGCTGACCGCAGCCGTGCAAGGGTTAGTGCGCCGCCATCTGTGTTTTCACCGATGCCGGAACATACAGCAGGACCCCTGCCTCTGATCGGGCGGGCGCAGCTCCTGCACCCTCTCGATTAACGTGCCGTACCTGTATTGTACATTTCAGTATGGCGCTGGTATCCTAAGGGTTAAAGGGGTTTATCTGGTTTTTTTTGTACGAGCGCTACCTTCTCTGCTCTGTTTACCTGCTCACCGCTGCAATTGCAGAAGCGAGCAGGTAAACAGAGCAGAGAAAGCAGCTCTCATATGGGCGTGGTGTCAGGGGACCCCGCCGATCTGATATTGATGACATATCCTAAGGATAGGTCATAAGTAGTAAAAAGAGGACAACCCCTTTAACAGTAGGACTGGAGGGAATGGGTTAGGTTGAGAATTTGGCATGGTGGGGGGGGGCACATTTACATTTTTGCCTCAGGCAGCAGAAAATCTAGGTGTACCAGCACTGAGGGAAAGGGTGGGGCCCAAGCAGAACTCTTTCACTATGGCCCATAAGTCTTTAGCCACGCCCCTGGGACAGTCCTAATCCCTATTTAGCCCCAATGGGCATTGGCAGTAGTGTTGGGCGCGAATATTCGAATAGCGAATATTAATCGCGAATATCGGCA
This sequence comes from Bufo bufo, assembly GCF_905171765.1. Lineage (NCBI taxonomy): Eukaryota > Metazoa > Chordata > Amphibia > Anura > Bufonidae > Bufo > Bufo bufo. Next base: position 493,261,821 of record NC_053389.1, read on the forward strand.
CTTCGAGAATTTGCGAATATTTAGAATGTAGTGATATATATTCGTAATTTTGAATATTCTAGATTTGTTTTTCATCAGTAACCTCCCTTCTAGCTTGTGGGCCAATGAGAAGGCTGCAATGTCTTTGTCTGAGCTTAGCAACATCCCTAGCAACCAATAGGAAAGTTCCCTACCCCTTACTATATAAGAACCTCCCCAGAAGCCTTTGTATGTAGTATTTTACAGTTCTGAGAGACAGCAGTGTCATTGATGTGCTCTCTGCATTCCCATGTCATTATATTACATAGTTAGTTAGTTAGTTACCTTATATATATATAATACAGATAGTTAGTGGGAGATACTCAGTGTAGGTTATATCCTGATATAGTGTAGCTGATAGGATCAGTGCAGGGTGTTAGGTAGTGTGATAGGTTCTGCTGTCCATACATACATGCTACAGACATAGTGCTGTGATGTCACAAGTTAACAACAATACTTAGTGCACAAATCACTAATAAGTAGACAGATCTGTTAAAATGTGAAGTTGCATGTATTGCGCCAAAATATTTGCATCATTAGTGCCGATTTTCGCAATCGCGAATATATTGGAGCACTCTATCTGCATATAAAGCTATTATAATGTTCTGCCATGCCAACCATTTTCTCCAGTCTCAGGAAACTTTTAGTAGCTTAAAAAATGTAGCTATAGGTGACCCACTCCTGTATTGCACGCGCATTACGCGAATATTACACTGCCGATTTTTGCAATCAAGAAAATAATAGCAAATTCGCGAATATATGATGAATATTCTACAAAATATTTGCAAAATATCGTGAATTCGAATATGGCCCTGCCGCTCACCACTGATTGGCAGCAGCAAGCAGCATCCCAGCATTTCCTCCTGTTTCTGGGCAGCGTTGCTGGGTGCAAGCCTTAAACTAAAAAAAAATTAAAAACTCAAAACTCACTGCACTGCATACTGCAGCCCCTAAAGACTGTGGGCCTGCTGCTGACTGCTTTTGCCATGCACTGGAGCAGCCTGCGTCACAGTGGACTGTCATTTTCCTATGATTTTGTGTATTTCTTGTCAATGTGTTTCTTTTATTAGTCAGTGTGTGTTGTGTTACATAGCGGGGGTGTAGTGATGGACTTCACATCTCCCTGGTACCAGAGATAGGGTATGCTGATGACCTCTGTGACCCTCCGGAATTGTTAGGTTTGGGAACTCTACACTTTTACAGGGGTCTGACCTGCTTCAAAGCATTCCTCTCCGCAGGAGTAATGAAACCCGACCCCTGCTAGTGACAGTACAGACAGGGGAGGGGCGGATGTGTTTCTGGATATCTCTGAGACTGGGGGTAGTAGTCAGATGTTGGGAGATGTGAGAACAAGCTAAGGTGTTCTCTCCTCCTGGATTTGCTTCAGTATGGGAACTTGGAAAATTTGTAACTAATTCATGTGTGACCTCCAATAAACTGCTCACTGATGACAACTCCTATTGCTCAGTGCCTATCTTCGTCAGTCACAAGCCGATTTCGTGACAGCCTGCAGGCTAGTTTTGGCCATAAGGCACTGGCGCAGCGGCCTACAACAGAACCAGACAAGTGCGCTCATCAGTACGAACATGCACCCTGATAACTCATCATACGCACGCCCAGCGCTCTCGTAGGCCGCAGGTGCACGGTGCATGGCCCCTGAAAGGGACAGTGAATACTATTCACTCAGTCAAAGGCAGTGGGCATCGTTCATCCTGGCGGGGCCATTCAGTGAGTCATTCACTAAATGGCGACAGTGGGATGCATGCAGTGGGCTGTCTTCCACAAAGTGAATGGCATTGTTTGTAACAGCCGGGCACACCCTTGAAGTTTCGCGGCAACCGCCCCTTGGCCTCTCATGCCATGCCACAGTGCGCACTCCCAACATCCTTTTATAACAGCTGAACTTGCTGAGGGAAGAAGCCACCAACCAGGCATTTCTCCTGCAGGTGTCACTACAATGGAAATGTATTACCATTTGGGGGCCATTCAGGTGAATGGTTGTCCATGTAATACAAGGATGGTTCAAGTTTTCTGGAAAAATAGCCATTCTCATAGGGCAATTCTCCATTCTGTCTCATGGGGAAAGGAGAAATTCCTAAGCAGGAGACCTATGGCATGGGTATATCACATCAGTATGCCAGCTTGACAGGTGTACAATAAGCAGCTATAGAAATAGTTGATAGAGCTGATATTCAAACTTTAATGTGTGTGTTGTAAAGAGGAAGAAACTGCGTCTAAAAAAAGCAGGAAAACAGTAATTCAGACAATAGAGAAAGCAGAACTTGCCGCTCACTTCTATTATTTTATGTGTGGAGACGAATAGGGATTTCCCATTTGTCTCCTATTACCCCAAAACCACCACTATTCTAATTTGCCTTTCTGACCTCACCTTAATCAGAAAAAATATAATTTAATAGCTAAAATGGATTAAAAAAAAACACATGAACCCTTACACATTGGTTACTTCATTTTACTTACAGAATATTGCCATACAAAGTATGTAATTGTGTGACTAGTCTATGGATGAAACAAGCAAACAAAACTCATTGCAATTCCCCAAAGATATTCTATACTTTCCAGCATAAGGCCTCTTTCACACGGGCTAGTGTGCCCCGTGGTCGTGCTGCGGGCCACAAAATGCGGGCCGCAATGCACGAGCACAATCCGTGGGGCAGCCGCAGCAGATCGTTCCGTTTTATCTTTTTGCAGAACGGGAAGTACGGGACGAAACCCCACGGAAGCACTCCGTAGTGCTTCCGTAGGGTTCCGTTCCGTGGTTCCGTTCCGCACCATTCCGCATCTCCGGATTTGCGGACCCATTCAAGTGAATGGGGCCGCATCCATGATGCGGAATGCCCACGGAATGGCACCCGTGTATTGCGGATCCGCAAATGCAGTCCGCAATACGGCAACGGGGCGCACACGCCCGTGTGAAAGAGGCCTAAAGCAAAGCTTTTTTCCCCAGAGCATTTGTTTACCACCAGATCATGTAATTATCAAGTAAAATGATATATTACTTAATATATAAACTAATACCATCATTATTTGTATTCTGAAAACACAACATACTGTAAAATATGCAAACACTATACAAAGTGAAAATTCTAAATTCAACAGCGCGGATTGTACTAAAGATATTCTCCAACAGGTGGCAGGAGCGTACTATAAATTATCCTGGCAAGAAAGACTCCTGTTATCATTCTGCTGAAGTCTCCAGAACATGTCAGTAAAATATGTGCCCTTAGCAAAAATGTAACAAAAACAGAAAGATAAAAGCCCAACAGATGTTGTATACAGCTAATGGGGTTGTAGCCAAACTGCCAAGCACTTCATGCATGTCATATTGACCTAAGTTTTTAGTAGTCTATATGTATTTTTACTATATCTGTATTGTGTATTCTAACTAAATGCGGCTACATTTGGAGTTCAGTCACTATCATGGTTACGGAGAGCTAACATACCTACAGGACTCTATTACTGCTTATTTGTCATAGTGACCTGTTTCTGATCTATAAACAGGAAGCTGCATTACTAAACAGTACATTACCGCAAAACTGGGAGTTACATACACACTGCTCTACCACACTCCGACAGAAACAGTTCTAGGAAATGCTTCGCAGGATAATCTGGGTTTTTAATCCCATAGTTTTTCCCATAAGTCAATCTTCCTAAAAATCCGCAACAAACAAGTGGAATATGTATGCTCTCTTTAAAAAAAGACATAGGTGTTGGATAAAAGTATGGCCTACTACAAATGAGAATGAGTCAAGGGAAAACAGGTGGCACAGTGACAGGGCGTTAGGGAGGGTGCCAAGTTAAAGTACACCTCACAGATCAATTATTTGTGTCTGTGCTAAAAAAAGATAACTGAAAAAAGTGCCCTAAATGGGTGGAAATGCTCCAAACCCAGACACTGTGGCGTGTCTATAACCGGGGGAGCAATTCCTCCGCATGCGGTCCACAGACAACGGCAATCCCCAGCAAAGAATGCGTACAATGGAGGATGCCGGGGCGGACCATATGCTCCACAGGGACGACTGTGCTAAAAAAAAGGTCTGAAAACATTATGGAAGGAAAACCATTTAACGAAAGCGCACTATTAATCATGACCCATGAAATTTGGGGATGAGGACAACATCAGTTCAGGTATTGTTTATCTAATAATAATCTATTTTGGCAAATCCGAAACTTTGAAAAAGTGAAAAAGTATATAGAGTATTTATGAGTTAGGGCTCATTCACGCGAACATGTGAAGCCCGTGCCCGTGCTGTGGACCGCAAATTGCCGTCCGCAATGCACAGGCACCGACCGTAGCCCAGCCGCATGGGGATCATGGACCCATTCACTTGAATGGGTCCGCGATCCCTCCGTTCCGCAAAAAGATAGAGCATGTTCTATCTTTTTGCGGTGCGGAGGCACGGAACGGAACCCCAGAAAGCACTCCGTAGTGCTTCCGTAGTGTTCCGTGCTTCCGTTCCGCATCTCCGGATTTGCGGACCCATTGAAGTGAATGGGTCCGCATCCGTGATGCGGAATGCACACGGAACAGTGTTCGTGTATTGTGGATCCGCAAACACGGTCCGCAATACGGCAATGGGCAGCACATGTTTGTGTGAACGAGCCCTTAAAGGGAACCTGTCACCTAAAAAACGCCTCCCAAACCACCAGCACTACCTTAAAGTAGCCAGCAGTATGTTCCTAAAGATCCTTTTCTTCCTCCGGCCAGATGCACCAAAATCTTGAAAAACTAACTTTAATCCCCTGCACGCGCTATGTAACAGCCGAGTTTGAAGTCAAGGGGGCAGCGGCCTCAACGCTTCAAGTCAGGATAACCACACACCCTTTCCCTGTCTTTTCACCTCTGATTGACAGCCGCGCACGTGAACGTCTGACGCACACTCACACTCGGACGGCTTTGCTAAACAGTTGAAAGCTATCGGCTGTCAATTAAAAGTGAAGGGGCAGGGAAAGGGAGCGTGGTTATCCTGACTTGAAGCGAGAAGGCCGCTGCCCCCTTGACTTCAAACTCTGCTGTTACATAGCGCGTGCAGGGGATTAAAGTTCGTTTTTCAAGATTTTGGTGCATCTAGTCGGAGCAAGAAAAGGATCTTTAGGAACATACTGCTGGCTACTTTAAGGAAATGCTGGTGGTTTGGGAGGCGTTTTTTAGGTGACAGGTTCCCTTTTAAACTCAATCTCTGCTCACTTAGACTACCTGACGAGCTCTGTTCAGTGTACCTGCTGCTGCTGAAACCTCACACTGCGCTCCCCTGGTTCTGCAGTAAGAACGAGTCTGTCTTCCATCAGGTTTAGAGTGGAATTACAGCTTCTAACGCAAAAAATTTTTTAACTGCAGAACCTGACAACTACAGCTTATACTGAGTACCTAGTAGCTAGCTACTTTGAGAAAATACAAACCAGAGACCGGATATGAGGACTGCACACTGTGTACTGATACAGTAATAACAAACATCCCTAGAGATTTAAGATATTAGTCACTATAGATTCTCACGAGCCTGAGTGATATACTTTGTTATGCTCTAAATTAATATACTGGTGCAAAGCCAATTTCTCAATGTTTTAAAATAGATAGGGCCAGCACAAGGAGGGATATACTATATTTTTCAAAAACAGATTCATGAGACTGAGATCTAAGGATGATTTTACACTAATCATCATCATTGTTCTGCTAAATGTCCATCAGAGCCAGTCTCGATATAGAGTAACAATAATGGCATAAATCTGCAGTAAAAGGTTTTTAAAAATATGTTCAACACAAACAGTACATCCCCACATCACACTACTAGATTTTTGAAATATTAATGATGTTCACACTTAGACAGACAAATACACAGAAGTTAGTTAGATAGATAGATAGATAGATAGATAGATAGATAGATAGATAGATAGATAGATAGATAGATAGATACGTCTGTTTTACAGTCTGCACTGTCCAAAAAGATTCACAGCTGTTGTGGTGAACAAGCCATGTTGTTTCTGGAGGTTGAAGTTTTTGCTATGGATGGAGGCAGTTCCCCCTTTTGCTTTTGGGGCTAGTTTACATGTTTACATTCAACCACATTGAACCTCGTTAGCCAAGTGGATGTCCAAAACAGCTAGTAGTTAATGGACTTCTTCCATAGATTGCACAGTACTGTATAGCTTGGTGTCATACTGGAGTGATGTGTCATTAGAGAAAAACTCAAGTTCCTTGGCAACATTTTGTTTTGCAGCAATGTGAACCTGAGGGGAAAATGTTCGCAAGATTTTTATTTTTTTTACTCAACTCCATGTTTCTTAACCCCATGGTCAAAATAATGGTCAAAATAAGTTTACTACAACCACTTCACAGCCAAAGTCCCTGTGGAACCCTAGCCTTAGTTTTATTTCACTTTTTACACTCTTCAATGTGTTGTACAGTAATCTAATTTTCACAGTCAGAAGATTTGTTGCTGCAATCAAAACTCAGTTGCATTATCTTAGTGGGATTATTTTGGTGGCAAAACATGGATTTCCCCAAGCCCCAAATGGGATAGTCACAGAATTTGTACCATAATGGAACCCTACCAATTCCATCTCAAGTCCATTGGGTCCTTTAGGCACAGTTTATATCTGTCATATGAAAGTTTCAACAAAGATTCATACTTTCCATAAACCCAAAATCTAGTGTGAACGTAGCCTAACTCTCATATGTTTCAATGCAGAGGACAAAAAAAACAGAAGGCTCTTAGCATACATTTTGTCAATTTGTCCACTTGTCAACGTCACATCTTTTTTCTAGTAGGTTCATAAAATATTGGATGCAGCACTGCATGGTGACTGCCACCTCTGTAACATATCACCCCCAGGGGGGCATCCAAGCAGCCCAACAGCACCCTAAGCTAAGTTCCATTGTCTCTGGGTCACTCCATTCCAAGGACACACCACTACAGCCTAAATGTGATTAGCTACTTCGTCTGTTTTCTGAGACCATGGGAACAAATAAGCTTGTGATCTGTTCACATGGTGAACTGCTGCATGGTTACAGTTGTTGCAGTGTTTTTTTGCTTTTGGAGTGGGGTGGCTCATAGTAGGAATGCTGTTGGCATGCTAGGTCATCTCCCTCTTCATACACAGTCACCATTCAATGCTGTATCCAATAGTGTAGGGACCCAACTGAAAAAGGTTGCTGTGAAATTGGCAAGTGAGTTTATCAAAATGTATACTAAGAACGTCATATTAATTTTATACATTTTGAGTAACAGCAAATATATCAATGTATAACATGTGGCTGTACACCCCATGTCTTTTTCTGCAACTTTGATACAATTTAATCAACATTACAGCTCTCAAAGGGGTTGGTTCAGACTATAGAATGTCAAATCTGCCTAGTCTTTAAAGGGATTGTTTGGGAAATTTAAAAATCTCGGAGAGAATCTGTGGAAAGGGGCAGACTGGGAACTTAAAATGGCCCTGGAAAAAATACTAAAAGTAACTCAGTTTTGTATTCAGGTCCAAATTGATGGCAGGGCCAGCAATACCATATTGTGGGACATGATACCACCCCAGCAGAGCCACAGTCCATCACAAAATACTGCCAGCAGCACAAAATACATCCCCAAAAACTTCCACTGGCCAACCGTGAGGGCCCAGACGTCCCCCTGGGCATCGGCCCACAGGGAAATTTCCTTGTAAGGTCTAAGGCCAATCTGCCCCTGCTGTGGAATCCCCCAATACTCCAGTGTTACCACTCTGGTGCTCCTGCCAATCTATTTTGCTGTTTGACAGTGATGACATTAGGACTACCCACACATAAGCTGCAGCAAATCACTGCCCAATGATTTCAATCTATAGTTTTATTTCTAGCCCCTATCTGAAGTCTATTCATATCTAAGACACTAAAAACTAACTGCCAGGCATCTGTTTGGTTTGGTGTTCTACTGTTACACAATGTGTAAAATATATCACCTCATTATAAAATTTGACTAACTGTAAATGAGGCTGCCTGGAGAAACGTTCCATTGTTTGAAAGGAATGATTACACTGTGCGCCATTTTATGACCATAGTACTGCACTTAATGTTATGTTGTCGTCATCAAGTCCTAAATTCCCAGACTGGAGTCTCATCATTCTGTTGTATTCTAACCTAATCCATAACCATGTCCTGGAAAACTGTATATCTAGGGCTATACATGGAAGAGGGGACACACATAAGAAATAGAAAAAAGAAAATCCAAACTTCCCTTTAAAGTAACAGTTCAGAAATAATGAGAGAAACCATCTATAATGAATTAGTAAGAAATGCGCCATGGATGTGGTGATGCGATCACTGTCAATCAGCCAGTGGGGATTCGTTATTTCTGCTTCAATTTACATAAAAGTTTCTGTCAAACTCTTTTTCCAAAAAAATACTTCAATCATCTTAATTTTTGAGACATAAAAATAGAACGGTCAGTTAGTTTCAATTCATATCACAGTAATACAATTAGATGCACATCAGAACTTTTAAGCAACTCTTACATTTTAGATGGACATCTTGACATTTTCCTATAGAATTTCATAATTCAGCCTAAAATGTGTTGGTCCCGTAGTGTTTGCACGGTTTGTCTCTATGGCAGTAGTGCAGTCACACATGATTTTTCTCTGCTATACAAACAAAGTTATGCTCATAGTTTTTACAGTGCCTTGAAAAAGTATTCATACTAGTGTTCGAGCACCAAAGTGCTCGGGAGCTTGAGTTTAACACTTTGGGATGCTCTGGTGCTCTACAGAGCACCTGAGCACAATGGAAGTCAATGGCAGAGGGTGTCTGGTTCATAAGAAAAGGTTAGAAATTGATGGCAACACCACTGAAATGATTCGTGAACAGCATGGGGAGGATGTCTGGATGCATCTTGGACTCCCAGATCACTGCTGGGAAAGATGTTGTCCGAGTAGTAGGCCACTTTTACAGACTGACAATAATACGCACCAAACCGAAGATAAAATCGATTTTAGAGGAAAAATTGTTAGGAAACATTCTTTTGTGTATATTTACTTGTATATAAAGTGCAAGTGCTGCCAAAAATTACAAGGAAGAGGCACTCCGATACAACCTGTATATCACATAAAGGAAGGCCTCATTCACATTGTGGTACAATTGTTCAGGTAGTGGGTCTCCTACACTCATAAAGCCTATGCACTAAGTGAAAGGGCTGCCAAAAATTACAAGGAACCGGCACTCCAATACACCATTTATTACACATAAAGGAGGGCATCATACACACCCTTGAAAAATTATGATTGATGGCCTGCTGGTGACCCTCAAAAACATTAGGAGCAAGGGACTTCTGGTGACCCTCTAAAATATTAGGGACGAGGGCCTGCTGCTGATGTGAGCATCAAAATAATTATGGGCGAGTGCCTGCTGCAGAGCTGACCATTGAAAAAATTATGGGCGAGTGCCTGCCGCTTAGCTAACCATTGAAAAAATTATGGATGAGGGCCTGCAGGTGAGCTGACCCTGTAAAACATTATGGGCGAGGGCCTGCAGGTGATCTGACTCTGTAAAACATTATATGTGAAGGCCTACAGGTGAGCGGACCCTCTTAAATATTGTAGGTGATGGCCTTCTGGTGAGCTGACCCTGTAAAACATTATGGTTGAGGGCCTGCTGGTGAGCTGACCCTCTAAAACATTACATGCGAGGGCCTGCAGGTGAGCTGACCCTCTAAAAGATTGTAGGTGAGGGCCTGCTGGTGAGATGACCCTCTAAAACATTATATGTGAGGGCCTGCAGGTGAGCTGACCCTCTAAAAGATTGTAGGTGAGCGCCTGCTGGTGAGCTTACCCTCTAAAACATTATATGCGGGGGCCTGCAGGTGAGCTGACCCTCTGAAACATTACATGCGAGGGCCTGCAGGTGAGCTGGCCCTCTAAAAGATTGTAGGTGAGGGCCTGCAGGTGAGCTGACCCTCTACAACAGTAAGAGCGAGGGCAGACTAATAAGCATGTTGATATGATGGAAGAGGAGGAGGACGAGAAAAGGAAGATTGAACCATATACCCATTTTTGTGGTGAAAGGGGTGCATGGGAATACAGTGTATTCAGTACATTATGAAAAACACATTTTAAGTGCCTTTATGTTCAGCCGCTTTCCTCTGGAGAAGTAGAGAAGTCAGGGGCAATCCAGGCCTTGTTAATTTTTAGAAGAGTCAAACTGTCAACATTTTCAGTTGACAGGCGGATGCGGTTTTCAGTTATTATGCCCCTAGCAGCACTAAATACCCACTCTGACCAAACACTGGCAGTAAAGCAGGCCAGCACCTCCAAGGCATAGAGCGCCAGTTCGTGCCACGTGTCCAGCTTGGACACCCAGTAGTTGTAAAGCACAGAGGGATCATTGAGGATGCTGACACGGTATGCTACGTACTCCTTCACCATCTTCCAAAGCTTTTCCCTCCTTGTGACACTAGGCCGCGCATCAGGGTGAGGGTGCTGGCGGGGTGTCATAAAACTGTCCCAGGCATTGGAGAGTGCTGCCCTGCCTCTGTTGGAACTGCTGTGTGTTCCCCTCATCTCCCCTCCTCGGTTGGCTAAGGAACTATGTACTCTGCCGCCAGCGTTGTCAGCTGGAAATTTTTGGAGCAATATTTCCACAAGGACCTTTTGGTATTGCACCATTTTGCCCGTCATCTCCACCACAGGAATGAGAGATGAGAAGTTCTCTTTGTAGCGGGGGTCGAGAAGGGTGAACAACCAGTAATCGGTGTTGTCCAAAATGCGTAAAACGTGTGGATCACGGGAAAGGCAGCCTAACAAAGTCAGCCATGTGTGCAAGAGTCCCAACAGGCAAGACTTCGCTGTTGTCATCAGGAGGATGACTCTCAATCTCCTCATCCTCTTCCAGTGGCGTGCCGGGAGGGAATCCGCCCCAGGTGTCAGGCTGTCATCTATACAGGGGGGTGCTGCCAAAGCAGCAGCGCCCGGCCCAAAGTCTCTGCAAGGAAGGAGAGCTGTGATTCTCTTAGGAGAAAGGACCTTTGATGACATCATCACTATGTGACCAGTAACATATCGATATTACTGGTCAAATGGCTATGAGGTAATCAAAGGTCCTTTCTCTCTATCAGGAGTGTTGCTGCAGGAGAAGTTTGCCATAATTGTGGAGCTTTTTTTGTGACGATTACATCAGGAAAAGGTGACAGGGGCTGGTATGCTATTATACTGTAAGCTACTGTATAGTGTGGGGTGCTGTATAGCGTGGGGTGCTATACTGCTCTACTGTATAGTGTGGGGTGCTATACTGCTCTACTGTATAGCGTGGGGTGCTATACTGCTCTACTGTATAGTGTGGGGTGCTGTACTTCTCTGCTGTATACTGTGGGGTGCTGTATACTGTATACTGTGGGGTGCTGTATACTGTGGGGTGCTGTATACTGTGGGGTGCTGTATACTGTGAAGTACTGTATACTGTTGAGTGCTGTATACTGTAGGGTGCTATACTATGTATTGCATATTATGGGGTACTACCCTGTTTCCCCAATAAGACATACCCTGAAAATAAGCCGTAGCAGGGTTGCGGCTTATATGCTCAATATAAGACATACCCCGAAAATAAGCCATAGCGATGGGCATGGCTATGTACCAGCGCAGAGCGGTAAAGAAGACGCGGGCAGCCCTTCTCATCTGCCGCATCGTGACAGCCGCTGTAGGTGCTGTCTCACCTACAGTACCCCATCGTGACAGCTGCTGTAGGTGCTGTCTCATCTGCCCCACATCTGTAGGTGACGGGAGAGTTGCGAGCAGACCCATCAACACGGTCGGCTCCCCCTGTCAGGTCCCGGTCTTTCTGTGCACAGAAAGCTGAGGTAGAAAGTGAAAGTAAAAGGCTCCTCAGCATCAGCATCATTGTGCAGATTGGACCCAGTTCTCACTGGATCCCTGATAAATAAGTCATAAGACATCCCCTGAAAATAAACCATAGTGTGTTTTATTTTTTTTTAAGGAAAAATAAATATAAGACAGTGTCTTATTTTCGGGGAAACACGGTATATACTGTGGGGTGTTATATACCGTGGGGTGCTGTATACTGTGGGGTGCTATACTATACAGTGGATATAAAAAGTCTACACACCACTGTTAAATTGTCAGGTTTCTGTGCTGTAAAAAAATTAGACAAAGATAAATCATTTCAGAACTTTTTCCACCTTTAATGTGACCTAAACTGTACCACTGAATTGAAAAACAAACTGAAATCTTTTAGGTGGAGAGAAAAAAACAAAAAAATCTAAAATAATGTGGTTACATAAGTGTGCATACCCTCTTATAAATGGGGATGTAGCTGTGTTCAGAATTAAGCAATCACATTCAAAGTCATGTTAAATAGGAGTCAGCATACACCTGCCATCATTTAAAGTGCCTTTGATTATCCCCAAATAAAGTTCAGCTGCTCTAGTTGGTCTTTCCTGAAATTTTCTTAGCAAAAAGCATGGTCCACAGAGAGCTTCCAAAGCATCAGAAGGATCTCATTGTTAAAAGGTATCAGCCAGGAGAAGGGTACAAAAGAATTTCCAGGGCATTAGATATACCATGGAACACAGTGAAGACAGTCATCATCAAGTGGAGAAAATATGGCACAACAGAGACATCACCAAGAACTGAACGTCCCTCCAAAATTGATGAAAAGATGAGAAGAAAACTAGTCTGGGAGGCTACCAAGAAGCCTACAGCAACATTAAAGGAGCTGCAGGAATATCTGGCAAGTACTGGCTGTGTGGTACACGTGACAACAATCTCCCGTATTCTTTATATGTCTGGGCTATGGGGTAGAGTGGCAAGACGAAAGCCTTTTCTTACGAAGAAAAACATCCAAGCCAGGCTACATTTTGCAAAAACACATCTGAAGTCTCCCAAAAGCATGTGGGGAAAAAGGTGTTATGGTCTGATGAAACCAAGGTTGAACTTTTTGGTCATAATTCCAAAAGATATGTTTGGCGCAAAAACAACACTGCACATCACCAAAAAAACACCATACCCACAGTGAATCACGGTGGTGGCAGCATCATGCTTTGGGGCTGTTTTTCTTCAGCTGGAACTGGGGCCTTAGTTAAGCTAGAGGGAATTATGAACAGTTCCAAATACCAGTCAATATTGGCACAAAACCTTCAGGCTTCTGCTAGAAAGCTGAACATGAAGAGGAACTTCATCTTTCAGCATGACAACGACCCAAAGCATACATCCAAATCAACAAAGGAATGGCTTCACCAGATTAAAGTTTTGGAATGACCCAGCCAGAGCCCAGACCTGAATCCGATCAGTGGGGTGATCTGAAAAGGGCTATGCACAGGAGATGCCCTCGCAATCTGACAGATTTGGAGTGTTTTTGCAAAGAAGAGTGGGCAAATCTTGCCAAATCAAAATGTGCCATGCTGATAGACCCATACCCAAAAAGACTAAGTGCTGTAATAAAATCAAAAGGTGCTTCAACAAAGTATTAGTTTAAGAGTGTGCACACTTATGCAACCATATTATTTTATTTTTATATTTTTTCTTCCCTCTACCTAAAAGATTTCAGTTTGTTTTTCAATTGAGTTGTACAGTTTATAGGTCACATTAAAGGTGGAAAAAGTTCTGAAATGATTTATCTTTGTCTCATTACGTCACAGAAACCTGACATTTTAACAGGGTTGTGTAGACTTTTTATATCCACTGTGAAAGGCTCATGTATGAGCCGAAACGTCGCTCTGTGCCACTTTATGGGTGAATAAAGTTCATTGACCTTTTGGAAAGTCCTTCGGAGTGCAGTCAAATTTTTTGTCCTATACAAGTGGGTAAGCACCTATTGCCATACTTGGGCTCTGCACCCTTTTCCCTCCTTTTCTTGGATGGTGCTGCTGGTGGTTTTTCTTTTGTATGTGTGTGTATGTGTGTATATATATATATATATATATATATATATGTATATATATATATATATATATATATATATATAGAGAGAGAGATAGAGAGAGAGAGAGAGAGAGAGAGAGAGAGAAAGAGAGTTTTGTGGGAAAAGATTCCATAAAACATTTAAATGCTCTTTCTGAACTTAAAACCACCCTCATGTACAGCTATCAGTGACTGACAGCTATCTACGTATACACACTTACACAGTCAATGCTATCAATTACTGATAACACTTCCCCCTTGTACAACTATCAGTGACTGGCAGATATCTCTGTATACACACTTACACAGAGAATGCTATCAATTACTGATAACACCTCCTGTGTACAACTATCAGTGACTGACAGCTATCTGTGTATACACACTTACACAGAGAATACTATCAATTGCTGATAGCACCTCCCTGTGTACAAAAATCGGTGACTGACCGCTATCTCCTTATATACACTTACACCGAGAATGCTATCAATCACTGATTACACCTCCTCTGTGTACAGCTATCAGTGACTGACAGCTAACACTTTATACACAATTACACAGAGAATGCTATCAGTCACTGATAACACTTTCCTCATGTACAACCGTCAGTGACTGACAGCTATCTCTGTATACACACTTACACAGAGAATGCTATCAATCACTGATAACAACTCCCTGTGTACAATTATCAGTGACTGACAGCCTACAAGAAGTTATAGCATAGATCTTTCTATCTATTCTGCAGAATAGATTTGAATAGCACACAGTGTGCTGTCCGCATATTTTGTGGCGTCATTGAAAATAATTGGTCCGCATCCAAGCTGAATACTAAACTACTGTTCTGTGCATGAGCCCTTACTTTTTAATTTCTTGCCTACGCAAGTTCTTCAACTTTAATTTTATTTTCCTATGTATGACCCTTTCCTCATTTTCAACTTTTCGATGATTCTAGGATCTTCTGCAGGTCATGTTCATCTTTTTTCCTTGTTAAAACTGAAAAACCTAATTAAAGATTTGCAGAAAGAAACCTGTTGACAGACTCCCTCTAGCACAATGGGGCATACACAAAAAAAGTTTGTGCATAAAAAGTTACAAATTATGGTGCATGCCATATTTGCACCACAATTTGTGACTTTTCACTTTTCCAGCTACTTTTCAAAAGCGAGAATAACAGTTGGAGGGGCTTAGTGGGAAACTGGTGTAAATTGTAGTTCAAATCTACACCAGCTCAAAGATGGCAAACATTAGAATTTTTGGCGCACAGACCGAAAGAAGATACACCAAATTTATTAAGAAACCTATGCCTCTTAATAAATTTGATGCCTTTTACGACAAAGCACTTTAGATTAAAGCCTCATGCAGACGTCCGTGGAACACGGACCGTGAAATACCGGACTGGCATTGCAGGTGCGCACGGCGTCATTGGTTGCTATGAAGCCGTGCGCTCCTACAATGCCAGTCCGGTATCTCACGGACAGTGTACCACGGACGTCTGCACGAGGCTTAAGACTGGAGTATAAAATGCCGATCTGAGAATCTGTATATCTGCCCCAGTAAGTTATTACAATAAACAAAAGAAAGCCCACACAGAGTGATTGTTGAGAATGGGTAATAGCTGCAGTTACATGTAGCAATCATCCTCTCTGTTTGGAGATGAGCAATTGCTACTGCTATCATACGTTCCCATATAGGTTAATTGGCAAACAATTCACACAAGTGTGGTGCCAGCAAATAATGATTTTATACTGATTTTTTTCTTCGAGAGATCAGTGTCCAACTATTTACATGGGGAATTATCAGGAATGAGCATTCATACATGCGTCCAATAATTGCTGTGATCCTTGGCCTATGTTGAAGAGCCTATAGTCCTCATAGAAATGTGTGAATAAATTGAAAACTTGGCATTTCCAGTTGGCAGTGTATCCCTACACACTTTAACATTATCCAATAAGTCCTGAAAGTTCAAAACTGTGCAGGGACAAATTTAACAAGAGGAATAACAACACACTTTCAATTCAGGAGGAATAACAAAGGAACGGCACAGTGAAGCGTTGTACGGAAAGGTGCTCTAGAATTGTTATTTCATGAGGAATACAAGTATTTACTGTCTGGAGTGGCAACAGGTCCTCTTTAAATGAAATGCCTTGTAGCTTGCATGAAACTAAGTCATAGTAAACTGTACAACTACTAAAAATACCATTAAACACAGCTGAGAAATATATCCTTATCTTTAGCACATTTTGACAGCAGAGCAAACAAAGCTAAGGATGTGTCTAAGAATTCCCACAGGTCTCAGTAAATGTAGGCCGTACTAAATGTATGTAAATATGGAAACATACATACTGTAGAAAATATTTGAAATTCAACAGGTATAATTAACACTTTTATGGTTAGAAACAAGCCCATATAAGTATGGAATTTCAATTCCGAGCAAGGTCAGACAGGCTACAAGAGTACCAGAAGATCCTCTGATGAGCCTAGGCTTTCACAAGATAATGACTAGGATGTATTTTTTATTTGATGAATCACAAACAACCTATTAGACCTCTCTAGTGAAATATTCCGTGTGTACAAGGACACAAGTAAGGTTATGACATGAAGTGTACATGTTACACATGGAAAGATCTTGTGCTCTCTGAATAATTTCCTCTGTTAGACCCAAAGGACCTCGGTCAAAATACAAGTTCCTAGAATGCAATATGTTAGCATGGGAGTATTCTGATTGTATGGTAAGGTTTTCAGGGTTGTGAAAATGGTGCTAACGTGTATTACGCGTTATAAACTGTTTATGTTGTATTTTAGTCTGTCAGTAGGAGATTGATTTGTCCAAAAGATCATTGGTTTATTGGTTTTCATCTTCCTATAAAATGAATTTTTCCAAAAGATCATTGGATTATTGGTTTTCATACTCCTAGTAAATTCCAGTTGAAGCATTAAACAGGAATGTATCACCTATAAATTTGTACTGATTTAAAACTAGTTAGTAATTTTTTTTTATATGGGGGCCTTTTTATACTTGGGCACTCTGTGGGGCTTTATCACTACTGAGGGTACTTTGGGGTGCTTTATTACTACATGTGGCAATGTGAAGGACATGTTTACTACTGGGGCACTATGTGGAAAATTATTCCTACTATGGGCCCCATGGAAGCAATATTACTAGTGGGGGCCTATGGGGCCATGATTATTATTGGGCACACTCTGGAGGGTACTACTACTAATGAATGCTCTAACGGGAAGCATTTTCACTACTGGGGGCTTTGTAGGGAATACTACCTCACAGAGAGAATGATTTGCTTTTGGTGGAACTTTTTATTTAAAAAAAATACCAAATTTACCAAAAATTTGAAAAATTCACTATTTTCTAAATTTGAATCTCTGCTTTTAAGACAGAAGCGATTGCAAAAATGTGTTAACCCTTTAGATATTCTATAGGAATTTAAGTAAAACACTTTGTGTAATGCAAGACCTATGGGGGGAATTTAACATAACTTTTTTTTTTCTACTGCTGATTTCTCCTGTATATGCGGTCACATGATAGCAAAACAGGGAGCGGCAGAGCGCTTCCTTAGCTGTACACACAGTGTTCGTTCAGTGCTGTGTATAAATCGATCTAGAAAGCAGAGAGAGCGTCCCTGCCTTCTCTATGGGGTGCCCTGCTGTCACTGACCACCGCTCAGCAGCTGCATGAGTAGCGTGCAGCTGCAATCTCAGAACGGATGCTCCAGAACGTCCGTTCAGAGATAAGTTCCCACTGCCAGGGCGTTTATAGTCAATGGGTGGTTGGGAGCTGGTAAAAAAATGCTGTGGCCAGATATTAGTTCATTTTATTTTATTTTTATTTTACTTACTTATATAGGACTTACATATTCCGCAGCACTTTACAGACATTATCATCACTTGCCATCTCAAATGGACCTCAAAATCTAAGTTTCCTATCAGTATGTCTTTGGAGTGTGGGAGTAAACCAGAGTAACCGGAGGAAACCCAAGCAAACACGGGGAGAACATACAAACTCCTTGGTCAGATTTGATCCTAGAACCCCAGCGCTGCAACGGCGCCTTCATACGAGGCAGATTTTGTGGCAGGAAATTCTGCAACTGAAAATTAGGTCCATTTAATTGACTGGTACAGCAAGCACATGGATTTCTGCAAGCTCCATTAAGGTGAATGGAACTGATTTGCAGTCGCACAATTTTCTGCCACAAAATCTGCGACGTGTGAATGCACCCCAAGGCACCAGTGATAACCATTGAACCCCTGTGCTGCCATAAAATGCAACATAATATAGGTATGGTTTTTTTTTTGCTGCCATTTGACCCCAAAGCACTTGTAAAAAAAATGTCATGAAAACTGCTTGAAATGCATGGTGTTTTATTACAAGCATTTAAAAAATATTTTTATAACAAATTTCCTAACTTTAATCCTCCCTTTCTCATGATTTGGTTTCCTTTGGCTCCAATAAAATGATATTAGTAAAACATCTAACAACTTCCCTAGAGTTCTAAACTTTCAGGCCATTGGGCCCATGGGAAAGATCACAAAATTTTACAAGGGTAGGAGGTAACTGTAGACAACAGTACAAAAATCCTGAATTTCTGCAGAGAAGCAATGACATATTACTAATCTGTTGCATGTACTAGATACATCTCTAAGCAAATATAAATTACCAGATGTCACCCTGCATAAAATGTGCTTTGACACATCACAATGAAAAAAATAGGTTAAAGGGGTATTCCCGTCAGCCAGCAAAATGAAGGAGAGTGACCGCACATGTGCGGCTGCCCTCCATTCATTTCTATGGGGCCGCCGATTATAACCAGGCTATTTCCGTAAACCTCATAGAAGTGAATAGAAGCGGTGGCTGCACAAGCGTGGTGCGCTCCCATTCATTTCTATGGGTACTGCGAAAATAGAAGAGTAAACCGCTCAGCTATTTTCGGCGGGCCAATAGGAACCACTTTGCTGGCTTTGTTTTTGGCTACGTTTAGGAGATATGCCCCCATTGTCTGAGATGTGAATACCCATTTTAGAGTCTAAGGCCTAGTTCACACGACCTGTGTGATCCGTGGTCGTATTGCGGACTGCAAATTGCAGGCCGCAATACACGGCTACAGTTCCGTGTGCATTCCGCATCACGGATGCGGACCCATTCACTTCAATGGGTCCGCAAATCCGGAATTGCGGAACGGCCGCACGGAACGGGACCCCTCGGAAGCACTACGGAGTGCTTTCGTGGGGTTGCGTCCCGTACTTCCGTTCTGCAAAAAGATAGAACATGTCCTATCTTTTTGCGGAACGGGTGGATCGTGGACCCATTAAAGTGAATGGGTCCGCGATCCGATGTGGCTGACCTATGGCCGGCGATCGTGCGATTGCGGGCCGCAGCACGGGCACGGGTCACACATGTTTGTGTGAACTCGGCCTAACTAAAATGTAATTATAAGAAAAAAACATTTTCCACAAAGAGATCAGTCCTATAATAACTACACAGGTCAGGATCTTCAAGTGAAGGGACCTCCACTGTAAGACCAAAATTCAAGTAATGTGGAACGAAAACCAATAAAAATAACAAAACATTTAAACCAAGATGTTAAAACAACCCATATGATAGCCAGAACAGGAGGGTGAAAAAATCCATACACACCCTAACACAATAGTATCGGAACTGAGGTACAGTTGACAAATAAAAAAATGCATTAGAATGCATCAGTTTGCCTCCGTTTCCGCCTCCATTCCGCTTTTGAGGCGGACACTAAAATGCAGCTTGCAGCGTTTTGGTGTCCGCCTGGCGATGCTTAGCCAAACGGATCCGTCCTGACTTACAATGTAAGTCAATGGGGACGGATACGTTTTCACTGACACAATATGGTGCAATTGAAAACGGATCCGGCCCCCATTGACTTTCAATGTAAATCAGGACGGATTCGTTTTGACTTAGACTTTTTTTTTTAAGAATAATACAAACGGATCCGTCCTGAACGGATACAAGCGTTTGCATTATAGGTGTGGATCCGTCTGTGCAGATCCTAGACGGATCCGCACCTAACGCAGGTTTGAAAGTAGCCTTACAGCTAATGAAAACCCCAAATTCAGTATCTCAGAAAAAATTTATAATGTGAAAGAATTCAATATTGTAGACTCATGGTGTCACACGCTAATCAGCTAAGGCGTGTTTCACACTGGCATTAAAAAGTTCTTGCGGCTGGATCTGTAACTACTGTGTGGAGCCAGAAGTCCGTATAGTCCCATTCTCTATAATGAGGACCTGTGGAGATCCGGCCATGCGTACAGAGGTATTTGCCGTCCTGCAGCCAGATCTCCACCGGTCTCTATTGTACTGAATGGGGCCAGACTGACTTCCGGCAGCACACGGCTGCACGCAGTAGTTACAGGTCCGGCAGGCTGTTCCCCTGCCAGAACCATTAACGCCAGTGTGAAACAGGCCTAATCAACACAAAACATCTGCAAAGCATTCCTAAGCCTTTAAATGGTCCCTCATTCTGGTTCAGTAGGCTACACAATCATGGGGAAGACTGCTGACCTGACAGTTGTCCAGAAGACAGTTCTGGCTGTTCACAGAGTGCTGTATTCCTGTACATGGAATTCTTCAGCCATGGTGCACCAAAGAGAAAGAAAAAAACAATGCACCGAAAATAATATAAAATAATAACATGAAAGACCATAAAACTCCACAAAGACATGTAAGATACCAGGCAGGTGCCATGCCAAAGGGAAGAGAGACAAGTTCTTCTGAGCTGAATCATCACTATACAATGTGCTACACAATGATGACTCTCAAAACGAAGCGCAAACATATCAAATAAAGAAGTTTCAGGCACAAATAGATTTTAGATTTAAAATTTTTATTAGTACAGAAATTCCACAAAATGAGAACAATCTAAAATAGATAAAGGTAGATATAAAAGAGCTTTGTAAATTTCAGTGCACATTATCATATTTCTATACTTTCATACTGTACAAGTCTGTGTGGTAAATTTTACAAGAAAAAAGGTGTGCATGGAACGCTATTGTTCCTGTCAAAACAACAGACTCCATGTGGTCCTGTGGTTTGGTCATATGACAGATCGGACACAGAAGCCATAAAACAGATGTGAACAGAGTCTTTCATTTACATATTATAATTATTATGGTTATCAGTAAATTACCATATAGGTGGTATTTGTTCATAAGACCATGTTTTATGCTCAGGTCTTCAGGTTTCTCAATGGCGTAATCATGATTTCAGTAAGTTTTTATACATACTGTTGCTGATCATTCTCCTTTCCTTATAATTCTTTCAAGTATATCTAGTTGTCCACTAGACTAAAGTTTACATGATAGGGCATTCAATGTACTCCTTTCTCTGAAATCTCTAGCTGTGAGGCACCCTATTTTTGCAAAAAGCCTCCCCTACTTCCCTATCTACAGTAGCCTTAAAGGGGGTTTCATACAATTACAATTAATGGCATCAATTCCTCATTCAGTCCTCAGAATGTAGGAGACAGGTCTTATGGTCTGTTCGTGTCTTATAATTAGGCTGGGTTCATATCATGTTTTTGTCATATGTTTAATGTATACAAAAAAAAAATTATAAGTTAACAGATGCCTCAGACAGATGCAATACAGTGGCATCCGTCACCAGAGAGTAACATGCTTTTCCAGCAAAAAAAAAACGAAAAACATATTCGTTAACATATGTGCTTTGTTTTGCTTTTTACAATCAAACTCTATGGTGATAGATTTCAATGTATGGCATCCGTCTAAGGCATCCGTTTAACGTATGCATTTTTGTATATGTTAAATGCATGACAAAAACTTGATGTGAAACCAGCCTTGTTTGTTACCTGCCCAACTGTAAAGTGCTGCAGAATATGTTGACACTATATAAAGACTATTCAGCTTATTGCATCTTAGTAATATGCCATAATGTTACATGATACCTTTGTTAAGGTTTTAAAGATATTGAACTGAATAATTCTGCTGCGATATATATTTAATATTTTTTTTATTAAAGGGATTGTGCCAAGTAGTGATGAGCGGGAGGTGCCATATTCGGTTTCGCGATATTTCGCGAATATTCGCATGAATATTCGTGTTATATTCGTCGAAATCGAATATTCGCAATTATTCCAATTATCGCAAAATTATTTTTTCGCATATTGCGAAAATTTATCTTGATAGTATAAGGCAACGTTCCTATGCTAATGACTATGGCTAGGCTAATATGTGTATTTTACGAAATTTCGTAATATTGCTCTAACTTCGTCTCTTAGAATATTACGAATATTCTAAAAGACGAAGTTAGAGCAATATTAAGAACATTTGCAAAAGTCGAAATTGCGATGCGAGTAATATAACACGAAATAGTCGCATGAAGATTTAAACTTAGCACTGCTATATTCCATATTCTAGCCTAATATGGAATATAGCTGTGTTAAGTTAGCACTGCTATATTCCATATTAGGCTAGAATATGGAATATAGCTGTGCTAAGTTGAAATCTTCATGCGACTATTTCGTGTTATATTACTCGCATCGCAATTTCGACTTTTGCAAATGTTCTTAATATTGCTCTAACTTCGTCTTTTAGAATATTCGTAATATTCTAAAAGATGAAGTTAGAGCAATATTACGAAATTTCGTAAAATACACATAGATTGTATTTAAGCTAATATACTGCTATAGTAATAATTTTTAATAGTGTACATATTTTACAAAACTTAAGTTCTGAAGAGGCAAAAAAAATTACAGGAAAAAAAAGGGATTATAGCACTATATTAGCTAAATTACAATCTATATGTGTATTTTACGAAATTTTCGTAATATTGCTCTAACTTCGTCTTTTAGAATATTCGTAATATTCTAAGAGACGAAGTTAGAGCAATATTACGAAATTTCTAAAAGACGAAGTTAGAGCAATATTAAGAACATTTGAAAAAGTCTAAATTGCGATGCGACTAATATAACACGAAATATTCGCATGAAGATTTCAACTTAGCACAGCTATACTCCATATTCTAGCCTAATATGGAATATAGCAGTGCTAACTTAGCACAGCTATATTCCATATTAGGCTAGAATATGGAGTATAGCAGTGCTAAGTTGAAATCTTCATGCGAATATTTCGTGTTATATTACTCGCATCGCAATTGCGACTATTGCGAAATTTCGTAAAATACACATATAGATTAGATTGTAATTTAGCTAATATGGAATATAGCAGTAAGTTGAAAACGCCACTGACTGGAGCAGCCAGGAAGCCAGGAATCCAAAGGACAGGTAAGAACAACTTTAGGGAAGTGGGAAAGAAAAAATATAATAAAAAAAAAAAGAAAAAAAAAACGAATATTCTATTTCGCGAATATATAGAACGATATTCTAAATATTCGCGAAATCTCGAAATTGCGATATTCGAGAAAAAAATTCGCAATTCGAATATTCGCGCTCAACACTAGTGCCAAGTATAAAAGTTATTCCCTATCTACAGGATAGGGGATAACAGACTGACTGGTGGGGGTCCAGCTGTATAATACTGCTTCTTAATTCAGTTTTGCAGTTTCCTCTTTATTATACAAGACTTTAATTTAATTTATTATCATACTAAAAATACTTTAGCTGTGTACTGTGTAATTTAGGTATTATTTCTCACTGCAGAGTAGATTGTCTCAGGTGTGGGGTTAAATGTCTGCGATCGGCATCATTGCCGTTCGCAGACATTAGCCCGCTGCGCTCATGAGGAGGTGCCCTTTTTAAAGAACAGACTTCCACTGTACATGTATGGCAGCGGTCCTGAAGGCGTTACGTACATCATTAACGTGTTCCCTAATCTGTCTTCAGAGCTAATGTATGGTTTTCCAATGCTGGGGGTCTTACGGTTAACAAAATCACATATTTCTACACGCTTCCAGCAATCACACTGGTTATAGTTTTGCCTGTCTTTAAAAATTCACATTCTGTATGTGCCTGGGTTCTTTCTTTCCAAGCATGTGCCCAGGTGTGTAACTGGGGTGAAATGGCTATAGACTAATCTGCTCCCTTCAGTATGTCACTGATAGTTGTAAAGTGATTTCGGGCTCTAACCGCAGAATTTTACAATAGTTGGTATTATCCTTATCACCTCTTTTTGGTGTACATCAAAAGCCTGTGGGTGGGTGGCTGGGTATTTTCACTTGCGTTCAAAGGCCTGGGGTAAGGACATTTGGACACTGTGCTGGGACACGGAAGTGGATGTGGTCGCTTATGGTACTTGCAAAGGTCCAGGTGCAGAGCGGGAGGCATCCGGGCCTGCGCCTTGGACAGGGGATTGGCCAGCACGTAACATAGGGGAAGAGGAGGCAGTGGTGTGACCTGCAGACACAGATTGTGGACCCAGGCGTTCGTCCCACTTATTACGGTGCTTGGATGCCATGTGGCGGATCATGCTGGTGGTTGTGAGGTTGCTAGTGTTCACACCCCGACTCATTTCCGTATGGCACAGGTTGCAAACTACTATTCTTTTGTCATCCGCACTTTCCTCAAAAAAGCGCCATACTGCGGAACATCTATCCCCTTGTCAAGGGAGATTTTTGTAAGGGGGTGCTCCGTGGAACAGTTACAGGCCTGTTTGGTGTGGCCCGCCTTCTCCCTTTTGGCACCCCACTGCCTCTTCCAGCCTGTTGCGGTGCTGTATATCCCTCCCCCTCTGTACTGCTGTTCTTGCTCTGCTTTCCACCTTCCCACGTTGGGTCAGTGACCTCATCTTCCACCACATCCTCTTCCACTTCCTCACTCTGATCATCCTCCTGATTTGTTGACCTAACCACAACCTCAGTGATTGACAACTGTGTCTCGTCCTCTTCATCAACCTCTTGAGACAGTAATTGCGGTGGACTTATTGGCAACTGTGTCTCATCATCATCCACCTCATTAAACACTAATTGCCGTTCCCCACCTTCATGTTCTTGTGATGGTGGATGCTCAAGAGGTGGGGAATCAGGGCACAAGATCTCATGTCCCTCTTCAAGCGTGCTTGGCGAGAGCCAAATCAAGTAATGGCGATGAAAAGAGGTCCTTGGAATATCTGAGTGTGGGATCTCTTGTTTGGCCAGACTGTACATGGTGGGAGGAAGGAAGATCAGGGTGAGGATTGTTGGACTTGGTGGAACATAGAGTGGTGCTTAACTGACTGGAAGCATTATCTGCTGCAATCCAACCGACCACCTGCTCGCACTGGGCTGACTTCGCGAGCGTTGTCCTGCGCCGCCCTGGAAACTGGGACATGAAGCTAGGTATTGTGGATGATTGTTTTTATTATGCTCTGGCAGCAGGCACAGTTTCTCAGCGCCCGGGGCCACGGCCTCTGCATGCACCATCAGCATCACGGCCACTTTCTCGTCCCTTACTGCTCGCCTTCTTAATTTTAAATGTGATATATGCTTGAAAGTATGTGACACGTACAGTAGTGTAGGATTTGGAAGTGTATGTGCAAAAAAATTTACAAAGGTATTTGTGATGAGGAAACATTATACAGGACAGGTACCACAGGTAATGTCACTGTTCGCAGTGTGTCTACGGAAAAAGTACACTGGATGTCACTGATATTTTAGGGATGCGCACACTTTACACAGGAGATGTGGCGCGAATAATTTAACTGTCTGCAGGGAACACTGTCTACTGAAAAAGTACACTGGATGTCACTGATATTTTAGGTATGCGCACACTTTAAACAGGACATGTGGCGCGGATGATTTAAATGTCCGCAACGGACACCATCTACGGAAAAAGTATATTGGATGTCACAGATTTTTTAGGGATGCGCACACTTTACACAGGAGATGTGGCGTGAATAATTTCACTGTCTGCAGCGGACACCGTCTACGGAAAAAGTACATTGGATGTCACTGATAATTTAGGGATGTGCACACTTTACACAGGAGATGTGGCGCATATAATTTAACTGTCTGCAGCGGCCTATTACACGGTATTTAGTGCAGGATGAGCTAAAAATATATATTGCTGCTGTCACACACAATAGTCCGTAAAAGGACTTTTGGGTCTCTGAAAAGTTATTTGTATAAAAATCTTACTATTACACTCCCTACACTGTCTGTCCCTTCCTATGCACAGCTCTCCCTAACATTGAGCAATTTAGCGCAGGTTGCGCTACAAACATATATTGCTGCTGTGACAAACAATAGTCCTTACAAAGACTTTTGGGTCTCTGAAACATTTTTGTACAAAAAAAATATTCAATTACACTCCCTACACTCTATGTCCCTTCTTATGCTCAGCTCTCCCTGACTACGAATGAGCATATAGCACCCGATGACGCGTTCCGGCCAGCCAATCACTGTAATGCCAGTAGCCAACATGGCTACTGGCATTACAGTGAGGGCAGTACTTACCTGCACGTGCAGGGAGGAGACCAGTGGCGGATCCAGAGCCTGGTATCGGGAGGGGCACTTCCAGATTATTTTCTGTCCGCCGCCACAAAACAATGGTGCTTATAGAACAGACTCCACAGTGTAGAGGTATACTGTATATTGTGTGCCAGTAAAAGTATTGTATATATAAAAATAAAAAAATAAAAAAACACATACTTACCTTCATGTTAGCGATGCGAAACAGGCCTCTTCCGGCCTGTGTCCCGCGCTGTACAGCTCAGGCGGCGCGATGACGTCATCGCGCTGCCTGCGCCGGCCACTGATAGGCTGCAGGCCTCTCCCTCCCCTGCCTCAGCACACTCATCTGTATCGCTGTCCTGAGGACGGCAATACAGATGACTATGGAGATGAGCGCTTCCACAATGGAAGCGCTCATCTCCCTGTGCCCCGCCGCCGCCAGCTCGGGGGGGTAAATTGCCCTGTTGCCCCCCCCCCTGGATCCACCACTGGAGGAGACTCAAGCATGACGCTCGAGCACATGCGGTACTCAGACGAGTACCGCCATGTGCCGAACATCGAGATGCTCGAGCCTAACAGGTGTTCGGCCGAGCGTGCTCGATCAACACTAACGGTGATGTGAACCCAGCCTAAATTTTTCTGGACGTGAAAGTCTTTGCACACTTTAATGTCAAATGTAAACCTTTCAATTGTCTGCTACAGATCCTTATCCTCTTTTCAAAGCCTGGAGTTTTCGCTAATATTTTAGCTACTTCTATACCTTTCTGTAACACCTTGGTCAATACTTCAAAATGCGTCCTCTCCTCCTCTAGAAGGATACACATAAGCCTCAGGAAACTCACTTTATTTTTTCTGACTCCCAGCGTTCCCTAACAGTGGCTGTTTTCAACCTCTATTCTCAGCTCCTTAGGGACTATATTGTTCTTTAGATAATTTTCAACACTTTGGATTTTCTACCAAGAACGCAAGTAATCTTTAGAGTGCTTAGTGAAGTTCTCAAACGCAACATTTAAAGAAGTGTTTTGTGTGGTGTGTGGTAAATCCCCCTTAGAACACATTTTTTGCCTCATCTAACCAACTGTCAGAATTCAGATTGAAGAAAAATAATGCCAGCCATACACCAATAGATATTGATGAGCAGCTATAAACATGTGTGAACACAATGTTAGCTATAGAGCTGAAAAGTTAAGTTTTAATAGACTTCACTAACGAGTAAGAGATGCAACACCCTGAGCCTAAATCACATTTTTCTATTATCAGCTCTTTAGTTAACATTAGACTGCCTTGGGTGCATTGACCTATAAACTGTTTTAGTAATTGTAAACAGGTCACAGGAACTACCCATAATTCCTTCCCCAGTCCTAATTAAATTTTAAAGTATTTACTTTTGGAACATGAGCTGCAGGGAAACAACCGTGTTAAAATATTGTTAGGGTAAATGCAGAAATCCAATAATGGCCAGGCCTAAAAAGGCCTTTTTATTTTTGTCTCTCTGTGTTTCAGCAGCCATATTACTATTAGGTTAACGCAGCTGTCTGAGGCCTTGTTTTATGCTGGGCAAATTTGAGCATTTTTTTACATTGTTCGAGGGTTCATATAAATGATTAAAAAAAATTTGTTAATTTTTTTATTGCTGTTTATGTTTCACACTAAAAACCCTGATAAATGAATTCGGGTTATTATAGTCATGTGGATTCCTAATATCTGTAGATTGTTTTATTTTTTTGTTTATACAGTAAAATGTACAGTATTTTTAACTAAAATGGTTTTAATTTTTTTGTGTTTTTTGCCTTTTTTTCTGAGTTTTTTTGTTTGTTTATTTCTTATTGGATTATCTAAAACATGTTTTAACCCCATAATTTATTTATTTATTCTACGCACTTATATAGCGCTGCTATATTCCACAGCGCTTTACAGACATTAGCATCAAGCTGTCCCCAATAGGGCTCTCAATATAAGTTCCCTATCAGTATGTCTTTGGAGTGTGGGAGAATACCAGAGTACCCGGAGGAAACCCACACAAACACAGGGAGAACATACAAAGTTCAGGCAGATGTTGTCCTTGGTTGGATTCAAACCTAGGACCCCACAGCTGCAAGAAACCAATGCTAACGACTGAGCCACCATGTGTCATGCTTCGGTGTAGAAGGGAAACACCACACCAAGCATAAGATGGAAGGGGGGGAACAGGGAAATCAGGCCTGAGAACTAGGGAAGGAAGATGGACATCTCTTAGTGAAAACCCTAACCAAAATCCTGACTGACTACCAGTATGAACAGACCCCAGAGGTAAGTGTGTTCATACACATGAATACCTAGATTCCAATCTAGCCCTATAGGACCCTGTTACTAATGGCAGGGACAAGACTACCTGTTCCTCGAAAAGGAAGGACGAACAAGAGTCTCCTTCAGGCCTAATACAAACAATAGGGAAATGCAACACACAGAACCCAAACAAAATACAAAAAGGGAAAGGAAAGACTTAACTTCAAAGGGGCTATGGAAGCACCAGGAACTCAGCCGATATCCACACACCAGCTATTCACAACTGAAACTGAAGCTATAAACCGTACAGCATTGTGGGAGAAGCAACAATAAATAAGGAAGGTTAAATGACCACATTAGCAACACCTGAGGCAAGGGGTGTGGCCATTACCAGAAACAACACAGACGCCTATTGCTCCACAAGGAAAACCTGTCAGATCAAACCACGTGTTGCCAGTCTCACCGATCTCCTGCCACCTGTCGCGGGAACGTCCGTGACACCGTGTTGCCCATCTGGGATTTCTATTTTAAAACTTTATTTTAGACATCATTAATTAGCATACTTCTGTATGCTAATACATTATACTCTGGGCCACTATGACACAGGCTGCTATTGTGCCCTAACAGCAGGATAACTGAACAGGCAGCTCTAGGATCCTTTGTAGGTCTTTAGCACTGACTACATATGGCTCCCCCAGTCTCCAATCACGTCACTGGGACACCTGGTGACCGGATCGTAAGGAGCAGTCACCTTTGATCACGCCATAATATAGATTGTGACAATCAAAGGGTTCGGAGGTTCTTCTGACTGCAGCTGTGAGGTAGTAACCTCAGTCCTAACCTCAGTATCTGAGGAAAGGGATTTAGGGGTCATTATTTCAGAAGACTTAAAGGTAGGCAGACAATGTCATAGAGCAGCAGAAAATGCTAGCAGAATGCTTGGGTGTATAGGGATAGGCATTACTAGTAGAAAGAGGGAGGTGCTCATGCCGCTCTACAGAGCACTAGTGAGACCTCATTTGGAGTATTGTGCTCAGTACTGGAGACCATATCTCCAGAAGGATATTGATACTTTGGAGAGAGTTCAGAGAAGAGCTACTAAACTGGTACATGGATTGCAGGATAAAACTTACCAGGAAAGATTAAAGGACCTTAACATGTATAGCTTGGAAGAAAGACGAGACAGAGGGGATATGATAGAAACTTTTAAATACATAAAGGGAATCAACAAGGTAAAAGAGGAGAGAATATTTAAAAGAAGAAAAACTGCTACAAGAGGACATAGTTTTAAATTAGAGGGGCAAAGGTTTAAAAGTAATATCAGGAAGTATTACTTTACTGAGAGAGTAGTGGATGCATGGAATAGCCTTCCTGCAGAAGTGGTAGCTGCAAATACAGTGAAGGAGTTTAAGCATGCATGGGATAGGCATAAGGCCATCCTTCATATAAGATAGGACCAGGGGCAATTCATAGTACTCAGTATATTGGGCAGACTAGATGGGCCAAATGGTTCTTATCTGCCGACAGATTCTGTTTCTATGTTTCTATGCATGGGATAGGCATAAGGCCATCCTTCATATAAGATAGGGCCAGAGGCTATTCATAGTATTCAGTATATTGGGCAGACTAGATGGGCCAAATGGTTCTTATCTGCCGACACATTCTAAGTTTCTATGTTTCTAAGTAGCGAGTGCTAAGAACTATAGCTGTTGGTAACAGCTTGTTCTAAGCGCAGGAGTGCTCCTGGAACCGATAAACCACCTCTTCTGTACTGTAAGGAAAATTTACTCTCTTCCCTAACGGTGTGTCCCTGACACATGATTTCAGTGGCCAGCTTGAATTAAGTCTTACCGGTACCGGGAGAATGAAGAAGATAGACCACATGAACACATGTCTATTTCCAATCCATTCTGGTTTATTCACAGCTGGCAAACAGTTTTAATAGAGGGGGTTGAGCTTCCTTTACATCCAATCATATGTTAGCATTAGTATTTGACCAATAGTATGGTCACACATAAGCTCTGCATTAACATCATAGCTGACTCATAGTAACAGCATTTGACCAATCAGGTATATACACATAGGCTAGCATACAGTTGAGCCAGATGTCCTTTTATGGCTAGAAGGCTGTTCATACTTTCAACATGTATGGATTTCATGAAACAGTTTAAGGAAGTGTCTCACATTCCATAGGGGGGAGGGAGGCTTTGTAGTGCACTAACCAAATGTAATACACGTGGCTAAATGAGACAAAATGGAGTCACATATATCCCATCAAATCCCCTCTTAGAACCTTATATATATATATATACTATATGGTTCTTTCTCTGCTCTTCCTTGGTTTGCTTATAAGCCTTTAGGTATTCCATATACCCTTCAGCAGTATAATCCTCAGGCTTTGTTGGGGTTGTGTTTGCCTCTTCTACCTCTACCGGAGTATAGAGAAATGTTGAGTGTACCCCTCTTTCGGCCACCTTTTGACATATGGTAAGAAAGGAGGGCACACACTGTAGACAACAGCAGAGACCCACTATTGCAGCGACCACGGCGAGTACCACTCCTAAAACATATCTTATTTGACCAAAGTCAGGTATTCAGCCAAAAAGCCAGTCCCACCAACCTTGGTCAACATCCTGTTTTATATGTTTCCTCATCTCCTCTAATTGGCCTATTTTATCTTTTATTCCACGGGAGTGATCTAATAAATTGAAACAACACATCCCTGCGAACGCTGAGCATCCTGTACCATGCTGGAGCAATAAATAGTCAATAGTTGCCCTATTCTGCAAGATAGCCTTTTCATACGATTGTATATCCAGCAGCATATCTTGAAGAACTGCACTAGTGACATTTATCTGTTTTATCATAAAACAGGCAAGTTTTGATATTGTCCTGTGGTTATATATGGCCAACCCTGGTACTCCTATCAAAGATACCCCTAAACTCATATATTCTGATCTAGAGAGGAGATTCATATTATAATCGCAATTTTCTGGTAACTGTAGGGAAGTGTCTCTCGTGTGTCGTGTCTGCATTGCTGGGAATAGTGGTATCATTGCTAATGTCAACCTAGCTATTGTACAGGGTCCCTCTGTAATATTGGCCGGTATGTATGTGTAACTAGTATTCCCACAGGCCAATACCCATCCTGCTGGTAGAGGTACATGTTTGTCTAGGGATGGTACTGTTTTTGTAATATTACATTGCATATTCTTTCCTGATATTATCTTTTTACAACTATCTAAATCTCTATCACAAATATTTGGCTTAATCTTATTCTGCATTTTTGCTTGTATGCAGGGAGGCAATAGTGTCTCATCACAGGTGAAGTTATAACATATTTCTGCTGCTGTGACAAGACCTGTAATTACTTCTATCATATTACTCTGCAGATTCTCATATGTAGGACAGTCATAACAAGCATGATAAGGATTTACATATCCATATTTAACATCATGATCCTCCAAGTCTGTGTCGTTCCATTGGGAACGTAGGAGCTCCGTCCATACGTCTAGTGGGGTGGGGACTGCTACCATGAAAAGGTTGTTTGGACGGCACTCCTATAGCGATGGTCCGGTGCTCAGCGGTATGACAGTCAATATGTAAAATATATAGAACCGCGGCACTCGAATTAAGTAGTTAATTATTTATTTATTTATCCATCCACAAGATTAGGACTTAAGGCCAACGTTTCGGTCTCATCCCGAGACCTTGTTCACGGCCTGTAGGAAAGAGACGTCTGGTGTGGAGGATGGCTGCTACCAGACATGTCTCCAAAATGTTAGATGCCGATAAAGTGGTTTGGAGACAAAAGTCAGTTAAGTTCAGAGTTTTGGCCAGGTACAGCCATAAGTTCTCCTTTGTCTTGCATAGACTGTCTTCCCCTCTGCATTCTGTTTCCAGGTATATCTGTCTGTTCCACAGCCATGGGACAGTAAGTAGGAGACACAAAATTACAATTATTAAGGCACTACATCTCAGCCATCTCGAGGAATTTCCCGACTGCGTCATCTCGTTGGGGGTCAAGGCTGTCTGCCTCCGTTAGTACCCCTTCTGTATCTTCTTCGAGGTCAAGGCTGTCTGCCTCCGTTAGTACCTCTGGGCCTCGTTGGAGGTCAGGGCTGTCTGCCCCCGTTAGTACCTCTCTTTTCTTCACCACCTTAATCCTTGTGGCGTGGATCCACGTGGGCGATTGCTCAGTGAGGACCGCTGTTCTGGTGATCACGACTACCTCGGTGGGTGGTCCGTAGGTGAAACTTCCTGGTTCCTTTCCCTTCTTTAAGATCTTGATCATCACCTGGTTGCCTATCCGGAATGGACGGGTTGATTCCTGTGAAAGAGAAGGAGACTTACAAGCAACTTTTTCTTCAGTTTTACTGAGGACTTTGATCAGATTAGTACTTCTCTCTGATCAGGTCCAAGTCCCCTTCCTGCACCACCAGGGGGCGTCTTGCCCATGGTGTGGGGAAAGGCCTACCCATGAGTATCTCAATGCTGTTTATGTCCTACTCTGTGGAATGTCCTACTCTGTGGAAATGTGCTACTTAAGATGGAAGCACTGTGTTGGGGAATGCATAACTTCCCCTCTTCGCAGACTAATCCTATCTCAGGATTTTTCTGCAATACTGGATAACACCAGTCCTGCTGTTCCTGTTCAGTGACATACCACTGAAGATCAGTAAGTATTTGCAGCATCTCAGGGGTTGAAGATGCCAAACATGGCATCTCCCAATGGTTATACAAACCTGTGAGGTTGCTTTTGGCAACTCATTTCGCCATCTTAACTGCCAGCGCATTGCCCTGTGAGACATGATCCTTACCATCTGCTGCCGTGAATCCTCTCCTCTGCCAGATCATACCATGGTCCCACACTACCCCATGTGTGTACCTACTCTCAGTATGAATGGTGACAGGTCTATCAGCATGTAGAATACATGTCCTAGTGAGTGCAATAAGCTCAGCTGCCTGCTGTGTTGAGTGCGGATGTCCTTGAGTAGGCCTACAACATCATGAGTGGTGTGCAAAATGGTGTAATGTCACATTGTGAAAGAATTTGCCGACTCTACCATCATAGCACAGGCTGCAAGAGAACGCAGACATGCCGGCATCCCCTGGACAGAGGTGGGCATTACCTTTGAGAAAAACACACAAGGACGCAACTTGCCTCCGTTTTCTTGTGTCAGTACACCCGCCATGGTTTTACAATTTTGGCGTGCAAACATGTGGAAGGGCATATTATAGTCAGGGAGGCCCAGCCCTGGACTCGACATGAGCGAACATTTCAGATAATCAAATGCATTGTACATTTCAGAAGACCATTTAATCAAATCTGGATTTCCATCCAGAGTGGCTTGCCTCAAAACATTGTCAATAGTGGGAGCAACCAGTAATCCATTGTCTACCGTTTATCATACCAAGGAAAGATAACATTTCTTTCTTGGTGTGCGGGGCGACCAAACCCGCAATAGACTGGACTCTTTCTGTGCTGATTCTCCGTTCACCTTTTGTGAGGACAAAGCTCAAGTATTCAACCTGCATTTTACACCATTGCATTTGCTTAAGTGTCACTTTGTGACCACATCCTGACAACCATTATAACAGTGATAAACCATCCTGAATGCTGGCCTCCGCTGACATGCTACACAGTAATAAATCATCGACATATTGCAGCAGCACAGAACCTTGGGGGGATGTACCATGCGCTCGGAGGACTATGCTGTACACTACAGGTGAATCAGCATATCCCTGGGGCATCTCTGCACCAGGTCAGTTGGCGTCTGTCAAAGGAAAAAGCAAAAAGTAGTCTGGTTATCTTATCAACTGGGATAGAAAAGAAAGCATTTTTCAGATCTATCACACTGAACCAAACAGCGTCTGCTGGAATGGCAGATAATGATTAAGTGACATCAGGTACAACAGGGGCTATAGGCACAATGATGTTGTTGATGGCCCTTAAATCCTGTACAAAGCGGGCAGCACCATCTGCCTTTGTCACTGGATTCACGGGCGTGCTGTAGGGTGAAATCACCTCTTCCAGGATTCCCTTTTGTAGGAATTCTTCTATCATTGGCCTAAGCCCATCAAGTTTCTCTTTTAACAGCAGGTATTGTTTCTGGAACACTGAGATGACACCTGGTTTCACAGTAGCTGTGTAATGTGTGCAATCTATGAATCCTGTGTCATATTCATTTGAGGACCATAATGCAGGGTTAATGTTATTCTGGGTGGTCCTGTATGTTTGCAAGAATCAGTGGCACTGGTGTAGAAACTGGAATGAGACCTGAGTGTACTCTTATGTCCTGATTCTTTGCTGATACCTGCAAGTTAAGCCTAATGAACAAATCTCTCCCTAATAGGCTGACTGGGCAATCTAGTATAATGCTAAATACATGACATGATGTATTCCCTGTCCATGGTTTCTACTGGTAAGGAATCTGTTCTGTATGTCCTTGTCAGTACCCCATTTATTCCCATAGAGGGCTCACATTTCCTTCCTGACACTCTGAGTCACCTAAGTCCGCCCCTTTTGGTGGACGCTTTGGTCTGTCTTCTGTTCTGCCATTAGTATCTTAGCTGTCCATACGAGCAGAGCTCTGATGTTAAGCACAACACTGAACATGTAACATGTAACTGCAAACATTGAAACAAACAGATCTGACAATACAGACATGAACACACAAAGGGCCCATAAAAACTTTTCATTGAAATAAAAATGTACAGCTTGATCAATGCTGTTGGTACCAATAAAAAACCCAAAAAACTTCCAATAAAATAAAATTCTTAATGCGCATATTTAAAAACAAATACCGTATTCCATACGCATTCATATACATTTTCATGTACTCATCTTCACAAACCAGCTCATAACCACGCCCTTATACATAAAATATGAATTACACACACAGCTCTGCTACGTACATATAACTCAGAGCCACGCCCATTCACATTCCACTGAATCATGTATCTTTCACCCAATCACACAATCTCTTTGTTACATCCCAAAACTTGCAGCACAGACAAACACAGCAATTGCTGATGGTCTGTCGCTGTAAAACAATATACATGTTAATCATACAGTCATTTTGTTAAAATTAACAAATCATCTTATATGCCATGTCGTTTTTTTTTTCCTATTTCAGGAGTGTTCAAACAGGGGAAGTAAAGCAATACATCAAGACGTTCAGCTGTACCACATGTTCCTCAAACTTTTACTCACATCTGAATAAGAACTTATTGAGTGCAACCTTAGATTGATACGAGTGGACACTTCCAATTAGCATCATCACTGCAGGCACATTTTAAACCATCGGAACATACAATTTGGAAAGATACAATCAATACTGGAGCCCTGTCTGGAATATCTTATAGATAACACAGGTTAGTATCTTCACATTGCTGCTTATGCATTACCAATTAGCAGCCCCCCTCCCCCCTCAACCCCCATATGAAATTCCTGAGCAGAGAAGGGGGGTGAGATGGGAGGGGGCTCTCTCTGAAAACACATCTCAGACAGAACAGGAAGACATTTTTTTTTTTTTTTTTTTTTTTTTGTGGGACTACAAGTGACATTTTGGAATGTGGTGGGGGGGAGGGATGCCTCATGGCAACCTTTGTTCTCTATAGGATTCAAAATCCTCCATCTTGAAATAAGAAATGCTGCTCATTTCATTTCTCTAACTTCAAGTTCTCTCAGTCACTTCCATATACACTTTTTCACCATTACTCAGCTTGCACCAGGCTATTATTATCCTTTAACAACTTCTCTCTTCAATTATCAATACACTTATGCATTAACTGTCCATCTTTTAGTGCTGTAATCTCTAATTCCAGGAACTATAAATCGTCACTATTTAAACACACACAGATCATTAGGGCAACAAAACTTAACCAGTTCATTTCTGAACGTTTAACACAAGCCCTTTCTAATTGCAAACACTGAGACACTTTTTCCCTTGCCATGAATTAACTTCCTGACTCTGCTGTGTCTTGTCACTCACTATAGCCCCCCTTCACAATCACAGGAGCTCTGATGTACACTGTCTGTAAGCTTCTAACAGATTTTTTGCAGCCTTTCATCCCTGCCAGCCTGGCATAACATTCTGTTTCACATTTTAACTGTCAATTCTCACATCTTGCCCAATTGTCTACTAGAAAATAATTTGTGGGACTAGACCGTGCAACAAAGTTTACATGTTGGCAGTGATAGAAACAGAATGATTTCAAAGCGGGATGCGACCGTAAACTTACCACCCGGCCAACATCTCACACAGACAGATAATCTTAATACTTCTAAAATACTTATACTATATATACATAAGAGTTAATTCAAGCTTGTATCCTTCTGTTCCCGGAACAGATATCCTTATATAGTGCACTATCTCTTAACGATATGGACTTACTAAGCCTCTTATAATCAACATTTTTACCTAACGATATGGACCCTATGATATGAGCCGCTTAAAATCAACAAGCTCCCTGAGCTTTTGCGCGTGTCCCAGACATCGCAATCCACTGAAATCATAAATAGATGGTTCGACTTACTTGAATGGGATTTTTGGTCATTGCTCCCAGGTCCAAGGCGGACAAAAATTGATGTCTTTCACGGTAGACCTGAAGAGTTGACCCTCCCAATCCCGGAAACTGAGCCCCCAAATCTGTAAGGAAAATTTACTCTCTTCCCTAACGGTGTGTCCCTGACACATGATTTCAGTGGCCAGCTTGAATTAAGTCTTACCGGTACCGGGAGAATGAAGAAGATAGACCACATGAACACATGTCTATTTCCAATCCATTCTGGTTTATTCACAGCTGGCAAACAGTTTTAATAGAGGGGGTTGAGCTTCCTTTACATCCAATCATATGTTAGCATTAGTATTTGACCAATAGTATGGTCACACATAAGCTCTGCATTAACATCATAGCTGACTCATAGTAACAGCATTTGACCAATCAGGTATATACACATAGGCTAGCATACAGTTGAGCCAGATGTCCTTTTATGGCTAGAAGGCTGTTCATACTTTCAACATGTATGGATTTCATGAAACAGTTTAAGGAAGTGTCTCACATTCCATAGGGGGGGAGGGAGGTTTTGTAGTGCACTAACCAAATGTAATACACATGGCTAAATGAGACAAAATGGAGTCACATATATCCCATCATGTACCAACACCAAAATACGAAAACTGGGGCCCTGCATCTTCTGCTTTCAAAAGACAGTGGGTGGTCATTAAAGAGTAACTGCTGCTTAATTTTTCCACCATAAATGCATAGTATAGGCAAACCCAAGAATAGAAATCAGAGAAAGATGCTTTCTTGTCCTTCTATCAGGTTCTATCCTCCTCCCCCTCCGCCAGTCAGTTCACTGCTTAGATAATTATACTTCAGTGAAGACTATTGAAGATGGGCGTCTGCTCACTGAAGAATCAGATTACGTAGAAGTTTAAGGATCGAAGAAGGGGGAAAGGACAGGGAGACAGGAGGGGCTGCTTAAAACTTGTCAGAAAGACTGACAAGAGGATTGTAAGTCATTTAGTGTATTATTTAACTGCTGGATCCAGACCTTAAAAGGGTTGTCTCACCTCTTTAACAGTCATTTATTATAATTATAACACAATTATAAGCCACTTCTTAATGTATTCAATTTGTCTAAATTGCCTCCTCTAGCTTCTTCAAGCCATTTTAGAATCAACTGGTTGCTAAGGGTTACAGCCAGGACTACTATCCAGCAGTGGTGGCCGGGATCTCAGCAGCATGCATAGTCTCACATGCGCGATAGCCCACTTTCCCGACCTTGCTCCAGCCACTTCCTATCTGTTTATAGTCTGCAGTAAAAGGGCTCTGACATCAGAGGACGGGCAGTGAGCTTCCTGGGAGCCACTGTTATCTCTATGCAAATACAGGGATGACAGTGCACTCCGAGCAAACACTTCATGGAGAGGGCTGAATGTAAAGGGTATATTACACGGGCAAATTTTCGGCTTGATAATTGTTAATGAACATTCCTATGAGCGGTCGTTAAGGGTGATCTGGCAGTCTAATACTCATTCATCGGGCAATTCAGAACTTTCAGCATGCTGAAAGATCTGGATTTGCCAGCAGCAGATCGTGCTATGTAATCACGATCTGCTGCCTGCACACTGCTGTCCTGCATGGGGATGAGCGATGGCATAGCGATCGCTCCTCCTCATGCTGCGGAAGACATCACTGTATGTAATAGGTATCTGGCGGCTGCCCTCCCGACTCCCGACAATCGTTTGCAGCATTGGGGTGTCTAATACACCCTTAAGTTTGGCTGTACTTGTGATTATCTTTTCTGGGGAATAAGTGACAGGGGGGAGGGAGAGAATATATGAATTGAGATCGATAGGTAGGAAATCATGGCTAACAGAGTAATGGGGCAAAGAACTCTTTCCACTATAGTATAAAGGGAAGGGGGAGAGCATGGCAAAATAAGGGCCAAATCAAGGCAACCAGGCTTGCTATAACTAGCTGGTTGTCACGATCTGCAGAAGGTCCTCAACGCTGAAGCTGCTAGTAAATATGATTCATTAACAGCCTCAGGATCATGCAGGCACAGGTAAGGGGCAGGATTACATCATTCTAGCACCTTGCCTGTGCCATCAATCAAACTCGAATTCACCGCCCACACAGAGCAGAAAGTGCAAAGCTAGCCAGCAGCCTCAGCCTGAAATAGCATGCAAATTAAGGCCTCATGCACACAACCTTATTTTCGGTCTGCATCCAATCCACATTTTTTGCGGATGAAATGTGGACCCATTAATTTCTATGGGGTAGCAACAAATACGGAAAGCACATAAATGTCATCCATGTGCTATCCGCATCTGTGCAGCCATGTCACAAATGATAGAACATGTTCTATTCTTGTCTATTTGGTGGGCAAGAATAGACATTTATACAATGGGGCCTGTGAAAAGTGAGGGATGAACACAGACCACATACATATTTTTGCGTATCCGCAATTTGTGGACTGTAGAATGAATATATTCATGTGTAGGAGGCCTAACTGCTCAGTTCTGCTGTGTAATGTCTTCAGGCAGTTAGTGAAATATTCCTCTTTACCCATGTCCTCTGTATGGGCAGACATGATCATCAGTTAGTCTCTACTCAACAGCCTTGAGAATTACAGACAGATTGCAGAGAGAAACAATATTAAAAATACCAGATAAAAATTAGATAATAGCCAGAAATAGTGTGATTCCATATGTACACACACAAGACACAAACACTTTAGGAGGTTAAATCTACAATAATATTTGAGCACCATATGGTTTACTCTTATGAAAATATAATCTAATGCCCAAACAAGGATATTTAGAATGTGTTTCTCATGGAATCATGCATGATTGGGTGGGCATTTAGGTTGTTTAGCTCCTTTACAAGAGTACAGCTTGATGCTGCATTTTTCAGCATTCTTCCTTTTTTGTAGACCGAACCTTGTGATAGCCAACAGACAGGAAGCTTTTTAGAGTGAGCTAGTCTGGCAGTGCCTGCTGCCTTGTTTGTACAGGCTAAGCACGTGCAGGATACAACTCCTTGGGCGTTGGCACTAGAGATCTCATAAAACAACTGGTCTTGTACCAACATGAATCATTAGAAATGATGTGCAAATAATTCCCGTCAACATCACGTAATCAAGTTCTATATGGCTACTGTGCAGAGAATCATTCTTCATTCATCTGCCCTTATGTAACTGTGAAAGTGATAATTACTCACCGGTAATT
Source organism: Bufo bufo (assembly GCF_905171765.1). Taxonomy (NCBI): domain Eukaryota; kingdom Metazoa; phylum Chordata; class Amphibia; order Anura; family Bufonidae; genus Bufo; species Bufo bufo. Next base: position 493,302,114 of record NC_053389.1, read on the forward strand.
TGATTTCCTCAAGCCCATGACAGCACCCACAGAGAGAGGAGGATCCACCTCCAAGGACAGGAAACCTATAAAAAAAAAAAAAGCTTTAGGAACTCCTCTCCCCTCAGTGTAGTTACCGAGAAATGGAGTCTGGAGACATGGTTAGTAAATATATATTCCACCAGACTGCAGCACTAAAAATCTGATCAATAGAAGCTTTGCCCTTTTCAGCCCAAGAGACCTCCATAACACGAGTGAAATGGGCTTTAATCCCTGTTGGTGGATTAGGCCCTGTCAATTCATAGGCCATGCCAATTATTTGTCTGATCCATTTTGCAAGTGAATCTTTAGTTGCTCTCTTTCCCTTATTCTGGCCAGAAAAAAGGACATCTGGGTGCTATCTAGGTACTGAGGAAGACATCTCCTATCATCTAAACAATTAAACTCTTTCTCCTCATTATGAGGATTATCACAGAAGGATGGTAGTATTACTTCAATATAAGGTTGTGCACATGACAAGGCCTGTAACTCCCTTATTCTCCTGGATGAAGTGATAGTCACCAAAAAAATAGTCAAAAAGGGTCAGACATCTTGGCAATATCTCACCCAGAGGTTCAAATGGATCCTTACAGAGGCAATTTAACACTTTATTGAGATCCCACATGGGAACCTTAAGAGGGGGAGAAAGAGGAGATCTGGAAACGGCCTTTATAAACCTACCCACCAAAGTTTCATCATATAAACTTCTCTAGAACAGAACACTCAAAGCTGACACCTGTACCTTTAATGTAGATAAGGGGAGAACCCTATCTAAACCAGCCTGTAAGAACTAGAAAATACCTGAGCCACCTGAAAGGTTGGAAGCCTCCCATCTGTTCTTCCCAGAAAATTCTGAAAAATATTCTAGACCCTAAGGTATATGCCAGAAGTAATAGGCTTTCTACTTCTTAACAATGTGGACCCCACCCTAGAAGATAAACCTCTACTCTCTAGTATGGACATTTTAGTACCAATGCCAAGAGGTGTACATTTCTTATTTCCTGATGCGCTACTGAAACCTGGAATAGAATAGTCTCTATTTCTGGAAGTATTCACGTGTCCGCTACTGCTAGTCTCTGAAGCCAAGTAAACCACGCACTTCTGGACATAAAAGGAGCTATTAGAATGACTGTTGTCCTGTTTTCTCTGATCTTTTTCAGGACTCTGGGAATTAACGGCAGAGAGGGAAAAGCATAAGCCAAATTTCAGGTCCATTTCTGAGCCAGCGCATCTACCGTTGTTGGGTCATCTCCTTTGTGCATAGAGTAAAACTCTCTGACCTTTCTGTCGGCAAAGAGGTCCACCTCTGGTTGACCCCAAAGAGAGACTATCTCTTAAGCACCCTTAAGCACCATTTTCCCTGATCTATATGGTGATGACTTAAGAAATCTGTCTTCTGATTCATGCTCCCCTTCAGGTAGACTGCTGATAGTGATGTCAGTTCTTTTCCTGCTATGAGGAAAATCTGCTGTGAAATGTCTAGTAGAAATGGAGACCTTGCCCCCCCTCGTCTGCTTACGTGTGCTACAGACGTCGTGTTGTGTGACAGTAACCTGACATTCCTTCCCTTTACTATCGGGAGGACCAAGGTCAACACTTTCTCCATTGCTAGCAACTCCTTGGCATTGGAGCTGATTGCTCTTTCATTCCCCTTCCATTTGCCCTGAAAAAACTTGTCCTCCATATGGCCTCCCCATCCCCTGGGACTGGCATCTGTGGTTACTAATATCTGATCTTTTGCGGACCAAGCAACTCCTCTGACTAAATGATCTATCACAGTCCACCAGGCTAGACTTCACTGTGCCCTGGGAGAGAGTGAATTACATGTCCAGATTCAGAGAGTCCCTATGCCAATTCCTTAGGATATCTGCTTGAAGCGTTCTGGAATTGATCTGGGCCCATGCAACCGCTGGAATACAGAATGCAAATAGCCCTAAAATTGATATTGCCAATCTGAGCGTTATTCTGGGTTTTGAAATCAAAGTTTGTGCACCCTGTTGAACCTTTATAACCTTCTCTCTGGGTAGGAAGGAGGAGGCCAGAGATGAATCTAGAAGAATCCCTAGAAATATTCTTGATTTTGAAGAGATAAAAGAAGACTTGCCCAGATACACCTGCCACCCTAGCTTCTCCAGAATGGCAAGTACTGCTGCTGTCTGACCAACTAGGGATTCGTATGAATCTCCTACTATTAGAAAGTCTTCTAGGTAGGGTATAAAAATAATCCTCTGTTCCCTTATGTGGGCTGCCATCTCTGCCACTATCTTTGTAAATGTCCTTGGTGCCATTGAGATGCCAAAGGGGAGGGGCGGAAACTGATGGTGTTGAATTCTGTTCTCTTCTGTTGTCACTGAAAATCTTAAAAATTTTAGGTGACCCTCATAAATAGGGACATGTTAGTATGCATCCCTTAGGTCTGTTGATACCATGTAACAGTCCCTGAAAAGGAAAATAGTTCAAGGGAGAGACAGCACCACTTACAAATTTACTTTTACTAGATCCAATCATTGGCGGTGCCCGCAGTGTTGAACCCTAGCCGTCAGGGTTCCAAGAGATCATAAGATGGAAAGAAGAGCGCGGCATTCAATGTCTTCACAATATGCAGAGTTTTATTCACCAACCGTGTGACATTTTGACTCCTAAGAGTCTTTCACTTGCTTGAGAAAGACTCTTAGGAGTCAAAACGTTGCATGGGTTGTCAATAAAACTATTGTGAAGACATTGAGTGCCACGGTCTTCTCTCTATCTTATAGTCCCTGAAAAGGAGATTAACTGTGGATCCTATTGTCTCCATTTTGAATCTGATATATACTAAGAACTTGATTATGGTCCTGAACATCCTGTTTGTTTTTTCATCAAGAGGAATCTAGAATCCCTGCCCCCTCTGATCTTCTGGGACTGGAACCATTACATTTAAGCATACAAGTTTTTGTACTTCTAGACTTAGGGTCAATTATTTTTCCATGTGTACTTGATAACATAAATCTTGTGGAGGGGAGGAGAACTCTAGTCTTAAGCCCTCCGGAATCACCTGAGCACCCATTTCCTGTTGGATATGGCTGCCCATTCTGGAAAAAACCTGGATAGTCTTCCGCCCACGAGATCTCTGGCATCATTGGGAAGAGGATTTTTTGGCAATCTCCTTTCCCTTCCCTCTAACCAAATGAGCATAGTCCTGGATGTGTAAGTGGCTGCGATACTAGGTTTAAAAGACGCGGTCGCTTCCTCCCATGAAATTTTAAGAAATCTGTCATCTGCCTTTCGATCCATTGGGTCCTTTAACAGACCCATATCCTCAAAAGGGATGGAATATTTTCTTGATACTTTGTACAAAGAAGCATCCAGCTTTGGGGACCTATCCCATGTAGAGATCTCGGTTTCTTCAAAGGGATACTTGCGCTTTATCATCCTAGGTACATATTTTTTTTTTTGGATGTTTCTAACATTTGGCTTCTCCCCCTTCACAGCTCCGACCAGGAATAGGCTAATTTAATTCACGCCCGCCCAACTGTGTCCGGGATCCCTGTATGCGCATATGTACGTGCCCACGCACACCACAAGCCTGTATGCTGCGGCGCTCCAGTGGGAAATGAGCCACCTGCTATAAGTAACCCCCAGGGAGATCCAGAGACAAGGATATGAAGGGGGCGAGGAGCACAGTGTGCAGCCGCTCTGTTCTGGAGATTGATGCTGCAGAGCCTCCCAATAGACCCCACTAGGTCCTGGTAGCCGGGAGGCTCCTGCAGTTCACCTAAAGTTCTGGAGCAAAAGCTGCCAGGTCTCCTGCCTCTAAGGACAGGAAACCACACTGAGAGGAGAGGAGAGGAGTTCCTAATTTTTTTTTAAAATAGATTTCCTGTCCTTGGAGGCGGATCCTCCTCTCTCTGTGGGTGCTGTCATGGGAGAGGGAGAAATAAATATTGCAGTTAAAAGTATACAGTTAGGAATTTTTTTTTTTAATAACCAGTAGTCCCCCAACGTAACATATTGCTAACGTAATTCTTCAATTTAAAAAACGCATCAAAAACTAATTGAATCTGCATGGAAAGAACTAAAGAACTTGCAAATTTGCAGAAAACACTGAACCAAACTGAAGGAAAACTTAGCAAAAACTCAGCTTTTCAATGACAGAACTCACACGAGTTCTGCATCGCTTATGTGCCTAAAGAACCCTTAATGCAAGCCCACTCATCAGGCAATTATCTCGAAGAACCATTTGTTCCCAATAACTAACTGTTCATCACTGTTCAGGTAGTGAAAGCTACATTTACATGCAGCAATCATCTCTTCTGTAAAAGGAAGAGTGATCACTGCTACGATTGTGTGTTCCCATACAGAATCATTGTTACTGGGCAGCACAATCTTCTGCCCAGAAATTATGACAACAGGTGACAATTTTTACCCGATGAATGAACATCTGCACATTCATCGGGTGATCTGTGTCAACTTTTCAGTTAAGGAGCTTTTATAGAAATGATACTTCCTGATAATTGCTCTGATCCTTAAAGGGCATCTGTCAGAAGATTTGTACCTATAAAACTAACTGATCTGTTGCATGTGTACTTTGCAGCTAAAGGCATTTGTGTTGGTCCCATTTATTTCACTGCCTGGTCATGTCAGTCAAAGTGAAGAGGACGTGGCAGTTGCACAGAAAGCTGAGCTTTTAGCTGTAATGGAAATAGCCCCGTTGCTTCTTGAGGGAAATTTGCATATACTGGGCACATATGAACATGGGACCAACACAGATGCCTTCCGCTGCCAAGCACACATGCAACCGGTCAGCCAGTTTCATAGGTACAAATCTGCTGACAGATGCCCTTTAAGACCTTAAGAAGCAATTTCAATGATGTTCTAATGCGACCATTCTACACTGAACAAAAATATAAACGCAACACTTTCGGTTTTGTTCCCATTTTGCATGAGCTGAACTCAAAGATCTGAAACATTTTCTACATACACAAAAGACCCATTACTCTCAAATATTGTTCACAAATCTGCGTGAGCACTTCTCCTTTGCCGAGATAATCCATCCCACCTCACAGATGTGGCATATCAAGGTGCTGATTAGACAGCATGAATATTGCACAGGTGTGCCTTAGACTGCCCACAACAAAAGGTCACTCTGAAATGTGCAGTTTGATCACACAGCATAATGCCACAGATGTCGCAACGTTTGAAGGAGCATGCTAACTGCAGGAATGTCTCCCAAAGCTGTTTCCCGTGCAATGAATATTCATTTCTCTACCATAAGCCGTCTCAAAAGGAATTTCAGAGAATTTGGCAGTACATCCAACTGGCCTCACAACCGCAGACCACGTGTAACCACACCAGCCCAGGACCTCCACATCCAGCATGTTCACCTCCATGATCGTCTGAGACCAGCCACCCGGACAGCTGCAGCAACAATCGGTTTGCATAACCAAAGAATTTCTGCACAAACTGTCACAAACTGTCTCAGGGAAGCTCATCTGCATGCTCGTCATCCTCATCGGGGTCTGGACCTGACTGCAGTTCGTCGTCGTGACCGACTTGAGTGGGCAAATGCTCACATTCAATGGCGTCTGGCACGTTGGAGAGGCGTTCTGTTCACGGATAAGTCCCGGTTTTTACTGTTCAGGGCAGATGGCAGACAGAGTGTGTGGCGTCGTGTGGGTGAGCGGTTTGCTAAGGTCAACATTGTGGATCGAGTGGCCCATGGTGGTTATGGTATGGGCAGGCGTATGTTATGGACAACGAACACAGGTGCATTTTATTGATGGCATTTTGAAGACACAGAGATACCGTGAAGAGATCCTAAGGCCCATTGTGCCATTAATCCACGACCATCATCTCATGTTGCAGCATGATAATGCACGGCCCCATATTGCAAGGATCTGTACACAATTCCTGGAAGCTGAAATCATTCCAGTTCTTTCATGGCCAGCATACTCACCGGACATGTCACCCATTGAGCATGTTTGGGATGCTCTGGATCGGCGTATACAACATTGTGTTCCAGTTCCTGCCAATATTCTGCAACCTCGCACAGCTATTGAAGAGGAGTGGACCAACATTCCACAGGCCACAATCAACAACCTGATCAACTCTATGCAATAGAGATGTGTTGCACTGCGTGAGGCAAGTGGTGGCCACACCATATACTGACTGGTTTTTTGACCCCCCACCCCACTAAGGCAAAACTGTGCACATTTCTGAGTGGACTTTTATTGTGGGCAGTATAAGGCACACCAGTGCAATATTCATGCTGTCTAATCAGCACCTTGATATGCCACACCTGTGAGGTGGGATGGATTATCTTGGCAAAGGAGAAGTGCTCACTTACACAGATTTAGACAGATTTGTGAACAATATTTGAGAGTAATGGGTCTTTTGTGTATGTAGAAAATGTTTCAGATCTTTGAGTTCAGCTCATGCAAAATGGGAGAAAAACCGAGTGTTGGGTTTATATTTTTGTTCAGTGTATATTAGGTAAATCATATACACATTACAATTTTTTTTTTTAACTACTTACATTTTAGTACCAACCAGTTTCTGTTAAATTCCCCAAGTTAAAGGGCTCTATTCCAGGGACAGACTCTTAATAAGGCCACTGATAAAATGAAAACCTGACTACATAAACATACAATACACAAGGTGTAATGAAAAAAACTTGGATGAAACTTAGATAATAGAATCATACAAATGTGCTATTCTATCTGTTTAGAAGAAGGAAAAGGACATGAGTAATGATGTAATCACCCTCCTGTTGAAGAGGGGGGAGGTGGGCTGCTTTTGGGCTTCTTTTAGCCCAAGCCAGGACAAAGGCTCTCTCTCTTGGGAAGGCCTCAAACAGACACACTTGGGAGAGAAAGAGATGAACGGAGAAGATGGACCGAACAGCTCCCTGAAGGAAGAGAGGCCATGAAGAGAGGCAGAGCCCCACATGCCCCTGGAGATGGCTGAGTAACCCTTTCCCTCCAGCATTGCAGTACCCCTAATACCCCTGCCCTGATTTACCCCTATCATTTTTGGGCTAATTAAAATCTTTATATTATTCAATATATAGTGCTTTTTCTGTGGCTTAGTTTCTTTAAAAACCGCACTTTTATAATATGTTAATTACCTCGCTACCAGCAAGTAGGGCGGTTGCTTGCTGGTAGCCGCCGCATCCTCCTTTCAAAAAAACGCCCCCTCCTCCTGTTGATTGACAGGGCCAGCGAGCGCTCTCCTCCTCCGGCTGGCCCTGTCTGTGTTCCAAATATCGCGCCTGCGCCATACCGGTCTTCAGTCGGCGCAGGCGCACTGAGAGGAGGACGCTCGCTCGGTCACTCCGTCCTCAGTGCGCCTGCGCCGATGACGTCACATCTACACCCGGCGCAGGCGCACTGAGGAAGGAGCGGCCGAGCGAGCGTCCTCCTCTCAGTGCGCCTGCGCCGACTGAAGACCGGTATGGCGCAGGCGCGATATTTGGAACACAGACAGGGCCAGCCGGAGGAGGAGAGCGCTCGCTGGCCCTGTCAATCAACAGGAGGAGGGGGCGTTTTTTTGAAAGGAGGATGCGGCGGCTACCAGCAAGCAACCGCCCTACTTGCTGGTAGCGAGGTAATTAACATATTATAAAAGTGCGGTTTTTAAAGAAACTAAGCCACAGAAAAAGCACTATATATTGAATAATATAAAGATTTTAATTAGCCCAAAAATGATAGGGGTAAATCAGGGCAGGGGTATTAGGGGTACTGCAATGCTGGAGGGAAAGGGTTACTCAGCCATCTCCAGGGGCATGTGGGGCTCTGCCTCTCTTCATGGCCTCTCTTCCTTCAGGGAGCTGTTCGGTCCATCTTCCTTCATGGAGATGCTCCCATGTGTCTCTGTTTGAGGCCATCCCAAGCGAGCGAGCCTTTGTCCTGGCTCGGGCCCAAAAGCAGCCCACCTCCTCCCTCTTCAACAGGAGGGTGATGACATCATCGTGGGCATGGGATGGAATGCTTGCACTCAGAATTGCCAGTTGGCCACCTGAGGCTAGCTCAGGATATGTACAAAGGAATAAAAGGAATTCCTGCCCAAGGTGTAAATGAGAGCATCCCCCCAGATACACCATGGCATCACACACGCCCACGTCATAACAGAACTAGGCTGATATATTAGACATACAGTACAGACCAAAAGTTTGGACACACCTTCTCATTCAAAGAGTTTTCTTTATTTTCATGACTATGAAAATTGTAGATTCACACTGAAGGCATCAAAACTATGGCATCCACACATGTGGAATTATCAACATAACAAACAAGTGTGAAACAACTGAAAATATGTCATATTCTAGGTTCTTCAAAGTAGCCACCTTTTGCTTTGATTACTGCTTTGCACACTCTTGGCATTCTCTTGATGAGCTTCAAGAGGTAGTCCCCTGAAATGGTTTTTACTTCACAGGTGTGCCCTGTCAGGTTTAATAAGTGGGATTTCTTGCCTTATAAATGGGGTTGGGACCATCAGTGGGCGTTGAGGAGAAGTCAGGTGGATACACAGCTGATAGTCCTACTGAATAGACTGTTAGAATTTGTATTATAGCAAGAAAAAAGCAGCTAAGTAAAGAAAAACGAGTGGCCATCATTACTTTAAGAAATGAAGGTCAGTTAGTCAGCCGAAAAATTGGGAAAACGTTGAAAGTAAGGACTATTTGACCATGAAGTAGAGTGATGGGGTGCTGCGCCAGATTACCTGGCCTCCACAGTCACCAGACCTGAACCCAATCGAGATGGTTTGGGGTGAGCTGGACCGCAGAGTGAAGGCAAAAGGGCCAACAAGTGCTAAGCATCTCTGGGAACTCCTTCAAGACTGTTGGAAGACCATTTCAGGGGACTACCTCTTGAAGCTCATCAAGAGAATGCCAAGAGTGTGCAAAGCAGTAATCAAAGCAAAAGGTGGCTACTTTGAAGAACCTAGAATATGACATATTTTCAGTTGTTTCACACTTGTTTATGTATATAATTCCACATGTGTTAATTCATAGTTTTGATGCCTTCATAGTCATGAAAATAAAGAAAACTCTTTGAATGAGAAGGTGTGTCCAAACTTTTGGTCTGTACTGTATATATATATATATATATATATATATATATATATATATATATTCAAATATCACCCTTCTATCGACATGCATAGAGAATGCAGTTTTCAGTCATTGAATGTAAGTCAGCAGCTCTGAACTTAGAAATCTCTGGAATAGTGGTGGGTTATCTAACACAATACATGGAAGATAGCAGTTATTGCCTTATACTTTCAGTGCAGCAAAAGAGTATAATTTGTCTTTTTAACCGTTTACTGTTCTTTGTATTATTTTCATAAATGAAAGCTATTCACGTCATGGCAATTTATTTTTCAATGTACTGAGGTTTCAAGGAATTTTACAACAAACCTAAGACTTCTGCATTTGCAAAGTCATAATTTTATGTATCTGTCTCTCATTTAGAATAATTGACAGGGTGTTTTTGTTTTAGAAACGAATATCAGAAAACGGGTTATACAGTATAATGGGATTGTAATATGCTAAATCAAGTTTCTCATATTTATAATTACCAGAAAGATAACATTTTTTATATGTGGAACAGAATGGGTTAAAAAATTTAAGGGCATCTGTCAGCAGATTTGCACCTATGAAATTGGCAGCAGCTACCTGACACTGATTTCTACAGCTTAGTTTACTGTTCACAAAAATTCCTAGGTCCTTTTCTATGTCAGTATTACCCAGTGTTTTACCATTTAGTATGGACTAGTGACTTGCATTATTCCTTCCCATGTGCATAACCTTACATTTGTCAGTGTTAAACCTCATCTGCCACTTCTTTGCCCAAGCTTCCAATTCATCTAGATCCATTTGTAGCAGTATACTCTCCTCTTCCGTGTCAATTAATATACACAGTTTAGTGTCATCTGCAAAAATTGATGATATTTTACTGTGCAAGCCTTCTACAAGATCATTAATAAATATATTGAAGAGAATAGGGCCCAATACTTACCCCTGAGGTACCCCACTAGTAACAGTGACCCAATCTGAGTGTGTACCATTAATAACCACCCTCTGTTTTCTATCACTGAGCCAGTTACTTACCCACATACAGACGTTTTCTCCCAGTCCAAGCATTCTCATTTTATATACTAACCTTTTAACCGGTACAGTGTCAAATGCTTTGGAGAAGTCCAGAAATACGACATCCATTGATTACCTGCTGTCAAGTCTAGAACTTACATCCTAGATGTTAAAATTACCGGCCTATAGTTTCCAGGCTCTGTTTTTGGACCCTTTTTGAATATTGGCACCACATTTGCTATGCGCCAATATAGAGTCCTTAAATATCAGAAATATAGGTCTGGCTATGACATTACTTAATTCTCTTAGGATACGGGGGTGTATGCCATCTGGTCCTGGCGATTTGTCTATTTTAATCTTTTTAAGACGCCGCTGTACTTCTTCCTAGGTCAGACAGGGCACTTTAATAGAGAATTTAGTTTTACATTTTGCATTTCATCTGACAGTTTATTTTCTTCAGTGAATACAGTGGAGAAAAAAATATTTAATAGCTTTGCTTTCTCCTCATTGCTATCTGCAACTTCCCCCTCATTAATCTGTAGAGGGTCGACACCTTAAGATTTATACTTTTTGCAATTTATATAATTGAACAACATTTTAGGGTTAGTTTTGCTCTCTTTGGCAATTTACCTCTCGGTCTCTAGTTTGCTTTTATTTCTTTTTTACATATTCTATTTTTTTCCTTATAGTTTTTCAGTGCTTCCTCGCCACCCTCCTGTTTTAGTGATTTAAATGCTTTCTTTACAGTTCTATTTATCCACATTGTTTTTTTCTTGTTCCTTAACCTTTTATTCCCATAAGGTATGTACCTCTTACAATTAGATTTTAGGATGCTTTTAAAAATCCATTTTGTGGCTATATTTTTGATTTTTTAGGACTTTGTCCCAGTTAGTTAGGCCTATTGCCTCACTTAGTTCGCTAAATTTAGCTTTTCTGAAGTCTGGTATTTTTGTTCCTCCCTGAAGAAACAATTAGAAGGTTATTACTTTATGGTCACTATTTCCCAGGTGTCCCAAATTCTGCACATCTGTTGTTCTGTCAGGTCTATTGGTTAATACTAAGTCCAGTATCATCCCTCAAGTCGGGTTATGAACCAGTTGGGAAAGGTAATTTTATTTCGTTATTGCCAAGAACATGTTTCCTTTATGACATGTACAAGTTTCAGTTTCCCAGTCTAAATCTGGGTAGTTTAAGTCCCCCATAATAACCACCTCATTATGATTTGCCTTTTCTATCTCATTTAGTAGTAGATTTTCTGTGGACTCTGGAATATTAGGTGGTTTATAATAAACTCCTAATAGTAATTTATTATCGTTTTTGCCTCCATGTATTTCTACCCACAGTGACTCCACATGTTCATGTCCCTAACTTGAGATAAGTGACCAGAAGTTTATTATAGTTAGATATTGATAATTAGAAGTGAAATAGGGTGGTAGTTGTTTATAGATAGCTCATTTTTAGGCCTAGGTTCACAAACAAACTGCCGATCCGCAAAACATGCGCACTGGCTGTGTGCACCCCGCATCGCAGACCTATTGAGTTCAGTGTCCTATCTTTGTCCACAACATGCGGATCGCTGACCCATTGAAGTCAAGCCTGTGACATTACCCTGATCTCCTGAATGGGAAGGAAAAACTTGTTTAAAACAGACATCGTGCTCCAGATTTTTTAAATTTTGCAGATAGTCTCCATGGCCCTCCCATTATCCTATTTCCACTTCATGTGACAACTGCTCTATAAGTTCATCTGGAGAGACAAACTACCCCAGAACACCCTTATGTAGCCTGCCACTTCATGGATGAGTTGCTGTGGTTGCTGAATACATCCACTTTCCATTAATATCGCTCAACGGTTGACTATGGCATCTTGTCACAGGACCGGACCACGCTGATACTGAATAATCTCTTTAGAATGAGCCATTCTTTCAGAAATGTCTGTAAAGGCAGACTGCATGGCCAGGGGCTGGATTCTATACAGACAATAAAAAGTGAAATGGAAGTTCCAGCAGGTAAAATCTAATATAGGTTTATTTCTTCATTTAGAATGGAGTTACATTACAGCACAAAAAATCTGTTTTGACCTATACGGTCTAAGGGCTCATTCAGACGGCCGTATGCTGTCCGCAAAAATGCGGATCCGTTTTTGGTGGATAGTTCAGCATGTCCGCAAAAAAACGGATAGCTTTCAGTTTTTTTGCTGATCCATAGACTTCAATAGGGCCATGTCCTGATTTTCACTGACAAGTATAGGACATGTTTAATTTTTTTTGCTGAGCCGTGCAATGGAAGAAAAAGGGCCCCATGGAAGTGAATGGGACAGCATTGAATCCGCAAAAAAAACGGATCCGCATTTTTGCGGACAGCATACGGCCGTCTGAATGAGCGCTTAGTCATACAATGGACAACTGAAACAATCGAGGTGGTATATATGGGTTGAGATTTTGGAAGGGGGCAAGGCCTTTAAGAATCTTTACTCATGTGTTGTAAACAGGAGCTGTGAAACTCCTGTTTGAATTAACCCTTGAAGTAAGTATAGTATCATTAGGATCGAGCATGCTCATACCAGTTTATTCACTCATGTAATCGATAGGTACAGAATGTTCTTATTATGACTCAATGTTTCTTTATGGGGAAAAAACTGAATACAGGGTTAGTCCAGTCATTTTTAACTATTTTATTTTACTTTTTGTATAATACGTTACAATCGGATTGGTTATGTGGTTTTGGAAATCCATTGGTATAGTAAGGGTTAATTCAAACAGGAGTTTCACAGCTCCTGATTACAACTCATGTGTAAAGATTCTTAGAGGCCTTGCCCCCTTCCGAAATCTCAACCCATATATTACCACCTCGATTGTTTCAGTCCATTTTAAATAAAGAAATAAAACGATATTGAATTTTACCTGCTGAATCCTCCATTCCATTTTTTCTTTGTCTGTATTTGGGAGCCTGGACCGACTCCGGATCTGTGCGGGAGTGAAGGGGGAACTTTGCCACCGAGAGGGATATAGCCTATTTGACCACTGACCTGTAATAATCATGTTATAAAACCTTCACAAAAGGCAACATGATTAAAGGGGATTTGTCAGCTTACAGCACTAGGTAAGGGCAGAATATTATCATGACAGATCTGTGCTTATTGTAATTATTGAGATTATATTACCAATGCAAAATGTTGGGAAAAAGAAGTGAGGAAATGAGTGCGCTTTACTTACTTATACCAGTTCAAAGAATATTGGAAATGGATGCAGAAACCCTTGTGAGTCTGATTTACTATATCAACCAACAAGGTTATGAATTAGTATAATCAATGTAATCTTAGGGTGGCTCTACCTCCAAGTGAATGGTACCGGTGCTCGTATCGTGACTTTTTGCCCTCTCAGTCACTAGTAACTATATAAACAATATTTCTTAGATAGGCACTCGGACATGCAGCACAAGGTTATGAATTAGGGTACTTTCACACTTGCGGCAGTACAGATCCGAAAGGCTGTTCACCCTGTCGGATCCGTCCTTCCGCTATTTCGCCGTGCCACCGCTCACTATAATGGGGACGGGACGGAGCTCCGGCGCAGTACAGCAGTTCGCGGTAACAGGCCGCCGGACTAAAAAGTCGGACATGCAGGACTTTTAGTCCGGCGGCCTTTCGCCGTGCACTGCCGTGCTGTGCCGGAGCTCCGCCCCCCTTCCCCATTATAATCAATGGGGACGGAGCGGCGGCACGGCGAAATAGCGGAAGGACGGATCCAACATGGTGAACAGCCTGTCGGATCCGTCCTGCCGCAAGTGTGAAAGTACCCTTAAACAAAATTAAAATATGAAAAATGCTGAATAGGTTGAAGGGCAATAGTTTTCTGGTCTTACATAAATAAAGCATAGTCAATGTATAAAAGAAAAGCAAAATAATGTATCTCCAATATACAGGACATGCTATGGAGATATTCTTGAGCTCCTGGCTATCCTCGTCCCTTTGCCGCTGATTGCAATAGGAAGATGTGAATTAGTGGCAGGGGGTGGGATGTGCCAGGAGCTAATGACTATGAGGACCACATCGTTCAGCTCACAGTGGAGTTGCTCAATACAGATTTTAGAAAAACAACTGGGTCAGTTTGAGAAAGTAACCCTGCATTTTACTCAGAGTCTTTTTCACCAGTCTAAACCTACCTATGCTATTGGGCATCTATATTCAGGAGAGCAGACCCTGCACATATGGTGTGCTGCTCCGAGTCACCTCTACTGTATGTGCATCCAGCAACCACTGAGAGGAGGAGCACGTACACCTATATGTACCTCCTAATCAAGGTCGCCTGTTTGATAGGAGGGGTAAAAGTGCACAAGAATGCTACTCCCAGGATAAAATAGAAGCACATTCACACCTGAAAGTGCCACTCCTTCATGACTAATCAAAAATACAAAGATACAAAACATCCAGCATGATATGATAGTAAATATGCAGAAATGCATGGCTACATTTGCATTTACGAAATTTTGCTATGCATAAGTATGCCTAAATGAATTAAGCACTTGGACAGCAGTGAATAATTTTGAACAGAACCAGTTTTACTCCAACAATTACCTGATCTACATCAAAGTTTGCGTAGTAAACAGTGTATGAAAATGTAATGGAATAACAAAATTTCAAAAAGTCTGGTTTAAAAGTCTTACTTGAACATGGCCCAGTACTGTTAAAAGTGCTTCAGGCATCTGCTTTTGCGTTTGTGAACGGTCATATTTTCCCGTTGCAAAAACCAGCAGAAGTCCCCCATCATGTTGGGATTCCAGCGGCCTTGACACCTGTTCTCCATTGTAGAAATATCTTTATGGAACCACTCTCCATGTTCATCACTTACGTGTCCAAATTGGGTGGGAAAAAGTCAAGACGGGAATGTAAGAAATGCACTTTCAATGACATTCGGCAGCCAAGTTGTTCATATGCTGTTAGCATGTTGTCTACTAATTCAGCATAGTTTGCAGCTCGTCTGTTCCCAAGGAAATTCTGCACTTCTAGCACAAATGCATCCCAAGCTGCAAGACGCACTCGCTTTGTCAGATTCAAGCGCTGATCACAAGTAGTGTATTTGCCACATATGTAGCAGAAATTTTCTGGATCGTTAACAAATTTGCGTTTATCCATCTTAAGTTTCAAAACTGATAGCACTATAACAGATCACTTTATCAAAATCTGTCCAGCTTGCCTATATACATACTTACTGCTGATATCAGCCTAAGTGCGTCCGAACAGGTCTGGACATGTCCATTGGAATATCTCCAATATAATGCATTAATATTATAACTGAATAGGCTTTGTATGCATAACTTAACCCTTTAAGGACCTCCATACATGTACGGCGGAAGTCCAGTCCCCAAACATGGCGCCCGCTTGCACATGCAGCGGGCGCTATAGCCGACGTTTTTCTGCTATTTTAAATAGCATACATTTTCCCTTTTAG
The DNA here is from genome assembly GCF_905171765.1 of Bufo bufo. Lineage (NCBI taxonomy): Eukaryota > Metazoa > Chordata > Amphibia > Anura > Bufonidae > Bufo > Bufo bufo. The sequence continues at coordinate 493,317,647 of NC_053389.1, forward strand.
ATGCTGTGGTTAAATGTGACCACGATATCTGCGCAGTCAGGAAGCGGAAGTTGCGCACTTCTGCTCCGGTAACAGTGTTCCACGATTGAGATCGGGAACCTGTTACATTGATCTAATAGGCTGAAGCCTCAAGCAGGCTTCGGTGCCTATTAGATGACTATACAAATACAGGCCACTAGGTGGCAGCATTGTATTGGTATAGTGCAAATGAAGTGTTCAATGGTGTCTATATAGACATCAATGAACACAATAGGCAATCTAATGATTGTCAGTTATTGTCACCTAAGGTGACTTAAAAAAAAAAAAAAGCAAAGAAAAAAAGTTAAAAAAAGTTTTGCAAATATAAAAAAATTATAATAAATAAATAAAAAGTTCAAATCACCCCCCTTTCCTTAAAATAAAAATACTACATAAAAGAAATTAACATCATGGGCATCGCCGTGTGCGAAAATGCCCATACTATTGAAATATAACAATATTAATGGCATATGGCAAATGGCGTAACGGGAAAAAAAAACTGACAATTTGCCATTTTTTGTCATTTCAAAGTCGCACACAAATTGGTATCACTGAAAAGAACAGATCGTCCCGCAAAAAATTAGCCCTCACACAGCCCCGTACACATAACTACAAAAAAGTTATAGGGGTAAGAATACGGTTATTAAAAAAAAAAGTTTTCCTCAAGGGTATTAAAACACAAGAAAAATTATACAAGTGTGGTATCGTTGTAACATGGAGAATCAAGATAACAGGTCAATTTTACCGTATAGTGTACAGTGTAAAAAAATAAAATCTTTTATCAGAATTGCGTTTTTTCCCAATTGTGCCCCATTTGGAATTTTTTTTACGGCTTCCTACTACATGGTATGCAACCATAAATGGTGCCATTAGAAAATACAACTTGTCCCTCAAAAAATAAGCCCTCATAAGGCTATGTGAATGGAAAAATACAAAAGTTAGGACTATGGGAAGGCGGGGAGTGAAAAACGAAAATGCAAAAATGGAAAATACCAGGGTCCTTAATGGGTTAAAATCTAGACGTGTCAGGCAAATTCCAAGTTCATATTTGGAATCAGCGCATCACATGTTTTTCTCTCAGTAGCAAAATCATTGTTGCGCGGTGTAGTAAACAGGGCTGTGGAGTCGGAGGCAATTTTGGGTACCTGGAGTCGGAGTCGGCAAAAAATGAACTGACTCCGACTCCTACTATATTTAAATTGAAAAAAAAAAAAGTTTAAATGTCCCAATTCATAAAAAGTTATAATTAATTACCGTATTTTTCGCCCTATAAGACGCACCTGTCCATAAGACGCACCTAGGTTTTTGAGAAGGAAAATAAGAAAAAAAATATTTTGAACCAAAAGGTGTGCTTTTGGTGGGTTTTGAACTAATGGTGGTCTGTGGATGACACTATTATGGGGGCATCTGTGGGTGGCACTGTTATGGGGGCATCTGTGGGTGGCACTGTTATGGGGGTATCTGTGGGTGGCACTGTTATGAGGGCATATGTGGATGGCACTGTTATGGGGGATCATTGTGGGGGCATCTGTGGACTGCACGGTTATGGGGGCATCTGTGGATGACACATATATAGCATCTTATCTTATGTGTCATCCACAGACCCCCCCCCCCCCCCATAAAAGTGTCCCTGTGTAGTGAATGGGGGCCGGCATCTGTTTCTGTAATGGCAGCGAGGCCCGGTGCCTGCTTCATTCATAAAGTGGGCGGAGCAGGCGCGTAACGTAGTAAGCTACGCTACGAGCGCCCGCCCGGCCTCCTGACTGCCAAGAAGTTAGTAGTAAGTAGTACAGCGCTAGATTTAAGATGATTGGAATACTTTAACAATGCCCACAAGTTAGATATGATTACCGTATACTACAGTGAGCGGGGCCCGGTGTAGTAGAATACAGTGACTGCACCGGGCCCCGCTGCCATTACAGAAACAGATGCCGGCCCCCAGCCCTCCTCCCTCTCAGCCTATTCACCGGACGGTCGCAGAATTCGCCCGATAAGACACACTGCTATTTTTCCCCCACTTTTGCGAAAAATACGGTACTTCTCTACTGTAAGAATAAAGGCCAATGCATGCAGTGCGTCACGTTACCGCAAAACGAACACGTTAAGTGACCATGAAGAAGCATGCTTTTCATATGCTTCACTATATGGCACGCAACGCACAGTTAAGGAGTGCCAATACTTACAGTATACTTTCCATTGTGTTGTGTTCCGCTGTTACAGGCCCATGGTTAACCTAGCCTCTCACTGATAACTGATTAAGTAAATATGTTTTTTGCAGGACTAGACACTTGTATAAGATAAGGGAATGGATAATCAATAGTTCAAGACTGAAGCTGTAAACCATTTGAAAAACAGCTGTCATTCAGCTAAGGATATAAAAACGTGTAAACTCTGATTGTTAGCTTAAACTTTAAACATGACTATGGGATTCTACTAGGGAAATCATGTTTTAAAATAAATGCCCCTTCCCCTGCCCCTTCCTGGATCCTCCCACTGCCCTATCTTCAGCAGAAGATCAGCACACAAAGGAGAAGGCAGCAGCTTCCTAGCCAGTAGTTCTGTGGTAATGACATGTATGTTGCCTTTCTTTCCTTCAAGGAATGTATAAAATACATTCGCATATTAAATACAGAGGAGTCGGAGTGTCTGAGTCGGAAGTACCAGAAACTGAGGAGTCGGAAGTACCAGAAACTGAGGAGTCGGAGTCTAAGTCGAACCATTTATCTACCGACTCCACAGCCCTGGTAGTAAACCATAAAAATGATGACAGATTCCCTTTAAACGACATCAGTCAGTAGATTTGTACCTATGAAACTGACTGACCTGTTGAAAGTGCAGATGCAGAGAGAGCAGAGGCTCTAGGTGTAACGGCAACACTCCCATTGCTCCTAGAGGCTGATTTGCATATATTAAAACTTTATTTTTATTTTTTCACAGCAATGTGGGCACAAACAGCAATGCCCCCATCTTAGACAATGGGGGCATATCGTTAGGATATATCGAGAACGCAGCAGGGAAAGTGGTGTCTGGAGGACTCTGGTCTGGCCACCACCAAGCACTCTCCCCATAGAAGTGAATGGGAACGCACCACACATGACCGGCCACCGTTTCCCTTCACTTCTATGGGCCTGACGGAAATAGCAGAGCCAGCGTTGTGCTATTTTCGAAGGACCCATTGAAATGAATGGAGGGCAGCGTTTACAAGATAGTTGCCAGTCCCACCTATCAGATAATAGGGACATATCCTAACAATATGTCCCCAATGTCAGAGATGGGAATCCCCCTTTAACTAGACTTGTTAACTAAACTAGTTGTGTTAAGCTGACTCCTTCAATTGCATTTCAATGGCTTTCGTTTTGGGATATCTTGATGAGTTAAGAAATTTGAGTCAAGAGTTTGAGTGTTAGTGCTCATGCACAAGACAGAATGTATTTTACGGTCCGCAAAAAATATGGATGACATCCGTGTGCATTCCATATTTTGCGGAACGGAACAGCTGGCCCTTCATAGAACAGTACTATCCTTGTCCGTAATGCGGACAATAATAGGACATGTTCTATTTTTTTGCGGAAAGGAAATACGGACATACGGAAACGGAATACACACAGAGTAACTTCCGTTTTTTTTTTTTCCGAACCCTTTAAAGTGAATGGTTCCGCATACGATCCACAAAAAAAACGTTATGGACATGGAAAGAAAATATGTTCGTGTGCATGAGCCCTTAGGCTACTTTCACATCGGTGTTTTCATTTCCAGTTTAGAGATCTGGCAGAGGGTTTAAAAACCGGAGGAAAACGCTTTAGTTTTGTCCCCATTCATTGTCAGTTAGGAAAAAAAACAAAAGAGTGCACCAGAAAGCAAATTTCAATGTTTTGTTCACTGAGCCACTTCATTTCGGTTTTGACTTGTGATATGGTGCTCCATCTTGTTGGAAAAAGCATTGTTCATCACCAAATTACTCAATTGTGAGTGAGCCTACTTTGTTGGATGAGAAGCAACCCCACACATGAATGGATGCTTTACTGTTGGAATGACACAGGACTCATGATAGTGTTCACCTTTCCCTCTCTGGACAATCATTTTTCCAGATGTCCCAAACAATCTACTAAAAATAACTTTGCCCCAGTTCTCTGAACTCCAATCCCTGTAGAATGTCAGTCTGTCCTTGATGTTTTTCTTCGAGAGAAGTGGCTCCTTTGCTGCCCTTCTTTACACCAGGCCATTCTCCAAAAGCCATTACCTCACTGTGCATGCAGATGCACCCACACCTGTTTGCTGCTGTTCCTGAGCAAGCTCTGCACTGGTGGCGACTCGAGCCTGTAACTGAATCCACCTTAGGAGATTATTCTATCACTTGCTATACCTTCTTGGGGGCCCTTAAGCCTTATTCACAGTAACTGAACATGTCTCATTGAAGTTCTTGAAGATCTGATAAATGGTTGATAAATGTGCAATCTTACAAGCAGTGATCACCTTGCCTGTGAAGTCCTTTTTATGCAAAGCAATGATGACTGCATGGTTAACAGAAGACTATGATTTCACGCACCACCAACCAACCTTAAAAGCAACCAGCCCTAATTCAATCAACATGACAGATATCAGCTGCCTTGTCCTCAGTAACTTTCTTCTGAGATAACAAGATCACCGAAATTATGTTAGCAAGTCATTTTGTGACAGGGTTGAAATCCAGTGGAAATGGGTTTTTTGTTGTTCAGTAAATTTTCATAGCAATTAATGATTTTGATGAATTAGTTTCATCTGATCACTCTTCATATTCTAGAGTTAAAGGGGTTTTCGAGACCCCTTTCCTCTGGATAGGCCATCAGTATCTGATAGGTGGGGCAACTGGGACCCATCATGGATGCGGACCCATTCACTTGAATGGGTCCGCAATCACGGAGATGCGTAACGGAAGCACGGATCAGAACCCCACGGAAGCACTACGGAGTCTCGATCTGTCTCAGCCACCGCACAGATGTTGCCCGTGCATTGGGCACCGCAAACTGCGGTCCCCAATGCACAGAACGGATGCACAACGTTAGTATGCAAGAGGCCTAAGTGCTGCAGCCTTCTCGCAGATTACCAAACACAGCACCGTCCATTGTACAGTGGTTGTGTGTGGTATCGCAGCTCAGGCCCATTCACATGAGCTGCACCTAGGACATGCGACCGATGAACTTGACGTCCCTGACCTAAGGAAAGCTATAAGAAGTTGAGAACACGATTGTACAATAATTTAGATTAACTTATATAAAACAAGAAAAACTGTCAGTGGAGGAGGGGAGTGAATTCTACATAACATCAAAAACTGGAGGACAAAACCATCCTAAAGATGCCAATACACCATCAGTACCTGTCAACCGACAGCTACCACTTCCACATCCTCCCGACACATACACTCTTGGCCGAACATCTAAGTGTCAGAAACCTTTGGTGGCGGCCTATATACCAGGGAGCCTTTAGTTTTCCACACATATTAGATTGACTGCAGGTTTGACTGACAATACTATGTATGGGGATCGCAAAGGGGTATTCCCATCTGGGACACTGATGGAATATCACTAGGATAGGGAGTTCCAAAAAGCATCTGTCCCACAGCGGTAAAAGGGGAGGTGAGCGGTGAATGCATAATCTGCTCTCCTTTAGTTTTCTAGATAGAAACAGGTCCCAGAGGGGGGACCCACACCTCTCCGACACTGGTGTCATATCTTAGCGATATGCCATCAATGTCTGAGTTAATACAATCATCTCATCAGACAGAGTTGAAGTTTGCTTGAGGGATGAGGGGAAAAAAATAAAACATCAGAGAGTGTATATTTTTATTGATCTGTGACAAGTAAACATTGTACATGCACTATGTTGTGTACATTACTCTGTATACAAGAAATGAAAGGTTCATGACTGTGCAACGTAGAAAAGTCAGATGGAATATCTAGAGTTAAAAAGACGTAACTGCATATTTCATATATCAATTTACACACATATCAGAATACAACTGCTACCCAACTAGTAGCAAACACATAAGAAATGATGATACATAAAACTTCTTACATTTTTAGGTCCTACTAAAATCTCCAGAAACAAATGCTATGCCTGTTGCCTTAACATTTGTAAGGGAAAAGTACCTAAATGCGCTATATATATATATATATATATATATATATATATATATATACATATATATATATATATATACATATACATATATATACATACATACATACATATACACAGTCGAGCTAAACTTTATGGTTAAGTAAAGAATGGCAAAAAAAATAAGTAACTTTTCAATAGATTCCAATGGCTTTTGTCCGAGTCAGATATGTCTACACTGGGGTATTGGTCTGGAAATCTACAGTTTCACCAGACTCAGATAATAACTTCAACCACTTCTTCTACAAACAGATAGTTTTGTATTGAAATATAACAAAATAAAAGAAAAACAGTAAAATGTGTCAAATTATAATTTGGCCGACAACTATCACTTCAGATGAGTGTGATGGGAGTTAGTAGGCAATGAGGCATGTAATTGTCAGACACCTCTCTTGGTGAAAATCTAACAGGTAACAATCAAAATTTTCCATTTCTCGTTAGTATAGTGGTATGGTCTAGCTGTCCTCGCAGTCATTAGATTGTCAGCAGATTCTGTCAAAATCCATGTCACCCGCCAACACGAATTGAAAGTCTATAGCCAGCTATGGTGAACAAATGATGTGTGATTAGGTGACACAAATCTGAAAATGAATAAACTAATGAATTGAACTCTCAGTAAAAAAGAAATGTAAGTACCACAATGTCGCAGATTTTCATAGGCAGAGCTACAATACAGATAAGCTATGTACTCACATCTAGTACAAGACACGTTAAAAAAAAATACAAAGAATTGGCACCCGCAACTGTACTAAGTGTTCAAATAGCATATTATTTCTAGTTTCTATTCTTGCGTAAAGAGTATTTACCTCTATATTAAGCGATGACTTATTGCTGGGATAGGTGGGGGTCCAAGAGCCTGAAGCCTTAGCAATCAGCAGAATGAAGGGGCCACTAGCCACAATAAACACTGGGGCTCTCTCAATGATTTTCCATATCCACCTGCTATGTAAGGAATGCAGCATGGTTCTATCCAGTATTCATTTAATGCACTGGATTCCATGAATAATCTTATAGAAATCAGTTGGGCCATTTCTAGTATTAGATTCCCTCCAAGGTATCTGTACCATGCTGGAGGGAAAACTACAATAGATGGCCAGATACATGTGAACCTAGCTTTAGAAATATTTAATAAAAGAGGGCTAGGACACGGACTTTGCCTTAAAATCTAAATCATAGACAGGAATATTTGCTCCGTTTCAACCAGCATTTCAATATCTGTTTAAAAAAAAAATAGAAAAAGTGCGGTCATGTGAATGGAGATGCCTTTAAGATATTTTCATGAAGCTCAGTTGATATTCTTTGCATACTTCATGTAGGTTTAGGCAGGTATACACTATGTGCTCTGTACAGAAATGTCACTAGTATTTTAATGTAAGGTAAAAGCACAGTAAGTACATAGCAGATTTTCAGGAAATCTATTTATGAAGTGTGTATTATTACAGCACATCATGGTGGAATCTTAAAGGGTAGCTGTCAGGTTTCCATCAAAAAATCAATTTTAGCATATGTTACTTCGGCAGCAGTATTATGTATAAAGCAATCTTTAGTTTCTTCACATACCACTGTTTTCCTTGAGGTTTTCTCTTAGTTACGGCTGTTTAAACATTTACAATATGAGGACCTTTTCAAGATGGCTCCTCTGCCAGTTCTCTGAAGCCAAAACTGCTTTCCCTCACTTCCCATACACACTTGCTGTAGCCAGCAGCTCCCTGCCAGCCAATCAGATTGGATTACTGAGAGACACGCTTCCTCACTCTGAAGCCTAATACAGGCATGCAGTGTGATGGCCCCTCTGTCTTCTGTTCATACTAAAAGGAAGACAGACAAGCCCTAGCAACTGTCTTTTAAGGGAGCAGTGGAAAGGGACAGAGGACATTAATGAAAGCTGTTATTATAAGGTAATTACAGATCTTTTGACAATCATTGACAGACTAACTCAGGTATACAGTACATGCCTAGCTATAATAAACTAGCAAATAAAAATAAAAATCTGACAGTTACCCTTTAAATGTAGAAAATAAACTCAATGGGCCTCATTCATCAAAATTGCAATAGTAACCAATTACGGTTTATTTTTCTAGTGTGGTTAAAGAAATGTTGAGCTCTGATTGGTTGCCTTGCATTACAATAACAGTTTTTCCCAATAAGGCACAATGGACCTACCTAGCATATATTTGGAATATAAAACGTTAACCATATATTTAACATACAACTCTTACTATTTTATTAACCTCAGCTTTTCAGGGGGATAAACTGGGCAAAGTTCATGCAACATTTTGGCTGTACTATATAAATTAATGTCATGATCTGTACTGTAACCAATCCCAACGGACCCAACTGATTTATAATGTATAGAATAGAGCAGCATGCTTTTCATGTTATAAAACAGCAAAGGAAACGTGATGGAAAGGAACCAAAGTGTGAGCAGGATGTATATTACATTTGAAATAATCCCATGTATATGGTTATGGATTACTACAATCATATAATCTTTGATTGTATGGGAACAGTTTTCCAACACAATCCTAGCAAACCTCTGCGTGCAAAGACCAACATCCCTATTATCAACATGTTTAGGAACAGCCACCATTATTACAGCTTAACCATCATGTCTTAAAGAGTAACTAAACTTTTCTTAAACCTTCCTTTACAATGTTCTAAATAGCCTAAAATACTTAGTAACACAGTTTTCCTGCTCAAACAGGCACCAAAATTCCTGGGTGCCATCTAGTCTTAAAATCATTATTTTAGTACAGCGCTGACATGTCAGCGCTGTACTGGTGTACGGATTTCACGGATCGCTGCTCCTGCCTGTGCACCCCTTAAGTTTGGCTAAACTCTGGCACAGCTCATCAGTACCCTGTACCCTATGCTATACTAGGATTTAGCCAAGCGGAGCGGGTTCCTGCCTGAGAACACTCTACTCAGCTCAAGGCTGTCTATAGCACATCGGGACAGAAGTAGCAATGAGCTAAGTGGAGCCCACTGTGAAATCAGTACAGCGCTGACATGTCAGCGCTGTACTAGAATAATCATTTAAAGAGGCAATAGCACCCAGGACTTTGGGAGACTATCTGAGAAGGAAAACAGTATTACTGCTTAATGTAGTATATTACAAAAACATTTTAGGCAATTTAGAACATTTTAAAGGAAGGTTTAAGAAAGTTTTATTTACTCTTTAAAGAGTCATCCTTGTTTTCATGGCCGAGATGGAAATTACCAAAGTAACCTCCTGTCAGGAGGAGAGCGACTCAAATGGCTTATCGGCCGGCGCTGTGCCGTTTCCAGTACATTTGAACTATGCTGTTTTTGTAACTCCCAAGTGAAAGGCTGACATGGGGATTACCCATTAAATGTGATTAAGAGAAGCAGCCATAAAAATACATCATGGCCAACCCAACCTATAATGGCAGAAGAATTTAGAGCTCAATTCAGAAGGAAGGTCTCTTTATAATACCAATGGCAATGGCTCCAGATTAAGGAATATAATCTTAGAGTCTACTAAAGAGCTTACAAGATAATGCCCACAAGGGTAAAATCCGAGGTGAAAATCCAAGGCATAAATTTGACATGTTTTGGATTTAAAATATGCACCACACCTCAATTTCTTCATGGAAATGTTGGAACAGCATGTGGATGGAATAAAAAAAAAAATCTTATGAAATTTGCGGCTACTGTTAAAGCTGTGGATTTTCCTCCCACAATTCCGCAGCAGAAAAGCTGCCTATGTGCCCCATGTGAACATATCCAAAAAGATGGGATATGTGAGCTCCTTTTTTTTTTAGGAAACTCTGTCCTCTTATTTTGCTTGCATTTTCCAGTCACTGACCTTAGACATGCATTGATGTCTTGTCTTATAATAAAGTATATATATATCGTGTTACAGTTGAGTGGTGGTTCCTTTAAATAGATAATAAAGCAACAGTTCTCTAAATAACCATCTAAAATAAAACTTCAATGTTCTAGAATCTAGAAAAACAGTCTAAAAGACAAGTTCTTCTGATCATTTGTCGACACAGAGCTGTTCCATGTAGAACAAGAGAAGACCAGACAACTCCATTAAGTAAAGTGCTTATCCGCATTGTACAATACGTAATAGTTTTGCTAACTCAGCAGCGAGCTGCAGTTCTATGTGGTGATTTGGGGAATAATCATGTTAATACTTGAGCTGAGACACAGGAAAAAGGAGCAGTAGATATACGGTATGTTTGGCCATAAAATATGGCAGCGTATATGGAATCAGATTGTGTGGTTAAAGTAGAAGCACAGCATCAACATATTTCCTGAACCGCAATGTTGACGCCTGCTTTTAGAAAATTACTAATTCTTTACCAGTTTCAGGTTTTATTATAGACAAGAAGCTTTTTCTTTCCAATGCTCAATTACAATGTTTCCTGCAAAAATGCAAACGACAGGTTTATTTTCCCCCCCAAGAAACCAGTGTATTATTTCTCACTAAGACCTACATCGCTTCAATAAGAATCACTCGAAGGTCTCTGTATCCGTATTTTGGTCTGCAAACCAGGAATCTACAAAATATGGCTACTTTCCGTGTACGCTTCGTATTTTTCTCATTCCCATCCATAAATATTGCCACTTTTGTCTGCAGCACAGACCAGAATAGGACATTTTCTATAATTTTCAGAATGGCCACTCAGATCCGTAAAAATACAGATGTGTGCATGGCCCCATAGAAATGAACGGGTCAATGTGCTATCCGCAAAAAAAATTGGCAGCACACGGATGAAAAACACAGTCCTATGCATGAGGCCTTATGGGGACTTTCTTCTTGAACCACTAACTCCTACCACACTTCCCTTAGATACTCACAGGCCCAAGTTTTCTGGAAGGCACTGAAGGTGAACACTTCCTTTACTGCCTCCAACATTTCTAATTCTTCCCTGCACACGGAAAGTCAAGTATCTGCTTCATTTATACAGAATCATTGTAACTTCTACAGTTTAATATAGCACAGTGCAGTCTATAGACATATCTCATTTTTCTTTTCCTTTTCACCCTAAAAGCAATGGAATTGCATGCAGAATCTGCAGCTGTTAAGGCTTATGTTCACCTTTGAACACCATGTTACCGGTTATATATAGATATACTTTCCATGACAGGTGAGTAACTCTGCAAATACATTACGTGACTTATCTTGCACTAATCATGAGCTATACACCCTGTTCTGACCTGAGCTGCATTCACAACTCTGGTGATTATTACTGGAAAGTCAACAAGCTTATTGTCAGACACATCCCAACGGCTACTTTCACACTCGCGTTTTGGGCGTATCAGTCATGGATCTGCAAAAACGGATCTGTTACAATAATACAACCGCATGCATCCGCCATGAATGGATCCGGTTGTATTATGTCTTATATAGCCAAGACGGATCCGTCATGGATCTGCAAAAACGGATCCGTTACAATAATACAACCGCATGCATCCGTCATGAATGGATCCGGTTGTATTATGTCTTATATAGCCAAGACGGATCCGTCATGAACACCATTGAAAGTCAATAGGGGACGGATCAGTTTTCTATTGTGACAGATTGTGTCAGAGAAAACGGATCCGTCCCCATTGACTTACATTGTGTGCCAGGACGGATCCGTTTGGCTCAGTTTCGTCAGACGGTGTCCGCCTCCAGAGCGGAATGGAGACTGATCGGAGGCAAACTGAGGCATTCTGAGCGGATCCTTTTCCATTCAGAATGCATTAGGGCAAAACTGATCCGTTTTGGACCGCTTGTGAGAGCCGTTTGTCGGATCTCACAAACGGAAAGCCAAAACGCCAGTGTGAAAGTAGCCTTAGCTGAGACACTCTAAGGCCTAGTTCACACGAACGTGTGTGATCCGTGGCCGTATTGCAGCCCGCAATACACAGCCACAGTTCCGTGTGCATTCCGCATCACGGATGCGGACCCATTCACTTCAATGGGTCCGGAATTGCGGAACGGCCGCACGGAACGGGACCCCTCGGAAGCACTACGGAGTGCTTCCGTGGGGTTGCGTCCCGTACTTCCGTTCCGCAAAAAGATAGAACATGTCCTATCTTTTTGCAGAACGGGTGGATTGCGGACCCATTAAAGTGAATGGGTCGGCGATCCGATGCGGCTGACCTACGGCCGCCGATCGTGCATTGCGGCCCGCGTGTGAACTCGGCCTAACTGAGACAGTTTCCCCATTAGCAGTTTATGTTATAGTGCTTGGTGCAGCTCTGTGGAATAATACAGGGTGTAAATTACTGTATGATCTATCTTTTATACAAATAAAAGGGATTTTCTCACCAACAATGTAAGTGACAAAATTATTGCCATTATGTTTCTGGTGTGCCCTACATGCTGACACCATTTTTAGGCTACTTTCACACTCGCGTTGTTAATTCCGGTATTGAATTAATCAGATCCGTTTCGATTTTGCACATCAGGATGCATCCGTTCTGTTAGGTTGCGGTTGTGTGAAATCAAAATGGATCCGTCACTAAATACATTGAAAGTCAATGATGGATCTGTTTTTTTAGGCTCCATTTTTTCCCCGTCTTTATGACAGCTTTCAGTGGTTTTGTGTCCGGTCACAAAACTGAATGCTGTCGGAACGCAAGACATCCTGATGCGTCCTTAATGGATCCCTTTCCATTCAGAATGCATGAGGACTAAACGGAACAGTTTTTTCCTCGGTATTGAGATCCTCTGTCGGATCTCAATACCAGAAAACAGCAATGCAAGTGTGAAACAGACCTTATGTCGGTATTCTTTTTTCCCCCATCATCAGTCATTCCTTGGTGGGCCAAGATGCATCTTGTCTTCAAAATTGGGACCACATACGGTACCTGCATCTACATGACAGATGTGCTTGACTGCTGTAAAGCATTAAGCATGTAACCCTTTACTATTTTCTCTGCACATGTTCTATGTGAGAATGCAAGTAAGGCCTCCTGCACGCCAACATATCAGTGTTGCAATCTGCAAAATATGAATGCGGTGTGTGTATCCCGCAATTTTTATGGGGCCCACTATAAAAAATCCTATTCTTGTTCGCAAAATGGACAAAAATTAGGACAGGTTCTATAATTTGTGGCAGTGCCGCATGGATGACATCCACCCATGTGCTGTCCTACGGTCCCATAGAAATGAATGAGTCCACGTGCAATCCACATAAAAATGCAGATCGGACACAGACCAAAAATACAGTCATGTGCATGAGGCCTTAGTCTGGTGGGCAACCTATAAATGGGGCAAAAACAGCTTTTTGTATATTTGTTAAAGGGGTTGTCCCATTATGAGAACTTATTCTCTATTCACAGGATAAGGCCTCTTGCACACGACCGTATGGCTTTTTCAGTATTTTGCGGTCCACAAAAAACGGATCCGCAAAAAATACGGATGACATCTGTGTGCATTCCATTTTTTGCGGAACGGAACAGCTGGCCCCTGATAGAACAGTACTATCCTTGTCCGTTATGCGGACAATAATAGGACATGTTCTATCTTTGAACGGAACGGAAAAACGGAAACGGAAGGCATACAGAGTACCTTTCGGTTTTTTTTTTGCGGATCTATTGAAATGAATGGTTCTATATACGGTCCGTATACGGAACGCAAAAAACGGAATGTAAACAGAAAAGAAAAACGTTTGTGTGCAAGAGGCCTAAAGGATAAGTATCTGATCTGTGGGAGTTCAGGGGAACCGCTTCTAATCACAAAAATGAGTTGCTGGAGTCGCTGAATAGCACAATGGTCACACATGCTTCCTGTAGCTCCATTCAACTCTATGGGACTGCCAAACAGAGTCAGAATGCAGTGCATACATAGTTGAATTAAAGGGCTTATTCACCCTCTTCTTACTGATGATATATCCTTTGGATTGAACAATGACATCAGTATCTGATCGACGGGGATCTGACAATCGTGATCCCCCCCCCTGTTTCCACCAGGGTTTCGTAGCTGCAAGGCCGATCATTTGGGTTTGTGTGAACCGTACAGAAAGCGTTGCACCTGGATGATGATTCAGACATCAGGATAATACACATCTCCCAGGAACGTCAACCACATTCCACTAATCCTAGAGAAAATAATACGCTGTTCTTATCTAAATCTGTGCTTTGTGCCACCATTACGCAAAGAAAGCCCAGACGCATGTTAAAGGTGTATATTCTACTTAGATTATTCTTACATCATTTGTATTGCAACAATAAGCATGATTAACCAGAAAACAACAGATGAATTTAATAACTCCTATGTGTTCTTCTAATACTTCATACCAAACGCTAAGCCACTAACTGAAAAATTACCTTGTACTACATCACCCAGACAAAAATATTTTAGACGAAAATCTATATTACAAGCAGTGATATTATGGACAACGTGTAGAAAAAATAATGGACATGTACAATAAGACAAAATACATAATTAAAACATTTGTTACAAAGTACATTTACACACCGCAGCCAAGCGCTTTCAGGTTTGCCTATTAGGCTCCCGTATTATTCTTGCTGCTATGGACTGACACCTCAAGGACCACACAGTAGGGATGTGGAGTGTTGGATGTGCTGTCTACCCATGTAGTGTGCCCACAGAAAGGCCCAGAACAGCATGGCAGTAAAGTAATACAGAAATGTTCAGATATGGAGATGCTTAAAGGGAGTTTGTCACCTCTTTTTCACTAATATAACTAAGAGCACTGTCCCACAGAAGATTGCAGACACATTCCAAGCATACCTGTGTGCACTTTGTGTCTGTATTCTATGTCCAGGAAAAGCACTTTTAGGGTCCATTCACACGTCCGTTGTTTCTTTCCTGATCTGTTCCGTTTTTTGCGGAACAGATCTGGACCAGATCTGTACCCATTCATTTTCAATGGATCCTGAAAAAAAATCGGACAGCTCAATGTCTGATTTTTTTTCAGGACCCATTGAAAATGAATGGGTACAGAACTGGTCCAGATCTGTTCCGCAAAAAACGGAACAGATCAGGAAAGAAACAACGGACGTGTGAATGGACCATTATTCTGCTGGAAAACAGCTCCTAAGTGCCCAAAGCAAACCAGACTGAAGAGGGGAGGGCTGCTTTAGCTGCTCATATCTTGGGATTGGTAGCAGCTAGAAATATGACCTTGTTTGAAAGCTGGCATTCTAACTTTTCAAACGATACCAGAATCACAGCATTATATCCATTATATCTGAAGATATAGCTGTTAGAAATTGAGTCAGGAATAAAAGCTGTTTTTACTTTTACTTTTAGCTGGGCACTTGGGAGCTGTTTTCTAGCAGAATAAAAGTGCTTTTCCTGGACATTGAATACAGACACAAAGTGCACACAGGTATGCTTGGAATGTGTATGCAATCTTCTGTGGGACAGTGCTCTTAGTTATATTGGTGAAAGTTAGGAGACAGATTCCCTTTAAATCACATCTGTCATTAGACTATGCTGCCATTATATACGGTAGGTCCATTCTCCTATTGGTGAAAGTGGCACAAAAATAACTTGCCATTTGTCTATTAGGAGTAATCCAAGAATACACCAGACACATTGGGGCAGATTTATCTTCACCATATGCCAGAAAACAGGCGCTCATGCAAAAATGTTTGGGCAAGGACCGTTTTTACACCATTTTCTGAAAAGGGGGAGTAATGTGAAGAAAATGCCGGTCCTGATAAATCTCCCCCATATGGGTCCGATGGATTCATGAGGGGCCTCCTCACAGTGACTTACAGCTCACCTCTGTGCAGGGGAGCGCTTCCCTCACAAATACACCAGACTCAAAATATGTTTATATATTTATCATTTAGAAATACGCTTAAAATAGGCGTATTTCTGGTGCAAATTGCGGCGCAAGGGTTCATTGTGCCCCAATCTGCGCTTCTCCCCACTCACGCTAGGTCTAAAAAAAAGGGTGCGTGATGTGGGCTGGGAAGGGCATGGGCCAGCAGGCCCGTCTCATTTACTATTTTCTACACCAATTATAGGCATAGAAAATGGTCTAAAAGTAAGACAGCAAGGAAGTCGTCTTACCTTTAGAAGTGAAGGAGCACCCGCCAAAACTTATGAAGAGGCGCTGGCCTCTACATAACTCTGGCAGATCCACCGCCAGGTATAGGGCTTATTAAGACTGGCGTCTAAAACGCTGGTCTTAATAAATGTGCCCCTATGTGTCCAGTGTATTCTCTGAGCTGTCGTGGCAGCCAAATGGCCAGATTTTGTGTGCCATATTAGAAAATAGGAGATTGAGTCTGCCACCATACTAGGCTGCCCATACATACAGCAGCACAGTCCAATGATAGAATAGGTTATAAAAAAGAAGCGATACTCGCCCATTTCTCAGTCACTGTTCTCTGCCATGCTGGTCCGATCCTCCTCGTGTTGCCTAGATAAGGGAAGTTCAGCCAATCACTGTAGACAGCTGAACACAGTGATGTCCCTGGATAAGCTTCTGTATACCCGGACTAGACCAGCGCCACTGAGAACAGTGCTGGAGAAGAGGATATCCGTTTTTTTTTTTTCTTTTAAGGTATTCTAGTGGTTATGTGAGATTTTCAATAATCCCACAAAATAATACCCTGTCAACATGGTAATTGCATTCGATCCTGTAAACATCTACTGTATGAGTTCATATGCACTATGCTCCTTGGCATATTATGACAGCTCATTATAGTATTTTCAGATATTAGATTTTTATTGCAGGGTAAAATTAAAACCCAAAGGAACTGGATAGGTACATGTAAACAATTCTTACTTCATTGTGAACTGCACTCCCTCCATCTTTCTATATACATATACCCACAATGGAGCAGATAACATGGGGAGATAATGATAAGATTTGTGTATCAGGACAATGTATCTAAAGGGTCTTTTACCTGGGCCGAGAATCCACCAGATAAATCGCTAACGAGAGTTCATACGAACGCTGGTTATCGATGATCTGGCAGTGAAAAGATGCCGCCAATTACTCGAAGAAGAAGCAAAACGTTCATTCATCAGGTAACAGATTGTTTGTGCGGACACAAAAATCGCCATTTGCTGTCAGCAGATTGTGCTACTGCCGGCAAACAACAAGTCAGTATGGAGACTAGAGATGACATTAGCGATCTCTCATACCCTTACTGTGGAGGAGATCGCTGTACGTAATAGCAGCTTTGTCCACTGCTAGCGAGCAGACGCTTCCTTCCAGACAATCATCTGCTGTATCGTCCCGTCTAAAGGGACCTTAAGTGTCAATCGTTACCCCTAGTATGAATGCTGTATTATCAGAATGTGGATGGATTTCAATATGAGAAAAGAAACCTTATAGATTTTACAGGTAAAGATTCGGACTCTCCAGACAGGAGACATTCCTTTCCAGTGACTAGGTTCACATTCCTCTTCCTTCACTCTTTGTCCTCGGGAAATGTCTCCAGACATTGTGGGTGGGGAAATTCAGTCCTGGCCATTGTACTTTCCTCGGGTACACTTGACATACATTTAACAAGACATAGATGTTTCATGAGCAATCTCTCCTATCATAGGCTGAAGAGCACGGAAAACATTGTGTGTCCAGATAAGAAAAAAAATAAAATAAAATGCAAAGGACTGTTAAACGATGCAAAATCACTATATACCTAACCAGAACTATAAACCCTAAAATCTGCTGCAATTTGTTACCTTCAAGAACACAGTCTGTAATAATAAATATATAATTCTACTATTTTATCAAATTTTGAAAAGCATTGGGTACACCCCTTCATCGAAGAGGTTGCCTTAAGATCCCCATAACCAATTTCCCCTATGCTACCCCCTCGCATCTGAAGAAAAATCAGTAGTGTTGTTTCCACAGCGAATTGTCATTCCGGCTCCTATCTGGTCAGCTGGCCAACCACTTTCAGAAGGGTCTTATTTTCTTGCTTTAGCTGTTTATTTTCATCTTCTATATCATCCAAATCCTTAAGAAGAAAACGAAAAGAGGCATTCAGTAAAAGAACACGGTTTGGGGTAAAATGTATTAGAAAAGGCAATCTAGTAAATACATAGTGTACATAATTTAAGAAGGGGAAATAGAGGGATAAATGGATAAAAGAAACCCATTAGGAATAAATCACTGAGGGCTTTACATTTGAAATACACAGCAGACTACGGGCATGTAGTGTAATATGTGTGTCTATGAGGCTTTCTATCAAATATATATAAAATAGGGTGTCATATCCTATACTGCTAGTTTTATTGTAATCCCGGTCCATCTCTATCATTTAGGATTTCACAACCTAACCCTAGCTTTAAGATTTCCTACAGCTTCAGAAGCTCAGAGCTCAAGGACTACTACTGCAAACCAAAATTGTGTTACTTGCACACATATGTCCATGCATACTGAAGGACATCCATACATAGCCTTCACACTAAGGCTGGGTTCACACCTGAGCGTTTTACAGCACGTTCCTACGCGCTGTAAAACGCTCAACAGGCAAAAACCAATGATCCCCTATGGGCATGGTTCTCACCTGAGCATTTTACAGCGCGTACGAACGTGCTGTAAAACACCCTACGCCCCAAGAAGTACAGGAGCTTCTTTGGGGCGTATGGTCGCGCGTTCCCGCACATAGACTTCCGGGAACGCGCGACAATGGGCGTTTGCTTGTTTCCCTCCCGATAAAATCGCGCATACAGAGCGCATACAGAGTACGCTCAAGTCTGAACCCAGCGTTAGTCCCTGAGATCTCAACTTAGGGGCTGAACCATAATTAAGAAAGCACAATTAACAGCTTGTACTTAATAGGAGAAGTACTTAGTACTTCTTAGGTACTTACCGAAAGGGGTTACCCCATGATAGAGTTAGAACCAGCCCTGTACCTCACATGGAACCAGAGCCATTACCATTAATTGCTCCAATTGCTCTTCTATATTTATTTTAAGTTAGCAGCTCAAGGGGAGTGTCCTTTCTGCTGTAGCTCTCTCTCCCTATCACAGCTCAAGGGGATTGTCCTTTCTGCTGTAGCTCTCTCTCACTATCACAGCTCAGAGGGAGTGTCCATTCTGCTGTAGCTCTCTCTCCCCATCACAGCTCAAGGGGAGTGTCCTTTAGGCTGTAGCTCTCTCTCCCTATCACAGCTCAAGGGGAGTGTCCTTTCTGCTGTAGCTCTCTCTCCCTATCACAGCTCAGAGGGAGTGTCCATTCTGCTGTAGCTCTCTCTCCCTATCACAGCTCAAGGGGAGTGTCCTTTCTGCTGTAGCTCTCTCTCCCTATCACAGCTCAGAGGGAGTGTCCATTCTGCTGTAGCTCTCTCTCCCTATCACAGCTCAAGGGGAGTGTCCATTCTGCTGTAGCTCTCTCTCCCCATCACAGCTCAAGGGGAGTGTCCTTTCTGCTGTAGCTCTCTCTCCCCATCACAGCTCAAGGGGAGTGTCCTTTCTGCTGTAGCTCTCTCTCCCCATCACAGCTCAAGGGGAGTGTCCTTTCTGCTGTAGCTCTCTCTCCCTATCACAGCTCAAGGGGAGTGTCCTTTCTGCTGTAGCTCTCTCTCCCTATCACAGCTCAGAGGGAGTGTCCATTCTGCTGCATCTCTCTCTCTCCCCATCACAGCTCAAGGGGAGTGTCCTTTCTGCTGTAGCTCTCTCTCCCTATCACAGCTCAGAGGGAGTGTCCATTCTGCTGTAGCTCTCTCTCCCCATCACAGCTCAGGAGGAGTGTCCTTTCTGCTGTAGCTCTCTCTCCCTATCACAGCTCAGGGGGAGTGTCCTTTCTGCTGTAGCTCTCTCTCCCTATCACAGCTCAGGGGGAGTGTCCTTTCTGCTGTAGCTTTCTCTCCCTATCACAGCTCAGGGGGAGTGTCCTTTCTGCTGTAGTTCTCTCTCCCTATCACAGCTCAAGGGGAGTGTCTTTTCTGCTGTAGCTCTCTCTCTCCCTATCACAGCTCAAGGGGAGTGTCCTTTCTGCTGTAGCTCTCTCTCCCTATCACAGCCCTATCACAGGTCACGTGACTTTTTTTTTTTTTTTGGTGGCGACTTTTTTTTTGGCCAGGCAGTGTATTTGTACAAACCTTCCCTAGAATTACATGCATTAAATAAAATCAAAGAACTGGGTGTCATGAGCAATGTAGGAAAAAAGCAAAACTACATATGGTCACAAGCAATGAAAACGTCTGGGAAATCATGGTCATATGAATGATGCATTTTTGAGACATCCTCAAATAACTATGACGTAAGCTAAATAAAAAGCGTAGGAATAAAACACAAAATGGCATTCCAGTAAAAGCATGTATCATATGCAGCCAGGCGCCCCATGAACAGTACCTAGCAGCCATAGAGGTCTACATGAGAAGCTATAGCCACAACTGCTCAGAAATACTCTACAAAACCACCAGTCCATGTCATAACAATCAGTGACCCACACACTTACTCTGTTCAGTAAGTCAATTTCCTCCTTCATTTTCAGAATTAACTCTTCTTTGTCTTGCATTATCTTCACTAACCTTACATTTTCTTGCCTCTCTTTTGCTAGTTCCTGTAAAACATACATCAAACATGAAGATGAACAATTCCCTGGTACGATTGTACATTTTAATAAGTGGGTTGCTGGGGTTAAACAACCTCTTACCTTTTCAAGCTCCTCAATCTTTTTTTCTAATGAACCTCCCTGGCTAGAAGAGGCATCCTTGTTGAAGCGACTACAATTTGTCCTGTCACTTCGGGAGTGGCGATTTAAAAGCTCATCATCGGGGGCATTATTGACGCTGAAAAACAAGACAGTGAGTCAGGATATTCGGGAGAAAACACGTAGACATGCTGACCCTACGAGTGTAGGGCCTAGTTCACACGTTAGTGCGACTTGCCCAGTGATTTCCATCCGTGACTGTGAGCCAAAACCAGGAGTAGGAGCTACAAGAAGATAAAGTATAGTGGAAAGATCTCTTCTATTCTGTTTTTGTGACCTGCACCTGGCTTTAGCTCACAATTACTGATGGAAATCACTGAAATGTGAACTAGGCTGAAATGTTTGTTTCAGTTCTATTGGCTGCATTGGGGTATTAGTACTAAAAGCAGTACTTCTTTCAGCGTACAAAAGTGGCTCAGTGGTTAGCAGTGGTGCCTTGCAGCGCTGGGGTCCTAGGTTTGAATCCAACCAAGGACAACATCTGCATGGAGTTTGTATGTTCTCCCCGTGTTTGTGTGGGTTTCTTCCGGTTTCCTCCCACACTCCAAAGACATACTTCTAGGGAGTTTATATTGTGATCCCCATTGCGGACAGCAAGCCATGTCTGTAAAGCGCTGCAGAATATGTCAGCGCTATATAAGTGCGTAAAATAAAAGTGAGTATATGCCAGAAAACCGGGAAAATTCTATCCGAAATCTATACCAGATTCAAGTTTCCAGTGCATGGACAGCACAAGATGCATCAAATGTACTAATAGGTGGGCACCTCTTAGTAAACTAGGTGCTTCTTCTTAAGGTTGCCATATGAAGCGCTAGTCTTTAGTAAGTGTGTACCATTGTGTATACGTCTATTGCCACGCACATCCAGTAGCTGTCGACTAAACGATTATTCAGCCAACAGCTATCTATCCATGCTCGGCTGAATGTGTATTTAGGGGCTCATTCAGGCTACTTTCACACTAGCGGCACGGACCTCCAGCAGGCTGCTCCATCGGGTGAACAGCCTGTCGGATCAGTCCTGCCGCTAGTGAATGTGCCCCCGGACTGCCGCTCTGTCCCCATTGACTATAATAGGGGCGGAGGCACGGCGAGAGGCTGCCGGAATAAAACTACGACATGTCCGACATTTATTCCGGCAGCCTCTCGCCGTGCGCTGCCGTGCCTCCGCCGGAACTCCGCCCCACCCCCATTATGGTCAATGGGGACGGAGCGGCAGTCCGGGGGCACACGTTCACTAGCGACAGGACGGATCCAACAGGCTGTTCACCTGACAGAACAGCCTGCCGGAGGTCCATGCTGCTAGTGTGAAAGTAGCCTAACACGACCGTATCCGTTTTTGAAGACCGCAAATTGGGGATCAAATTACACAACCATGGGAGACGTAATGGTTAGTCCTTTTTATCAATTGAATGGTTACCCCGATATTGACACTATATAAAATATAAATGGCGGGTGACCTTAATTAAAACTTAGCTTTTATTGCTCAATTAAAATCCAAATTGGGGGATCCACCAGAAACGGATACAGGCCGTGTGCCCTTAGCATTCCGCAGAACGGAACATTTTCCCTTATGATAGAAATGCCTATTCTTGTCCACAAATACGGGCAAGAATACGACATGTTCTATCTTTTTTGAGGGGCCACAGAATGGACACATGAATGTGGACAGTACATGGTAAATCCGCTTCTGATCCAAAAAATTGCAGAACGGATGCTGACAGAAATATACGGTTGTGTGAACGGGCCCTTATGGAGAGGGGGAGAAAGTTGTTGCCAGACACCTTTGGCAAACACTTATGTCCTGGGAAAACAAAAGGAGTGGGTAAAAATGTTCACTCTGCCGTTTCCTTCTCTGAATTCCCCTGTGTGGGGAGAGTCGGAGGCTCCCCACACAAATTAGACTGTCAGCTGGTCCCCCCCCCCCCCCCCCCCCCCCGTTCTCGGTGGGTTTGGCTGACAATATGTATGGGGGCCTTAAATCTTCTTAAGATATGGCAGTAAAAATATGCTATTCCAATACGCCAAATACAATCACTAGAATAAGAAAATGTTATATTTAGATTTTTTTCTTTAAATAAGTTTCTTATTTTAATATTTTTTAGGTTTAAAGCAAAATCCAAAGTTAACTAGATCCTGAAGTAAAACACTGTTTTTCTTGGGCAAATATCTAAAACAACGGGATTAAGTATCTCATATTTATTGGCATTGATTCCCTGGCACCCAGTAAACAATACAGTTGCAAGAAAAAGTATGTGAACCCTTTGGAATGATATGGATTTCTGCACAAATTGGTCATAAAATGTGATCTGATATTCATCTAAGTCACAACAATAGACAATCACAGTCTGCTTAAACTAATAACACACAAAGAATTAGGCTACTTTCACACTAGCGTTCGGGGCTCCGCTTGTGAGCTCCGTTTGAAGGGGCTCACAAGCGGCCCCGAACGCATCCGTACTGCCCTAATGCATTCTGAGTGGACGCGGATCCGCTGAGAATGCATCAGTCTGGCATCCGTCTGAACTACTTTCACACTTAGAATTTTTTCTAAGCTATAATGCAGACGGATCCGGATCCGCATTATAGGAGCGGATCCGTCTGGGCAGAAAGCAGACGGATCCTCTCTGAACACAAGTGTGAAAGTAGCCTTAAATGTTACCATGTTTTTATTGAACACGCCATGTAAACATTTACAGTGCAGGTGGAAAAAGTATGTGAACCCTTGGATTTAATAACTGGTTGAACCTCCTTTGGCAGCAATAACTTCAACCAAACGTTTCCTGTAGTTGCAGATCAGACGTGCACAACGGTCAGGAGTAATTATGGACCATTCCTCTTTACAGAACTGTTTCAGTTCAGCAACATTCTTGGGATGTCTGGTGTGAATCACTTTCTTGAGGTCATGCCACAGCATCTCAATCGGGTTGCGGTCAGGACTCTGACTGGGCCACTCCAGAAGGCGTATTTTCTTCTGTTTAAGCCATTCTGTTGTTGATTTACTTCTATGCTTTGGGTCGTTGTCCTGTTGCAATACCCATCTTCTGTTGAGCTTCAGCTGGTGGACAGATGGCCTTAAGTTCTCCTGCAAAATGTCTTGATAAACTTGGGAAATCAATTTTCCTTTGATGATAGCAATCCGTCCAGGCCCTGACGCAGCAAAGCAGCCCCAAACCATGATGCCCCCACCACCATACTTCACAGTTGGGATGAGGTTTTGATGTTGGTGTGCTGTACCCCTTTTTCTCCACACATAGTGTTGCGTGTTTCTTCCAAACAACTCAACTTTGGTTTGATCTGTCCACAGAATATTTTGCCAGTACTGCTGTGGAACATCCAGGTGCTCTTGTGCAAACTGTAAACGTGCAGCAATGTTTTTTTTTGGACAGCAGTGGCTTCCTTTGTGGTATCCTCCCATGAAATTCATTCTTGTTTAGTGTTTTACGTATCGTAGATTCGCTAACAGGGATGTTTTTTTTAGTCTTTAGCTGACACTCTAGGATTCTTCTTCACCTCATTGAGCAGTCTGCGCTGTGCTCTTACAGTCATCTTTACAGGACGACCACTCCTAGGGAGAGTAGCAGCAGTGCTGAACTTTCTCCATTTATAGACAATTTGTCTTACCGTGGACTGATGAACAGCAAGGCTTTTGGAGATACTTTTATAACCCTCTCCAGCTTCATGCAAGTCAACAATTCTTAATCATAGGTCTTCTGAGAGCTCTTTTGTGCGAGGCATCATTCACATCAGGCCATGCTTCTTGTGAAAAGCAAACCCAGAACTGGTGTGTTTTTTATAGGACAGGGCAGCTGTAACCAACACCTCCAATCTCATCTCATTGATTGGACTCCAGTTGGCTGACACCTCACTTCAATTAGCTCTTGGAGATGTCATTAGTCTAGGGGTTCACATACTTTTTCCACCTGCACTGTGAATGTTTACATGGTGTGTTCAATATAAACATGGTAACATTTAATTCTTTGTGTGTTATTAGTTTAAGCAGACTGTGATTGTCCATTGTTGTGACTTAGATGAAGATCAGATCACATCTTATGACCAATTTGTGCAGAAGTCCATATCATTCCAAAGGGTTCACATACTTTTTCTTGCAACTGTATATGGTGACGATATCTGAGAGTTCGATTTCAGCCTAATTTTTACTATGTAAATAAAGGGGTTAAGGTGATTACTACAGCTAGAAGCAGAAACAGCGCGTCCTGTTTGAAGCCACTGCAACCCAAACAGAAGTAATAACTGCAGGAGGACTATTGTTAATGTAGCTATGCCAACTGGCAAAATAATGACTAGAAGATAGGGTGCTGGAAACATCAGTCAGAAGAACATTTGTCTTCTGCAAACCAGATGATTGATCATGATCGGGGAACTGCTGGCTTGTGCCTGGCAAAAACAAGCCAGCTGTGCCAAGAGAACCAATTAGAAATCCATGCTGCCCAATTACTATTCATCACTGATATAAAGACGCTTATGGGACACTGCGGATTCTCTTATCCTATTATGCCGGCAGTGATTTATTTTTAGAAGTGATATCAGGCCAAACAAGTTGTGAAACTATCTGGTTTGGGAAAACAGTACTAGTTCCCACAAATGTATCTCAGCTCAGTGTGCAAAACCATCACGTACTCTGCGAGGCTGCCGTTTCAGGGCAGACAGCTACTTGAAAACGATTTACGTGGTTTTCCACATCTTCTACAAGTCTGCATGTTAAAGGGGTTGTGTCACTTCAGCAAATAGCATTTACCATGTAGAGAAAGTTAATACAAGCCACTTACTAATGTATTGTGATTGTCCATATTGTGTCCTTTGATGGCTGGATGAATTTTTCCATCACATTATATACTGCTCATTTGCATGGTTACGACCACCCTGCAATCCATCAGCGGTGGTCGTGCTTGTACACTATAGGAAAAAGCACCAGCCTATGTGCTCTCCCACGATCCCGGCCAGCAGAGAGGCGGACGCTTTTTCCTATAGTGGGCAAGCATGGCCACCGCTGCAGGATGGTCGTAACCAAGGAAATGAGCAGTGTATAATGTGATGGAAAAATGAATAAGCCATCAAAGGAGGCAATATGGACAATCACAATGTATTAGTAAGTGCCTTGTATTAAACTTTCTCTACATCATAAATGCCATCTGCTGAAGTGACACAACCCCTTCACATAACTAACTCGCTGCTTGTGAGCTATTATTTCAGCTCAGTGCACTGTGCTACAGGTACGCCGTTCACATCTGCAGGGACTTTCTCCATTCTGAAGTAGTGATGTAGGACAGCACAAAATGAGTGCAAATACAACTGCAAAGTAAAGATTTAAGAAGGCCACACACATTAGATAGAAGTTGGTCGATGGTTGAACAATCTGGTGAACGATCATTTCTCAGGCATGGCCACAGAGATGACTCCATACTGGCCATTACAGTTGTTCAAACTGTCCATACAGATGTAGCTGAGCAAAAATTGACTCTGATAACACGTGTCACAGTGTTATCTTGGTAATTTTGTGACAAAAGCCATTTAAATCCACTGAAAAGTTATTTATCTTTTTCTTGCCAATCTTTACTTATCGCGTTAACCGTCAAGTTTAGCTTGGCTGCATCTGTGCATGTTCTAAGTCAGGAGATGGACAAAAAATGTTCCTGGGAAAATTCTTCCAAAGAAATATGTTTTGTTAATGAAGTACAGCTGGGCGATTTAGCTAAAAAATAAAATCTCTTTTTTTTTTTTTTTTTAACTCTATGGATAATTTTAAATTTAAATCTCAATTTTCTTTTTTTGTTAATAAATTTTTTGTTAATTAAACTGAAAAAAATAGCAAGAATATACAGACAGTAGGGATTACTACACATGTACAGATCGGCAATGCGGGAGAAGACGGCGGGGCGGGCAAGTAATTGACGAGGCAGGCCAGTGACACAGAGGGCGAGCCAAATCGATGACGATTAAAATGAAATGAATCCTCAAAGGCAAATTGATCAAATTTATTTGATTAATCACCCAGACCTACCATGAACGATATTTCTTTGAATAAAAGATCTTTGACTATCGGAGGAAAATATTAAATATGGCCAACTTCTTTTCAAAACGACAACGATCTGTCATCTGTCGGCCAAAATGGTCATTCATTGTTAAATTTCCCCTTTATACGACATGTGGGGGAATTGTTATCTGCTATCAAGTATGGCAGGGCAGCTCCTAGCTATAAGACATTATGAGGGGGGTTGTTTAAGTCAGCTTTCTTGAGTCTGCACCACATTGATCAAATACTGCATGCTGTTTGATAAATTTGGTGCCACTATAAATAGGACACTTCTCTAGAGATTACACTCCCGTTTTCCAACACCAACTGGAGTGAGATTGTGCATTCCTTCCCGACAATTGCCTACTTGTCAGCGGAGGAGACCACTGCATTTACACGCAGCAATCACTAATGCCATCACTCTTCCCAATACAGTGTCATTCGCTTACACAGCTCGATCTGCTGCCAGCCAGCGTTTCGCTCATCATCCGTAATCGGCGGCACTTTTACATCACCAGATAATCACTAACGAGCGTTTCTAGCAGTGCTTGTTAGCGATCATCTAGCTGAGAATCGGTCGTGTAAAGGGCCCTTTAGAAAGCTGGAGTGAAACTAATTACCAGAGCTAACCAAACCAACTTTCCCACTCACTTTACAAAACCAAAGTAAATGGTGTAAAAATGCTAAATGTCTCAAAATCTCTTATGCAAGTCACATCCTTATTTTGTGAATTTTTAGGCCAGAATTCTGGAATGGAAATCTTTATAACTTCATATCCAAAAAGTGTTCCTTCTGTAACTCCTGATACTATAGAGAAAGAAAAATAACAGGCTGCAAATGAAGCTTTTTTGAACCTAGTATAGATAGTGGTCTGCACAGGGGACAGAAGAAGTAAGGGGTCATACACATTAGATCAGGGACTCCAGCTGTTGTGAAACTACAACTCCCAGCATGCACTCTTACTTGTCTGTTCTTGTAACTCCCATAGAAGTAAAAGGTGGATTCTGGTAGTTTCAGAAAAGCTGGAGTGCCGGAGGTTGCTGATCCCTGCCTAAGGCTACATGCAAACAACCGTATGCGTTTTGCGGTCCGCAAATTGCGGATCCGCAAAAAAAAACTGACGACATCTGTATGCCATCGTTTTGTTTTTTTGCAGGGCCATTGTAACAATGCCTAAAACGGACAAGAATAGGACATGTTCTATTTATTTTTGCGGGGCTACGATGTGCTGTCCGCATTTTTTAGCGGACCCATTGAAATTAATGGGTCCGCATCCTATCCGCAAAAAAACCGGAACGGACACGGAAAAAAAATACATTTGTGTGCATGAGGCCTTAGATGAATGTCAGCAGAACCCGCTGGTTTCAGTGAGACCGGTCTGTCTTTCCTCGTTAGCTGAAGATGAGCGCACAGAAAGCCTAAGGGCCCGTTCACACTCCCATGGTTTCTGCCACGGTTGTTCACTTCAGATGCCATGGACATGCTTGTGGCTTAGCGCCACTGAATAGAGCTAAGCCGCGAGTGGACAGCCAACGCAGTCTGCGCACCACACCAAGAAGGGACATCTACTTTTTTAGGACTGTCCTGGCTTTTAATCACAGGGATGCTAACTGCAGTACTGCCTCCCATTGAAAACAATGCATCCACAGCAGGAATTCTGGCCAAAATCTGCCGTGTGAACAGCCCCAAAAAGTTTTTAGAAACTCCAGATACACGTTCTATGCTGTAAGGATGACGATTAAGCACTTCTCTTTGCTTGTAAGTTAAGAAAACAAAAGGAGGCTGCCTGTCTGCTAATGAAAAACACATCCTGGCAGGCGACTGTATATAAATCCTGCTCCACTGCAAGAAGCGGGAGGTTTCCAAACACACTCACAATACAGGAATTTAGGACTCTTCATTTTACCATATTTAGGATTGTTCTTTGCTTTTTTTGATATTTTTATTTGTCAAAATGTAGGCAGAAGCCTGTGCCAAAAACATGCAGATATTTAGGTGAATTTTCAAAATAAGAGAGAAAAGGGCTTCACTAACATCACAAGTAGGCATAATGTGACCGCAGAAAACAATGCTCGGGTATCCAGTAACATAAGCAATGCAAGTACGTGACTGGACGCCAGAACGATCCAAGCCTGCAAGGCGACATTTCTTTATAGCTAGATATTTTTAAGGGGGATGTAAAAAGCATTGCAAACAGGTCCTACACTGTGACATACCACTATATGTCACACAATAACTTACCCCTGCGTGCTGTGTAAACTGACCTGCTGCATCCATAGGGCTTAATATGGCAGTGGTCACCACTGTCTGGGCTGCCCCTAGGCAGGTCCTCTTCTTTACTGTTTAGCACATGCTCCGATGAGGATCCGTCCAGGGGCAGCACAAACAGTGGTAGGAGAATCACATCAACGCCGCCATATTGCGCCTTGAGATGCAGCAGAGGGCGAGGGATCACAGTTTACACAGAGCCCAAATACAGGCCACCGGGACTTCTAATAGTGGTATGTCACACAGTAAATAGATTGGAACATGTCCGCTCAACAAGGAGCAGAAAAAGAAAAACAAAAGCGCGCTGCTCGGCTATCTATAAAAGTTATTTATTAAAAACATACATAAAACACTAACTACGCGTTTCAGGCCTGATGAGACTGTAACTAGCCTTTTATTTACAGTGTTTTATGTATGTTTCTAATAAATAACTTTTATAGCTAGCCGAGCAGCGCGCTGTTGTTTTTCTTTTTCTGCTCCTGGTTGAGCGAACATGTTCCAATGTGTATTCCGGATTCCATCTGGAGGATTCCGGCGAACAAGAGCAGAAGCCTGACCTATCCTCTCTACAGGAGAGACCACGCCATTTCCTAGTGTTGTGCCTGGATTTGCACAGCATTATTTGGTAAGGTATCCTCACCTTGAGTCCTTATCTGGGAACCCTAAGGCTACATGCAAACGGACATTTTTAACGGACGTTTATTTCACTGATGTCTTTCTGAGAAACGGACATTAAAAATGGACCCTTTCAATTGTATGGGGGGGCAGTCTGTCAGTGAAAAACAGACAAGATAGAACATGTTCTATTTTTTGACGTCCGTTTTTAACCGACAGTCAAAAACACTGCCGTGTGAATAACCCCATAGACTACCATTGGTCTTAAAACAGACATGTGATGGCCGTTAAAAAAATTTACATCACATATCCGTTTTTCACGTCGTGTGCATGTAGCCTAAGGTATTTCACAAGGAAGCGGCCCCTATTATTTTTGATTTTACAGTAAATAGATTAGGACCTATCTGCAAAGCTTACCCTTTAAGAACGGTTGAGGATAAATAATCCTGTGTGTTCTAGGTCGAATTTCATTTTCACAAAAGCTTCAAAGCTGAAGCAGTCTTGTCAAAAGTGTTTATTGTTCCTGTCTGGACATAACCGCATGCTTCAATTTATCTCCTGTGTTGGTCATTTGTAACTCAATGTACAAGATTTTGAATGATGTTCTTACAGATATGACTGCTTTCAAACACTGCAAAAAGTTTCATATTATGAATTAAAGTAACAGGTTCCTCTTAAAATGCTCTAAAGTGATCTAGAGTTTATCTATTCCAGGCATCAGCAACCTTTGTTACTCCAGCTGCTGCAAAACTACAACTCCCAGTATGCATAGATGCTCAGCTCTTCTCATAGAAGTGAATGAAGCATTCTGGGAGTTGTAGTTTCTAAACAGCTGGAGTGCCGGAGATTGCTGATCCCTGATCTATTCGAAGCGATTCAGAGTTCATCTACTCAAAGTGATCCAGGAGGAAGCGAGGCGAAACGTACGTTGGGGTAACTCACCCCCTGGACTCTGGGTCTGTCCTTTACTATGTCTGTTCCATCATCTTGTTAGCCTGAATATGAAATAAGTAGGGATGTTTTTTATAGCACCTGATATTTTGCAGTATTAACTTTACATTTTGATGGGCCTACAATATGTTGATATTGCTCTGATATAGGCATAATGATTAGCTAGCCACCCACAGGTGCTATGTAGGTGACAGTACATATATGCCTTTTTCTTCTGTTTTATTTGTATGAGCAAACCATAAAGATACTTTACCACCCTCTGAATTTGAAAGTGTGTGGGAGATAATCAGACCTGGTCTTTGGGAGGTGGGGTTCTTGTCCATATTGTTAATCATCATTGCGTATTTGTAATTTTCAACCTGATTCTATTTTATGATGTAATAAAGGATGTATTGGGATGATGTGTGGTTTTGTATTTTTTTGGCGGTCTATTCAAAGTGATCCAGAGTCCATCTAGTCAACGTGATGCAGAGTCCATCTAGTCAACGTGATGCAGAGTCCATCTAGTCAACGTGATGCAGAGTCCATCTAGTCAACGTGATGCAGAGTCCATCTAGTCAACGTGATGCAGAGTTCATCTAGTCAACGTGATGCAGAGTTCATCTAGTCAACGTGATGCAGAGTTCATCTAGTCAACGTGATGCAGAGTTCATCTATTCCAAGAGATCCAGAGTTCATCTATTCCAAGAGATCCAGAGTTCATCTATTCCAAGAGATCCAGAGTTCATCTATTCCAAGAGATCCAGAGTTCATCTATTCCAAGAGATCCAGAGTTCATCTATTCCAAGAGATCCAGAGTTCATCTATTCCAAGAGATCCAGAGTTCATCTATTCCAAGAGATCCAGAGTTCATCTATTCCAAGAGAGCCAGAGTTCATCTATTCCAAGAGAGCCAGAGTTCATCTATTCCAAGAGATCCAGAGTTCATCTATTCCAAGAGATCCAGAGTTCATCTATTCCAAGAGATCCAGAGTTCATCTATTCCAAGAGATCCAGAGTTCATCTTTTTAAGTGAGCCAGAGTTCATCTACTGTAAGCGATCTACAGCTCATCTATAGATGTACCTTCAGTGACTGACTACACATCATGTCACCCTGTCCATGGTACTGGCAGAGGCACTACCATTGTAATCTACATTTTATGCATTACTAGATATGTATTTTCATATGCACATACATAAGTGTGATAGTTTCAGCCAACGTCTTAACATAACCACATAGCTTTCTGAAAAACTGGATAATAATAAGACGTCCTATGTCACAGTTATACTACAGTTAACTTTATTACAACTGCAAGAGACCCAATAATGAATGACAAAGCACAAGTTAATAGTTACTAGGTTATATGTGAGTACTTAATTATATCCATAAGGTGTGGATTAAGGAGGTACAATATACAATTATAACAGCTCTGTGGGGATCTGGGGATGTGGTCGCATTAATCACCTAGATAGATAGCCTGGACGAGCTGCACCCATGGAAACTCGGGTGGACACCCTCCAAGACCCAGTCCAGAATATCCCAAGCTGGGACGTGTAGTTCCTCTGCCCTGTACCAGGCTCTACTAGGGTGGCCACTGGCTTCACCTCAAAAAAGCTAAACCTCACTGGCCACGCCCCCAAACTGATAAACCACGCCCCTGCTCTATGAAGCCACGCCCCCAATCATCACCCATGAGAGAAGCCTCAGTCAGTTGCTGCAGCTCACGCTCAGACAGCACAATGCTGCTGTCTGAACGTGAGCTACTGAAAAGGAGGACATCCCTGCGCCAGACGGAGGACAGTGAACCAGAAAACCAGACTGTCCGGCATAAAACCGGACGTCTGGCCACCCAAGGCTCTACCCACTGTCTCCTAAAGATTTAGGTTTGGCCCACGGTTTTAGTATCCCCTGCAAGAATATTTTGCAGTCACAGCCAATGCTTATCTAGACCACGAACACCACAACCTAAGCGCATGGATACAACTCCAACCACCAACACCCCCCATCATTCCGCAGTCAGCGTTGTAAGTACTCCAATGACACCCCCGGGTTTGAACTTGTTCCCCAGGAAGCATCTCCCACAATAATAATTGTGCAGTGGTATTTCCCTGAGGCTGAGCCCCTTAACCGAGACCCCCTGTGGGGACGGCACCACTGGGTCTACCTTTAGCCATCCACATAATGGGAGTAGTGGCAGGGAGAACAATGGTTAATTTGAGGCCCCCGAGACACTAACTAGACTAATAAAAAGATTGCTTTACTCTAATTACCAATCTTGTTCCTGGCCTTATATAGACATAAGGTCTGGCCAGCACGTCTCACCTCATAGCTGCGGGGTCTGGATGAGCATGGCGCGTGTATGTGTGGACTGTGTCTCCCATGGCGCCCCTCCCAAATTTCCCAGTGAAGTTACAGGGTCCAGAGGTCGAGGGAGCCCAGACGGGAACCCCTCTTGTCCTTCGTTCCCGATGCATTAAAGTTTATATGCACCTTAAAATACCAAAAATACACTTTAGAAACCACAACAATAAAACTCAATGGAGCTTCATGCTGGAAAAAAGTTTGCATCGCTTAGGGCTGTGGGTTCTGGTCTAATTCAATCTACTATAACTTGCTTTATTTCATAGTGTGCCCCACTGCTAATGCATCCATCAATCACATACTGAGAATTAAGAACTACAATCAAATACAGTGTTTTTTCAGCTTGGTCAACCATTCCAATCACTTATAAAGCTTCAAGAACATTTTCTTGATGACTCAGGTTTTAAATATATTGCTGTAGCCTCCAAAGTTTATTTTAGGAGATCTAAAACTGATGACTGTGGAATATTGGTCTGAACTCAACACATAACGAGTAACACTTAGGCTTGCTTCACACAGGCGAGATTTCCGCGCGGATGCAATACAAGAGGTGAACGCATTGCACCCGCACTGAATCCGGACCCATTCACTTCTATGGGGCTGTGCAGATGAGCGGTGATTTTCACGCATCAGTTGTGCGTTGCGTGAAAATCGCAGCATGCTCAATATTGTGCGTTTTTCACGCAACGCAGGCCCCATAGAAGTGAATGGGGCTGCGTGAAAATCGCAAGCATCCACAAGCAAGTGCGGATTCGGTGCGATTTTCACGCATGGTTGCTAAGATTATTGTCAATTCACTGTATTATTTTCCCTTATAACATGGTTATAAGGGAAAATAATAGCATTCTTAGTACAGAATGCTTAGTAGAAGGTCAATTGAGGGTTAAAAAAAAGAAATAAATTAACTCACCTCCTCTTCTTGATCACGTAGTTGCCGATCTCTTCTTACTTCTTTAATCATTAGCTGCCGGCTAAAGGACCTGTGGTGACGTCACATCACATGGTCCAATCGCATGGTCCATCACCGTGGTGATGGACCATGTGATGAGCTCAGTGACGTCACCACAGGTCCTTTGACAGGTCCTGAAGAAAGAACAGGAGACCGGCAGCTACGCGATCAATTGGAGGAGGTGAGTTAATTTGTATTTATTTTTTAACCCTTAATTGACCTTCTACTAAGCATTCTGTATTAAAGAATGCTATTATTTTTCCTTATAACCATGTTATAAGGGAAAATAATTACATCTACACAATACTGAACCCAAACCTGAACTTCAATGAAGAAGTTCGGGTCTGGGTACCACAGTCAGTTTTTTATCACACGCGTGCCAAACGCATTGCACCCGCGCGATAAAAACTGAACAAAGAAACGCAATCGCAGTCAAAACTGACTGCAATTGCGTACCTACTCACGCGGGTTTGCCGCAATGCACCCGGGACGCATCCGGAGCCAAAACGTGACGCCCGTGTGAACCCAGCCTTAAGCATTTGGTCAAGGTAATCGAAGCACAGTGCACTTCAAATATTTTCAAGACAAAGGGGGAAATTTACTAAGACTGGCATTTCGTATGCCAGTCTTAAACCAAAGTACATAGGAATATAATGCAGCAAATTTATTAAAGGACACTTGCCTCTTAATACATTTGGTTCATCTCTGTGTGTCCGTGCAGCTAAAATGTAAATAATTTTCACTATAATTTATACCAATACGAAGAGTAGTATATGCTATATGTAGGTTCTCCAGGCTACAGATATTAAATGTCTATCCTTAGATGGGTGGGAGTCCGATACCCTCTCTGATCAGCAGTTTCAGGGAGCTGCGGCGGGGTGGACTATACAGTGTACAATACCCCTATGTTGTGGCCATGCCAGGGTACACAGCTTATATTCCAAGTGAAAGGGAGCTGAACTTCAGTACAATGGCACCGTGAACTACACAGTGTACAGATATTTTTGCATTCGCTCCATGGCGGTTCAAAACTGCTGATTGTGGGGGTGCCAAGTGTCAGATCAACACTGCTCTGATAGTAACAACCTCACCTGAGGCAAGGTCAGCAATATCTGTAGCCTGGTGAACCCCCATTTAAGCAGCTGCGGAAGCTGTGTCTGTGGCACATGTAAACTTGCCCAATGATCTTGCAAAATACCCAAAAAGGGGGAGACCATTAGAAATACTGTACACCATTATCCTACACTCATCTTAAAACTGCAGTGATTTTGTATGTGGTAAACTATATATGTACGACGCTAGTACTTCAGATGACTCTAAACCATACAATGTACTAAATGCTACCTGCTATTTTATGATTTAGGATGCTTTTACCCATCAGGCATATATAATAGTAAACCACTTACAGGTTTTTTTCTTACCTCTTATATCGGGTTGGCACATTTCTTTCCTAAACAAAGAGAAGCACACATAAATTAATGATAAATAATAAAATAATAACCATAACCAAACAATAGATATTTTCCTCTAGAACAGAACTATATTAGAAATGATATTTGTGGGTTTGAAGGGAAGCAGAAAAAAAATATTTTTTAACCAAAATCCAAAATCACAACAGCATAAAACAAGGAACATCTTATGTACATCAAATGTAACGCTACGTCATGGGACTTGCTGTAGCATGTCTGCTTTATCCACTGAAGTCTCAAGCAGCAATGCATCCAAAAGTAGAGCATTCACAGTGCATATTAATTATACCTATAAAAGCCTTGTATCTGTAGAGGCTGTATTACGCAGCCCGATTTAGCAGACGATTGTCAGGAGGGAAGCGGTCACTCCCAGCGATTGCCTGCTCACTAGTGGAGGAGACCACTGCTATTACATGCAGCAATCTTCTCCAGAGCTTGGGAAGGAGCAAACGTTATATGCCATCGTTCGTCCCCAAGGTTTGCCGGAGGAAATAGTTATTAGATTTGGATTGCCAGATGATCAAGTGTTTGCTCGTTCATTGGGCAATCGGCGGCAGTATTACACTGCCAGAGGATCGTTCACGAGCATTCATACGAACGCTCGTTAGCGATTATCTGCCGAAAAATCGGTTATTGTAATACAGGCTTAAGGCCCAGATAATATTCTGACAGCAGCAAACCAAACAAGCTACTGTGTCACATACTGAGGTTCATACTACCCCTGAAATTTGTGGTGGTGCAGGCTCACTGAAGATCGAAAAGTTAGGTGCCAAATAAAATGAGTCACCGCTTAAAGTAGGTAAGAAGCTACAGCAGGTGGAGGGTAATACATGCAACACCACCACCAACTATTGATGTCTATCTAGCAGTAGTACATGGTTCTAATCTCGTCACCTCTGAAGAGCTGTTGAAGCTCAAGTTCTTCTGACATATTTGAGTTCATTTTTCTGTGTTAGATTTTATTATTATTTTTTTACATGTGACCCAGTGTGCTTTCCATACAGAAGGACCATCCTTGTTTGCCTGATACCCTCAACCAAAGGTGCATCGTGGAATGCATCATAACTTGTCTTGAAATCCCCATGGAATAATACTCTGAGCATCTTTTCTGATAACTCTGCATTGTGCGGTTCCTCTGTTATTCCTTAAGAATATTCTGAATAAACTGGCAACAGTTACCATCACCCTTGTCTAAGAACAGATGCTGCCATTATTTGCAGAATACAAGTAATTACTAATACATATATGAGACGGTCCTTAGTGTACTTGAGAGCTAATTTGCACATGGATTAAAAGACAATTAAAAGACTATTTTTGCAAGATTGGAAGATCAGCTCTGGCAACTAAAGGAATGGGTATAATTAGTGGAGCTATCCCTACCAGGCACTGTACACAGTTTAACCCCTTAACGCAAAACGCTGTGTATGTACGGTGGGGGAAGCTGTGCCAGAACGCATTCCGCCGTAGATGCACGGAGTTCATTTAAATGCTCCCCAGCCGAGATCGTGCGCTTGAAGCGCAACTTACCCCACTGTGTCGGGGACCGAACAACTCCCGCTTGACGGCCAGGGACCAATCAGCTGTGGTCCCGGCCACAGATCACTGCGACAAGTCTGTTCCTCCCTGCGAGCGATCCTCCACATGTGCACACACATCTCCTCCTCTTGTCCCATCCAGCTCTCACTGAAATGAGAGGATCGCAGATGAGAAATAGCTTTCTGTACATAATTCATTGTGATTGGTCCACTGTCAGGAACAGACCAATCACAATGAGTTATGTTCAGAGCGCTATCTCCTAGCTTCAATCCTCTCATTTCTGTGAGAGAATTGATCGGAGCCAGAGCCAGTCAAACAGATCTGTCCAAAAAAAACTAAAAGTGCCCCATCATCACCCATCATTTGTCCCTACTACCTGTCACTGTGTTCTGTCTGCCAATAGTGACAGTACATCAGCACCCACAATTACACTTCAATAAACACCCCAGTCCCTGTCATCCATGCGGTCAGTAACCTGTCAGAAAGCTTTTTGGGAATTCATTAGGGAGTTATCAGGGTTAGAGCTCTAGTTTTAGGCCCCTTGCAGACGAGCGTGTCCGGATTAGGTCCGGATGCGTTGCGTCTGCGATCAGGGAAAATCGTGCGAGTAGGTACGCAACTGCAGTCAGTTTTGATGTTCCGTTTTTTAACGCGCGGGTGCAATGCATTTTGCATGCAAGTGATAAAAAAACTGACTGTGGTACCCAGACCCTAACCCGGACTTCTTTACTGAAGTTCGGGTTTGGGTTAGGTGTTCTGTATATTTCATTATTTTCTCTTATAACATGGTTATAAGGGAAAATAATAGCATTCTTAATACAGAATGCTTACTAAAATGTGGCTTTAGGGGTTAAAAAATAAAAATAAAGTAACTCACCTCATCCTGTTGTTCGCGCAGCCGACATAGTCTTCTTTCTTCTTCTTTCAGGACCTGCCAAAGGACCATTGATGACGTAATCGCGATCACCACGTCTTCTATCTTCCTTCAGCATGACCTGCGCTGACATCACCATGCTCACCACGTGGTGAGCGCCATTATGTAATCAAAGGTCCTTTGGCACTAGCCTAATATTGTACATGACCCCCCCACTACCACAAAAGATATGACCTGTTAAAGGCCCCTTTACGTTCCTTCCCAACAAGCGCCTGCTTATCAGTGAAGGAGACCGCTCATTTACATGTAGCAATCTCCTTCACAGTATGAGGAGGAGCAATCACTAATGCCATTGTTCATCCCCATACAGAATTTGTTTGCCGGCATCAGAGTATATTTAGATGGCATGATCTGCTGCCGGCAAACAATGATTTTGGTGATAGCACAAATGATCATATTATCACATTCATCGGGTAATCGGTAGCACCTTTACAACAGTAGATAATTGCTAACAAGTGTTCATATGAACGTTTGTTAGCGATTATCTGGCCGATGTTTGGCAGACTCCACAAGACCTTTGATGTTGTCCTCTGGTATCTGAAAACCAAAACACTAACAGCAGATCCTTTAAGTCCTGTAAACTGCAAGGTGCAGCCTACATGGATCAGGCTTGCGTTCCAGCACATCCCACAGATGAGCGATTGGATTTAGTTCCGAGAGATTAGGAGGCCAAGTCAATACCTTAAACTCTTTGTCATGTTCCTCAGACCATTTATGAACAATTTGTACAGCGTGGCAAGGTGCATTAACCTGATGAAAGAGACCACCATCATTAGGGAATACCGTTGCCATGAAGACATGTATCTGATCTACAACAATATTTGTGTAGGTGGTACGTGTCAAAGTAACACCCACATGAATGCCAAGACCCAAAGTTTCCCAGAAGAGCATTGTCCAGACCATCACAGTGTTTCCGCTGGCTTTCTGTCTTCCCATAGTGCATCCTGATGTTATCTCCTCCCCAGTGAATGAGGCACATATACCTGGCTGCCAACATGATGTAATTACACCCAAGAATGCTTAAGGAGCTCAGTTCAGTCATTGCTGTGCCCCTGTTTATAATTTTTAAGGATTCTCTAGGGACTGGTACAGTGCCAAGTGATTGGCGCAAGGCAAACGTGGTGCCCATATTAAAAAAAGGATCAAGGTCCCCCACAGGTATTTATAGACCAGTTAGTTTAACTTCTGTTGTGGAAAAAAAATGTTTGAAGGACTCTTAAGGGACTATATACAGGAGTATGTGACTATAAATAATATTATAAGTGATAACCAGCATGGGTTTACCAAGGACAGAAGTTGTCAGACTAACCTGATTAGTTTTTATCAGGAGGTGAGTAGTAGCCTGGACAGAGGGGCGGCTGTGGATGTAGTGTTTCTGGATTTTGCAAAGTCTTTTGATACTGTCCCTCATAGACGTTTAATAGGTAAAGTAAGGTCTATAGGCTTGGAAAGTATAGTTTGTAATTGGATTGAAAACTGGCTGAAGGACCGTGTCCAGAGAGTTGTGGTCAATGATTCCTATTCAGAATGGTCCCAGGTTATAAGTGGGGTACCCCAAGGTTCAGTGCTGGGCCCTTTATTATTTAATTTATTTATTAATGATATCGAGGATAGGATTAAAAGCACCATTTCACCACAAAGCTATGTAGTACTGTACAGTCTATGGAAGATGTCCATAAAATACAAGCTGACGAACACTCAGAGTAATTGGGCATCAGCTTGGCAAATGAGGTTCAATGTGGATAAATGTAAAGTTATGCATCTTGGTAGTAATAATCTCTGTGCTTCATATGTCCTAGGGGATGTAACACTGGGAGAGTCACTTATAGAGAAGGATTTGGGTGTCCTTGTGGATGGTAGATTAAATAACAGCATACAATGTCAATCAGCTGCTTCTAAGGCCACCAGGATATTGTCATGCATTAAACGTGGCATGAACTCGCGGGGCAGGGATGTAATACTACCACTTTACAAAGCGCTGGTGCGGCCTCATCTGGAATATGCAGTCCAGTTCTGGGCACCAGTACATAGAAAGGACCCACTGCTGCTGGAAGAAGTACAGAGGAGAGCGACTAAAATAATAAAAGGGCATGGAGGGTCTTAGTTATGAAGAAAGATTAAAAGAATTGAATTTATTTAGTCTTGAGAAGAGATGTCTAAGGGGGGACATGATTAACCTATACAAGTATATAAATGGGCCATACAAAAAATACGGCGAAAAGCTGTTCCATGTCAAATGCCCTCAAAAGACAAGGGGGCACTGCCTCCGACTGGAGAAGAAAAAGTTCAGTCTCCAGAAGCGTCAAAGCTTCTTTACTGTAAGAACTGTGACTAAGTCTATTCCACAATCTCGGGACGTGGTCACAGCAGGAACAGTGGACAGTTTCAAAAAGGGTTTAGACAAATTCTTAAAAGTAAAAAAAATTTATGCTTATGAAAACGTGTAGAAATCTGAGTCTCACTTCTGGGATTCGGGTCCCCACCTATCCCTTGGTTGAACTTGATGGACGTATGTCTTTTTTCAACCGTAAAAAAGGTGATTCATCAGATCAGATCAGGCCACCTTCTTTCATTGCTCCAGTGACCAGTTCTAATGCTCAGATGCCCTTTCATTGGCGCTATCGGTGGTAAACAGGGGCCAGCATTGGCGCTGTCAATGATCAGTGGTTCTGCAGTATGTGGTTATAACACCTCTCTCTTAACCAGCAAATTTGTGGTCCAGTAGCTGTACAGTGGGAACATAGCCACACAAGCTTTCCTTCAGTTACCACATGCACTCAAAAGACTTGGGCACCCATGACCCTAGTTCACCTGTTGTCCTTCCTTGGACCATTTTTGGTACGTATCAAGAACAGTATACAGGATCACCCCAGAAAACGGGTTGCTTTGTAGATTCTCTGACCCACTTGTTTAGCCATCACAATTTAGCCCTTGTCAGTGCCCATTTTTCATGTTTCGAACACCCTAACTTCAAGAACGGTTGTTCACTTGCTTCTCTATATATCCCACCACTTGATGGGTATAGAGAGAAACAAAGAAAAAACTGAGGCAGCGCCTCTACTGCATTACCACCGAAGTGTATAAAGAAGGAAGGTGCGCACCTTCTGGTGTTGTGAAGAAGTCACAACCACTTGTTAGGCTTATCAGTTTGGGCTACTCAGTCCACAACGGGGTGTCCCTGTTGCCTTGCTGCCACATCCTTTTTCCAGAAAATACACCATACGGTGTCTAGAATACACAGAGGTTAATAAGAAAGACAAAAATAAAGGACTTCTTCTGCTTGCAGCATTAGACATATAGGCGGTACCCAACATGGTTGAATGGTTCACCTTTATTTGATAATAATAACAATGCGTTTTGGTGGAACGCTTCTTCCTTCATCAGGTCAATATTCAACCATCGTGGGTACCACCTGTATATATGTTTAGCAAACTGAAGTCCTTCATTCCTTTCTTTCCTATTAACCATTTGATGGGTGCCATTCTAATGAGATAATAATGTTATTATCCACGGAGCCGCGGATCCGCAAAACACGGAAAGCAGCAATGTTCGTTCCGCATTTTGCGGACCGCACATTGCTGGCACTAATAGAATATGCCTGTTCTTGTCCGCAATTGCGGACAAGAATAGGACATGTTCTATTTTTTGGCGGAACGGAAGTGCGGACACGGAAGTGCGGACCCGGAAGTGCGGATCCGCAATTCCGTGTCCGGGCAGCACATCGTGCTGCCCCATAGGAATGAATGGGTCCGCAATTCCGTTCCGCAAAATGCGGAACGAAATTACGGACGTGTGAATGGAGCCTTAACGTTATGGCTAATCAGTGTATACAGATACAGTACTGATGAGCTAGTCAATATAGCGAGCAGGACCTCAAGGCATGCAGTTTGGGAGTCATACCCTCTTACACTTTGTAACTTAGGTGCTTGATAAAAATACTGCACACCATTCTTTTTTTCATTTGGGCATACGTTAAAGGGATTCTGTCACCTCTTTGTACCCTATAGAGATGCGGACATGCACGGCTAGATCGCCACTAGCATGTCCGCAATATACCTGTCCCATAGCTCTGTGTGTTTTTATTGAGTGCAAAAAATGATTTTATATATATGTAAATCAGCCTGGTAAGGAGTCCAAGGGGCTGTACTAACCGTTCTGGAGCCCAGCCATGCCCCCCTGTGAAGGAGCCCAGCACCGCCTGTATCCAGGAATCTCCTCCTTGCTCACAAAGTCAGATAGCGATAATCTCGTGGTGCTCGAGCTCGCGCATGCGCAGTTCCTTCCCTGAGGCTGATACCAGCACAGGGAAGGAACACTATGCCGGCACTGCGCATCGCGAGATTACTGCAATCTGACTTTGTGAGCAATGAGGAGATTCCTGGTTACAGGCGGTGCTGGGCTCCTTCACAGGGGGGCATGGCTGGGCTCCAGAACGGTTAGTACAGGCCCTTGGGCTCCTTACCAGGCTGATTTACATATATATATATAAAATCATTTTTTACACTCAATAAAAACACACAGAGCTATGGGACAGGTATATTGCGGACATGCTAGTGGCAATCTAGCCGTTCATGTCCGCATCTCTATAGGGTACAAAGAGGTGACAGAATCCCTTTAAGGCTACTTTCACATTAGTGTTTCTTGCGGATCCGTCATGAATCTGCAAAAACACTTCCGTATCAATAATACAACCCCATGCATCCGTCATGAACTGATCCGGTTGTATTATGTCTTCTATAGCCATGACGGATCCGTCTTGAAAGTCAATGGGGGACGGATCCGTTTTCTATTGTGTCAGAGAAAACAGATTCGTCCCAATTGACTTAAATTGTGTGCCAGGACGGATCCGTCTTGCGCCGCACCACATCACGGACAGAAAAACGCTGCATGCAGCATTTTCGTGTCCGCCTGCAGAGCGGAATGGTGACTGAACAGAGGCATTAGAGCGGATCCTTTTCCATTCAGAATGCATTAGAGCAAAACTGATGCGTTTTGGACCGCTTGTGAAAGCCTTGAACGGATCTCACAAACGGAAAGCCAAAACGCGAGTGTGAAAGTAGCCTAGGTTTTGGCAACCCATAGTATATTTACAGTGTGGGCTTTGGCTGGCTACATTAGTGATCAGGCAGCCAACTAAAGCCTGCACCATAAAAATACTATGGCGCAGGCTTTAGAGATCTGAACCACCCGCTGTAAGTATATGGCTGGTGGTACTTAAAGGGGACCACCCTCTGTAAATATAGAGCAGGCAATGAGTAGTACTACATATAAGGTGGAGGAACACGGGGCAGTAGGAAAGTACTACTCATGTATTACTGCAGTTAATAGTCTAAAGTCATGTT
Source organism: Bufo bufo (assembly GCF_905171765.1). Classification (NCBI taxonomy): domain Eukaryota; kingdom Metazoa; phylum Chordata; class Amphibia; order Anura; family Bufonidae; genus Bufo; species Bufo bufo. The sequence continues at coordinate 493,360,872 of NC_053389.1, forward strand.
GACAAATTCCCTTTAACCAGTTTTTAAAAATGTGTTTATAAAATATGAAATGTCAGGTCCTCCGCTGTCAAAGAATGAGAGAGACCTGAGAGACAAAAGAGCAGCATTCACCAGTTCTGTCTGGTCTATCCTCCCCTAGACAGCGCTCCCTGGTTATAGGATTGCCAAAATTACACTTCTAGGAGGCTGATTCTGGGTCAAACTAAAGCAATGGTCACCTTTACTGGGTAGACTCCCCCCCCATTACAGTGTAAAATATTAAAAAGCCTAATAAAAAGCCCCCCATTGTCTTTTCTGAGGGACTAAAAACAAGCACAGCACATACAAAACACCCCACCCCAAAAAAACATTCCCAATGTAAATCACTGTCTTCCTTCTGGACAAGACCAGATTACCAGAAAGTGGACAGTAATATATCAAAATGTATGGTAGGCAATGACAAAGTCTATTGAGGGTAATATCATATTACTAGAAAAAAATATTACCTAAAATGTAAAAAAGCATGTTTTTCAATTCATATGCCAAAAAAGTCTAAACAAAAAGCATAAATTATGTGTACTGTATAAAAATGATAAGAAAAGAAACCTGAACTATTCATAAACAAATCATATTGCTAGCCCAACAAATAAACCTAATCTTCAAGATCGATTTTACTTATTACATATTAGCAACCTATATGTGAATATTCGATGCATTTTTTTGAAGTCAGTCCATGTATTCGACTTGCTGTCCTGGCCGGTTCTTTACTATTTTTTGATCTTTCACAGAGATAAGTGGAGGGCAGGCCGTACATGTGCGGTGTGCTCTCCTTCACTTTGGGGGCCTCTAGATCGGATCTCAGATGTGGGACCAGCACCTATCTGACATTGCTGGCATGTCCTGGCAATATGCCATCAATGTCCCAGATGGGCCGACCCCTTTAACTTTTTCCGTTGCCCCATTCACTTCGTCCAGAGAGAGCATCACACGTTATGCTAATCAGTGCAATGTTTCTGTGGTCATCTTTATCTGGCCCTATACAGAGAACAATAGAGATGTCATATGGCTATCCCAATTATACACCTTGCATTAAAATGAGGATTATCTTGCAGATAACATCAAATTTGGTCACACCCCTTTTACACAAGCGAGTTTTCCACGCGGGTGCAATGCGTGACGTGAACGCATTGCACCCGCACTGAATCCGGACCCATTCATTTCTATGGGGCTGTGCACACGAGCGGTGATCACTGGTGCGTTGCGTGAAAATCGCAGCATGTTCTATATTCAGCTTTTTTTATGCAACGCAGGCCCCATAGAAGTGAATGTGGCTGCGTGAAAATCGCAAGCATCCGCAAGCAAGTGCAGGATGGGGACCCGATCATTATTATTTTCCCTTATAATAATAGCATTCTTAATACAGAATGCATAGTACAATAGGGCTGGAGGGGTTAATTTTTTTTTTATAATAATATAACTTACCTTAATCCACTTGATCGCGCAGCCCGGCTTCTCTTCGGTCTTCTTCTTTGCTGTGCACAGGAAAAGGACATTTGATGACGTCACTGCGCTCATCACATGGTCCGTCACATGATCCATCACCATGGTAAAAAAATATCGTGTGATGGACCATGTGATGAGCGCAGTGACGTCATCAAAGGTCCTATTCCTCAAAGAAGTAGACAGAAGAGAAGCCGTCTGCGCGAACAAGTGGATTAAGGTGAGTTAAATTTATTTTTTTATTATTTTAACCCCTCCAGCCCTATTGTACTATGCATTATGTATTAAGAATGCTATTATTTTCCCTTATAACCATGTTATAAGAGAAAATAATAAAATCTACACAACACCTAACCGAAACCCGAACTTCTGTGAAGAAGTCCGGGTTCGGGTCTGGGTACCAAACATGCCGATTTTTCTCACACGCGTGTAAAACGCATTACAATGTTTTGCACCCGCGCGGAAAAAAACGCAAACATAGAACGCAATCGCAGTGAAAACTGACTTGTTTTAGTGTCAAAATCGCACCATTTTCCCTGAACGCATCCGGCCCCAATCCGCAACGCCCGTGTGAAAGGGGCCTTATAGGAGCATCCACACAGAAAATACTGAAATATTCCACTAGGGCATTGACAATAGGCAGACATGTCCTATTTCTCTTGGCTTTGCAGTATAGACTAGGATAGTATGAGAAGCAAAACTGCAATATGGAAGACATGGGAACATGAAGAACTATAAAAGTGCTTAATCAGCATTACAGGCCTTTGTGGACCGTTTACCCGCACTATGCATGCCCACTGGCATGTTTTCCAGCTTGTTGGTTTATTAAGGACATATGGTCTCATAAGACAAGAGGCCCAGAAAATGCTTTTTTCCTTTATTTTGCCACAGTAGAAATCTGTGTAAAGCAATTTGGACGCCTCTTCACATGAGCCTGTAATTTTACATATCATGGTAATAATCTGGACTAGGACACCACATCCTGTCTGCATAGCAGCACTGTGGGTAATCCCGTAATTTGTTATTCAGATACTTTTTGGATCAGACGACTGAACTGCTTTTCTGACTTAAAGCATAGCCGTACTAAGTCACTTACAACCCACATGAAATGATTTGGGAGATTCATCTTCCATAGAACACATGAGGCGGCACTCACTGGTCCTATTTCAATGGTTCTGAGGAAGCGTGACAGCACGTGAAATGGCCGCAGGCCACGGATTTACTTTGTCCTCCCTTGTTGATCTGTAATTTGGCATGGGTTAAATACAGCTGTTGAAATGGGACCGGTGAGTGCCGCTTTATGTATTCTATGGAAGATGAATGTATGCAACTGATTTTGGAGACGAGCACCATGGAAAGGCTGTGCGACTGTCCAGGCAATTGTGGATTGCTATTAAGGGTTAGAGGGGTTGTGTCACGTCAGCATATGGCATTTATCATGTAGAGAAAGTTAATACAAGGCACTTACTAATGTATTGTGATTGTCCATACTGCTTCCTTTGCTGACTGGATTCATTTTTCCATTATATTATACACTGTTTGTATCCAGGGGTTACGACCACTCTACAATCCAGCAGCGGTGGTCGTGCTTGCACACTATTGGAAAAAGCACTGGCCTAAGGCACACTCCCACAGTCCCGGCCACTAGAGGGAAGTGCTTTTTCTTAAAACAGGCGTAGAAAATTGCCTAAATTTAAGCCAGCAAGGAAGCTGTCTTACATTTAGACCGGTAGTGGATGCGCCAAAAGTTATGTAGAGGCCTGTGCCTCTACATAACTTCGGAGGATCAACCGCCAGCACAGGGGTTAAGACCGGCGTCTAAAATGCCGGTCTTAATAAATGACCCCCATAATTTACAAGTACATATAAACGAAAGAATGGTGAAAAGGTTTGTCTTTGCTGCAAAAGTATTATCCAGATTAGGTAATGTGCAGCGTTTTGGTGTCTGCCTGATGATGCAGAGACTTACAATGTAAGTCAATGGGGACGGATCCGCTTTCACTGACACAATATGGTGCAATTGAAAGCGGATCTGTCCCCAATTGACTTTCAATGCAAGTCAGGACAGATCCGTTTTGACTTAGACGTTCTGAACGGATACAAGCGTTTGCATTATCGGTGCGGATCCGTCTGTGCAGATACAAGATGGATCCGCACCGAACGCAGGTGTGAAAGTAGCCTTAGATAAGAGGGTGGGCGCAGAAGATAAACTCCTAATCGTCCTATAGCCTTGTGTGAAGGCAGGTGACCTGATATCTAGCACACATGAGGGATGTGGTCCTGATGTTGGACATAAGTGGGGGGTGTCCTGACCATGGTGAGAGAGGCTATTCTAATGGTCGGAGCAGAGGGAAGCCTCCGCCTAGCTTTACCTATAGACATCCGGTACATCACTGGATCTCCAGAAAAAGCACTTGCCCTGCGCAATTCAGTGCAAAGAAGAGGCATCGGAGCATAAAATGCTCTGCTGCTCAAGTCAGAGGGGCTGCCTGGGTGAAAATGGGGATATGTCCAGGTTCAGCTCTGAACCCGGACAACCCCTTTAAATGTATAAAATAGAAAGTTTTACTGAATCTATTCCAAGAAAACTATAAACATATATATTTATATTCAAATCATCCTCCTTCTCCATATTAATAATTAACAATAAAAAAAATAAAGATAATTAGCACATTCATGTCGCAAAGCGCCCATGCTGTTAAAATATTAAAATATTTAGCTCGTACGGTGAACGTTATAACGAGAAAAAAAAAAAAAAAAAAGCCAATTCACCGTTTTTCATACACACTCCAAAATGATATCAACAAAAACTAGAGATCACACTGCAAAAAATGAGTCCTCATACAGCTCCGTATATATAAATATAAGAAACAGATGGGGGTCAGAATGCGACGAAGGAAAGAAAAGTTTTTTCCAAAGTAAAAAAACTAATGCCGTGCATTGGGGACCGCAATTGCAAAATGCTCGGGCAACATCCGTGCAGCGGGCCGGACCCATTCAACTTGAATAGGTCCGTGGTCTGTCCGCACCAGAAAAAAGTATGACATATTTATTTGTGGTGCGGAACGGAAAGAAACACCACGGAAGCGCTCCATAGTGCTTCCGGTGTTCCATTCTGCATCTCTGGAATTGCGGACCCATTCAAGTGAATGGGTCCGCATCCATGATGTGTGGTGCACACGGCCGGCGGCTGTGGATTGCTGACCCGCCATTTGCGGGCCGCCCAACGGCCGTGTGCATGAGGCCTAAAACTGTGGCGGAACTGCTCTTTTTTCCAATTCCATCCCATTTGAATGCTTCTTGCTCTATCATATGCAATATGAAATGGAGCCATTAGAAAGTACAACTTGTCTCACATAACACAACCCCTCATACGGCTAGGGTCAGGAAGGGATTCATTAATGGTCACAAGAAATCAAATAACAGAATGGTTGCTGATGTGAGGAACGACTTCTTCTACAGAACCGTCATTCAGCAGAAATGCAGCAAAGAAGCTGTGCTTACATGTAAACATATGGCAGATGAGAATTGGCCAAGTTTACAGTGATCTGTAGTGTGGGTGACATAACGGCTAATGTGCTGATTAATGGGGGCTCCAGCACTGAATATACACAGGGAAGGGGACGAATGTAGACAGTTTGCCTGGAAATGGTTTAGTTTCTCTGCATTCCTGGCACTGGTAATGGAGCAGAAGGGAGGCAGGCAGCACTTAAGACTACTGTTTACTAACTAGGAAGAGTGTGCTACATCAGATCTCCACATTCCTTACATTCCACTCACTCACAAACACAGCTCCAATTCCCAACTGGACTCAATAGGCAATCTTCTCAACATGTACACACTCAAGAAGGAGACTTAAAGGGGGCAGAACAACAGCATATACCACATGGCTTTGGTCCCAGAGGTGAGGCTTGCAGTTATACAGTGCCTTGTAAAAGTATTCAACCCCCCCCCCCCCCCCCAATCTTGACTTTTTTCGTGTTTTGGTGCCTCACAACCTGGAATTAACATGGATTTTTAAAGGAAAGTGGGTCAATGCTTTCTTTAGCAGATGGGAACCATTCATAAGAGTAGCCCTAAGCAATACTGAGGTGTTGGAAACTATGCAACCATTCACAGGTTCAGAGTGGTATCTGAAAAGAAGCCTAACAAATACCCTAGGGACGTTACAGGTAGATTGAAGAGTAGAGGGTAACCTAGTATTTAGCACATTAGAGAAGGTGTTGAAATATACAGAAGACCTGAAGTGAAAGGGGGAGGGGGGGAGGGTCGGTTGGGGTTGGGGGTTAAGGCTATATAGAAAATAAAAATGGATAGTCATGAAACCGAAAAGAGGTTTTGGCGCAATTATGTGAAGCATGAGGTCATCTGACAATTGTATTGTGAAGGATATAAAGTATATGTATCACTACATGACCACACACGACTTCAAGATGTGTAACAATCGTAATGCGAATATGGTATAATATGTATAATGCTACATTAATGTCGCTGTAACCACATGTATGATATGATATCATAAGGATGTAATTGGATATGACTTATCTATTTCAATAAAAATGATATTTGAAAAAAAAAAAAAAAACATGGATTGTTTGAGGATTCGCATCATTTAATTTACAGAACATACCCACAACTGTGAATTATTGTGAAGCAAACAACAAATAGGACAAAATAACAGAAAAAGTCAATGTGCATAACTATTCACCCCCCTAAAGTCAATACTTTGTAGAGCCACCTTTTGCGGCAATCACAGCTCTAAGTCGCTTTGGATAAGTCTCTATGATCTTGCCACATCTTACCACTGGGATTTTTGCTCATTCCTCCTTGCAAAACTGCTCCAGCTCCTTCAAGTTGGATGGTTTGCATTTGTGAACAGCAATCTTTAAGTCTGACCACAGATTTTCTATTGGATTGAGATCTGGGCTTTGACTAGGCCATTCCAACACATTTACATGTTTCCCCTTAAACCACTCAAGTGTTGCTTTAGCAGTGGGTTTGGGGTCATTGTCCTGCTGGAAGAAGAACCTCCGTCCTAGTCTCAAATCACACACAGAGTGGTACAGGTTTTGCTCAAGAATATCCCCGTGTTTAGCACCATCCATCTTTCCCTCAACTCTGACCAGTTTCCCAATCCCATGCCCACAGCATGATGCTGCCACCACCAGGTTTCACTGTGGGGATGGTGTTCTTTGGGTGATGTGATGTGTTGGGTTTGCACCAGACATAGAATTTACTTTGATGGCCGAAAAGTTCAATTTTAGTCTCATCCGACCAGAGCACCTTCCTCCTTACATTTTGGAAGTCTCCCACATGCCTTTCCGCAAACTCACAACGTGTCTTATTGTTTTTAGCTGAAAGTCATGGCTTTCTTCTGGCCACTCAGCCATAAAGCCGAACTCTATGGAGCGTACGGCTTATTGTCGTCCTATGTACAGATACTCCAGTCTCTGCTGTGGAACTCTGCAGCTCTTTCAGGGTTACCTTAGGTCTCAGTGCTGCCTCTCTGATTAATGCCCTCCTTGCGGGTCCATGAGTTTTGGTGGGCGGCCGTCTCTTGGCAGGTTTGCTGTTGTGCCATGTTCTTTCCATTTGGTTATGATAGATTTGATGGTGCTCCTGGGGATCATCAAAGATTTGGATATTTTTTTATAACCTAACCCCGACTTGTACTTCTCAACAACATTGTCCCTTACTTGTTTGGAGAGTTCCTTTGTCTTCATGGCAGTGTTTAGTTAGTGATGCCTTTTACTTAGGTGTTGCAGCCTCTGGGGCCTTTCAAAAAAGGTGTGTATATGTAATGACAGATGATGTGACACTTAGATTGCACACAGGTAGACATCATTTCACTAATTATGTGATTTCTGAAGGCAATTGGTTGCAACAGAGCTTTTTATGGGCTTCCTAACAAAGGGGGTGAATACATACGCACATGCCAATTTTCTGTTTTCTATTTCTAAACAATAGTTTCATTTATATATTTTTCTTATTTCACTTCACCAACTTAGACTATTGTGTTCTGATCCATCACATAAAATTCAGATTAACAAAACATTGAACTTATGATGTAATGTAACAAAACACGAAAAAAGTCAAGGGGGGTGAATACTTTTGCAAGGCTCTGTATCTCCAGAACAGGGATCCCCTGGACCAGGCGCGTACACAGATCTCATATGGTCCCATAGCAAAACTTAAAATGGGCCCCCCTGCCTCCCCCATCAATCACCACCAGACCTCGCAATTCCCCAGATTTCTAATGAATGAAAATATATTTTATTAAGTGGAAGAAATTTTAATTAAAAAATGTAATGAAAAAGATGCCCTTGGACTCACCACTTTATCCAACTTCTATGTAAAACAAAGTAAAACAGGTACTTCAAAAATATGGCACTCATTCTGAACACCCTAGTTCTCAATATCTTTATACCAGCCAACTGGCATAAAAACTATGAAATCTCTCCATACAGCTCTAAATCTCTGCTTCTCTTCAGATAATCTATACATATATATATATATATATATATATATATATATATATATATATATATATATATAAAGAAGGACGTATATATGTGTATGTATGTATGTATGTATGTTCCGCGATCACTCAAAAAAGCAAGCATCGATTTCAACGAAACTTGGTATATACATCCCTTGCTACCTGGAAATAAATCTTGTGGGGGGTCACAGCTCTCTAGTGCGTACTGTTCCTAGAGAGCTGTGACCCCCACAAGATTTATTTCCAGGTAGCAAGGGATGTGTATACCAAGTTTCGTTGAAATCGATCACATGTCCCTTATCAGCCAATAGAAACTCGCAGGCCCTTAGTCTCCACATACACACAGTTTTACTCCAGGTTTCCCTAACAACCCAGCCATTTTTCTTCACTGCTATAGGTCAGCTTTAGGCTAAAGCTGCATGACACATAGGGCACAACTACACTGCTACATGTGTCGTGCGACAATTTTTATAATAATAGTCTATGGTGTTGCAATGCGACTGCAGAAAAATCAATCTTGGATGGATTTTTTGCAACTGTCGTGTCGCAGTATGACACATGTCGCAGTGCGACACCAAAGCCTATCATTATAAAATTTGTAAAGACAAAATGTTGCGCGACACATGTCGTCGTGTAGCGCTAGCATTAAAGGGGAAGGGCGCTGTGGAGGTCACTGTTAAAGGGTTTCTATCACTTCGTATGACATATTTAGGTGTCAGACACTAGCGATCCGCTAGTGTCTGCTCTGCCCAACCATCCTAATATGATAGGTTTTGGGGCAGCCGTTTTGCTAAAATAACAACTTATATCTATATGCTAATGAGCCTCTAGGTGCGATGGGGGCGTCATTAGCACCTAGAGGCTCCGTCTACCTTCATAAACTGTCGCCGCCCAGCGCGTCCCTCCAGCCCGCCCATCTCCTGCTGAATGAGATCCTCTCCATGCGCGTCTCTGTTCTGCGCATGCGCAATGAATGTCTGACCGCTTCCCTGCTCAGACATCTCCACTGCGCCTGTTCCTCGGAGCACTATGATGTCATCGGCGCAGGCGCAGTGGAGATGTCTGAGCAGGGAAGCGGTCAGACATTCATTGCGCATGCGCAGAACAGAGACGCGCACGGAGAGGATCTCATTCAGCAGGAGATGGGCGGGCTGGAGGGACGCGCTGGGCGGCGACAGTTTATGAAGGTAGACGGAGCCTCTAGGTGCTAATGACGCCCCCATAGCACCTAGAGGCTCATTAGCATATAGATATAAGTTGTTATTTTAGCAAAACGGCTGCCCCAAAACCTATCATATTAGGATGGTTGGGCAGAGCAGACACTAGCGGATCGCTAGTGTCTGACACCTAAATATGTCATACGAAGTGATAGAAACCCTTTAACCCCTTTAAGGACACATGACGTACCGGTACAGCATGGTTCCCGAGTCCTTAAGGACACAAAGTACCGATACGTCATGTGTTGTTCCGATCACCGCCGCCCGGCGGGCGGTGATCGGAACAAGGTGCCTGCTCAAATCATTGAGCTGGCACCTCGGCTAAATGCGCGGCGGGGTCCCGTGACCCCCCCCCCCCCCCGTGTCGGCGATCGCAGTAAACCGCAGGTCAATTCAGACCTGCGGTTTGCGGCTTTTACCTGGTGCGGCGGTGGTGCCATCGGGTCCCCATGGGGCTGTGGGGGGGACCCGATGGCATGGAAGGCAGCGCGATGCCTTCCTGAGGCATCTGCGCTGCCTTCCGGTGAAGAGCCTGAGAGATCCAGCCCCCTGGATCTCACAGGCCCCGGAAGCTGTATGAGTAAGGCTACTTTCACACTTGCGTTTGGGGTCCCGCTTGTGAGATCCGTTTGAGGGCTCTCACAAGCGGCCCCGAACTGATCCGTTCATCCCCAATGCATTCTGAATGGATGAGGATCCGTTCAGAATGCATCAGTTTGGCTCCGTTCCGCTCTGGAGGCGGACACAAAAACGCAGCTTGCAGCGTTTTGGTGTCCGTCTGGCCGTGCAGAGCCAAACGGATCCATCCTGACTTACAATGCAAGTCAATGGGGACGGATCTGTTTGACGTTGACACAATATGGTGCAATTGCAAACGGATCCGTCCCCCATTGACTTTCAATGTAAAGTCAGGAGTCCCTATTAATATACTATCGGATCAGAGTTTTCTCCAATCCGATGGTATATTTTAACTTGAAGCGTCCCCATCACCATGGGAACGCCTCTATGTTAGAATATACCATTGGATTTGAGTTAGATCGTGAAAACTCAGATCCGACAGTATATTCTAACACAGAGGCGTTCCCATAGTGATGGGGACGCTTCAAGTTAGAATATACTAAGAACTGTGGACATAACGGCCCCCTGCTGCCTGGCAGCACCTGATCTCTTACAGGGGGCTGTGATCCGCACAATTAACCCCTCAGGTGCTGCACCTGAGGGGTTAATTGTGCGTATCATAGCCCCCTGTAAGAGATCAGGTGCTGCCAGGCAGCAGGGGGCCCCCCTCCCTCCCCAGTTTTAAATACATTGGTGGCCAGTGCTGCCCCCTCCCTCCCCAGTATTAAATTCATTGGTGGCCAGTGCGGCCCCCCCTCCCTCCCTCCCCAGTATTAAATTCATTGGTGGCCAGTGCGGCCCCCCTCCCTCCCGCCGCAGTATTAAATTCATTGGTGGACAGTGCTGCCCCCCCCTCCCTCCCTCCCTTCCCCAGTATTAAATTCATTGGTGGCCAGTGCGGCCCCCCCTGCCTCCCTCCCCAGTATTAAATTCATTGGTGGCCAGTGCGGCCCCCCTTCCTCCCGCCGCAGTATTAAATTCATTGGTGGCCAGTGCTGCCCCCCCTCCCTCCCGCCGCAGTATTAAATTCATTGGTGGCCAGTGCTGCCCCCCCTCCCTCCCTTCCCCAGTATTAAATTCATTGGTGGCCAGTGCGGCCCCCCCTCCCTCCCTCCCCAGTATTAAATTCATTGGTGGCCAGTGCGGCCTCCCCTCTCCCACCCCCTAATTAAAATCCCCCCCCCCCATCATTGGTGGCAGCGGAGAGTTCCGATCGGAGTCCCAGTTTAATCGCTGGGGCTCCGATCGGTTAACATGACAGCCAGGACGCTACTGCAGTCCTGGCTGCCATGGTTAATTAGCAATTTTAGAAGCATGATACTTACCTGCGCTGTCTGTGGCCGGCCGGGCGCTCCTCCTACTGGTAAGTGAAAGGTCTGTGCGGCGCATTGCTTATAGCAAGTGGTTGTCTCAACTCATCAAGTTATATTTATTATGTGCATGACATTGATATAAGTAACTTACTGATGTAGATGAATTAGTAGAAATGGCTCTGGTCCCCACTATCTTACTTCTTCGTCCTCTTTATACACTGCTCGTCTCCAGGGGTTACAGCCACCGCTGCAGTGCAGCAGCGGTGGCCGCGATTGCGCACAGCTAGAAAAAAAGCTGGCCTTTCTGGTGGCCGGGAATTGATGGAGTGAGCGCGCACGGGGCCGCAGCAGCTCACTCCCATGCGCAGCAGCTCCCGTTCCCGTCCACCTCTCTGTCATTCTCTCCTGTAAGATACAAATAGCTGCAACCACTTACCATAGGTTGTCACGATTTGTACAGGGTCTTCTCCGCTGAGACTGCTAGTGTTTCAGATAGTCTAGCAGCCTCACAAGCGTGCACGTGTAGTCAAGGGGCGGGATTATATTATCCCAGCGCCTCATGCCTACTCCATCAGTCACAGCACAGGTACCGCCCCCCCACTACAGCTCAGGAAGTGCCCCAGGAGCCGTGCACTGAGGACTGAAATAAGGAGCTGAGACAACCCCTTTAAATCTATTTTTCCCAGAATCTCAGAATTCAAGATAATAATGATGCACAAACTGAAGAAAAATGTCCATAAAAAACTGACAGTTTAACCTATTTAACTGACTGAATGTTCCCTAACTATCCCAAGTTCATTTTGTAGACCTGTACCCAGGAGGGATGAGAGTCTGTTTAGTGTATGGCCCCATCTGTATGAGGTACCAGTATTTGTGTGTAATGTAGTTTTCATTGAGTGCTGCTGTAAACTATACTCATATTTGCACTTACAGATGGTGCTTAGAGTTACCTTAAACATGTATTTCCATCCATCAGGGCCGTCGCTTCCATAGAGGCAAGGGGGGCAATTGCCCCCGGGCCCCCGAGTCCTTAGCGGCCCCTCCGCGCTGGCCCGCAACTAACTATAGGCAGGACAGTGACAGTCACACGGAGATGAGCGCTTCCATTGTGGAAGCGCTTATCTCCAGTCATCTGTATCGCTGTCCTCAGGACAGCGGTACAGATGGCTGTTCAGCAGGGCAGGGGAGGGAGAGGTGTGTCCCTTCCCCTTCGTGGCGTCATCGCGCCGCCTGAGCCGTACAGCGCGGGACACAGGCCGGAAGAGGCCTGCATCACATCGCTGCCAAGAAGGTAAGTATAAGTGTTTTTTTTTTGTCAATACTGGTGGCTACTGGCACATGATGGGGGGCTCTAGCTACTGGCACATGATAGGGGGGCCCTATGGCTACTGGCACATTATAGGGGGGGGGCTATGGCTACTGGCACATTATGGGGGGCCTATGGCTACTAGCACATGTTGAAGGGGGGGCTCAGGCTACTGGCACATGTTGAAGGGGGGGCTCAGGCTACTGGCACATGATAGCGGGGGGGGCTCTGGCTACTGGCACATTATAGGGGGGGATATGGCTACTGGCACATGTTGATGGGGGGCTCAGGCTACTGGCACATGATGGGGGGGCTATGGCTACTGGCACATGATAAGGGGGGCTCTGGCTATTGGCACATGATAAGGGGGGCTCTGGCAACTGGCACATGATAGAGGGGCCCTTGGGCTACTGGCACATGATAGGGGGGCTCTGGCTACTGGCACATGATAGGGGGGCTCTGGCTACTGGCACATGATAGGGGGGCTCTGGCTACTGGCACATGATAGGGGGGGGCTATGGCTACTGGCACATGATAGGAGGGGTCTATGGCTACTGGCACATGTTGATGGGGGGGCTCAGGCTACTGGAACATGATGGGGGGGGCTCAGGCTACTGGAACATGATGGGGGGGCTCTGGCTACTGGCACATGATATAGGGGGGGCTCTGGCTATTGGCACATGATATAGGGGGGGCTCTGGCTACTGGCACATGATATAGGGGAGGGGGCTCTGGATACTGGCACATTATTGGGGGACATCTATGGGGTCACTTCTTACTGGCACATTATTGGTGGGCACTATAGGGGCATCTACTGAGGCCACAAAGAACGATTATTTTATATGGGGGCTTTGTATAGGGGCATTTTATACTGGGACACATTATGGTGGATACTATGGGGAAGGGGGGAGAGGAGCACTATGGGGTCATCTACGGGGGCACTGAGAAGGGGTATTTTATACTTACAAATTATGGGGGACACTGAGGGCATCTACTGGGGCACTATATATGGGGCATTTTATACTGGTACATTATGGGGGCCACTAGGAGGGGGGAAAGGAGCACTATGGGGGCATTAACTGGGGGCACTATATAGGGGTATTTTATACTGGCACATTATGGGGGCACTATGGGGACATTAGCTCAACTGGGGGCATTACAAGGGGGTATTTTTTGCACGGTCACATTATAAGGAGAATTATTACTACTGGGGGGGGGCATTATGGTGGGCTTTATTACTCCCCCATGGTATGAGCCCCCTAGTAGCAGCACCAGCCTCCCCCTGCTCTGCTATCCCTCTGCCCCTTCTCCAAATCCTTGTTATGAAATCTTTCTCATTAGGATAAAACACATCAGCTCCGCCGAGCCCCCAGCCAAAGTGTGGAAGTGGCGTCCGAGATCCCCAATGGTCAAGCCAAGTAATTGTAAGTTTTCATATAAAATATGTTTGTTATACACATATAGCAAACACTGTGCCCCACAATATACACATATTTCTTCTGTAAAAGTCATCAAGTGTCATGGGGGGGGGGGGGGGCCCTTATTGTTTTTCGCCCCAGAGCCCCATTTCACCTAGAACCGGCCCTGCCATCCATGTATAGTACAAATACATTATACAGTACTTGGCGTTAAATGATAAGAACGATTTAGGGTACTTTCACACTTGCGGCAGGACGGATCCGACAGGCTGTTCACCATGTCGGATCCGTCCTTCCACTATTTTGCCGGACCGCCGCTCCGTCCCCATTGACTATAATGGGGGCGGAGCTCCGGCGCAGCACGGCGATATCCGCCGGACTAAAAGTACTGCATGTCCGACTTTTTAGTCTGGCGGCTTTCGCCGTACACTGCCGTGCTGCGCCGGAGCTCCACCCCGTCCCCATTATAGTCAATGGGGACGGAGCGGCGGTCCGGCGGCACGGCGAAATAGCGGAAGGACGGATCCGACATGGTGAACAGCCTGTCGGATCCGTCCTGCCGCAAGTGCCGCAAGTAGCCTTAGCTGTATTTGTATCGTTTTGTTATTGTACTCTAACAGCTCACAGAATATAGGAATAAACTCCCAGTAGGGGACATAAACAACAAATCACAGAAATTTTTTTTAATTTTTTTTTTACTTTTACTGGATACAATAAAATTTAAAATATATAAATCCCCAAAACTGACACATATGTGTGTACACAATACATCAACATTAAAAATAAATATCCTGAGCCCACACAATGGATTGAAGTGCAGGTACAATTAACTAGAGATTAGCACGGGCAATGGGATAATGATCAACTGCATATGGTATATAGGGTTCTATTGCAGAAGACCACGGTTTTAACCAAGACTCACGGTTAGCTGATATCAGTCACTGGGTGCCAGGCAGTCCTCAGGGGTAGCCAAGCAAGTGTATGATAAGTTGAACGCCTCCCTAAGTATTTCAACGGGATATCCTCTTTGAATAAACCTAACTCGCATATCTCCTGCTTGAGTCCGAAATGATTCAATGGACGAGCAATTTCTTCGAGTTCTCAAATATTGTCCATTGGGAATGCCTCTCTTGAGGCCCAGGTGCTGATTATTTTACCGGAAGTGGGGCTGGGTGACGTCAGACGCCAACAACACCCAGAGCCTTTAAAGAGGCACTGTTCCTGATGGAGGTGCGCTCTTTTTATCCTGGTGCCTATATAGATTGTGTATCTACCAACAGACCTTATGATTTAGAGACTTGCAGCATCTGTTCATCTTATACTTGTTGCAAGTTTCTTTCCCCTGATGAACCACGTGGATATCACCACCTGCGGAAACTTGTCGAGAAGACAAGATATTAGCAGGGACATTCAGGGCTTGTCAGGGTTTAGCCACCGATAAGTGGGGTCGCCCCTGTCAGGGCGGGTGTTCCGCTTTCAGGCAGGGATACCTGTAGGGTCACCCTAGGGATTTTATATCTTCCCTACCCCATTTATTGGCTGCTACCCCTGAGGACTGCCTGGCACCCAGTGACTGATATCAACTAGCCGTGAGTCTTGGTTAAAACCGTGGTCTTCTGCAATAGAACCCTATATACCATATGCAGTTGATCATTATCCCATTGCCCGTGCTAATCTCTAGTTAATTGTGCCTGCACTTCAATCCATTGTGTGGGCTCAGGATATATATTTTTAATGTTGATGTATTGTGTACACACATATGTGTCAGTTTTGGGGAATTATATATTTTCATTTTAATTGTATCCAGTAAAAGTTACATTTTAGGGGTTTCTTTTCAGTGATTTGTTGTTTTTTGTACTCTGTTTTATTTTGAGTTGCCTTATGTAGTGATGGTAACGTCGTAGCTGGTGTAAGGGTATTTTACGTGTATGCGCCAGCGTCACGTTGAGGCCTGAGGAAGCGCAAAACGGCTGTTGCCTTTTGCTGTGCTGCACCCGCATCCACTGTGTTTTATTG
Source organism: Bufo bufo (assembly GCF_905171765.1). Lineage (NCBI taxonomy): Eukaryota > Metazoa > Chordata > Amphibia > Anura > Bufonidae > Bufo > Bufo bufo. Next base: position 493,376,738 of record NC_053389.1, read on the forward strand.
GATCAATAAAAGCTGCAGAAAGAATATTGGGGAGTGCCGCTGTTTCTTTTATCTACATGTTGATTATACAGTACTGGCAGATAGTCTGGCAGACTATCACTTACGAGAGTTCCTAGTAATGCTGGTTAGCGGTAATCTGGCAGTGTAATTCTGCCGATGATTACCTAGAGCAGGGGTGGCCAACCTTAGAGACACAAAGAGCCAGGAAAAAAAAAAACTTATGACTGCCAGGAGCCACAAGCTATACATTTACACAAATATGCGTGCACACGACAGTATTACTGCAAATGACTTTTCAAACATTTAAAAGTCTATTTAACCACCTCAGCCCCCAGTGCTTAAACACCCTGAAAGACCAGGCCACTTTTTACACTTCTGACCTACACTACTTTCACCGTTTATTGCTCGGTCATGCAACTTACCACCCAAATGAATTTTACCTCCTTTTCTTCTCACTAATAGAGCTTTCATTTGGTGGTATTTCATTGCTGCTGACATTTTTACTTTTTTTGTTATTAATCGAAATTTAACGATTTTTTTGCAAAAAAATGACATTTTTCACTTTCAGTTGTAAAATTTTGCAAAAAAAATCGACATCCATATATAAATTTTGCTCTAAATTTATTGTTCTACATGTCTTTGATAAAAAAAAAATGTTTGGGTAAAAAAAAATGGTTTGGGTAAAAGTTATAGCGTTTACAAACTATGGTACAAAAATGTGAATTTCCGCTTTTTGAAGCAGCTCTGACTTTCTGAGCACCTGTCATGTTTCCTGAGGTTCTACAATGGCCAGACAGTACAAACACCCCACAAATGACCCCATTTCGGAAAGTACACACCCTAAGGTATTCGCTGATGGGCATAGTGAGTTCATAGAACTTTTTATTTTTTGTCACAAGTTAGCGGAAAATGATGATTTTTTTCTTTTTTTTTTTTTTTCTTACAAAGTCTCATATTCCACTAACTTGTGACAAAAAATAAAAACTTCCATGAACTCACTATGCCCATCACGAAATACCTTGGGGTCTCTTCTTTCCAAAATGGGGTCACTTGTGGGGTAGTTATACTGCCCTGGCATTCTAGGGGCCCAAATGTGTGGTAAGGAGTTTGAAATCAAATTCTGTAAAAAATGACCTGTGAAATCCGAAAGGTGCTCTTTGGAATATGGGCCCCTTTGCCCACCTAGGCTGCAAAAAAGTGTCACACATCTGGTATCTCCGTACTCAGGAGAAGGTGGGGAATGTGTTTTGGGGTGTCTTTTTACATATACCCATGCTGGGTGAGAGAAATATCTTGGCAAAAGACAACTTTTCCCATTTTTTTATACAAAGTTGGCATTTGACCAAGATATTTATCTCACCCAGCATGGGTATATGTAAAAAGACACCCCAAAACACATTCCTCAACTTCTCCTGAATACAGAGATACCAGATGTGTGACACTTTTTTGCAGCCTAGGTGGGCAAAGGGGCCCATATTCCAAACAGCACCTTTCGGATTTCACAGGTCATTTTTTACAGAATTTGATTTCAAACTCCTTACCACACATTTGGGCCCCTAGAATGCCAGGGCAGTATAACTACCCCACAAGTGACCCCATTTTGGAAAGAAGACACCCCAAGGTATTCCGTGAGGGGCATGGCGAGTTCCTAGAATTTTTTATTTTTTGTCGCAAGTTAGTGGAAAATGCCGATTTATTTTTATTTATTTTTTTTCATACAAAGTCTCATATTCCACTAACTTGTGACAAAAAATAAAAACTTCCATGAACTCACTATGCCCATCAGCGAATACCTTGGGGTCTCTTCTTTCCAAAATGGGGTCACTTGTGGGGTAGTTATACTGCCCTGGCATTCTAGGGGCCCAAATGTGTGGTAAGGAGTTTGAAATCAAATTCTGTAAAAAATGACGAGTGAAATCCGAAAGGTGCTCTTTGGAATGTGGGCCCCTTTGCCCACCTAGGCTGCAAAAAAGTGTCACACATCTGGTATCTCCGTATTCAGTAGAAGTTGGGGAATGTGTTTTGGGGTGTCTTTTTACATATACCCATGCTAGGTGAGATAAATATCTTGGTCAAATGCCAACTTTGTATAAAAAAATGGGAAAAGTTGTCTTTTGCCAAGATATTTCTCTCACCCAGCATGGGTATATGTAAAATGACACCCCAAAACACATTCCCCAACTTCTACTGAATACGGAGATACCAGATGTGTGACACTTTTTTGCAGCCTAGGTGGGCAAAGGGGCCCACATTCCAAAGAGCACCTTTCGGATTTCACTCGTCATTTTTTACAGAATTTGATTTCAAACTCCTTACCACACATTTGGGCCCCTAGAATGCCAGGGCAGTATAACTACCCCACAAGTGACCCCATTTTGGAAAGAAGAGACCCCAAGGTATTCGCTGATGGGCATAGTGAGTTCATGGAAGTTTTTATTTTTTGTCACAAGTTAGTGGAATATGAGACTTTGTATGAAAAAAAATAAATAAAAATAAATCGGCATTTTCCACTAACTTGCGACAAAAAATAAAAAATTCTAGGAACTCGCCATGCCCCTCACGGAATACCTTGGGGTGTCTTCTTTCCAAAATGGGGTCACTTGTGGGGTAGTTATACTGCCCTGGCATTCTAGGGGCCCAAATGTGTGGTAAGGAGTTTGAAATCAAATTCTGTAAAAAATGACCTGTGAAATCCGAAAGGTGCTGTTTGGAATATGGGCCCCTTTGCCCACCTAGGCTGCAAAAAAGTGTCACACATCTGGTATCTCCGTACTCAGGAGAAGGTGGGGAATGTGTTTTGGGGTGTCATTTTACATATACCCATGCTGGGTGAGAGAAATATCTTGGCAAAAGACAACTTTTCCCATTTTTTTATACAAAGTTGGCATTTGACCAAGATATTTATCTCACCTAGCATGGGTATATGTAAAAAGACACCCCAAAACACATTCCCCAACTTCTACTGAATACGGAGATACCAGATGTGTGACACTTTTTTGCAGCCTAGGTGGGCAAAGGGGCCCACATTCCAAAGAGCACCTTTCGGATTTCACTCGTCATTTTTTACAGAATTTGATTTCAAACTCCTTACCACACATTTGGGCCCCTAGAATGCCAGGGCAGTATAACTACCCCACAAGTGACCCCATTTTGGAAAGAAGAGACCCCAAGGTATTCGCTGATGGGCATAGTGAGTTCATGGAAGTTTTTATTTTTTGTCACAAGTTAGTGGAATATGAGACTTTGTGTGAAAAAAAAAAAAAAAAAAAAAAATCATCATTTTCCACTAACTTGTGACAAAAAATAAAAAATTCTAGGAACTCGCCATGCCCCTCACGGAATACCTTGGGGTGTCTTCTTTCCAAAATGGGGTCACTTGTGGGGTAGTTATACTGCCCTGGCATTTTCCAGGGGCCCTAATGTGTGGTAAGTAGGTAAGTGTCTAGTGAAATCCGAAAGGTGCTCTTTGGAATGTGGGCCCCTTTGCCCACCTAGGCTGCAAAAAAGTGTCACACATCTGGTATCGCCGTATTCAGGAGACGTTGGGGAATGTGTTTTGGGGTGTCTTTTTACATATACCCATGCTGGGTGAGAGAAATATCTTGGCAAAAGACAACTTTTTCCATTTTTTTATACAAAGTTGGCATTTGACCAAGATATTTATCTCACCCAGCATGGGTATATGTAAAATGACACCCCAAAACACATTGCCCAACTTCTCCTGAGTACGGCGATACCAGATGTGTGACACTTTTTTGCAGCCTAGATGCGCAAAGGGGCCCAAATTCCTTTTAGGAGGGCATTTTTAGACATTTGGATACCAGACTTCTTCTCACGCTTTGGGGCCCCTAGAATGCCAGGGCAGTATAAATACCCCACATGTGACCCCATTTTGGAAAGAAGACACCCCAAGGTATTCAATGAGGGGCATGGCGAGTTCATAGAAATTTTTTTTTTTTTGGCACAAGTTAGCGGAAATTGATATTTTTTATTTTTTTCTCACAAAGTCTCCCGTTCCGCTAACTTGGGACAAAAATTTCAATCTATCATGGACTCAATATGCTCCTCACGGAATACCTGGGGGTGTCTTCTTTCCGAAATGGGGTCACATGTGGGGTATTTATACTGCCCTGGCATTCTAGGGGCCCTAAAGCGTGAGAAGAAGTCTGGAATATAAATGTCTAAAAAATTTTACGCATTTGGATTCCGTGAGGGGTATGGTGAGTTCATGTGAGATTTAATTTTTTGCCACAAGTTAGTGGAATATGTGACTTTGTAAGAAAAAAAAAAAAATTCCGCTAACTTGGGCCAAAAAAATGACTGAATGCAGCCTTACAGGGGGGGGGGGGATCAATGACAGGGGGGTGATCAATGACAGGGGGGTGATCAGGGAGTCTATATGGGGTGATCACCCAACTGTCATTGATCACCCCCCTGTAAGGCTGCATTCAGACGTCCGTATGATTTTTACGGATCCGATCAGTCTATCAGTGGATCCGTAAAAATCATGCGGACATCTGAATGGAGCTTTACAGGGGGGTGATCAATGACAGGGGGGTGATCAGGGAGTCTATATGGGGTGATCACCACAGTCATTGATCACTCCCCTGTAAGGCTGCATTCAGACGTCCGTATGATTTTTACGGATCCGATCAGTCTATCAGTGGATCCGTAAAAATCATGCGGACATCTGAATGGAGCTTTACAGGGGGGTGATCAATGACAGGGGGGTGATCAGGGAGTCTATATGGGGTGATCACCACAGTCATTGATCACTCCCCTGTAAGGCTGCATTCAGACGTCCGTATGATTTTTACGGATCCGATCAGTCTATCAGTGGATCCGTAAAAATCATGCGGACATCTGAATGGAGCTTTACAGGGGGGTGATCAATGACAGAGGGGTAATCAATGACAGGGGGGTGATCAGGGAGTCTATATGGGGTGATCACCTCCGTCATTGATCACTCCCCTGTAAGGCTGCATTCAGACGTCCGTATGATTTTTACGGATCCGATCAGTCTATCAGTGGATCCGTAAAAATCATGCGGACATCTGAATGGAGCTTTACAGGGGGGTGATCAATGACAGGGGGGTGATCAGGGAGTCTATATGGGGTGATCACCACAGTCATTGATCACTCCCCTGTAAGGCTGCATTCAGACGTCCGTATGATTTTTACGAATCCGATCAGTCTATCAGTGGATCCGTAAAAATCATGCGGACATCTGAATGGAGCTTTACAGGGGGGTGATCAATGACAGGGGGGTGATCAGGGAGTCTATATGGGGTGATCACCACAGTCATTGATCACGCCCCTGTAAGGCTGCATTCAGACGTCCGTATGATTTTTACGGATCCGATCAGTCTATCAGTGGATCCGTAAAAATCATGCGGACATCTGAATGGAGCTTTACAGGGGGGTGATCAATGACAGGGGGGTAATCAATGACAGGGGGGTGATCAGGGAGTCTATATGGGGTGATCACCACAGTCATTGATCACTCCCCTGTAAGGCTCCATTCAGACGTCCGTATGATTTTTACGGATCCGATCAGTCTATCAGTGGATCCGTAAAAATCATGCGGACATCTGAATGGAGCTTTACAGGGGGGTGATCAATGACAGAGGGGTAATCAATGACAGGGGGGTGATCAGGGAGTCTATATGGGGTGATCACCACAGTCATTGATCACTCCCCTGTAAGGCTGCATTCAGACGTCCGTATGATTTTTACGGATCCGATCAGTCTATCAGTGGATCCGTAAAAATTATGCGGACATCTGAATGGAGCTTTACAGGGGGGTGATCAATGACAGGGGGGTGATCAGGGAGTCTATATGGGGTGATCACCTCCGTCATTGATCACTTCCCTGTAAGGCTGCATTCAGACGTCCGTATGATTTTTACGGATCCGATCAGTCTATCAGTGGATCCGTAAAAATCATGCAGACATCTGAATGGAGCTTTACAGGGGGGTGATCAATGACAGGGGGGTGATCAGGGAGTCTATATGGGGTGATCACCACAGTCATTGATCACTCCCCTGTAAGGCTGCATTCAGACGTCCGTATGATTTTTACGGATCCGATCAGTCTATCAGTGGATCCGTAAAAATCATGCGGACATCTGAATGGAGCTTTACAGGGGGGTGATCAATGACAGGGGGGTAATCAATGACAGGGGGGTGATCAGGGAGTCTATATGGGGTGATCAGGGGTGATCAAGGGTGAATAAGGGGTTAATAAGTGACAGGGGGTGGTGTAGTGTAGTGGTGCTTGGTGCAACATATTACTGAGCTGCCTGTGTCCTCTGGTGGTCGATCCAAACAAAGGGGACCACCAGAGGACCAGGTAGCAGGTATATTAGACGCTGTTATCAAAACAGCGTCTAATATACCTGTTAGGGGTTAAAAAAATCACATCTCCAGCCTGCCAGCGAACGATCGCCGCTGGCAGGCTGGAGATCCACTCGCTTACCTTCCGATCCTGTGAACGCGCGCGCCTGTGTGCGCGCGTTCACAGGAAATCTCGCGTCTCGCGAGAGGACGCACCGGCGCGTCCACCCAGAACAACAGGACCGCCGCAAAGACGCAATCCTGCGTACGGCGGTCCTGAGGAGGTTAAAGAGGACCTTTCACTAGAATAAAAAATGTAAACTAAGTATACAGACATGGAGAGCGGCGCCCAGGGATCTCCCTGCACTTACTATTATCCCTGGGCGCCGCTCCGTTCTCCCTGTATAGGCTCAGGTAGCTTCATATGTTCGGCTCAACTAGGTGGAGCCTGCCCGCGTCTCCTTCTCCCAGGCTGTAGCGCTGGCCAATCGCAGCGCTCAGCACATAGCCTGAGAGGTTTTTTTCTCTCTCAGGCTATGAGCTGAGCGCTGTGATTGGCCAGCGCTACAGCCTGACAGCCTGGGAGAAGGAGACGCCGGCAGGCTCCACCCAGTTGAGCCGAACATATGAAGCTACCGGAGCCATGTCTGTATGCCGGAGCCGCTCTCCATGTCTGTATGCTTAGTTTACATTTTTTATTCTAGTGAAAGGTCCTCTTTCAACCACCTTTCCTACCTGACAACTTTAGTGAGACTTTTGGCAATCTTTGTTTTTCATAATGTGTTTCAAATCTGGCTTGTATTCAGTCGTTGCTACTCGAGGCAATTATTTAAGGGTACTTTCACACTAGCGTTAAACTTTTTCGGTACCGAGTTCCGTCACAGGGGCTCAATACCGGGAAAAAAAACGCTTCAGTTTTGTCCCTATTCATTGTCAATAGGGACAAAACTGAACAGAACGGAATGCTCCAAAATGCATTCCGTTCCATTTGGTTGCGTTCCCATACCGGAGAGCAAACCGCAGTATGCTGCGGTTTTCCTTCCGTCCTGGGATGCGGAGCAAGACGGATCCGTCATGACCCCCAATGCAAGTCAAGGGGGATGTTTTCTCTGGCACAATCTGCCACAACGCTAGTGTGAAAGTATCCTAACATGTGTGTCAGTAAGAATCATCTCAATTTGAGTTGTTGCTTTATTTGTCACCAGCGGGGGTTTCAAACTAATTATGTGAGATTGTAAACTACTTTGGGGGTCACTTACTATTAATGTGAGGCACATGGGGTCCAGTCCAAAAGCATGTGCCCAGCCTGACATTAAAAATAAATGACCCCCATCATGTTTAAAACATGGCAGTGGCAAGATTGGGGTTAATGAGTCACATTAACCCCAATCTTACTGGCTGCCTGATAGATATTTTGAGGCAGGCTACTCTTGCACTGTGTGGGGGTGGGGTACCTGCTATGCTGGCTGCTCAGTGCACTAATGCACACTGACTCCGGGGCTGAGGACAGGACACGCTGTTCGCCGAGCTCACTAGCTCAGACGGCGCAGCAGTTTATTCCCTCCCCTGTTCCTCCTCCTGCTTTAATTAGCTGCCCATTCATTGATTGCAGTGGTGCGGGCAGCTTCAGAGCCCGCTCTCTTCATTGTGCTCAGCGGCGGCCGTGTCATAGGAGGGAGGGACTCCCTCCCTCTCCACTGTCTGGCCGGAGAGAACATAGCGCGCGCCGAGTGCAGCACACGCCATGTTCTCTTATAAGAGGAGATACTAGGCTAGATAGTAAGAGCTGGCCGGACCGCTCCCCTGCGAGCTGCAAATGAAGGAGCAAGGGTTGGCCACCCCTGACCTAGAGCCTTAACCCATGTGTGTTTGACTTGCACTGTATAAACAAGCACAAACCCATAGCTAATGTAAAAGCCGTATTATACAGCATCATGTCTGGCCAATTATCGGGAATACAATTGTCCTGTATAATCGAGTAGCCATTGAACAAGCTTGTTTATCGGCTGATTGGCATCTTTCATCAGGATGAAAGATGCCCAATTATCAGCAGCACATCTCTGTGTAATCCGAATAGAACAGAATGAGGGCAGAATAACTGTGGTAGCAATCGTTCCAGCCACATGCAGTATCCTTCAGCCGCTCACACTACTGGAAGATTGGGAAATGGAATAGCACCCTAATGCGGTCATTTATCAAACTGGTGTAAAGTAGAGCTGGCTTAGTTGCCCATAGCAACCAATCAGATTCCACCTTTCATTTTGGACAGCTCCTTTGGAAAATGAAAGGTGGAATCTGATTGGTTGCTATGGGCAACTAAGCCAGTTCTACTTTACACCAGTTTGACAAATAATGCCAGTTCAACTCACAGGCAGTGTCTGCCCCATTCAAGTCTTTGCAATTTTGATGTTCGGTGCATTTGATGTTTTGGCGTTTGGCTCTTTAAAAAGTGGCCACATTTTAAATAAAACAAATATACTGAAAGCTAAATATTAACAAAAAGCACAGTGCTAAAAGTTCATTCTCACCGACTGCAAATAGTCACTTGGGTCTATAGTAAAGGATTCATTCTGCAGGGTATTTTGCTGGGTAACAGTCTCTTCTTTCTTCCTTTCTTTCTGTCCAGATTCTTCATCGTCTTCATCTTCAGGACTCTGCACAAATGAAACAAATGAATGAATCGGTCTATCCCATGTGATTCTGTGACATATACTAGTGGAATGATTAACACAACATGTTGAATCCACAGACAAACGTTCTTACAGGATTTCTGAAGTATCAATAGTATATACTGTATAGCGAAAATCTTTAGAGGAGTCTCTGAAGACATATACATGACACAAATGAGAGCTTCCCTCTGCTGATAAACTACAATTCATCCTTCAGCAGGACCCAAAGCCAAGGGGCTGAAGAGTATAAGGGTCAGCAAACGTCCTACCCTCAATGGATGTGAGATTCTGCGTACAATGGCCATAAGTACCATCCAACAAGCCTGAGCAGAGGACGGCATGTGCCTGGAGGAGTGGGCCAAAATGATTTGGATATGAAATCCTAGTTTATTGCCTCGGCACCCACATAACACAAAGGGGGTATAATGTGCGCAGTGGAACGGAAGAGAATAATTAGACATTAAACCGTGAGCTGGTGTCTCCTGACGGGCTACGCGGGCAGCAGTTGCTCCGTAAACATGTACTGACACATTGCTGTTTCTCAAGTCACTGACACGAGAGGTCACTTGGGTTACAAGCTTTCTACTGAGAGTCTAACAAAAAGCTCAAGAATCTCTTCATTTTGCCAAAGCAAACAGGGCGCAGATCTTCTTTCCCTCACACTAAATAACATTAAAATATCTAATTAAAACATTTAAAATGAATAACTCAAACTGAGGTGCAGCATATGTATCATTCATGATATTGTCATCTGTACAGGACCAGGGTGGTGAACCTCTTTGTCAAAGTTTCCTTGACAATCAATAGGCTGGGAACTACACAGTGACAGTAAGGCTATTTTCACACTAGCGGCAGGACGGATCCGACAGGCTGTTCACCCTGTCGGATCTGTCCTGCAGCTATTTCGCCGTGCCGCCGCTCCATCCCCATTGATTATAATGTGGACGGGGGCGGAGCTCCAGCGCAACACGGCAGTGCACGGCAAAAGGCTGCTGGACTAGAAGTACTACATGTCAGACTTTTTAGTCCGGCAGCCTCACACCGCGAACTGCCGTGCTGCGCCGGAGCTCCGCCCCCGTCCCCATTATAGTCAATGGGGACGGAGCGGCGGTCCGGCAGCACGTCGAAATAGTGGCAGTGAAGGTAAAGTGCTGTAAACTGTTAAATGAAAAAAAATAATAATAATACATTTTGATCAATTATATCAGAATTTCCCAGTCTTTTCTGTCCTCCATATATACTCATCCGAAATTGACACATGCTAGTGGCAAATCTGCATTGTTTTGCAGTACCAGCAAAGGGGGTATGGAGCGAAATTTTTTGAAAGCTCCTCCTCACAATGTGCAAAGAAAAAAAATCCACAGTGTAAAGAGACCTGTAGAAATTCTAGCCCCATATGGCTGTACCCTAAATAGGTACAGAAGATGATAAACAATGACAGCAATAGGGGGTCCTCAATAGCTGCTCCAGGCAGATGGTGGTGCCACTCAGGATGTCTCTACCTCCCCTTCTCTTACCATCCTCTTGAAGACCCAGCCACTCAAAGATACGGGTCATGGCAGAGCTATTCTAATGTGTACAATGGGTTTGCCACCCGTGGTGCAGTTTGACCAGTAATCTTGGCACTGTGACTCACATGCAGCCCATACAAAGTGTGTGTGCAGCACATTACACTTCTGACATTTTCCGGAGATGCATGGACCTGATGTCATTACAAATGGGCCACCCAGCCACTGCAGATGCATAACACGGAAGGAAACATGCTGCATGTGAGACACTTACACCCATTGCTTCCATACGTTTGTCACCCGTTTGTGCAACTGAAAATATGGTTAAACATCTCTTAGACATCTCTCCTGACCCGGTCAATCTGGTTGCGAGGAGCAGCGCAAGCACAGAGGATCTGCTGCTACTACTGGAGCAGCACAAGTGCCGACTGTGCTTGCGTGCTACACTTGCATGTACCCGACAGACATCAAATTTTTGGTGGAGACTTCTGCCTTCTAGACTGCTAAACACTAGAGTGAAAGGAAAAGGAGGCTATGTTCACATCACATCAGAGTACTACAACTGCCGTATTCTTAGTATTGAAAAGCAAGAGAGTGCTGCATCTTATCTCTTAGGCCCCTTGCAGACGAGCGTGTCCGGATTAGGTCCGGATGCGTCCCGGTGCATTGCGGCAAACCCGTTTTGACTGCGATTGCGTTCCAATGTTCAGTTTTTATCGCGCGGGTGCAATGTGTTTTGCACGTGCGTGATAAAAAACAGACTGTGGTACCCAGACCTGAACTTCTTCACAGAAGTTCAGGTTTGGGTTAGTTGTAGTGTAGATTGTATTATTTCCCCTTATAACATGGTTATAAGGGAAAATAATAGCATTTTGAATACAGAATGCATAGTAAAATAGGGCTGGAGGGGTTAAAAAAAAAATTATTTTTATTTTTTTAACTCACCTTAATCCACTTGTTCGCGCAGCCGGCATCTCTTCTGTCTTCATCTGTGAGCAATAGGACCTTTGATGATGTCACTGCGTTCATCACATGGTCCATCACATGCTCCATCACCATGGTGATGGATAATGTGATGAGCGTAGTGACGTCATCAAAGGTCCTATTGCTCACAGATGAAGACAGAGATGCCGGCTGCGCGAACAAGTGGATTAAAGGTGAGTTAAATAATTTTTTTTTTTTTTTTAACCCCTCCAGCCCTATTGTACTATGCATTCTGTATTCAGAATGCTATTATTTTCCCTTATAACCATGTTATAAGGGGAAACAATAATGATCGGGTCCCCATCCAGATCGTCACCTAGCAACCGTGCGTGAAAATCGCACCGCATCCACACTTGCTTGCGGATGCTTGCGATTTTCATGCAACCCCATTCATTTCTATGGGGCCTGCGTTACGTGAAAAACGCACAAAGAGGAGCATGCTGCGATTTTCACGCAACGCCTTATGCCCCTTTCACACGGGCGAGTATTCTGTGCGGGTGCAATGCGTGAGTTGAACGCATTGCACCCGCACTGAATCCGGACCCATTCATTTCTATGGGGCTGTGCACACCAGCGGTGATTTTCACGCATCACTTGTGCGTTGCGTGAAAATCACAGCATGCTCTATATTCTGCGTTTTTCACGCAACGCAGACCCCTTAGAAGTGAATGGGGCCGCGTGAAAATCGCAAGCAAGTGCGGATGCGGTGCGATTTTCACGCATGGTTGCTAAGTGACGATCGGGCTGGGGACCCGATCTGTATTATTTTACCTTATAAAATGGTTATAAGGGAAAATAATAGCATTCTGAATACAGAATGCAAAGTAAAAAAGTGATGGAGGGGTTAAAAAAATATATATATTAACTCACCGAGTCCATTTGATCGCGTAGTTGCGGATCTCTATCTTGTTCTGTAATGTTGAGCTGCCGGCTAAGGACCTGTGGTGACGTCACATCACATGATCCAATCACATGGTCCCTCACCATGGTGATGAACCATGTGATTGGACCATGTGATGAGCACAGTGACGTCATCAAAGGTCCTATTCCTGTGCAAAGGATCAAGTGGATTAAGGGGAGTTAAATTATTTTTTATTTTTTTTAACCCCTCCAGCCTTATTGTACTATGCATTCTGTATTCAGAATGTTATTATTTTCCCTTATAACCATGTTATAAGGGGAAATAGTACAATCTACACTACAACTAACCCAAACCTGAACTTCTGTGAAGAAGTTCGGGTCTGGGTAACACAGTCGGTTTTTTATCACGCGCGCGCAAAACACATTGCACCCGCGCGATAAAAACTGAACATAGGAACACAATCGCAGTCAAAACTGACTGCAATTGCGGGTTTGCCGCAATGCAGCGGGACGCATCCGGACCTAATCCGGACACGCTCGTCTGCAAGGGGCCTTAAAGTGCCCATACACTTTCAGTAGCCGTTGGCTGAGAGAGGAGAAAACCGCTGCCAGAGGTGGCGACAGCTTATCTTCTGAGAAAACAAAAGGACTGGGCACTGAAAACCAACATGCCCAATCCTTTTATGCCCCAACATCATCTGTCGGGGAAGAGTCAGTGAATTCAGCCAACAATAGTTTAATGGGTATAGGGGCCTTTAGGTTCACAAAAAATGAAATGACGTTAAAGATTAAAGGGGTTCTTTACCTCTTTCTTACTGATGATCTATCCTTTAAATAGGTCAACAGCATGTAAGAGGTGGGGCCTGACACCCAGGACCGCAGCCAATGAGCTGCCTAGCACAGCGGCCTTCTCACTGTTTCGCGCAGGCCAGTGACGTCACAACTACCATACTAGCCTGGGCGCAGCCCAGCCCCATTCTATCAATCAAATATAAAGGTGTTCTGCCAACATTGTGAACCCAAAAATCGTGCCCAAAAAAGGTATAACCCATCCTGCCACAAACCCTAATAAGGCTATCTTGACAAAACAATAAAAAGTTGTTGCACTTGGAATGTGTTGCTTTAAAAAGGACCCAAAAAAAGGCCTGTCCTTAAATGGGTAACAAAAAAGACGTTTAGTATTAATTTGGTTAAGTGACAGAGACGTCACAGAAGAATGAGACATCATAGACAGCAGTCTGCTACTGGAGCAAGGCAGGAGGAATATGGAATATATTGCTGAACTTTTCAGCCCCCTAGAGACACATGGAGTTAATTGTGTTACAGCAGCAGTACAATGAATGTACAAGATAAGAAACGGAGCACAATGTGTATGCTGCATGATGAAATGCAAAGCATGTGCTTGTATTATACAGCAGATTTTGGGAAGTGAAAAAAAAAACATTCCTTGAATATCTATTGGAGGAATGTTCTTCAGGTCTGGTGGTGAAGCAGTTTCCTTATAAGGCTAAAGCTTTGTACTCTTAGCTCACAATATCCTTCTTATCTAGGTCCAGAGGAGGAGATTTTATACTAGTAAACCTATAGTAAAAGGCTAAAAAACGAAATGTACAGTGCAAACATAACCTGGAGTTCACATAGTAGGACTTGAGGTATTGTCACACCAGTCACTCCGTTCACCTACAGTATAGCCTTCACAACCAGGTCACATTATTATGACCACCAGCTAATATCCAGAGTAACCGCCATGTGCAGCATGGACAGCAGCTAGAGGTCCTGCTAAGTGGTCATAGGTATCTGGAGCCATGCTGACTACAGTGCATCCCACAGCTGCTGGAGGGTGGCATAGGGAGGATCCATAGAGATGGTTCCACAAATGCTCAATTGGATTCAAGTCTGGGGAATAAGGGGGGCCAGGGTAGTACTTGTAAGTCTTGGTCATGCTCTTCCAACCAATGTGGGACATGTCTAGAAGTGTGACATGTCGCATTGTCTTGCTGTAAGATCCCATCCACCTCAGGAAATAACACACCAACATGTATGGGTGTATGTGGTCTGCAAGGACGGATTTATACCCAAATCCATTGAGAGTGCCTTCCACATGGATGAGTGGGCCCATAGAATATCACAAAAGCATTCCCCAGACCTTAAAGATGCCACCAGCAGCTTGTGTTCTTCCAGCAATGGTTGCAGGTATGGATTAGCGATTCGCATAAAACTTCGTTTGAATACTGTACTGAACGAGCGTTCGGGTTCAGTTCCAAGTGGAAATTAATTTTTTAAGTTATTACCCGAAGTCTCGCGAGACTTCGCCAAGTAATAAGTTTGGCTCATTGGAGCCAATACATTCTAATACTGTACAGAGCGCTCGCTCCATACAGTATTCAAATGAAGTTTTATGGAAATCGACTTTGGATGTTTCATCCGAAGTCGATTCGCTCATCCCTAGTTGCAGGGTATTTGTCCTCTGATGTTTCTCATCTGACACGCCAACATCCATCTGTTCAATGAAGCAGAAAACGTGACTCGTCAGAGAAGACAATTCAAATGATGTCAAAATTGAAGCTTTTTCTGCTGATGCAACTTTGTTAGCAGAGACAAAGTCACTATCCATCTACTTCGGAGCCCCATAAGTAGTAGGGTTCGCTGAACTTTCATAGCCTCCTGGTTCATTTAGTGGTGAGAAGCTCCACTGTAGAGTGTTGATTTGCCTTCAAGCACCTTCATAGCCAAAGTTTACTGCTCACATCAATGGCTTGTAATACTCTGCAGTTTCCACGTTGCTTATTCACAATGGTGCCATTTTTCCATTCACGGTACACTTTCACCAGAGCAGCATGTGAACAGTTTCAGAAATAGCGCCACCCTTGTCCCAAAACCCCAAATTCATCTCTTTTTGCAACTCTGAGAAATCTCCCTTTTACTTATGACAGCATGAAGTATATGTGTGCAAACAGCGTATCACACGCCTTTATATCCACCAAACCAGCTTAGGACTTCCTTCATGAGCTATACATTGTTGATGTCGAAAGTAGGAAGTGGCCATGATAACTGGGTATAATATAGGCTATTTTCACATCTACGTTTTCCTTTCTGCTATTGAAATCCATCATAGGATCTCAATACCGGATGAAAACGCTTCAGTTTTGTCCCTATTCATTGTCAATAGGGACAAAACTGAACGGAATGCACCAGAATGCATTCCATTAGTTTTTTTTATTGCGTTCCCATGCAAGAAGCATTTTTCTGTCCGACATGGGATGCGGAGCAACACCGATTCAGCATGAAACACAATTTAAGTCAATGTTGCCGGATCTGTTTTCTCGGACATAAAAGAAAATGGATCCGGCGCCCATTAACTTACAATGGTTTTAGTGCCGGGTCCGTCTTGGCTATTTCAAAGATAATACAACCAGATCTGTTCAGAACGGATCCATGACGGATCCAGCAAAAACACAGATGTGAAAGCAGCCTTAGGGTGGGTTCACATCTGTGTTCTGGATTCCATTATGGCTTTCCGTTATAAAATGGTTATAACGGAAAATAATGGAATCCATAAGACGAAAGGACGGATCCGTTATGCTGCACATAGACTTGTATTATGACGGAATGCAAAACGGAAGCCTTTAAAAGGCATTCCGTTTTGATCTGTCTTAAAGGGAACCTGTCACCTATATTTTGGGTATAGAGCTGAGGACATGGGTTGCAAGATGGCCACTAGCACATCCGCAAAACCCAGTCCCCATAGCTCGGTGTGCTTTTATTGTGTAAAAAAAAACGATTTAATACATATGCAAATTAACATAAAAGAGTCATATCTTACTTGTGTGACCAGAGAAGAGTCATATTTTCAAGCTCTTACTCATCTCAGGTTAATTTGCATATGTATCAAATAAAAAAAATTTACACAATAAACGCACATTGGATATTGTGGATGTGCTAGTGGTCATCTTGCAACCCATGTCCTCAGCTCTATACACAAAATCCCAGTGACAGGTTCCCTTTAATAGAAGTCTATGGGGAATCATAACGGATCCGTCTGATTTCTGTTATGCAAGACGGAAAACAAAGTCCTGTCGACAGGACTTTTTTCTCTGTTCTGCATAACAGAAATCAGATGGATCCGTTATGCTTCTCCATAGACTTCTATTAAGACGGAAAGCAAAACTGAATGCCTTTTAAAGGCTTCCGTTTTGCATTCAGTCATAATACAAGTCTATGGGCAGCATAACTGATCTGTCCTTCCGTCTTATGGATTCCGTTATTTTCCGTTATAACCATTTTATGACGGAAGACCATAACGGAATCCAGAAAGCAGATGTGAACCCACTTTTAGGCTCCATTCACACGTCCGCAATTGCGGACCCATTCATTTCTATGGGGCCACACTATGTGCTGTCCGACTGCGGAAATGCGGATCCGCACTTCCGGGTCCGCAATTCCGTTCCTGAAAAAAATAGAACATGTCCTATTCTTGTCCGCAATTGCGGACAAGATTAGGCATTTTCTATTACAATGCCGGCGATGTGCGGTCCGCAAAATGCATACGGATGTGTGAATGGACCCTTATTCTGACTATATAATTTGGGGAAAGTACCGTATGTGATAATGAAAAGTGGCATTGACTCCCATTGCAAAACAATCAGACGGCTGCTTACATTTTCCAAAGTTGATGTGATGCCAGAGGAGGACTACTACCGGATTCTGCTCTATAAACTGCAGCCTCTGTACGCTGACAGACTGGGAGATCAATTTGTTTTGTAGCTGAAGTTAACAGATGAAAAGCCAGGAACTATTTGGGTTTGCTGAATGTAATATTTCCCCTTGCCGCTGTGCTGGATGAAGTGGACCGTCTTCAGTACCAGCACTCTGAGCGCAGTTTACATGATGGCATTCTGGAAACAGTCAATATGCCGGTTGCTGCATTTGCCGTATCAAACAGCACATCCCAAAGGCTGCAAAGCAGTATTTTTCTTTTGGCAAATTGGCAGATATTGCTGGTTTGATTTTTTTAAAGCAAGGAAAATTAATTCTGAACAGTTCTCTTCCTTCCCTTCTCCAAGCATTTACCTGTGTCTCACTGCACGTATGTCACAGCCAGTGCCCAGAGCTGGCCACACAGCCAACCATCTAATATGTATGGGTGATTCCCCGATCGCTGTTGGCCAAACCAATCTAATTTGTGTGGCTGGTTTTATGCTCATCCCGTGTATTATCAGGAAATGTCTCCCATCATGAAGACCAGACTGAGTAAAGGCCCCTTTGCACAGATTCGTTATTTCTGGGCAGCAGATCCGGGCATACACAGCACAATCTGCTGCCCAGAAACAATGAGTTTAGTGTCCACATCTCCAAGCTTTCACTCGATGTTTGCTCATTCATCAGGCGACCAGTGGCACTTATACACAGGGCAATTACTGGGAACGAGTGCTCGTGGGAACGTCCCTTCTCGATTTTCCCGTGTAAAGGGCATTAAAGGGAATCTGTCACCAGTGACCTCCCTGGTTGCATGGACACATGGCTGTGGTTCACCTGATTCCAATGCTGCTTTTCTTCTGTTGCTCTGAGGCTCAGTTCCTGAGTAATGAGGCTTTTTCTTAATATGCAAATTAAGCATTTGGTGCAATGAGAGTATCACTGTTGCTCTTTTTTCACCTAAGCTCCACTCTTTTTAGTGGTCAGACCCTCCCTGGAGGCTTTGATTGACATGGCCAGGCAGTGGCAAAGCAGAGAGGGAGGGGCTGGTCACAGAAAGAAGCAGAGCCTGGCTGCAACAAGAGCAATGGTGAGGCCTTCAGTGCACCAAAGGCCTAATTTGCATATTAAGGAAAAAGTATCATCACTTAGAAACAGAGTCTTGGACCAACAAAAGAAAAACCGCATTTTAATCGGGTGAACCGCAGCCGCCATGTGTCTATGCAAACAGTTGGATAGGGTGACAGCAAACTAGATAATAAGCCTTGGGCTACCACTGAAGGGCACATTTCCACCACAGTTTACGGACACCCGGCTAGTGTCCATGTTCCTGTACTAACTTCAAATGATTCCAGCTTGAGCTTGATGAGAACCAGTCTTGGACGCTTCCTCATCTATCCAAGCTGGATCTCATCTATCCAAGCTGGAAAGAAACTTGAATTTACACAACATATAAGAGAGTTTTCACTGGATGACTGAGGCCTGTACTACCATAGGCTCCAACTGCTGCTGCCATAATGTCATTTGTATCTCTGGAATAAATCATCTATACAGAGAAAACAGACATTATGCAATGGATATGAATGATTAGTGGTGTGATGCCTGATAATCAGTTCTACACCAGATCATTCGTCTTGCTTGTTCGTAAATCTATTTCCCAGATGGCCAACTTCTCCTGATGAGTTCTGCCCTTCCTCCTCATATGGAGCATTTAGTCTTATGTAAATGTCCATTGCTGTTCCGCAAGGAAATCAATGCATAGCAATGATTTATCATATCATAACTAATAGAAATGCTTTGCTTTATAAGAAAAATGGCTGTGCGTCTTATAAAGCAAATACTAGTGAGCGCTGACTAATATGTATTAGGTGCAGAGAGAGGGTGAAGCGCTGTCAGTACTCACCCTCCCTGGTCTTCTCCTCCTGGGCCATGCTGCACTGTAGGTCCTGGCCGTGTACAACGTCAGGACGTAGTGCGCACACTATGAGCCAACGCAGCACGCAGTCAGGCCGGAGAAGACAAGGCAGTGCGACTACAGAAGCCATCACCGGACCAGGAGAGGAGCTGCGGAGAAGGAGAGGTAAGAGAAGTTCTTTATTTTATCTCTGATCTGAGGTCTGATGGGGGTCTGGCATGGAAGTCTGATCTGAGATCTGATGGAGGTCTGGCATGGAAGTCTGATCTGAGATCTGATGGAGGTCTGGCATGGAAGTCTGATCTGAGATCTGATGGAGGTCTGGCATGGAAGTCTGATCTGAGATCTGATGGAGGTCTGGCATGGAAGTCTGATCTGAGATCTGATGGAGGTCTAGCATGGAGGTCTGATGGAAATCTGACATGGGGGTTTGATGGGAATTTGACATGGGGGTCTGATGTGAGTTCCTGATATGGGGGTCTGAACTGAGTATCTGATTTGGGGGTCTGAACTGAGTATCTGATTTGGGGGTCTGAGCTGAGTATCTGATATGGGGGTCTGAACTGAGTTCCTGATTTGGGGGTCTGAGCTGAGTATCTGATATGGGGGTCTGAACTGAGTATCTAATTTGGGGGTCTGAGCTGAGTATCTGATATGGGGGTCTGAACTGAGTTCCTGACATGGGGGTCTGATGTGAGTTCCTGATATGGGGATCTGATCTGAGTATCTGATATGGGGGTCGGATATGATATGGGAGTCTGATCTGAGGATCTGATGTGAGGTCTGAGGAAAAATATTTTTTTCTTATATTCCTCCTCTAAAACCTGGGGTTTGGCCTATCATCAGGTGCGTCTTATAAAGAGAAAAACATGGTATATATTGGAGCATGAAATGATCTTTGAAATTAGATGGATATGTGATGACAATATGATAGATAGACAGACAGACGGACAGGCTAGATTAACTTCTATATAATAAAACGTGTGGTAGTTGGAGGAGAGCGAGTAAGGGTTACTGTGAAATCCTGCTCACGAGAAGGTTACAGAAGCGATGCACAGGAATCTTACTGGAGCCCTAATGATAGAGTTTGTGAAAGAGAAGGCTGAGTGAGCAAGGAAAACCGAGGGGGAATGTTTCCCCAAACACAATCTGTTCACATTCTTCCTTACATGGAGACAAAAATTCTCTTGAATGAAAGAAAAGCTTGGCATTAGAGACTCCCTGGCAGCAGCCAGCACACTTGAGATTCTATACCATCCTTCACCAGACAGGATTCCTGTGGTAAAAACATCCGGGTTAATAATCATCGTCACTCATAAAACCTGCGCAGCGCCTGCTTGTGTTTTTTTACTGGAATTTATTAGGTAGTTTTACAAACTGCTTAGACTTTGTTCTCTCGCCCATAACTAATACTTACGACTTTCACCCAGATAAAAATCTTTATGACTTATAGACAGGAGAGCCCGGTATGACAAGCGCTCCATAAACCTGGCGTGAAATATTGCCGCAAATGACAGATGATATTGTCTGGTCAATGACATTTCCTATTTCAATGTTTCAGTAGGGTAAGGATGGTGAAGCTGGGCATGTGTGGTCACTGTGTATCAACCGCCTGGCATCTGAGGCTTGCTAGCTCATCAGCGGGGTCCCGCCGAAATGACAGCACTATTATTTGGACACTTTCGGGAAGAGTGATCACAACTGGTGTAAAGGCAAAATTGGCTTAGCTGACTATAGCAACCAATCAGATTCTACCTTACATTTTTCAGAGCTCCTTTGGAAAATGAAAGGTGGAATCTGATTGGGTGCTATGGGCAACTAAGCCAGCTCTACTTTTCACCAGTTTAGATAAATGTTCTCCTTTATCTTATGGACAGTAGACCGTATTAATAAACACTATCAATAAGGAAGCCAATGCAGAAACATTAGAAGGCATCGTTCAAGGACTTGCTTGTAATGAAGGTCCAGATGGGTGTTAATAAATGGAAGTGTGTCCCTGCACAGTCTAACATTGGCAGCACTGATTGGAGAGTGTCAGACTGTGCAGGGACCCCCACCCCGACTGGTAATACCCATCTGGACCTTCATTGCAACTGTTAGCAAGTCATTTATAACATTTACTAGGAATAACAGAGGTATGGCACAACATAGAGTCATAAGAATAGATGCTCCAGAATTGTTAATACACGAGGAATGCAAGTAATTCCTAAAGAGACATGTCAGGAGAGGTGACGGGGCCTCTTTAAAGAAATCCAGTAATTTATTCACCCAATGAATAGAAATGGGTTTTATGGATCCATTCTCAAGCAGGCCATATCGGATGTCTATCTGGTCACAGAATTTCCACAGGACTCACTATGGTGGGTTCTGGCCATGCTGTGGTAAGTGCCAGCTGGAATAACCCTCCATTTACTCTAGTGGCAGCCGCTGGAAGAGGCACCTATTACCATAGGCATGTTTTCGCTGCTCAATTCTTTCATGCCGGTGGTACAAAGTCTTATTATATCTGCATGTAGGGCCTTTGATCTCCCAGCTCTAACATCTTCACACGGGGAAGAGAACAGGAAGAGGAATTACATTTCATTATGTCTGCTGACATTCTCATCCCTAAAGAGCAGATCACAGCATTTCCAGGCATTGCTGACTAAAGAAATAGCTGAGCAAACATGCTCCGCCAATTAAATGGCTTTACCAGTACGACACACATTAATGCTGCGCGTGAATAGTAACGGAGGAGGACAAACACTAAGATCATTTAACCAGAAATACATAGAAGCTTTGCCTGTAAAAACGGAACGCTGGCACTAATATAGAAAGGTGAGAGTGAGCAGGGAAGTTACAAGTAAAAGTATGTTAAAGTATTTGAGCTAGAAATCAGATTCTGAACAATCTGCGACTTTTTGCACTATTGAACCAATATAAAACACATATATCTAAGTGTGATATACCATATATTGTTTATCCCTTTTTAAAGGGATAAGTGATAAGGGAGATTGTGGGGGGTCAACCACTGGGACTCCCATCAATCACAAGAACGGAGGGTCCCAGAGTCCCCTCTCTGAATGGAGTGGTAGTATGTCTGTTTCACTCACTGGGAGTGAGAGAGCACTTTCTACAAAGAAGTGAATGGAGCGGAGGACCGCCATGTGTACTACCACTGCATTCACAGCGCAGACTCAGGGACCCTCTGCTGAGGGTCCTAGGGATCAGACTCCTGCAAAAACATTTATCATTTACTTAACACCTTTAAACAGTGAACTTAATAACTTTCACTGCGCAAGTGGAGTTTACCACTTTTCTGAAAGGGGTGTGGTGAGGCAGGGTTTGGGGCGGACCAACATACAGTATCTCACAAAAGAGAGTAAACGCCTCACATTTTTGTAAATATTTCAATTCTATCTTTTCATGGGACAACACTGAAGATCTGACACTTCGATACAATGTAAAGTAGTCAGTATACAGCTTGTATAACAGTGTAAATGTGGTGTGCCCTCAAAATAAACCGCTGGCAACAAACGGGAGTACAAAAATGTGAGGGATGTACTTACTTTTGTGAGATACTGTAGTTGTCTTTTATGCCAGCCACAGCTTGTTAAGAGCTCATTTGCATCCCTTTCTTCCCACAATCCCAGAGGAGCATGTATGGTTTATAAGTCTCCTTACACTGATTAAGGTGCTCTCCTCAAGGAGAGATAGTACCCTCCAAATCCTGACTTCGGTCTCTCACCCAGTTAATCCAGTACTCTCTGCTATGCAGTGGGGAGGGGCAATCAACCAAACACAGCTGTCTGCAGATGGGATGCTGGCTTATTTAATATCTGAGTCATGTCTGACGGCCTATTTAAAGAGCTGAACACTGACTTAAAGGATCACTGCCTTAAATCTGGTGGCATTAGAGGCAGAGCTTGTTAAGAGCTCATTTGTATCCCTCTCTTCCCAGAATTCCAGAGGAGCATGTATGGCCTATAGTACCCCCCAAATACTTTTTCTAGAGCATACCTAAAAAAAGAAAAAAAAAGTCAACGTGTGCTGCTCTCAAAGAACAGGAAGTCTTATATTAGTGTCCAATGTGAAAGCTGCATGAACTTAGGATTTTTTAAATATAGATAGGAACAGTGCTTTAAGTGGGCCAAAAGAGGTGCCGGTACTCTATTAGGCGCCGGTGCTCCCCCCCCCTGCACATCAGACCCCCCCATCACACACATATATATTAGTTCCTCTATGTACCAGTACAGTACCCCCCCCACCACCGCACATTCGTTCCTCTCTGTACCAGTACCCCCCTGCACATCAGACCCCCCCCCCCCACTCATCACACACACACACATTAATTCCTCTCTGTACCAGTACCCCCCTGCCAGGGGGGTACTGGTACAGAGAGGAATTAATGTGTGTGTGTGTGTGTGTGTGTGATGAGGGGGGGGGTCTGATGTGCAGGGGGGTACTGGTTCAGAGAGGAACGAATGTGCGGTGGTGGGGGGGGGGGGTACTGGTACATAGAGGAACTAATATATATGTGTGTGATGGGGGGTCTGATGTGCAGAGGGGTACTGGTACAGAGAGGCACTAATGTGTGGTGGTGGTGGGGGGGGGGGGGCACTGGTACAGAGAGGAACTAATGTGTGTGATGAGGGGGGGGGGGTCTGATGTGCAGGGGGGTACTGGTACAGAGAGGAACGAATGTGCGGTGGTGGGGGGGGGGGTCCTGGTACATAGAGGAACTAATATATATGTGTGTGATGGGGGGGTCTGATGTGCAGGGGCCCCCTACACATCAGACCCACCCATCAGACACATATATATTAGTTCCTCTATGTACCAGGACCCCCCCCCCCCCACCACCACCGCACATTCGTCCCTCTCTGTACCAGTACCCCCCTGCACATCAGACCCCCCCCCCCCCTCATCACACACATTAATTCCTCTCTGTACCAGTACCCCCCTGCCAGGGGGGGGGGGGGGGGGGTACTACTGGTACAGAGAGGAACTAATGTGTGTGGGGGGAGGGGGGGTGCCTGTCACTCACCAGTACTCTTCAGAAGTTGGATTCCAAAGCAAAGTCGATGTTCTTTGCTGCACCGTCCGACTCCTGACTCCAAGGAGGACCAGTCACTGGTCGCCGCACTGATCGCTCCTCAGTCACAGGCGCGCGGGAAGGAGTTGACGTCACCTAACGTGAGGTCAACTCCCTGCCTGCGCCAGCCTGAGCCGTACTCTGCAACGACCCGCCCCCCTCCACTAGCTGCCCAGCCAACGACATTAGGGAGGAGATACTGCCAGCTCTCCGCTGCGCTCCGGTACCGGAAACCCACGTACTGGGCGCACGGAGAGGTGCTGGTACTCTCCAGGGCAATTTTTGGAAGTGGCGATACTGAGTACCGCCGCGTTCCGGCCCACTTCAAGCACTGGATAGGAACATGGAAAGTTAAAAAAAGAAAAAAAATCACCAAAAAGTCAAAAAAAACTTTAACATAAAAACTTGATTTGAACAATCATTTTCAGATAATACATCCCCTTTAAAGCATGAAAAATACTATTTTTTGCATACATAAACATGCTCTATACGCAGCTTCATGTTTATTTCCTACAAGTAAGGCCTCATGCACACGACAGCGTTTTTTCACTGTCAGTGATTTGGCTTCAGTGGTCCGTGTCCGATTTTGCTTCAGTTGTGTTTCTTGTGTCTTCCTTTTTTTTTTTGTCTGACAGGGGAAAAAAAGGAAGGTTAATGAAAAGCGTAAATTTTATTGCACCAAGGTCTTGTAGAAAAAAAACGGGCACGGACACGGATGACATACCAGTTGTGCATCTGTTTTTTTTGACGGACCCATTGACTTGAATGGGTCCGTCCTCCGTTTTCCACTGACAAGAATAGGACAGGTTATATTTTTTTGACGGACTGGAATCACGGATGCAGAGAAAAAACTGAGGACTATCAGTTTTTTTTCACAGCTCCATAGAAATGAATGGGACCTCCGCTAAACTGTGAAAAATGACGGAATGGACGGGGATGCACACAACGGTCGTGTGCATGAGGCCTAAGGCTACTTTCACACTGGCGTTTTAGCTTTCCGTTTATGAGATCCATTCAGGGCTCTCACAAGCGGTCCAAAATGGATCAGTTTTGCCCTAATGCATTCTGAATGGAAAAGGATCCCTTCAATCACCATTCTGCTCTGGAGGCGGACACCAAAACGCTGCCTGCAGCGATGCGGAGTGAGATGGATCCGTCCTGACACACAATGTAAGTCAATGGGGACGGATCTGTTTTCTCTGACAATAGAAAACAGATCCGTCCCCCATTGACTTTCAATGGAGTTCATGACGGATCCGTCTTGGCTATAGAAGACATAATACAACCGGATCCGTTCATGACGGATGCATGCGGTTGTATTATTGTAACAGAAGCGTTTTTGCAGATCCATGACTGATCCGTCTTGGCTATGTAAGACATAATACAACCGGATCCGTTCATGACGGATGCATGCGGTTGTATTATTGTAACAGAAGCGTTTTTGCAGATCCATGACTGATCCGTCTTGGCTATGTAAGACATAATACAACTGGATCCGTTCATGACGGATGCATGCGGTTGTATTATTGTAACAGAAGCGTTTTTGCAGATCCATGACTGATCCGTCATGGCTATGTAAGACATAATACAACTGGATCCGTTCATGACGGATGCATGCGGTTGTATTATTGTTACAGAAGTGTTTTTGCAGATCCATGACTGATCCGTCTTGGCTATGTAAGACATAATACAACTGGATCCGTTCATGACGGATGCATGCGGTTGTATTATTGTTACAGAAGTGTTTTTGCAGATCCATGACTGATCCGTCTTGGCTATGTAAGACATAATACAACTGGATCCGTTCATGACGGATGCATGCGGTTGTATTATTGTTACAGAAGTGTTTTTGCAGATCCGCTAGTGTGAAAGTAGCCTAAGCTGGTTTTGAGTCTTCTTAGATTCCGAGAAGAAAGTTTCAACTGTGAAACTGGTTGTAATATAATGACTTAATTGCAAAGATAAAAGAGTGACTGCTGGCAGGGCAAACTGAAACTGGGCTCCCATTGTATTAGGAATGCACAGTTGTGAATGGGGTTTTCCGAATTCAATTAAAAAATTGTCATCACCTCTCTCCCCTTCTTAGTCACTATGTTTCTACAAAACATGCTTAATTGTCACTTCTGGAACTCACCCGTTAATCAGTACTTACAACATTTCAGCTCTTGCCTCATGTGCCAGACAAACTTGATAAACTGCGTCATTTAAGTCAATTGAATACACCCTTAGGCTGGGTTCAGACCTGAGCGTCTTTGATATGCGCGTTTAACGCGCGTTTTTGACGCGCGTTTTTTGCAATAGTAAACGCGCGTTTGACGCGCGTTTGTGTGATTGACTGCAATGTCCTATGGCCACAAACGCGCGTCAAAACGCCCCAAAGAAGCTCAAGTACTTGTTTGAGCGTAGGGCGTTTTACAGCGCGTTTTTCAGCGCTGTAAAACGCTCAAGTGAGAACCAGGGCCATAGGGAAGCATTGGTTTTCATGTGTTGAGCGTTTTACAGCGCGTTTGAACGCGCTGTAAAACGCTCAAGTGTGAACCCAGCCTTAGTGCCACTGAACCGAATGACATGGTCAAATGACAAGGTAGTGGAAAATAGACCAACTTAAACTTACCACCTATAAAAGTTAGATGTAGGGCTGGATGTGTACTTATTAAAGGAGTTGTCCCCCTTCCTGGTCCCAGTCCCTCTAAAGCAGGCATGCTCAACCTGCGGCCCTCCAGCTGTTGTAAAACTACAACTCCCACAATGCCCTGCTGTAGGCTGTTCAGGCATGCTGGGAGTTGTAGTTTTGCAACAGCTGGAGGGCCGCAGGTTGAGCATGCCTGCTCTAGAGGCAGGTCACTTCACCAGTGATCGGCTGAGCGGTCAGGTCCTGCAGCAGAGACTGGTGAGGGAGCGGGAGGCACTGAAACAATGAGCAGGAGAACGGCGAAGTGTCAATCTCCTAAAGCCTAGATTTCCACAATATGGAAATAGATTTGACACCTTACTGTAACACATTTGTTTCCTGCATCTTGCTGTTTCTTAATAACTGACGTGCTGTAAGATAATGCATCGGGAAGTGTTCCTGGGTCTCCAGTCTTCCCACTTAAATGGCTCTTGTTAACCTGAAATTCTTGGCAGTTCTGTGAAAATCGCCCCAGAGAAGCTCAGCAGCTGCTGATCGCTCTACCCTCCTACACGCCTTATAAAGAAAAAGGGAACATGCCACCGTCTAGTGCCCAGGGCTGCCAAAGCATCTCCAAGGGATGTTCCCATATGTTATGTTATTTTAGCCCAGAAAATATTTCAATTATTTGGTTAGTGCCAAGTCTGGGATAATGCAGTGGGTATAATCCAGTACCATCGTTATGCTGATGACACCCAACTATATACATGTTCCCAGGATACTTCTGTCCGCCGCCTCTGCCATCATGTCCTCTCTTTAAACTTAAAGGGAAGGGAACCTGTCACCGGGATTTTGTGTATAGAGCTGAGGACATGGGTTGCTAGATGGCCGCTAGCACATCCGCAATACCCAGTCCCCATAGCTCTGTGTGCTTTTATTGTGCAAATTACCGAGATGAGTTCTGTCCCTGACGCATATCACGTACAGGACACATCTCAGGGTAATTTGCATATGTATCAAATCAGTTTTTTTACACAATGGCGATCACATCTTCATTTGCCGGCAGTACACTACCCTCCCAGTGTAAATGGGAGCGTGCTGCCGAGAAACAATGAACCTGTATGGGTATGAAGCATCGTCCCCATACACAGGGGACAGCTGAATGAGCAGGCAATGGTCATAAATGGAACCTTAGATGTCTCAGAAAAAATGAACGAGCTCATTCTAAAACATTATATATAGACATTTTAGTGGATATGTTTCTCAGTAATGTGAACGAGAATCTAAAATAATTCTCAGTAGGAGCATTCTTTAATATCAAACAGTACATGGACAGTGGAGATATCTCTGTGCACCAATCCACTGAAGCCTCATCATTTGTACATGTAAGTGACCACGTCTATCAGCCTCCATCATACTCCAGCAATGTGCTCTCTGCAGTCTGTGTTGCTTGTGGAATTGATTTCTGCAGACAGAGAGATGGAGCTTGATAATGTAGGTGACACTATGCAGCTTCCAGGATTCTCCACAGAATGGAAAGACATGGCTGTCAAGTGTATGAAGGGTAGGGAGCAAAACTCAGTTGTCACTGCTGATTTTCTAATAGCCATGATGACCAATCCACCAGGATTTGTCCAGACGTGTGTTTTGCGGTCCGCATATCGCGGATCCGCAAAACACGGATGGCGTCCGTGCAGATACAAAGAGGCTGGAACAGGAGCTGCTGCGCATGAGTATCTATGTGAGCTTCCACGGTCCCGGCCATCAGAAAGGCCAATGCTTTTTCCTATAGTGAGCAAGCACGACCACCTCTGATGGATTGCAGGGTGGTCATACGAGCAGTATATAAGAATGAAGCCAGCAAAGGAGGCAATATGGATAATCCGAATACCGTTAGTAAGTGCCTTGTATTACTTTCTCTACATGATCATGCCGTTTGCTGACTATCCTCCTCACAGCATACCCAGCACAGCATCATACATTGTACAGTGGCTTCACCTGAATGTGACTGATGAATCCCACATCACTGGCCTATTGAAACAATTGATTGTAGGGGTGCTATGAGTCAAATCCCCAACAATCAGATATTGGGGACCTTTCCTGAGGATAGGCCATTATTATGAAAATCTTGGACAACCCCTTGAAAGGGAATCTGTCACACTGTACATGCAGTTCTATCCTTGGGCAGCATGTTATAGAACAGGAGTGGAGTAGACTTAGATATACTGTATTTTTCAGCCTATAAGACACACCTGCCCTTAACAGAAGAGAAAAATAAGAAAAAAAAATTTTTTTCATCAGACCTCAGCTTAGCCTCCCATTGTTATTCAGACTTCAGCTCAGAGCCCCAATCAGAACCCCAATGTTAATCAGACCTCAGAGCAGACGCCCCACTGTTAATAAGACCCCAATCAGACTTCAGATTAGACCCCCAGTGTTAACAAGGTCCCTATTCAGACCTCAGATCCGACCACCAATCAAACCTTAGATGAGATGCCCAATTTTTATAACACCCCCAATCAGACCTCAGATCAGACCCCTAATGTTTATGAGATCCGCCATTCCTGAGATCCAGCGCTCTTCCTGCCGCAGTGAGCAGCCGAAGAAGAGAAGCAGAGAGTACAGCTGCATTCACCGATTCCCGGAGGTGCTCATTAGTATTCGCCCTATAACACGCACTGACATGGGGGGAGGAAGTGTGTCTTATAGGGTGAAAAATACGGTGATATAGCTACTCAGTTCCTCCTGCTCTATAAACTGCTGTCCAAATAGGACTTACCATACAATCTGAACCATAGTTCTCCACTTCCATTACTACACGTGTCTACTGAAAAGAATCACCACCTTGCTAAGGGCTAAGCTTGATAGGATGGTGTATATAAATGCATATAGTGCTCATATTAGCCAAATGTGCTGCCCTGACATAGATCCTTTTTAAAGGATAACTGTCATTTTTTTTAATTTGCTAGTTCAGTGTTTCCCAACCAGTGTGCCTCCAGCCTTTGCCTGTGCGGGCATGCTGGGAGTTGTAGTTTTGCAACAGCTGGAGGCACACTGGTTGGGAAACACTGTGCTAGTTTATTAGAGCTAGGCATGTACTGTATACCTGATTTAGTCTGTCAATGATTGTCAAAAGATCTGTAATTACCTTATAATAACAGCTTTCATTAATGTCTCCTGTCCCTTTCCACTGCTCCCTTAAAAGACTGTTGCTATGGCCTGTTTGTCTCCCAACTTAATGTAAACAGAAGACAGAGGGGCGGTCCATCACACGGCATGCCTGTATTCGGCTTCAGAGTGAGGAGGTGTGTCTTTCAGTAATCCAATCTGATTGGCTGGCAGGAAGTTGCTGGCTACAGCAAGTGTGTATAGGAAGTGAGAGAAAGCAGTTTTGGCCTCAGAGAACTGGCAGAGGAGGCATCTTGAAAAGATCCTCATATTGTAGGATTCAAAAAAGCCGCAACTAAGGGGAAAACTCAAGGAAAACGGTGGTAAGTGAAGAAACTAAAGATTGATTTATGCATAATGCTGCTGCAGCAGTAACATATGCTAAAATTGATTTTTTTGATGAAAACATGAAAGTTATCCTTTAAGTTCAATTAAGCCAGTTTATATTATCTGTTTCTTGACATGACAACTAATATGACTAATGTCAAAGGTCTTGGAGAGGTTGTCCCTTTACCCAGGCTCCTACAAAGCCAATATGTCAAATTTAAAAGAAATAACCACAATCCCTTATTATTGTATAAAGTAGACACATTTGTAGTCCAGAAGCCTTGGAACATCAAAAGCAATATAGCAGCTATAAAGGTGGTCATTTTTGTTTGCCATTTTTAGGGGGGGGGGGGGGGGGACTGATTCAAAGGGGTTGTCCAGGATCAAATACATTTTTAAAAACATGATATATCACCTTGTCTAGCAGATTCAAGGTCCCCCTGTTGTTTTCCAGTATTTTTACCTCTTCTCCAGTTTTCCTATGGTCCCCCACTGAATGTTTGCTGTCTTGTGGGTCCTACAAAGCAGCGTGGCATCCGGGCTGTCCGTCATAGCAGTCTCCACTTCTCCATGCATCCTTCCCCCTCATTGATATTCCACCTCCTGCCACGCATATCTCTCCTCTTTATTCATAGATAACGCTGTGCAATGCCCTGTGACGTCACCCGATCAAAGGGGCGTTACATATCGCCGCCTGTTACTGTGTAAAAACCTACCTCCGTGCGCTCTGCATAATGTTCTTGTGTGCCGGTGACGTCACCGGACCAGAGGGGAGTTGCCTAGAGCTGCCTGTTGCCGCCTACTAACGCATGTATGTACAATTAAGGTGACTAAAGTGCACTTAAGGGTACCCACTCTGTAACCTGCCATTATTACTGTGTTAAACAGGCTGAACTAGTCATTTTAAATCCAAGAGGGTCTAGACCAGGGGTGGGCAATTATTTTTTCGATGGGGCCACATGAGAAACTGAAAATATTTTGGAGGGCCGGGCCAAAAGGCTAAACTCAATACTGCATAAAATCACCGCGTCCTGGCACAGGCGGGCGTGATGACATCATCATGCCTGCCTGCGCTGGGATTTCACTACCAAATAGACCTCAGGCCTGTAGCCTATGACAAGTCTTGTCGCCATCTGCAAATTTTAAGGCGCATTGGCGACCATTTTGGTCGCCATCTGGAGCGCTGTATTGCATCAGTGACATGAACACTCTCCACATAGAATGTTATATTACATCAGTGACATCACCGCTCTCCACATATAAGTGATATTTTACATCAGTGACATCACCACTCTCCACATATAATGTTATATTACATCAGTGACATCACCGCTGTCCACATATAGGCGATATATTACATCAGTGACATCACCGCTCTCCACATATATGTGATGAGCGGTGATGTCACTGATGTAATGTATTACTTACCGGTATATGTGGACAGCAGTGATGTCACTGATGTAATATATTACTTATGTGTAATATATTACATCTGTGACATCACCGCTCTCCACATATAAGAGGCATATTACATCAGTGACGTCATCCCTTGGCGCTGGGGTGCGCAGCCAGGGCCGGCCTTAGGTGTTCAGGCGCCCTGTGTGAGCTAACCTTGTGGTAGTGTTACCTGCAGTCCTATGTAAAACCACAGATAACACTAGTGCTAAATAATGTAGTAGTGTTACCTGCAGTCCTATGTAAAACCACAGATAACACTAGTGTAGATCATGTGGAAGTGTTACCTTCGTCCTTAGTGTGCCTCCCTGTGTCTATCGCACAGACTCCATGCTGGCGCTGCCTCCTCTTCCATCTTCTTCCCCGCACAGAACGTTCTGAAGCAGCTGCGTCAAGACATAGGAACACTGTGGGCAAGGTGATACACACAGGGAGAGACATACACACAGGGACGGGGACACACACAAAGGGACAGACACACTCACACACACACAAAGGGACGGACACACACAAAGGGACAGACACACACGGACGGACACACACAGGGACGGGGACACACACACAAAGGGACAAACACACACACACAGGGATGGACACACACACACACACACAAAGGGACAAACACACACACACAGGGATAGACACACACACACAAAGGGACAGACACACACACAGGGACGGACACACACACACACACACACAAAGGGACAGACACACACACACAGGGACGGACACACACACACTGGCACACTCAACATCAGCAGCAAGTCCAACCCTTAATGACCCCCACAATCCCTGGGGGGGGGGGGGTGATGTAGTAGCAGGCAGGAAAGCACACACTGTCCCCCTGTCCTATATGAGCCCCCCCCCACCCCCACCAAATACCTGTAAGTTCTGTTAGTTGCTTGGCTTTGGCTTTGGCTGCTGGCTGGGGCTCCGCCTCCTTCCTCTTTCTGCCTGTGCGGCAGCTGCATCACGCTCCAGCAGCCACTGGTCTGCTCTGTTAAAGAGACAGGCAGGCCAGGCAGCAGAGCGGAGCGCAGAGCGGCCGCGGGCCCCGCCCCCTCCTCACTCCGGACAGTGACTCCGTGCTGTTACAGGGCCGGCGGCGGCGGCGGCAACAAAAATGCCGGGGGCCGGATTAAAAGGTCCGCCGGGCCGTATACGGCCCGCGGGCCGTAGTTTGCCCAGGTCTGGTCTAGACTATGGCTCCCATTTCTTAGAAAGAAGACACAAAGTAAGAAATAATTCCAAAGACAAGGCTAGCATTCACCGAGCATTTATTATTCTACTCTTGTACCAAGCGTGCACAGTATGAAAATGTAAAAGCAAAGAAATGACGAGGAAAGACTAAGGCTACTTTCACACTAGCGTTAAAGTTTTCCAGTATTGAGTTCCGTCCTAGGGGCTCAATACCGGAAAAAAACGCTTCAGTATTATCCTAATGCATTCTGAATGGAGAGCAATCGGCTCAGTATGCATCAGTTCAGTCCCTCTTATACAGTATTTGGCTGGTTCTCTGGCCATAATTCTGGAGCACTTGCCGACATTAATTTCCATTGAAATGTAATAATGCCAGATCCGGTACCTAGTGTCCCGGAAAAACTAATCTGGCTTCTCGGTCTGCGCATGCGCAGACCTTTAAAAATGCAAACAAAAATTAATACCGGATTCATTTTTCATAATGACACCAGAGAGATGGATCCAGTATTTCAATGCATTTGTCAGCCGGATTCGCAAACAAACGCTATCCGTTTGCATACGGATTTCCGGATCCGGCAGGCAGTTACGGCAACGAAACTGCCTGCCGAAATCCTCTAACGCAAGTGTGAAAGTACCCTAAGACCTTTACTTTATCATACCCCAGCGCTCCACTAAGAGGCCCGGGCTCCGTCTGATGATTCCTACACCAGACAAGCCATGGAAAAATGGAAGAAGCAGAGAGTGAAACTGAACTGATGCAAAGAAGCCATGTTATCTCTGATAAATGAAAAAGATCTTTTTTTTTTGTTCTCCATCTAATGTATTGTTACTATCC
Organism: Bufo bufo; assembly: GCF_905171765.1. Taxonomy (NCBI): domain Eukaryota; kingdom Metazoa; phylum Chordata; class Amphibia; order Anura; family Bufonidae; genus Bufo; species Bufo bufo. Next base: position 493,410,379 of record NC_053389.1, read on the forward strand.
ATATTGCTTCCTTTGCTGGCTTGATTCATTTTTCCATTCAATTATACACTGCTTGTTTCCATGGTTACGACCACGGCTGCGGTGCAGATAAGAGGCGGCAAGGAGGAGAGCTGCTGCGCATGTGCGCTCTCATAGTCCCGGCCACCAGAGAGACTGATGCTTTTCCCTATAGTGCGCAAGCAGGGTGGTCATAACCATGGATATGAGCAGTGTATAATGTGATGGAAAAATGAATCAAGCCAGCAAAGGGTGCGATATGGACAATCACAGTACATTAGTAAGTGCCTTGTATTAATTGCATCTACATGATAAATGCCATTTTCTTAAGTGAGGGAACACCTTTAAGGCTCCAGCTATTTTTTTTCACCACTACTTTTCAAAATCCATAATTGTTTTATATGTTCGTTGCCATAGAAACAGTATCAGCTCACTGCCATAACCTGGATTGTATGCATGTGTCCCAAGTAATGTTTGGTGCTCTGATGGCACCCTGCCAGTTCCCAAGTATTCACTGGATACATAGAGGAGATTCCAGATCCAAGATTTATTAGCCATACATTAAAAGTAAATGGTGCATGGCCACTAAAAGGGGGGCAAACTTCTTGTTAAATAGTTTTTCCAAGCCTTAAAGAGGATAGGTCATCAGTATCTGACCTGTGGGGGTTCAACACCCAGGAACCCTGTTGATGGCATTAGCGATCGTGCCTCCCCATACTCTGGAGGACATCAGTGCATATAAATGCATCGGTCTACTCCGCTAGCGATCAGCAGATTATCGTGACGGAACGCTACCTTACCGAGAATCTGCTAGATCGTTGTCCCATGTAAAGGAACCTTTAGTCCACTCTATACGCCATCCTTTTACTGGAGGAAGATTGAGACAATTTTTGTGACTTTCCCAAAATTCACAGTTGATAAATCTGGCTTTAATGAACTAAACTGGCTAAGGGTACTTTTACACTAGCGGCAAGGAACTGTCGTAGGACATGTCGTAGTTTTATTCCGGCCGCCTCTCGGCATGTTTGCCCCCCGGAGCAGCAGTCCGGGGGCACGCGTGCACAAGCGGCAGTACGGATCCGACAGGCTGTTCACCTGCCGGAGTTCCTTGCCGCTAGTGTGAAACTAGCCTAACAACATCCACTTTCCCTTTTCAAAACCTGGAGCAAGTGGTATACATATTATTTATAAGTACCATTAATTCCAGGGCCCTGTACGAATAGAAAGGGGGACACATACATAATAGAACTTATTAACAGACTTAAAGATGAGGACTGTGTCTGCAAATTCTTACAATCTTGCAAAATGTAAAAAATAAAAAAAATAACAAATAAGCCCAAAAAGTCACTTTATCTGAATGATCGTCATTATAAAAGACAACTCCCCCCCCATACAAAAAAAAAACCTCACATGGATCCAGAGATCTTCCCATTCATTGATCTGCTAGATGTATATCAAGCTCAAGGGGAGTGTCTTTTCTACTGTAGCTAAGGGGGTGTGTCCATGCTCTACCTATCACAGCTTAGGAGGCAGTTGAAGGTTGAAACTGAGCATGTGCGGTCATCTCAGTGAGCAGGTCAAAGAAATAAGTAAAAAAAAACAAACAGCAGGTGGCGCTATACAGATACATTTTATTGCATAAGGATACTTTCACACTAGCGGTTTTCTTTTCCGGCATAGAGTTCCGTCACAGGGGCTCTATACCGGAAAAGAACTGATCAGGCATATCCCCATGCATTCTGAATGGAGAGTAATCCGTTCAGGATGCATCAGGATGTCTTCAGTTCAGTCATTTTGACTGATCAGGCAAAAGATAAAACCGCAGCATGCTACTGAAGACTTGCCTGAATGCCGGATCTGGAATTTTTCCCCATAGGAATGTATTAGTGCCGGATCCGGCATTCAAAATACCGGAATGCCGGATCCGTCCTTCCGGCCTGCGAAGACCGGTTAAAAATGTGAAAAAAAAATACAAGACTGATCCGTCTGTCCGCATGACAAGCGGAAAGACGGATCCGTTCTTGCAATGCAATTGTGAGACGGATCCGTATCACAAATGCTTTCAGTCACATCCAAATCGGCGGATCCGGCGGGCAGTTCCGCAAGTGTGAAAGTAGCCTAACTTATTGACTATGCTAATTTGTTATTACATGCTATTACAAAAGTATTCAGATCTTGGTGCTGGTTTGAAAACTGTAGAATATTTTTCACGGGACAATCCCATTAACACTACATCTCTACATACTTGTGAGGATCATTCAGGAACATCATTCAAATGCAGAAGAGCTGGTGATTTGCATTTATGAGCACTGCCACCCCTTCTTGTGCCAACTGCCACGAAGAGGAAAATGGTGACCAAAAGGTGGCACAGGATCAAGAACTATTGGACATGCTTTTTTACAGTAGAGTATGGGTGCCATTCATTAAAACACTCTTTTGCTAGGTCCACACGTATTTCTTTTGATGAGTATTCCACTACAGAAACATGAAAGTCAATAAAGAAATCCTGGTTGATACAGCTTTAGGCAAGTCAAACAGCCTGAGAGACCAGACAAGCAAGAGGAAAATCAAATATCAAACTAATATGCTGACAACATTCAAAGCCTCACTCTCATGATATACACACCCAAACAGAAAAACATCAGAGCACAGCCATACAAGTACAAGCCTGCACATCTAGGAAAGCGTCAGCAAGGTGACAGAGGGGGAAACAGTAGTCTAGATGGGCCCATAGTGACAGGTGCTCCTATGTCAGCTCCTTGTCCTTAAAGGGGTTGTCTGAGTTTTTTTTTTTTGCTCTTTGTATGTTTCTAACTAGGCAAATGTAACAGCTTTACCATGCAGTTACTGCATCTGTAGTTGCTCCTTTCTCAGATTTCACTGAGGGTCACATGACTTGTGATGTCAGCTTCTCTCCCTGCTCTGATGATGTTTTGGGCACAAGCCTGAGAGAGCAGTTATGTGTCTGTACACCAGATGTCACTGTGCTGGCCACACACCCCTGCACTGCTGGCTGCTGCTTATTGCTCTCTCTCTGGATACTTGAGGAAAATTATTAACCCCTTCAGCTGCACAGACTCAGGGCTGAAGGCTTTACTGAGTAGCTGCAGGCAGTGAGGAGACAAATGCTGGGCACAGGAGCGGACAGAGGAGTTCTGCAGAGCATTGCACAAGAACAGGTAGGGGTTAGATCCTGTGTGTATCGGTAGTGTCATTGTACAGCTGGGACTTGTAGTCCTACAAAATCAACATGCTGCTGAGTCTCCCAGCAGGCAGACATTGTCACTCAGGACAGGACTTGTATTCACTCCCTTTGCAGAGCAGGGGGAAGGGCAGAGGTTGTTTTCATTGCAGGAAAACAAAGGGCCAGAAGAGAACCAGGGAAATGAGAAAATAGATATATTTTTTGATAAAAATTTGCTTAGCTTAGTTATATATCGCTGACCATCAGATTTACAGTGCTATGTCTTTTTTTTTTCATAGCTCGGACAACCCCTTTAATGTTAAAAAAGAGGAAATGTAGCACTGGGGCAGGTATAATGGTGGGTTTAAAGGGGTATCTAACTGAAGGAATATTATGTACTGCAGCTCCTACAGAACCTCCTTTAAAAGAAGACCAGCTAGTTATGTCACTAGAGGTTGGTATGATGCTCTTTGATGGTGGGTTGTGCCTATGAAGAAATCGAGAATGAGGACAGCGGGGCTGTTCTGGATGCTATCAGTAGTATAGTGGTATGCCGCACTATGGGGGTGGGCAGAGCCAAAGAGAAATAAGAATCCAGAACAGCCCTGCTGTCCTCCAACCTAATTTCTTTTAGGTTCTGCCCATCACCAAAGAGCGTCACAACAGCCACTTTATATGATGTAACAATATGGCAGCACACTGATAGCATCCATAAAAGCCCCGCTGTGCTCTTTCCCATCAGTAAAATGTGCTGATATATTGTTACTTCAGCTATAAAGTGACTGGTATGACGCTCTTTAGTGGTGGGCAGAGCTGAAGAGAAATTAGGAAGGAGGACAGAGGGGCTGTTGTGGATGCTATCAGTAAAGTGTGCTGCTACACTGTCACATCAGCTATCAAGTGCAGCTGTGTATATACAGGGAGTGCAGAATTATTAGGCAAATGAGTATTTTGACCACATCATCCTCTTTATGCATGTTGTCTTACTCCAAGCTGTATAGGCTCGAAAGCCTACTACCAATTAAGCATATTAGGTGATGTGCATCTCTGTAATGAGAAGGGGTGTGGTCTAATGACATCAACACCCTATATCAGGTGTGCATAATTATTAGGCAACTTCCTTTCCTTTGGCAAAATGGGTCAAAAGAAGGACTTGACAGGCTCAGAAAAGTCAAAAATAGTGAGATATCTTGCAGAGGGATGCAGCACTCTTAAAATTGCAAAGCTTCTGAAGCGTGATCATCGAACAATCAAGCGTTTCATTTAAAATAGTCAACAGGGTCGCAAGAAGCGTGTGGAAAAACCAAGGCGCAAAATAACTGCCCATGAACTGAGAAAAGTCAAGCGTGCAGCTGCCAAGATGCCACTTGCCACCAGTTTGGCCATATTTCAGAGCTGCAACATCACTGGAGTGCCCAAAAGCACATGGTGTGCAATAGTCAGAGACATGGCCAAGGTAAGAAAGGCTGAAAGACGACCACCACTGAACAAGACACACAAGCTGAAACGTCAAGACTGGGCCAAGAAATATCTCAAGACTGATTTTTCTAAGGTTTTATGGACTGATGAAATGAGAGTGAGTCTTGATGGGCCAGATGGATGGGCCCGTGGCTGGATTGGTAAAGGGCAGAGAGCTCCAGTCCGACTCAGACGCCAGCAAGGTGGAGGTGGAGTACTGGTTTGGGCTGGTATCATCAAAGATGAGCTTGTGGGGCCTTTTCGGGTTGAGGATGGAGTCAAGCTCAACTCCCAGTCCTACTGCCAGTTTCTGGAAGACACCTTCTTCAAGCAGTGGTACAGGAAGAAGTCTGCATCCTTCAAGAAAAACATGATTTTCATGCAGGACAATGCTCCATCACACGCGTCCAAGTACTCCACAGCGTGGCTGGCAAGAAAGGGTATAAAAGAAGAAAATCTAATGACATGGCCTCCTTGTTCACCTGATCTGAACCCCATTGAGAACCTGTGGTCCATCATCAAATGTGAGATTTACAAGGAGGGAAAACAGTACACCTCTCTGAACAGTGTCTGGGAGGCTGTGGTTGCTGCTGCACGCAATGTTGATGGTGAACTGATCAAAACACTGACAGAATCCATGGATGGCAGGCTTTTGAGTGTCCTTGCAAAGAAAGGTGGCTATATTGGTCACTGATTTGTTTTTGGTTTGTTTTTGAATGTCAGAAATGTATATTTGTGAATGTTGAGATGTTATATTGGTTTCACTGGTAAAAATAAATAATTGAAATGGGTATATATTTGTTTTTTGTTAAGTTGCCTAATAATTATGCACAGTAATAGTCACCTGCACACACAGATATCCCCCTAAAATAGCTAAAACTAAAAACAAACTAAAAACTACTTCCAAAAATATTCAGCTTTGATATTAATGATTTTTTTGGGTTCATTGAGAACATGGTTGTTGTTCAATAATAAAATCAATCCTCAAAAATACAACTTGCCTAATAATTCTGCACTCCCTGTACATGATAGGTGAGGTAGAAGTGCATTTCTACTGGATGTTTAGGGCACAACCCCATGGCGAGGATCGCTGCACGCAGCCAAGGCATGCTCATCCGCAGCAACCAACAGCCACGCAATTTTGCGGTAAAATTGTGCAGCCATTGGCTGCTTTGGATTGGCGTAGATTGTGGCCAGTTGCACCGCGCGATCGTACTCTTCGTGTATTCTGATGCTGATTATACAGGATTAAAGGAGTTGGACAGGGTTAGAAAAACATGGCTGCTTTCTTCCATAAATGGCGCCACGCCTGTCCATAGGATATGTGCTGTATCTCAGCTCAGCTACAACACCAGACACAAACCAGTGACAGGTGTGGGGCTGTTTCTGGAAGAAATCATTGAGAACGACAGTACAAATCGATTAGATGTAGGCTTTTAGTTGGTGCATATTCCATGCCTCCACGTAATTTTAAAGCTTCAGAAAAAAGTAAAATCTATGTTTCGCATTAGCCACTAACAAGTGTCAGAATGATAAAAAGGCCAAGTGTCTAATTAATGGATGAATGGGATGAATGCTTAAAAGACTGGAGCTGTGATAGGTGTGAAAAGGGTCAATTCTATTTATTTGCCAAAAAGTAAAAAACAAGGATTAATCATAATGACCTAAAAGTAAATGAGTATTGATTTTAAGGACTGGTTCCACTTTGTGTTCTCTTTCTTAAAGGGGTTAGCTCACTAATGATGAACAAGTGTTTGCTAGTGGTGGGTCCTGCAGAACACAGATCCTAGAATGCCCCTGTAGAATGGGATGGTGGCGTACACTTCTATGGAAATGCTGAGTACGGCACGCACACTATCTGGTACATGCGCACCACCACTCCATACTCATCGCCAGATATGGGATCCCAGCCATCAGATTCTTATCGCATCTGACAAATGCATTGAAATACCGCATCCGTCTCTCCGGTGTCATCCGGAAAAACGGTTTTTCCAGAACACTTAATGCCAGATCCGGCACTAATACACTTTAATGTAAATTATTGCCGGATCCGGCATTCCAGCAAGTGTTCAGTATTTTTGGCCGGAGAGAAAACTGCAGCATTTCTCCGTCCAAAAAACACAAGAGGGACTGAACTGATGCATCCTGAACGGATTGCTCTCCATTCAGAATGCATTAGGATAAAACTGATCGCTTTCTTCCGGTATTGAGCTCCTGTGACGGAACTCAATACCGGAAAACAAAAACGCTAGTGTGAAAGTACCCTTAGCAGGAAAACTCCTTTAAAGGGAACACGACATGCCACTTTTCCATTTTCTTTTACTATGCCTATTACTATTACAATACAGTTGAATTCAGGAGGGAAGCTGTCAGCATCAAATCGTGACCTCCCCTGGTCATTGGCCCACCAGAAAAATTTCCTTGTAGGGTCTATGGCCAATCCAGAAGGGTATTCCAGTACCTCTATTCACAGGATATGGGATAAATATTAAAATCAGTCGGGGTCCAAACAATCAAAAGAACGGGGGCCCTGCATGGAAACAATCCGCAAAGTGTACATGAGATTTGTGTAATCTCATACACTTTGCTGGTACTGTACTACGGGAATCCGCATGCAAAAACCACGCGTATTCTGCAATATGTGCAGGAGGCCTAAAGACTGTGCCTGCACCTCTCCTGTTTAAGACACCAGACACCCGGAGGCAGAGTCTGTGACTGGCAATAAGGCCGATCACAGACTTTCAATCCTTCAGATACTGTGGTCAATTGCAGCCATGGCAGCAGCGCTGATATAATCATGCATCAATTACTGAAAAGCTTTTTATTGTTTTTAAATCTGTGAATACAATAATACCACTATGGGTGCATTCACACGAAAGAAGTCATTGAAGTCAATGGGTCCGCACCATGATGCAAGGTGCACATGGCTGGTTCCCACGTTTGGCGGATCCACAGTTTGCAGCCTGCAACACTGGCACAGCCATCACACGTTCGTCCATGTGAACGCACCTCAAGTGTGACAGTATTACTGTGTTGCACTATGGACAGTGTTCACCGCTTCTAAAACTGAGGAATACACACCAAATCTCATTTGGAGAACTAGAAGAACCAGTAGGAGCATCAAACAGATGGATATGAACCATGTTATAAGGGAAAATAATACAGTGAATAGACTGTCATCTTAGCAACCATGCGTGAAAATCGCACCGCATCCGCACTTGCTTGCGGATGCTTGCGATTTTCACGCTGCCCCTTTCACACGGGCGTCCCGGATTTGCTCCGGATGCGTTGCGTGTGCATTGCGGGAAACCCGCGCGAGTAGGCACGCAATTGCAGTTGCAATGTGGTACCGAGACCCGAACCCGGACTTCTTCACTGAAGTTCGGGTTTGTGTTAGGTGTTCTGTAGATTTTATTATTTTCCCTTATAACATGGTTATAAATGAAAATAATAGCATTCTTAATACAGAATGCTTACTAAAATGTGACTTGAGGGGTTAAAAAATAAAAAATTAACTCACCTCATCCTCTTGTTTGCGCTGCCGGCATAATCTTCTTTCAGGACCTTTGATGGCGTAATGGCGCTCACCACGTGTATATACTCGAGTATAAGACGAGTTTTTTTAACATATTTTTGTGCTCAAAAAGCCCCCTCGTCTTATACTCGAGTCTAGTCTAGCTCCGGTAATACAGGCAGTGCGGGGGGCGGCGCTCACTCACTGACGTCACGCGCCTGCGCCGCCTAGTGGGAGCAGGCGCGTGATGTCAGTAAGTGAGCGCCGCCCCCCGCACTGCCTGCTATTACCGGAGCTAAGACAAAGTACCGGTAAGATATCCAAATAATCAGAGTAAAGAGCTCAGCAATGAACGATGATTAAAGTTAAAGTACGGTAGTTACTGATTACGGTAGTCTATAAATATACTGCTGTGAGCGTCGGGGAGGGGGATCTGTGGATGGCACTGTAGGGGGATCTGTGGATGGCAGTGCCATCCACAGATCTCCCCCCTAAACAGTGCCATCCACAGATCTCCCCCCTAAACAGTGCCATCCACAGATCCCCCTACAGTGCCATCCACAGATCCCCCCTCCCCTAAACAGTGCCATCATGGCACTGTTTAGGGGAGGGGGGATCTGTGGATGGCACTGTTTAGGGGGGATCTGTGGATGGCACTGTTTAGGGGGGAGATTTGTGGATGGCACTGTTTAGGGGGGAGATCTGTGGATGGCTCCCTGTATTTAATGCAGAGTGTGTGTGTATATAATGCACACACTCTGCATTAAATACAGGGAGTCACCCTCTTGCAGATGTGTGTATATAATGTAGAGTGTGTGCATTATATACACATACACTCTGCATTATAGCTGCATTTCCCACCCTAGTCTTATACAGGGAGTCAATAATTTTTCCCATTTTTTGGGGGTAAAATTAGGGGCCTCTGCTTATCCTCGGGTCGGCTTATACTCGAGTATATACGGTACGTCATCAAAGGTCCTTTTGCAGGTCCTGAAAGAAGAAGAAAGAAGACTATGCCGGCTGCGCAAACAAGAGGATGAGGTGAGTTAATTTTTTATTTTTTAACCCCTCAAGCCACATTTCAGTAAGCATACAGTGATTAGACTTTAATGGGGTTGCTCATCCCTATCATCTCCTAGCAACCATGTATGAAAATCACACCGCATCTGCACTTGCTTGCGGATGCTTGCTATTTTCCCGCAGACCCACTCATTTCTATGGGGCCTGCGTTGCGTGAAAAACGCAGAATATAGAACATGCTGCGATATTCATGCAACGCACAAGTGAGGCGTGAAAATCACCGCTCATCTGAACAGCCCTATTGAAGTGAATGGGTCCGGATTCAGTGCGGTGCAATGCGTTCACCTCACGCATTGAACCTGTACGGAATTCTCACCCGTGTGAAAGGGGCCTTACACCTGATGGCCTAGAACTTCCTCTGATCCAGTATGCAGCTTTATAACATGCAAGAAAGCAACTAAAGGTGTACTAATTTAGTACTAACAGTACTAATTTAGCTACTCAGTAATACCGTCTATATCCAAAACTGGAATGCCATGGGATGAGTTGATGTAAAAAGCGCATAATGTGGAAAGGAAGTAATGAAGGAAAGCAGTATCGAGTGTATTATTCATGAGTAGTTCGCTGTAATGAATAATACAGACCTTCAGAGTCGCCTTTGCATTTCCCTTACCTGATAGTTTACCCCAGCTTTGTTAGGCTTTCACCCATGGTACATATCCAGGGCACCTATAGGACCAGACACAATCTGACCGCAACTTGGGAAAACGGAATACACAGCTAAATGAAATATAAGTCAGGTAACTTATAGCACAATCTATAGCCTGCTGCAGCTCAATGTACCGGTTAGCGGGCCTTTACAAGTGGCACATTTCTGCGACTGAATGGGACTTGCAGAAATCCATGTGCTTTCCATCAACACAACTCCATTCAGGTAAATGGAACGGATTTCCTGTCGCAAAATTTTCTGCAACAAAATCTGCCACATGTAAGGTCCCCCTACTACGGAAGAACAGTCAGAATAAACCTCCTTACATGTGCACCCGAGTAATATCAGCATTTCTATGGGTTCCATGGATTCTTCCGCTGTTTGTGCACTCTTAGACTCTCAGATCCAGAATACGTGTGCACAAGCTAATATGATGTTTTATCACACTCAGAAGCACTGCACCCTGCCCCACAATCATTTGCCTGCTTCTAATGAACTAATATAGAGTTCTGATCAGGATTTTGGGGGGGACCTTCATCTTCTACCCCATGACACATGAGAGCTGGCACCCTGTGGACAGAACATATAAATCAACAATAAGGTACAGGGACTGAAAATGACCCTGGAAAGTAACTGGTTCTTAATCAATAACCAGTAACCAAAAGGGCAACAGCCCTACTGGTGACCCAGCCTTTCTCCATCAGACCATTATAAAGTAACATTTTGTCACTTCAAAATAATGTACATACATTAGATGGGTCAATAAAGTGAATATAAAGAATATCACCCCGCAAACCCAGCACAAGCAGACTTATTTACCGGAAGATGGTATAATCAGCAGGGATGTGTGTGTGTGTGTAGAAAAAAGTCTCTCCTGATCCTGAGCTCTGCTTCATGTAATAAGATCCTATGACTTTGATACCTAATAGTTGAATTTTTTTCAGTGATTACAGAGATTTTGAACTCTTCCTTAAAGAGGACCTTTCACCGATTCTTACCCTATGAACTAAGTATACAGACATGTGGAGCGGCGCCCGGGGATCTCTCTGCACTTACTATTATCCCCGGGCGCAGCTCCGTTCTCCTGCTATGCCCTCCGGTATCTCCGTTCCCTAAGTTATGGTAGGCGGAGTCTGCCCTAGCGCTGGCCAATCGCATTGCAGAGCTCACAGCCTGGGAGAAAATAACCTCCCAGGCTGTGAGCTCTGCGCTGCGATTGGCCAGCGCTAGGGCAGACTCCGCCTACCATAACTTAGGGACTGGTATCTCCGCCTACTATAACTTAGTGAGCGGAGATACCGGAGGGCATAGCAGGAGAACGGAGCGGCGCCCGGGGATAATAGTAAATGCAGTGAGATCCCCGGGCACCGCTCTACATGTCTGTATAGTTAGTTCATAGGGTAAGAATCGGTGAAAGGTCCTCTTTAAAAGGGTTCTCCGGGAAATAAGAAAATGAAAATACTTAAATATTACTTTAGTATAACTATAATCCCAAATACATTTCATTAGTTATAATGGTTCATTTTGTCTAGGGGGCAATCATTAGGAGAAATAAAATAGCCGCCGTCCTATTAGCACACTAAAAACCTGTCCTAATCACACAAGAGGAGAAGTTACTTCACAACATTGAGCTAAAGAGCTGCCTCATCCTCCTCTCCTACTTTTCAGGGATTATGATCCTGAATACAGCTGAAAAGATCTTCAGCTAAATCTCTGTAAAAATGGAGTTCATGAGGAGACATGAAGTACAGAGAGGATGGACAGGACAGACTGTGGTAATGCGGGGTTGTGGTAATGGAGACTGTATACAAGTGCTGCTGATCATTATCTTCACCCCCACTATCCTGTCTGTACTTCATGTTGTAACGGTCACGTACACACACACACACACAGGGGGGAGGATAGTGACCACTGCGCTCCACCCTCACCCCTGGCCCTGCCTACTTGCCTCACGAGTCCTGATGACAGGGGACAACTGTACGGCAGTCCCTAACTTAGGATACGTGCGGGAAGGACCGACAAGACAAATAACGGATAGTGAACGATCCGGGTCAAAACCAAAAGGACAACGCAGTACAGAGGGATAAGCAAAGAATGGTCTGGAGAAGCTGGGGTCATAAATACCAGGAGAGTCGAGAAGTACCAAAGAAGTCCGCAAAGAATAATCAGGTGGAAGCCGAGGTCAAAATACCAGGAGGGATGCGCAGTACAGGCGGAGCAGGCAAAGGATCGTCAGGGAACAGGATCAGGTAAGTATACAGGTATCCAACAAACGCCAGGAACCTAAATTAACAGGCAACCTGTGGCCAGCAGGCTGCCTATATTTATAGTGGGGAGTGAGGGTCATGTGACGTGGCCAGCGTCACATGACCGACAGACCGACCAGTCGAGCACTGAGTGATCAGCTCGGCGCTCAAGGCAGACCTAGGAGCAAAGCCGCCCTTAGAACGAGGTCAAACACAGATCCTCACTCCTGAAGCTAAGCAGCAGGTCTGCGGCTGATGGGAGACCAAATGCGCCTTCGGCACCCAGTTACACATGTCTCCTAATGAACTCCATTCCTAAAGAGATTCATCTGAAGATCATATTAAATTGTATTCAGGATCATAATCCCTGACAAGTAAGAGAGGAAGATGGCGCAGCTCTTTAACTTGTCTTCCTGTGTAATTAGGACAGGTTTTCTGTGGACTAGTAGGATGGCGGCCATTTTATTTTTCCTAATGATTGCTCCCCCAACAAAACGAGCCATTATAACTAATGGAAGGTATTTAGTAATATATTTATAATGAAGTAATATTTAAGTATTTTTTTTTTTACTTAATTCCTGGAGAACCCCTTTAACAAGATATACAAGGTATTACAAAAGGGATATTTAATTCTTGCACGCACTACTGATTTACAGAAAAAGTTTAAAATGATAGGTAGTAATTACTGCCTCCCCCTGCAACCAGGATCAGCAACCTCCAGCACTCCAGCTGTTCTGAAACTACAAGCCTCAGAATCCCCTTATACAAGAACATTTGGGCAAGTGAGCATTCTGGGAGTTGTAATTTCACAGCAGCTCGAGTGCCGAGGGTTGCTGACTGCTGCCCTATAATATATATCCAAACTTAGAAATGTCACATATGTAGGATACATTTTCAATGATACCCTAGTATAATGACAGTAAACAAATGGGGGGAACAACCTCTAACAATAATCAGTATATCCACAATAGTTTTTGATGGTTGCACAGGAAACATCCAAAACTCGGCTATCTCCAGCGCTCCCACAGAAATCAATGGAGCAGTGGTGCGCATTTCCAACCTCCGTTTATTTCAAGGGGCTCCACGTTGTACAGGTCCTCGTTCTTGTGATCAGTGGGTGTCCCAGCAGTAGGACCCCCAACGATCTGTTATCCCGTGGCTATGGGGTAACTTGTTATAACCGGAATACCCCTTTAACAGAATGTGGGGTCAGCAACAACTTATTGTGGATATAGTGATCATTGCTTATATTTACTAGTATCATTCCTTCCTGTGGTGAGTGATTCACAGCTTTTTAATAAAGATAACATACATATTACATCAGGGACGTGAGAGTAATAAATGTGGTGCATAGCATGTATGTCAAATTTTTAGTGCAAATTGTGCCCATCTCTCCCATTATTTATTCATTTTGAATAGTAAAATCCTTACCACGTAATTGTTTTCACTTTGCCCTAAACATGTGAAGTGAATTAGCTCTCAGGTTTCTGTACTATTGCACGGTATTGACTAATCCGCCATGGTTTTGTTTCACTCGAGGAAGCACATTCTGTAAGAAGATTTATACTGTAGCTATCTGACCATCTAGATCCCCCAGGACATGGAGGACATGATAACCATCTAGATCCCCCAGGACATGATAACCATATAGATCCCCCAGGACATGGAGGACATGATAACCATCCAGATCCCACAGGACATGGAGGACATGATAACTATGTGTTGGGCCTTAGTTTTTTGTGCAGACAACACTGGAACATCACCGTGACTGAATCATGCCCAGAGAGGAGTTACATAGGGTACCGTAATAGTGAGTTCTCCTACTAAATACTATTGGGGTCATTTACCAAACTGGTGTAAAGTAGAACTGGCTTAGTTGCCAATAGCAACCAAGCCAGTTCTACTTTACAACAGTTTGATACATGACCCCCATAACGTCTAGATTTTTGAATTGGCTCACCAAGGTTTCAGAATTATACATAAATGAGCAATGGCTGATGACAACACGGCCTTCCAGGCTGGATTCTGTTTGACCGATGGCTGAATCTACAAGTGTATGGCATTATCACCCTCCACTTTTCACAAGATAAGGGCTCATGCACACTAACACTTTTTTTCCCCGCATCCAATCTGCATTTTGTGTGGGTCATATGCAGACTCCTTCATCGCAATGGGGCGGCAAAACCGTGTGCTGTCCGCATCTGCATGTCTGTTCTATTGCACCAGCAAAAAAATGTAACATGTCCTATTCCTTTTCCGTTTTATAGACAAAAATAGGACTGTTCAATAGAGGGCAGGACGCAAAACAGGCTATGGTCGAGTGCATGAGCCCTAAGTGTTTATATTTGTTTTACGCAAATCCTTGATCTGCCAGTTTCATCTGGCATTTGGAAGATAGGAGTGTTCACAAGAACGAGCCAGGGTTCAATCGTTCGTCCACTTTCTGCCTTGTCATCGTCTTATGTGTAGGACCAGATTCACACTTTCGGTTTAAAGAGGACCTTTCACTAGAATAAAAAATGTAAACTAAGCATACAGACATGTAGAGCGGCGCCCAGGGATCTCCCTGCACTTACTATTATCCCTGGGCGCCGCTCCGTTCTCCCGGTATAGGCTCCTGTAGCCTCAAATGTTCGGTTCAACTGGGTGGAGCCTGCCCGCGTCTCCTTCTCCCAGGCTGTAGCGCTGGCCAATCGCAGCGCTCAGCACATAGCCTGAGAGGTTTTTTTTCTATTTCCTGAATATTATTATGGAGGCGACCATCTTGCCTGAGCTGTTCTTAACAGCATTTACAAAGCATTAAAAAAATTGCTTTACGGCAGCCACATGGGCCATAGACCCAATGGTCAGGAGGGGACCTCATTGACTTCTATGGGAGAGTCTTCTAGGCATGTTCTGTGACCAGTACAGGGAACGAAGAGATAACAATCACCTACTGTGAATGGTGGTTCCTGCCTTATCTATACACAGAGGTGATATCATTACAGGCAGGATTAGAATGACAGATTACTTTACTGCAGTTATCTGTACAAACCAAGAAGGGGCGCCTATTATTAGACATAGTGGCCAGTACGAAAACAGCAGGATTTTATGGCTATTGTTTAAATATAGATATTGACATGGAAAATTAAAAATAACATCAGCAAAAATCCTTTAAAGGGGTTCTGCACTTTGTTTTAACTGATGATCTATCCTCTGGATAGATCATCAGCTTCTGATCGGCGGGGGTCCGACACCCAGGACCCCCGCCGATCAGCTGTTTGAGAAGGCAGCGGCGCTCCAGTAGCGCAGCGGCCTTCTCACTGTTTACCGCAGGCCCACTGACGTCACGACTAGTATCAACTAGCGTGGGCGGGGCTAAGCTCTGTTCATTTGAATGGAGCTTAGCTCACTCGAATGCGTCGCAGTCGCAGCATGTTGCATGTTGCAGTGCGACACCATAGACTGCCATTATAAAAATTGTCGCGCGACAAATGTCTTCGTGTAGACGTAGCCTTATACTCCAGATAGGTCATCAGTATCTGATCAGTGGGAGTCCAACACCAGTCAGCTGTTTGAGGAGGCACTGATGCTCGCAGTAGCGCCATGGCCTTCTCCCAACTTTTCCTAGGCCATGCGACGTTACGTTCATTGGTCACATGGCCGAGGCGCAGCTCAGTCACATTGAAGTGAATAGGGCCGAGCTGCAATACCAAGCATAGCCGCTATACAATGTACAGAGCTGTGCTTGGTGAGCTGCGGCCTTCACAGGAGCGCCAGTGCCTTCACAAACAGCTGATCACAGGGAGTCAATAAGGTACTGATGACCCATCATTAAAAAAGATCTCAGAAAACCCTTTTAAGATTATCTGGAAATTCAATAGATGGGGCCCCTCCCAGAGTACTGAGAAATAGCAACTACAGAGATGGCAGGTAAGTACCTTCTGCTGTAAGTCACAAAACAAGCCATGTAATCCATTTAGGATACAAAGAACCAGCAGATTAGTAATCTTTGACTAATGAGTATCATTTTAAAAGCCATGTAGAGATTGTTCTAAGAGGATTGTGCAATGTGGCTTCAATACCAGACACAGCCCATGGAGACATGCTTTATTCTGAACAGTAAAAGACAAAAAAATGGTGAATTCACACGCGGCAGTAACCCATGTGCTTCCCGCCAAAACGACCCCATTCAGATGACTAGAAATTAATTTAATTTGCAGAAATTTCTACAACAAATCTGCTGCATGTGAATATGCCAAGCACCAGGTAACAGCATTTATAGCTCCCATTTCTTGTACTGTAAACTGCATCCTGAATTTATAGCATTATGTCGCCTACATATAGAAAGCGCTCACATTTCATTTGCTCTTCTAGAATTTGTGAAATTGCAGCTAATAAACCTAGAATTTAGTGGTATCACCAATGTCATATTGATCAAGCACAACCCAGGGTTGAGCGGTAAACCAATGTCAGCGATATACCGTGGTATTAAGAAACAGCAATATGGCGATATCGCTGTTTCCAAATAACCGTGGTATTTGGTGACGTCATAGGAGCGGTCATATGCGTGCTGACTGCTCCTAAATCTGCATCCTGCATATGCATACCGTACATATTACTTCCTGCAGCGGCATACAGTATAACATCTCCTTGTGGCTGCTCCAGTGCCCCATACTGTATAACGTCTCCTTGTGGCTGCCCCCATACAGTATAACGTCTCCTTGTGGCTGCCCCCATACAGTATAACGTCTCCTTTTGGCTGCCCCCATACAGTATAATGTCTCCTTTTGGCTGACCCCATACAGTATAATGTCTCCTTTCGGCTGCCCCCATACAGTATAATGTCTCCTTTCGGCTGCCCCCATACAGTATAATGTCTACTTTCGGCTGCCCCATACAGTATAATGTCTCCTTTCGGCTGCCCCCATACAGTATAATGTCTCCTTTCGGCTGCCCCCATACAGTATAATGTCTCCTTTCGGCTGCCCCCATACAGTATAATGTCTACTTTCGGCTTGCCCCATACAGTATAATGTCTCCTTTCGGCTGCCCCCATCCAGTATAATGTCTTCTTTCGGCTTCCCCCATACAGTATAGTGTCTCCTTTCGGCTTCCCCCATACAGTATAGTGTCTCCTTTCGGGTGCCCCCATACAGTATAATGTCTCCTTTCGGGTGCCCCCATACAGTATAATGTCTCCTTTCGGGTGCCCCCATACAGTATAATGTCTCCTTTCGGCTGCCCCCATACAGTATAATGTCTACTTTCGGCTTCCCCCATACAGTATAATGTCTCCTTTCGGCTGCCCCCATACAGTATAATGTCTCCTTTCGGCTGCCCCCATACAGTATAATGTCTCCTTGTGGCTGCCCCCATACAGTATAATGTCTCCTTTCGGCTGCCCCCATACAGTATAATGTCTCCTTTCGGCTGCCCCATACAGTATAATGTCTCCTTTCGGCTGCCCCATACAGTATAATGTCTCCTTTCGGCTGCCCCCATACAGTATAATGTCTCCTTGTCGCTGCCCTATAAAGTATAACGTTTCCTTGTGGCCCCAAGGTTTTTTTTCTTCTAGATGGGTATTTATCATGATATATATCGTTATCGCGATAAATTTCTTAATATCGTTATCTTTGGAATATTTTTGACATCGCCCAACCCTAGCACAACTTACAAAAGATTACATCCAATGTCTGCAGGCTGCATAAATAGTCCTACCTGTTTAGCTTGGGAACCTTGCTGCATCACACTGTGTCTAGACAGATGACACATTCATATATACTGTATATACATACTTTTATGACATCCCATTCTAAATCCATAGCCATTAGTATGGAGTTGGTGGCTCCCTTGCAGCTAAAACTGCTTTGCAGCTCCCACTCTTCTGGGAAGACTTTCTTCAAGATTTTGAAGTGTCTGTGGGAATTTTTACCCATTCAACCAGAAGAGCATTTTTTCAGGTAAGACATTGATATTGGACGAGAGGGCCTGGCCTACAATCTCCATTCTAGTTCATCCGAATGCTCCCGATGGGGTTGAGATCTGTGCAGGCCAGTAAAGTTCTTCTACACCAAACTCACCCAACCATGCCGTTATGGACCTTGCTTTGTGCTCTGGGGCACAGTCATGCTGGAACAGAAAAGGGTCTTCCTCAAACTGTTACCACAAAGTTGGAAGCATATATTTGTCCAAAATGTCTCGGTCTGAAGCATTAAAGGGGTTTTCCAAGAGTTTTGTACTGATGACTTATCGTCTGAATAGGTGATCAGTATCTAATCAGACATCCGTGACCCCATGTGTGCCATGGCCTTCTCGCAGCTTAGCCTAGGCCATGTGACATCATGTTCATCGGTCACATGGCCTAAGCGTAGGGTGTTGGACCCCCACTTATCAGATACTAATGACCTATCCAGAGAATAAGTCATCAGTATAAAAGTCCCAGAAAAAAGTCCCCTTTAAGATTTCCTTTCACTGGAACTAAGGAGTCTAAGCCAGCATCTGAAAAACAACCCCATAGTAAAATTCCTCTTTCACCAAACTTTACAGTTGGCAGAATGCAGTCAAGCAGGTGTGTGGTCTGCCAGTTCATGGGGGGGGGGGGGGGGGGGGGGTTTAAACTGGTGTAAAGTAGAACTGGCTTAGTTGCCCCTAGCAACCAATCAGATTCCACCTTTCATTTTACAAAGGAGTTCTGAAAAATGAACGGTGGACTCTGATTGCTACGGGTAACTAAGCCAGTTCTACTTTTCACCAGTTTTGATAAATCTCCCGAACTGCAAATCCGTCAATAACAATATTTGTATGTAGAATGACAGCATCAAGGATTTGATGAGGACGAGTCATCTCTTTTTATTATTTTTAACTAATGCTGACCAATATTCTTAAATTTTTGTTACTGAAAAACCCATTTAGTCTGCTAACTTATGCATTACACTTCAAATTCTCCTATCCATACAGACTTATGAAACCAAAGCTAAAAATAATGCTGCTGATTTCAGAGGAGAAGCTTCTTGAGCTGTCAAGTGATATAGAGAGATAAGGCCTTCAAATGGCATGTTCCCAGAATTCACACTCGGTCAGTATGCCATGGAAGGCAGTTGCTTCTTTCAAAAAGAAAAACCCACTGAGACAGTTACTAATCCTACAGAGGACATAAACGTAGACGGGCTGTCTAGACCTGCACCAGATGGACACTTTTGTGTAACGCTATAATTAGTCAGCTTATTTTGTGAAAGAATTTTTTGCCAAAATGATGAACCAATTTTGGTGCAAACTGTTGCATGATGGACCAGTAGCTTGGTCAAGCTAGGTGCAGAAAATGTCTCTAAACCTAGATGTGCCAAATTGTTCCACAACTTTACATCAAAATCCAGGTTCACTCACTTTAGTAAATGTGGGCCAACAAGTGTCCACCACCAAAACATAACAGGACACCGTATGGAAAGATATGTCAAGATACATATGGATAGTATATATACTAAAGGCTTGGTTTGTACAATAACATTGCATAATCCAATCTAATATAATGCTCCTCAAACGGTGATGAGCTCCACAAAAAAGCCTTCGTCTTTTCGGTGAGGCTCCTGTAGAAAAAGCCTGAGAATCTGTGGTCTTTGGACATTTGATTATTCATCTAACATCATCACACAGAAAACTGCTAGTTATAGGGCACATACACATTACATTTTCAGAATGGTTAAATGAACAGATTATATGAATGTTTGTTTGCGTTGCTCGACACCCGACTGTTGAACACCTACTAAATTGTCCAGGAGGTAAGAACAAGGCTTATATTACACCTGCCGATGAAGCAGGCGATTATCAGGAGGGAGGCATTCCTTCCCAGCAATCGCCTGCTCGTCATGGAGGAGTTATCCCTAATGCCATTGCTTGTCCCCATACTGAATCACTGATTGCCGGCAACAGATCAGGATTCCACAGCACGATCTGCCACCAGCAAGGGATGATTTGTAAACCTGCTGAAAGATTCCAATTACCCGATGAACGCGCGTTAATTTGGTAACTGGTGGCAGTATTAGCCAGATCATCGCTAAGGGGCATTCATCTGCTCATTATCTGAACGTGTTATGTGAGCTTGAGGCCGGAGCACATGCGATAAATGAATGATTGATTGGACACGTGTTCATGATTGACAAGTGTTCCTGAAGAGTGGTCATGACTAAGACGTACAGTCGAAACGCGAAGACCTTGCCTGTCTGGTCAGCCTATGAATTTTATAATGAAGAAATAAAAACATTGGATTTTATCCTCAGCCTGCTGCTGGATTTTTTCTACTGTTTTGATTGATTCCTGGTCCGGGATCCGTGCACGGCGAAGGAGGACGGTGGGTGAGCTGAAATCCCTTTTTTTCTTATATATTGGACAAGTGTTGTCTGCCTTTTATTTAATGTGTATTGCTGCACCGACGCTACCTTCCCGATAATTACCTGCTAACCACCTCCACTGTATGTTCCTCATACAGATTCAGCAGATCACTCTTTACACAGCCCAGAAATGACGATTTAATGACGATTAATGAGCATTTTGCCAGTTCATCAGATGATCGACCTTGGAACCAGATTTCACCAATTTCAGGCCAATGTCAATATTTAAAACAGTAATGGTCCTTTGATAAGAGTTCTGATGTGTTATATAGCTTGTGGACTATCCCGCATGAATCATTTGTGTGGCCATTGTCTACATCAGGCCATGTGCTGCTGACAAAAGATCATTTTTATGTCGCCATAAAATTCCAATCCGCCAACAAACCAGCCACGGCTTGTCTGTCTCCTATCTGACAGGCCTTTAATATGAATATTCTTCTCCTGTAAAAGAGTAGACGCACGCAGTGCATGTTTCGTGAAGATTCTTGTGCCTGAAAATCCACAGCTTAATAGAGTACCAGCTAAGGGTACTTTCACACTAGCGGCAAGGAACTCCGGCAGGCTGTTCCGGCGGGTGAACAGCCTGTCGGATCCGTGCTGCCGCTAGTGTCGTACTTTTATTCCGGCCGCCTCTCAGCATGTTTGCCGTGCTGCCGCCAGAACTCCGGCCCGTCCCCCTTACAGTCAATGGGGCCGGAGCGGTAGTCCGGGGGCACGCGTGCACTAGCGGCAGCACGGATCCGGCAGGCTGTTCACCCGCCGGAGTTCCTTACCGCTAGTGTGAAACTAGCCTTAGTAAATAAGATTCTCAAGATCTGATGTACATGGAAATTGACTTGGGGTTCGGATTTGGAAATCAACAGCACATCATTTGTTTGTGCGGTTTTTTTTTTAGTTCATATTTCCCCCTTTGCAATGCAAAGGTTGAGATCTAGGGAAAATCTGCGTTAAAATCCATGACAAAATCTGGACGGTGGATTTTGTTGTGGATTTGCTGCGGAAAATCTGCATAAATTGCAATTCTGTGTGCATATCTTTAAAGGCTCTTAACGGGGTTGTACAGGATTTTTTGGATCTTCGTTCTCCAACCCACTGAGCGGTAACTGAAGAAATCTATACTTACCTGCTTCCCGCCATTCCGGTTCAGATTCCGTGCTGCCTTCACTGTCCCTGCGTGTCAACTTCTACATGGATAGGATCATGTGTGCATCTACAGCCTTGTCCCCAAGCGGCATGTCACTGCTGGGTCACGTGTCGAAGCTGAGGCCAGTCATAGGTGCAGTGCCACACATGATCCCGTCAATGTGGAAGATGAAAAGAGGGAACGCTGAAGACAGATGGGGCGCTAAGGAGCTGGAATGGAGTGGCAAAGAGTAGATAAGTATACATTTCTTCTTTAAAGAAGAAAAAAATCTGTCAACACAACATTTAGTAACAAGTAAAAATAGCAAGTTAGAGAAGTAAAGCAGACATCCCACAGTCATCCCTTCTGTACAAGCTAAATGTAGCCAGATAACTGGTTATTAGATGAATAGCTGCTGTACAAAATAATAAGGTGTAATCACCCTGATAATATGACAAAGGTAACGCAAAGTGCATGTAAAAAGCGTCTCTTGGTAGGGGTCATGTGGAATGTGCGGAGTTACTGTAGCCTGACAATACGGCGTCATGTACCACTGCTCTCTTCTATGTATGCTGAGAAACCAAACACCTAGATGGAACGTCTATGAACAGGCTAGACAAACACAGGTGCGGGCGCTGGAATGTCAGGCATCACAATTCCATGAAAGGTCACCATATACAGTACACCATCCCAGTCAGAGTGTGGGCGTCTAGCACGGAAAGGAGGACCTATGGTGACAAACAAGGCTGGTAAATAAGTAATGGTGTATGAAACTGCTAGAAACGGTAAACCTTCAAAAACGTACATCTCTACAGAAAATGGCCGTAAATCAAGTCTATCAGATTCTAATCTATAGGTCAATCATGTGTCAGCTTTGCTCACATCTGCAGCACGGCTTCCATTTCTAACAGTGGCCTCCATGGTGTGACGTGTGGCGCCAAACGTGCAGTGGAGGCTCACGCTGGATGTCAGGTAGCAATTATCCAAACTGAAACACTTCAGCCTCTGACCATAATGATTTCATGGAGGAATGGAAGCTGCACAACTCTTCATTACATTTTTATACTTTAATGTGGGACATGTAATAGAGAAATACGGACGCCCCAGTATCTTCACCTGGTGGCAACAGTTCATGGGGGGTTACCACAGGCCGACCCCCTGCCATCAACTTACCAGTGGAGGAAGGAGGATATCCTAGATGGACAGACGACTTAACCTTTATCTACATATATGACTAGACAATCCCTTTAACCTACTGGCAAGCCATAGCTTTTGTGTGACAAGTTGAATTTCTAAAGGTACTATTTAATGTATCTTTACTAGGCCCCCCAACAACCCCTTCAGGTGATCGGGGAGATAGAAAGGTTCTACTGCTCAGATGCCGCAGTTGCTATTGACTGTGGCACCTGAGGGGAAACCAGCAAGGTGCCCACACCTCTGGTGTATGAACTGGGCTGGGCTCATGAGCCTGCTCCACATACCACCTGCCCGCATGTGCAACATTCATTTTTATGGGCTGATAATTATGAACTTGTGCCCACACTAGGCTGCGTGTGGGAAGGGACAACTTCCAGAGACACTCTGGAAATATACAGTAAGGACCCTTTCACACCTGCCAAACATCTGGCCTGCCATCGGGAGTGAACGTTCCTATAAGTGCTTGCTCCTAACAACTTGCCTAACCGCTGATCACCTGGCAAACATGCAAAATGCTCTTTTGCCAGGTGATTGCACCCAGAATCATTGTCTGTCGGCAGGGGATGCACTGATGACAATATGCAAAGTGAAGGATCATTCCCCCCTTTCACTTTGCGTCGGGCCATTTGAAAGGTACTTTATAAACAAGCGCCAATTGACTGACGGGTATGCAGTGGCTGTATAAGCACTAGACATAACCTATTTGATCCCAGGGCAGAGATCATAGCATTTAAAGGTCTGTATGTGCACATCCATATGTTTGAGCTCTGCACTTTGATTGGTAAAGTTACGCAGAAAACAGTAAAGTTACGCAGAAAACAGTAAAGTTACGCAGAAAACAACACATAAAAACTAGTGGTAGTCAAATGACTGTATGACAACTAAAGTTCAAGGATAACTCATAGGGACAAGATACGTGAAAGACGTACGAGTCAGTAAGTTAGGAGCTTCCATGGAGAGGCAAAGGAAAACTGCTATATGCAAAATAAAATGTGGAAAAGAATGGAATGACAATTACTAGACAGCTCGGGCACATTAAACTTGTCGTCTGACCCCCATTTCAATTTTGCTTATGGCTCAGAAAATGCTTAGCATAAAGAAAAAGAAGCACTTACCCATTTGCTGGCACTCCCTGCTGCCCATGTAGCAGTGCACGTGAGGATGGAGAGGACCTTACAGTTCTGGTCCACAGGGGACCAGGAGCAGCGGCGATGGGACCTCTGGTGCCAGGAAACAGGTAAATGCACTTTTTACTTTATGCTAAGCACTTTCAGGGCTATAAGTAAAATTGCTTTTGGGGTTGGACGTCTATAAAGAAAAAAAAATACTGCAAAATCACCAGAAATGTAGCTTTCCAGAAAAAAGGAGAGCACAATAGGTCATAATTTGCAGCAGATAAAGAAATCATGTTTTGTACAGGACAGCACCCATGTAGCTTACCTCAAGGAAAATAACCAAACTGTAGACACTACATGGCAGTGCTGCGGCAACCAAATGCCGCCAGAGTCTGAAAAGCTATATTTCTGGGAAGTACACATATACACATCCGTGTAGGGGCTCATCACACGGCCAGAGTTTCAGTCGGCATCCGATCTGTGTTTTTTTGCAGATCAGATGTGGACCCATTCATCTTAATGGGGCCGCAAAGGATGCAGACGGAAAAAAAAAAAATAGAACATTTTCTATTCTTGTCCATTTTCTGGACAAGAATAGGCAATTTTTACAGAAGTTAAAAAACGTGGAGGCTTGCACTGGGCCAGGATCCGTGTTTTGCGGATGTGCATGAGCCCTAAGGCATCGGTGCCAATGAAGAAGAGTTCCTGCATGTTGCAGCTTACAGACGCACTCATGGCAGAGCAGCTAACTCACAGGGGGAATCACTTTCAGTAATGAAACTGAACTCTCTCATCTCTTTCCAGGTCAGTGCTGTTACAGACGTCTGTCTCCTGACACTGATGTGGTTCAGCACTCTTTGATCTCAAATATGAGCTACATTTTTATGAAGAAGACCTGTGATCTGTGGAATTTGCAGTCACATGGATTGCACACCCATCATCCCTGTAAGCCGTGCTACACCTCCAGAGACACCAGCCTGCTGTCTTTCTACACAGGTACAGTCTTAGGACTTTGCGAAACATTAAAGGGGTCGTCTGGTTTCAAGAGGAAGATGGACAATTCAGGGGATAGGCGAAAACGTAGGCTAGTTTCACACTAGCATTCACAGATCACTGGATCCGGCGCTCTTATGTACATTATTCTTTAATTTATGATGTTTAGAATCGAGTCCGTTCAAGCTTCATGGCACAAGGGGAAGGATTACAACAGCTATCAGGGTGTTTGCACCTTTTGGATTACTATATTAAAATACATACATCTGTTCAGCACCCTTTATAAACTTTTTTTTGGTGGTATATGGTAATTCTTGCCATTTCTGCATATCACGTGCCTCCTGTTTCTTCTCTTTCATATACAGTACTGACATTACTGGCAGCTAGTAAAATCCGGGGAACCTCTGTGAGGTACACACAGCATTTGGGTACAAGGCATTTTATTCTCAAGGTGTGTGGTTATAAAGGGGAGTTAGGCTTTCAAACGTATCTGTCACCATTTTTTGAGGTTGCCTTGTGGACATTTCAATTTTTTAGTGTCTCTGAGACATTTTTGAGTGAATGAGTCTAAATAGAGGAGTGTTTCTAAACTAGTTGAAGGCGACTCTCACACATAGGCCCCTTTCAGACGAGCAAGTTCCACACTCCGGACTTGCAGCGTGAGTATGCAGCAGCTCCCGTCCTGACCTCCCTACACTGACGGGGTCGCATAGCATTACATTGATTTATGATGCTATGTAACCCTTAGAGTTCTGGAATGTATTGGATAACACCGACATAATGCTGTAAGGGTAACGTAGCATCATAAATCAATATAATGCTATGCACCCTCGTCAGTGCTGGGGGGGTCAGGACGGGAGCTGCCGCATACTCACGATGCAAGTCCAATGGTTGGAACTTGTTCGTCTGTAAGGGGCCATACAGTCGTTTTTTTTCTGGTGTATTTCTGCACTTTTAGCTGATGGTCTATGGGAAATATGAAATACAGGATGCACAAACATTTTTTGCTATTTGCTGTCTTTTTTCATTAGATGGCTATTTTTTTTCTTTCTGCCTTCTTTGCAAAAAGGCAGTATGCTGTAGTGCTTTGCTGTTTTACATTTGGTTCACTATAGGGAAAAACTCCACAACAGAAAACATGGTCACATAGCCATTTAAAAAAAAAACATCATGAAAACCACATCAAAAATTAAAGTGCCCTTAAAAACACAAGCATATCCTGGTGTTTTTTATTGGCAAAAATAAATAAAAATAGTAGTGCAAAATTCACGTGTGTAAGGCTACTTTCACACTTGCGGCAGGACGGATCCGACAGGCTGTTCACCCTGTCGGATCCGTCCTTCCGCTATTTCGCCGTGCCGCCGGACCGCCGCTCCGTCCCCATTGACTATAATGGAGACGGGGCGGAGCTCCGACGCAGCGCGGCAGTGCACGGCGAAAGGCCGTCGGACTAAAAGTCCTGCATGTCCGACTTTTTAGTCCGGCGGCCTCTCATTGCGAACTGCCGTGCTGCACCGGAGCTCCGCCCCGTCCCCATTATAGTCAATGGGGACGGAGCGGCGGCATGGCGAAATAGCGGAAGGACGGATCCGACAGGGTAAACAGCCTGTCGGATCCGTCCTGCCGCAAGTGTGAAAGTACCCTAAGAGCCATAAAGTCTGGCGTTGCAGTGAAGTCTCTGACCAATCACATTAAGTGAGGTCACATAATTGACCAATCAGTTGCTAAATGAATATTCATGAGTGGACAATTTCTTAAGATACATATATAAAATCAGGACAGCTGAAAAAAAATAAAAAAAATCACAGGTAGTGAAGATACAATACTGAAGTTACGATATTAATCGGTTCTGGGATGACCAATGTATGTGAAACCATTGTAACTTGAGTCCATAACTCCATGGAAAACCGGTAATCGGTTACAAAGCCAGAAAATGTCATCCAAGATAAGAGAACATAAAGATTTAAGAAAAGTAAGCAGATAACTAAGACAGATCACACACGCCCTTTCATATAACAGTCAAGATTGGATCGTGGAAGCTCTAAATGACTTTCTAGGAGGAGGACAGGGTTTTCTTAAACCTTGTTAATCTTGTATAGCAGTGTTCCTCAAGCCCAGTCCTCGGGACCCACCTGAGGGCTGTTTTCAGGATTTCCTTAGTATTAGGCACGTGACAGAATTAGTGTCAGTGCATCAGGACTTACCACAGGTATTCATACTGTGGGATATTCTCAAATCAGGACCGGTAGGTAGGCCCTGAGGACTAGAGTTGAGGAACACTGCTGTACAACACACAGTGTACTGGCATCAAATGGGGGAGCCCAGCCTGGTACAGAAAGTGGGCAGTAGAGTTCTGTAAAGAGGAGCTACTAGACACCATGATGTATTGTATGCGGAGTCTAGTTTCAACTTACGACGGGTCAGAAAAGACCATTGTATGCTGAAAATATTGTATCCTGAGGCCATTGTATTTTGAGAGATCATGTGTATCAGTAATTGGTCCAAATACATAAGAAACTTGCATTTTAGTGAGTGTAAAGATCAAGGTGTGAATGAGAACTGGCTTACTTGCCCATAGCAACCAATCAGAATCCACCTTTCATTTTCTAAAGGATCTGTGAAAAATGAAAGGTGGGATCTGATTGGTTGCTATGGGTAACTAAGCCAGTTCTACTCTCCACCCCCAAGTCTTTATAGAGTAGATGGGAGATGCCACTGCAGCCTCAGAATGTATATCTGTAGTCCATATTTCAGGTGTGAAGCACAATAGTGCAATCTTGTGAGAAGACTCACCATGGCCTGACCAAACAAGGTTCCCCTATCACCAAGAAGGTGATGACAGAGCTGAAAGCCTTCACATAATACATGCAAATTGCCAGCCCAAAGGGCATGAATACTCGGTTCTCACATTCCTCTTACCTGTGGAAGGAATGCATAAACATGTACGGCATGAATACATCTGCCCTCTTTTCCCAATTTCTGCTGGGCCGTAGACGTACCCTGTAGTCAGAGCAGCACTACAACGGCGACAGAAAATAGATTTATCTACACAAAGTCACCTATCATCATGCACGCCATATTGGTGCCGTTATCAGCATCTGCCGCTTTTTTTAATTGGCAAGAAAAGGTGTGGGGCTTGGCAGGATGACCAGCCAGATTTACTATAACGTACCCCAGAAACGGCACTACTCCAGCCCTGCCAGTTTGTAACACACGGAGGGCCAGAGATGTGCCCGATTTATACATTTACCTCCCATGCCTGATGTAAGGAAGGCTTAGTAATACATGTCGATGTTACCAACAGGACACCAAAGAAGAGTTTATGACATGCTATTGTATCGCCCTGTTTCATACTACCCGTTGTAGGATCTTGTCTTCTATGACATGTTAAGGGGTTATGCAGGAAGACATTCATAGCTTATCATCAGGATCAGATCTGCGGGGGTGCAACACCCAGGACCCTGCCGATCAGCTGTTAGAGGAGGCCCTGAGCGCTGCAGCCTCTTCCTAGGCCAGTGACATAATGTGACCTAGTTGCAGCTCAGCCATGTTCAAGTCAATGGGGCTGAGCTGCAATACCAAGCACCGCCACTATACAGTGTATGGCGCTATCCTTGGAAAGCTGCAAAGAGCCTACATCACTCACCTGAGCTCACAGATTGTTGGGTGCCATGACTTGGACCCCCACCATGTGATAATGATGACCTATCCTGAGGATAAGTCATCATTATTTTTTCCAGGATACCCATTTTAAAAGGGTTTTTGTCACCTCGAACAGCGGTGGCATATTGCTAGAGGGTTAGCGCCTTGTTTAAACCACCCCTTTTATATAATGCTACTGTCAGTAGAAAGGGACTGAAAGAAAAAGCGAAAAAGTATGGATTTTTGTTAAACATTTTAATTATTAAGCAAAAATCATGTTAAGGCTACTTTCACACTAGCAATCGGAGCGGATCCGTCTGATGTTTCATCAGACGGATCCGCTCCGATAATGCAGACGTTCGCATCCGTTCAGAACGGATGCGTCTGCATTAAAACTTAGAAAATTTTCTAAGTGTGAAAGTTGTCTGAGCGGATCCGTTCAGACTTTACATTGTAAGTCAATGGGGAACGGATCCGCTTGAAGATTGAGCCATATGGTGTCATCTTCAAGCGGATCCGTCCCCATTGACTTACATTGTAAGTCTGGACGGATCCGCTCGCCTCCGCACGGCCAGGCGGACACCCGAACGCTGCAAGCAGCGTTCAGGTGTCCGCTCACTGAGCGGAGCGGAGGCTGAGCGCTGGCAGGCGGATGCATTCTCAGTGGATCCGCCTCCACTGAGAATGCATTGGGGCCAGACAGATGCGTTCGGGGCCGCTCGTGAGCCCCTTCAAACGGAGCGCACGAGTGGACACCCGAACGCTAGTGTGAAAGTAGCCTAATGCAAACCAACCTCTACCATATTATTATTTTTTAACGAGCGTACAGTTGAAACCAGAAGTTTACATACTCTATATAAAAAAGACACATATGCATGTTTTTCTCAATATCAGAATAAACCTTTCGTTTTTGGTCAATTAGGATTACCATAATTATTATTATTATTTGACAAATGCCAGATTAATGAGAGAATGTTTTAAGGCATTTTTATTACTTTCTGCAATGTCAAAAGTTTACATACATTTCATTAATATTTGCTCCACCTGTAGTATACCACGACCTGATTCAGAACTTCACTCAGGCTCCACAATTATATCCACATAATCCACTCAGTCATATTCGTCTTATTTAAAAGGTTATTCGTGAGGTATAAATACTTTGCTTGTATTTTTCAGTCCTTTTATTCATATAAATAAATCACTATAATGCATAGGAATCCTGAGAGCGCTGAACTGATTGCTACCCCATGGTGCGCGACGTTTTGGGGGTCACGCCCCCTTAATCATGCATGCCTGTGGGTTGTAATCATGCGCTTTAAATACAATTTCACTTTTTTGGCAGATTTTCCATTTTAATCCATTGTTTCAAGTAATAAAGTAAGGGTTAACAGCCAAACAAAACTCAATATTTATTACCCTGATTCTGTAGTTTACAGAAACACCCCACATGTGGTCATAAACTTCTGTACGGGCACACGGCAGGGTGCAGAAGGAAAGGAACGCCATATGGTTTTTGGAGGGCAGATTTCACTGGGATCATTTTAAGTTGCCATGTCACATTTGAAGATCCCCCTGATGCACCCCTAGAGTAGAAACTCCTAAAGAATTACCCCATTTTGGAAACTACAGGATAAGGTGGCAGTTTTGTTGGTAATAGTTTAGGGTACATATGATTTTTGGTTGCGTTATATTACACTTTTTGTGAGGCAAGGTAACATCATCTTCACACAGTCTTTTGCTTTTGTTCAAGGGTTGATATGCACGTCGGACCAAAGCACGTTCATCTCTGGGACACAGAACCCGCCTCCTTCCTGAGCGGTATGATGGCTGAACATTCCCATCTTATTTGTACTTGCATATAATTGTTCGTACAGATGCACGAGGCACCTTGAGGTATCTTGAAATTGCACCCAAGGTTGAGCCAGACTTGTGCAAGTCCACAATTCTCTTCCTGATATCGTGGCTGATTTCTTTAGACCTTCCCATGATACTACACAAAGAAGCAGTGTGCTTCAGGTGTGCCTTTATATACATCCACAGGTGTGTCTCTAATTAACTCAGATGTTGCCAACAAACCTAACAGAAACTTCCAAACTCATGACATCATCATATGGCAGTCCAGAATAGTTTAAAGGCATAGTAATCTTACTGTATGTCAACTTTTGACATTGCAGAAAGTAATAAAAATGCCTTAAAACATTCTCTCTCTCGTTATTCTGGCATTTGGCAAATAATAATAATTATGGTAATCCTAATTGACCAAAACCAGGAAAGGTTTATTCTGATTTCATGTCAGATATTGAGAAAACCATCTATGTGTGTCTTTGTAAACTTCTGGTTTCAACTGTATATGAACGTTCAGGTGTTATCGCGGATAAAAATGACTAATTAGAACGTGATTACTATTTGTCGTGGTAACACTATCAGTTTTATACACGTGCGGATTACTAGAAGGGTGTAATGTTTACTGAGTCACGTCATACCTCTGAGCAAGTCATGCATCTGGATAGAACGGGTGAAATCTGCTCTGTGCATACTGGAAACAGAAATCACCATAAAGGCATTCTATAGAAACACATCATTATTAAAATGGACATGCCCTCTAACTGCAGGTCTGCAGCCATGACAAGATATTAAAGCATCAGTGCAGGAGGGGCAGCACGAAACGTGCAGCTACCACTTCTAGTCACAGTACAAGGGGAGCACTCCAGCTCAGGCGGACACTCTGCCAGGGGCTCCATCAGAAATTCTCTTTAAAAAAAGCAATGGGACCCATTATAATGACTGGGATCTGTCGGGGTGCCATAACTTTCGTTGCCCCAGAACAAAAAAGAAGTAAAAACAGCGCTGATGTGAACAGTTTTCAACCCTAAACTGGTAAATCAGAAGTTAGAACAGCGGCCAGCTTGGTAAGGAGGCATTCACACGGCCGTGTCCACTTTGCGGACCACAAAGCACAGACAGGGGCCGTGTGCAGCCCACATTGCGGGGGCAGACCCACGCATGTTGCGGCTAAACATAGGACATGGGGCGCAGACACACGGACCTGGAAGCACACTGAAGCTGCACACAGCCAAGTTCTTAGGCCTCATGCACACCGTATTTTTTTTTTTTTGCATCCGATCCGCATTTTTTGTGGATTGGGTACGGACCAAATCATTCCAACAGGGACACAAAAAATGCAGACAACACACTGTGTGCTGTTCGCATCCACACGTCCTGCAAAAAAGTCGCCCATTTTGAGGGTATCCTGAAATTGCAGGATTCCTAAGGCCGCTATCCATATTTTGTGGATCCTCGGTTTGCGGACCACAAAACACATACGGTTGTGAGCGTACTGTCTGCTGTTTTTACCTCACATAGATATAGGCACATTTCTGTCCAGTTGTGGCAGCCATTTTGCCATGCAATTCCATTGGACAGATGGCGTATGCCAGCAGCTCTAGGCTCGTTCTTCTAGCTGCCCTAGCCTCCCAGAATAGACAATGCACTGGCATGAAGACAAGTTCCTCACCTGCCATCTTCTCTTCCTCTTTCAGCAGCATAAGAATAAGGGGGAGACTTATCCAACTATCCAATAGGTTTGGTATAATGATGCAGGCTGCACATAGGGAAGCCCTGACAATGATCTAGCATTCTTCTCCAGATGATGTGAAGGCTGCTGAGATCTAGATATTGCCCACTTTGCTTGGTGTCCCAGCGTGACAACGAGCCATGTACACACACAGAGGAGCCCACCGCTCATGCCACAGTAAGACCCACAAGCACTGGAAATGCAGCTCTAGGGCACAGAATAGCATCTGCCAGTGCTGCAGTAATCTTGTGGATTGCCCACAAAAAAGTGGCACTCCCCAATAAAGGCCTTGACAACTGAATGCAGAGGCAGGCTGAGAACTTAAAGTGGCCCTGAAAAAAAAAAAGAAGTAACCCCATGTTGTAGGTGAATCCAAACTGACACAAAGGAGGGCAACACAAGCAGTCAGGGCCAGCAATACCTTAATGCAGCACAAAATACCGCCCCAGAAGAACCAAATGCCACAGCGCAACACAAAATACTGCCGCCCCCACCACAGTATTCAACGACAATGACACAGTTGAGTTTGGGAGGGCAACTGTGGTGGTCAGCCATATGCATATGTATCTGGTGCTCCTAGCATTACTTAATGCTGAGAACATCGGATTGTTATGTACCTGAGGAAAGCTCAGGCCCCGAACATTGCTGATCCCTGTCCTACGGTATTTTATACCTCATGCACATGCAGTACAGCAAATCTGTACAGATTCCAAGATCCACAACATGCTCACTATTGTGTGGATTCCACATATTCCATAATTCTATTGGATGTAATCTACAAGAGGATCTGCTGGAACTTCCACAGCAGAAATCTGGGTTTTAGCCTCCAATTTCTGCCTAAGGAAAATCTGACACATGTGAACATAAAATATTCTACAGTTTTCAAGCTAGCACCTTGATCTGAATACTTTTGTAATTGCATGTAATTAAGAATTTATCATGGCCACAGAGTTATTGAATAAAATGTATCTGTATAGCGCCACCTGCTGTTTGTTTTCTCTCTTATTTCTTTGTCCTGCTCACTGAGAAGGTCGCACATGCTCAGTTTCATCCTTCATCTGCCTTCTGAGCTGTGATAGGGAGAGCTGAGACACGCCCCCTTAGCTGCAGCAGAAAAGACCCTCCCCTTGAGCTGCCAGCTTGATATAAATCTAGCAGAGCAATGAATGAGGAGATCTCTGGATCCATGGGAGGTACAGGGCTGGTTCTAGCTTTGTTAGAAAGAGAGATGTCCGATTTCCATTTTTTACATCAATCATGGGATAGAAGTAGACAATAAAGGAAAAAAGAAACTCTGTTATGATTGCCTACGAAAACAGACACTAGATGCATTTTGTGGTGTTCCTCACAGAGATACAGTCCGTGTAGAGACACAAGGCCTATATACTGTAATGGCTCATGCGCATGACTGTAATTTTGGTCTGTGTCCGATCTGCATTTTTTGCATTCATTTCTAGGGGTCTGTAAAAAATTTGGACAGCACACAGATCTCATCCGTATTCTGTCCACATCCATGTGGTTGTTCCGCAAACTGTAGAGCATATCCTATTCTTTCGGACAAGAACAGACTGCATGCACATGGCTGGTATCCGTATTTTGTTGATCTGTGGTTTGCAGACCGCAAAATGCATATGGTGGTGTGCATGAGGCCTAAAAGTGTAGTAGGGACCAGCCGTCTTCTTTTTGGTAACACATAGGTAACCCTTGCCAGTCACCCCCGTACATATCTGAAAGCTATACAAACACTGATGAAGATCATGACATCCCGTCAGCTGTCCCAGACTACACATCTACTGCATATAGTCAGTAAATGTTGGAATGACCCCCGGGGGCACTGGAAGTGTCCCAGCTTGATCTACATAGACATGATGATGCGACGATTCTACATAACAAGCCCCAGAGGCGACGTTCTGCTGGGGTCCATAGGACACAAACTGAGATGCTGCGGGGGATTTTGGCAAAACTTAAGACAGAAAGTAAATAATACTACTGCAACTCTAGCTCCACGCGAAATACGTTGGGACCTACATAAACAGCAATTCCATAGTGTCGGTGTTAGTGCCAGGAACGGGAACGACTCTCATCAGCAGAGAAGCCTTTCCCAGATAGATGTTCACATCTCTGGAAGAGAACAGCCTGCCGGAGTTCCCAGATCCGGCATTGCCGGATTCACTAGTTCACCGACAGATCTCCATTGACTGTAATGAGGTCTGGTGGTGATCTGCCTGCTTTCCGGCATAAATGTCGGGTTTCGGTCGGACAAATACCACTGTATGCAGCAGTTTTTGGGGTTTTTGAAACCAAAGGGGTTGGGTAAAATAATAAAAAAGAGAGTATCTTGCCATCCTGAGTCTGCTCTGATCTTCCTGGGCTTGTTTGACTGCAGTGGTCATGTTCTGTATAGCTCTGCAGCCAATCACTGACCTCAGTGGTGAATGGAGCGGGAACGCTCTGAGACCAGTGACTGATTGCAGCGGTATACAGGACTGGAGTCAAACAATACATCACTGGCTGCAGTCCAAAAAGAGGACAGAGCTGGCGGTGCTGGATCGGAGGGGAATTTTTTAGTATTATTATTATTATTATTATTATTATTTTACCCCCCTCCATCTCTTTGGTAAAATAAAAAATAAAAACTCAAACAGCCCCTTTAAGTCTCGCTCCAAGGCATATTAAATATAAGACTGCCCTATCCTGCTGGGATAGTCAAACACCCGCCACTGTCTGAGTAGCCGGCGGTCGCTGTATATTACATTAGGAAATTCCCTTTTAGTTTTCTAGAGCTCGTGTTCAGCAGGTGAGGGGCGGTATACTAATAGGCCACATACTGTAAGAAAAGAAGAAAGGTTGGCCACTGGGATGGAGCAATTAGGCGGCATTTCTTTCCCGGGCACAGACTGTTCCTAATTATAAGCAGATTTCACAGTGAAACACATGATTATAGGGAAAGGGCAAGCAAAGCCCCCTTCCATGTAACATCTCCTTTTTGGGATCACAATTACCGTGTCTATTGTCCAGTTCACATTTCTTCACTACAACCCCCACTATGTGCTGCTGCTTCCAACAGCAATGATGTGAATGTGTTCTTTTCTGTTTTCACTTCTGATGGGCACAATGGTGGGGGAATATATTAGGACTACGGCCTCGTTCACATGTACCTAATGGGGGTGGGGCGGGATGAATCAAAACTGGCGGAAAGGAAAACTGGCTTAGTTGCCCATAGCAACCAATTAGATTTCACATTTCATTTGCAGAGCTCCTTTGGAAAAAGAATAGTGGATTCTGATTAGCTGCTATGGCCAACTAAGCCAGTTTTGATAAATCTCCCGAAATGACTTTAAGGCCTCATGCACCCGACCATTGTGTGCTTTGCGGTCCGCAAATTGCAGATCCGCAAAACACGGAAGGCGTCCGTGTGCATTCCGCCATTTGCGGAACGGCACGGACACCCTTTGATATAACTGCCTATTCTTGTCCGCAAAACGGACAAGAATAGGAAAAGTTATATTTTTTTTGCGGACCACGGAACGAAGCAACGGATGCGGACGGCACACGGAGTGCTGTCCGCATCTTCTGTGGCCCCATTGAAGTGAATGTGTCCGCATCCGAGCCGATGTGGACCAAAACAACGGCCGTGTGCATGAGGCCTAATGTGTGTATTGACACATCAGTGGTTTTCCAAGGACAGAAACATGCCCCCTTTTTTTTGTCCTTCACACACATTATAGCCTATGGGCCCATGAAAACCACGGACACAACATGGATGCTGCCGTCTGTGGTTTTCACTGATCGTTGCTAGGATGTGCTATGGAAATTAATTTTAAGCCTAGCAGTGTCTGTCGAATACAGATGATACACAGAGAGCAAAAAAAAACACGGGTTCTTTACGGATGACCATCCTGTCATGGACGTCCTTACGGACGTGAGGCACGCCACATTCATTAGGACGCACATACACTCAATACATTTAGCCCATCTTATGGCGGTCCAAGTGATAAGCTGGTGGAGATATGTGCTGTCACTTCTGGCTTCAATTTTAAAAACTTTGCCAGGCCCTGGAAAAAGCGGGGTAAAACTGAATAAAAAAAAGTCACAAATTCTTGCAAAAATTTGTGCACCAGAAAACTGACAAACGGCCTTTGATAAATCTTCTCCATTGCTTTTTGAGAATGTAGCCTGGCGAGGGGTACGGTGCCACCAAACGGGGCATTTCAATATGACCACACATTGCAATCGATAAAATCTGTGGTAGAAACCAAACAGCATAGAATAGAAATCCTACAACATAAATGGACATACTACGGATTTAAAATCCGTACCGCAGGTCAGTTTCCCCTGCAATACTCAACATCACATGGGAAAATACTCTGCAGGAATACTCCAGAAATGTCTAATACAGGCAAGTCCAGCCGCTAGGAGTGGGAGGAGCGAACTTCTGTTTTCAGGTTCGGCGTACAAGGGTCGGGTTATCTAAGAATTCCGTTATGGATAACTTATGGTCCGTGGTAGCGGAATCCATAACGGAATTCTTTGATAACCCGAACCTTGTACCCTGAACCTGAAAACAGAAGTTCCCTCAACACTACTCTAGGACCCACACCTTCCTGTAAGCTGGGGTCTCCTGCCCCTATCCTGGATGAACAGAGAGGTGCCAGGGATAGCTGGCACAGCCTTCTATAGATGCATATTACATTGACTTACTTCTGTTGATGGAATATTGACCACCCCTGTAGACCTCCTTTTTTCCCGCAGTTTTCTCTTCTCAATCTGCCCTTTCCCCTTCCTGGCACTTGGACCACTGCAGCCTTTTCCTTTGTCCTTTGTCTTACTTGGACTGTCCTGAGAAGCGGGTGGTGGCGATTCATCCTGCGTTACCCCATCTTGTACCGGGGCTGGGGTCTTTCTTGGCTGCGCCACCGAGGAGCCTACAGGCTGGTCTTCTTCTGTCCTCCTGATGGCTGGAGCTTTTAGTACAGAGACGGCAGCAGGCGCCTGGGTATTGCTGTTTGGAGCATTGCTACTGCTGTTATTATTGTTCACCTCACTGCTTGTCTTATTCACTATGTCCGTCGCCCCAGAGGTGCCCGCCATCTCAGCCGCATACATCTTCGCCCTCATTTTCTCCCGCTTGGCCTTCCATTCCTCCAAGAAATCCGTTGTGTTAGAAGAAGATGGGGTGTGTGACCTAAAGCCACCGCTCGCCATGTTCTCTGCGTTTACCTGGCACAAGGCTCTCCAGAAGTGAAGGACATGAAACGGGCACTCGACAAAGCAAAGACAGGCAGACAGAAGACGATGCCAACCTAAAGGAAACATACAGCATTTATAAGGAAGTACCAAACCTACAAAACATTCAGGGGGGGGCAGAAACCTCCGGCATTCCAGCTGTTGTGAAACTACAATTCCCAGTATGCCATGTTCGAGAATAAGTGTGCTTGATGGGAGTTGTAGTTTTACAACTGCTGGAGGCTGCTGCCCCCTGGTCTAAACAGAGACAATGCGGCAGGACTGAGTTTATGACTTGGCACACCTCTCTGCACAGCAATGCAAACCAAAATGGCAAATCCAGCTCTGCTACATCTGTATGCACGTTATTATTAAAGAGAACTCATTGGTAATAGCACAGAAACATGCACGGTGCCATATTTTGCTACAAACCCTTCACCTGGGCGCCCAGCACGTCGCTGTCCTGGTGCCAGGAAGTGCGATGGTAGAGGCAGCTCTAGTTTTGGGCAGACACCCTGCCCAGATCTCACAGGCACCCACTGCCCCACAACATAGTGCTGGCTCCTAAGATCAGATAAATCTAAATCCCTGGGAGGAAACAAGACGGAGATCAGCCCTTTCCTTCTTCTACAGAGAAAATGGAGCAGCCAAATGCCAACATGGCACAGAATCAAAAGCTGCCCTCAGTACCAATGCAGTACCCGGCTTTATACAAAGTGCCTCCTAGTCGTGTCACATGACCTACCTGGTGTCAGACCGGTCAGTCGGGTGGTTCCCACATTACTAGATTTAGTGGCAGGTAGTGGTAGCGTAGTCAGTGGGCAGGTACTGGGATGGCAGAAAGGCTGCCATTATGGTGGGCAGCAATACTTCAGCTTTCATAGTAATGCCATGATGTAGTGTATATGGGACCCTACACCGCATGACATAGCAGAGCCCAGCTTACTGTGATAATACTGACTGCCATCTGTCCTTTACATAGGACCAAATGACAATGTCAGCTCTGCTATACAAAGTCTCCATAACATATTCACCTACCACAAACTAAAAGCCCAGGGCACAGAACTGGCAAGCACATGAAGGCTGGCACAGGTCACAGTGACATCAGCACAAGTGGCACAGAAGACCCCGGAGCCTCTCCTCATAACATGTCTCCCAGTCATACGACTCCCATCATGTCCTCCTAATGACAGAAGTAGTCCGCCTGCTCACAGCTGCCCTCCCCACCTCCCCGGCTTCCCAGCAGGAGAACTTTCAGATGCCACTTTCATACCAGCCTCTCCTCATGCGGTAACAAAGCTCCCAGGTGGTGCCCGGGCCCCATTACCTGTGTGACGGGAGGGCGGCCGAGCTGGCTGACGGCTATCAGTCACCGGGCTCCCAAACTCCGGGGCAAGGTGCGGCGAGCCTCGTACACTCACCTCTCACTGGCTGGATCCCAGTCCCCGGAAGAAGTCGGAAGTTCCCGAGCCTTTCCGAAGCGGGACGAGCTCTAGGCGCGCCAAGGGAGGCGACTATTGTGATCGCCAATTCCCGGAATGTGCCGAGAGTAGTAGTTACTGGGTACAATGGGAGTTGTGTTCCACGTACACACGGAGGGCTAACGTGTCCTACACACACTGGCGAGATAGAGAGATGAGATAGAGAGATAGAGAGATAGATAGGATAGATAGGATAGATAGATAGATAGATAGATAGATAGATAGATAGATAGATAGATAGATAGATAGATAAGACTGGTAGAGATAGATAATAGTAGATATGTATATATAGATAGATAGATAGATAGATAGATAGATAGATTAGACAGATAGATAGATAGATAGATAGATAGATAGATAGATAGATATGTATCTCTACCAGTCTGTCTTATTTATCTATCAGTCTGTCTTATTTATCTATCAGTCAGTCTTATCTATCTATCTATCTATCATTTATCAGTCTGTCTAATCTATCAATCTATCTATCTCTACCAGTCAGTCTTATTTATCTATCTATCTATCATTTATCAGTCTGTCTAATCTATCAATCTATCTATCTATCTATTTATCTATCTATCTCTACCAGTCAGTCTTATTTATCTATCTATCATTTATCAGTCTGTCTAATCTATCTATTTATCAATCTATCTATTTCTACCAGTCAGTCTTATCTATCTATCTCTACCAGTCAGTCTTATTTATCTATCTCTACCAGTCAGTCTTATTTATCTATCTCTACCAGTCAGTCTTATTTATCTATCTCTACCAGTCAGTCTTATCTATCTATCTCTACCAGTCAGTCTTATTTATCTATCTATCTATCATTTATCAGTCTGTCTAATCTATCAATCTATCTATCTCTACCAGTCAGTCTTATTTATCTATCTATCTATCATTTATCAGTCTGTCTAATCTATCAATCTATCTATCTATCTATTTATCTATCTATCTCTACCAGTCAGTCTTATTTATCTATCTATCATTTATCAGTCTGTCTAATCTATCTATTTATCAATCTATCTATTTCTACCAGTCAGTCTTATCTATCTATCTCTACCAGTCAGTCTTATTTATCTATCTCTACCAGTCAGTCTTATTTATCTATCTCTACCAGTCAGTCTTATTTATCTATCTCTACCAGTCAGTCTTATCTATCTATCTCTACCAGTCAGTCTTATTTATCTATCTATCTATCATTTATCAGTCTGTCTAATCTATCAATCTATCTATCTCTACCAGTCAGTCTTATCTATCTATCATTTATCAGTCTGTCTAATCTATCTATTTATCTATCTCTACCAGTCAGTCTTATCTATCTATCTCTACGAGTCAGTCTTATTTATCTATCTATCTATCATTTATCAGTCTGTCTAATCTATCAATCTATCTATCTCTACCAGTCAGTCTTATCTATCTATCATTTATCAGTCTGTCTAATCTATCTATCTATCTATCATTTATCAGTCTGTCTAATCTATCTATCTATCTATCTATCTATTATCTATACCAGTCTGTTCTATCTATCTATCTATCTATCTATCTCTACCAGTCAGTCTTATCTATCTATCTATCTATCTATCTATCTATCTCTACCAGTCAGTCTTATCTATCTGTCTCTACCAGTCAGTCTTATTTATCTATCTATCTATCATTTATCAGTCTGTCTAATCTATCAATCTATCTATCTCTACCAGTCAGTCTTATCTGGCTAGCTATCTATCTAAGACTGACTGGTAAAGATAGATAGATAGATAGATAGATAGATAGATAGATAGATAGAACAGACTGGTAGATGATTGATAGATATGAGAGAGATAGATAGATTAGACAGACTGATAAATAAACAAGACAGACTGGTAGAGATAGATAGATAGATTAGACAGACTGGTAGAGATAGATAGATTAGACAGACTGATAAATAAACAAGACAGACTGGTAGATAGATAGATATGTATCTCTACCAGTCTGTCTTATCTATCTATCAGTCTGTCTAATCTATCTATCTCTACCAGTCAGTCTTATCTATCTATCTCTACCAGTCAGTCTTATCTATCTATCATTTATCAGTCTGTCTAATCTATCTATCTATCTCTACCAGTCAGTCTTATCTATCTATCTATCTATCATTTATCAGTCTGTCTAATCTATCTATCTATTTCTACCAGTCAGTCTTATCTATCTATCTCTACCAGTCAGTCTTATCTATCTATCTATCTATCTATCATTTATCAGTCTGTCTAATCTATATATCTATCTCTACCAGTCAGTCTTATTTATCTATCTATCTATCATTTATCAGTCTGTCTAATCTATCAATCTATCTATCTCTACCAGTCAGTCTTATTTATCTATCTATCTATTATCTATCTATCATTTATCAGTCTGTCTAATCTATCTATCTATCTATTATCTATACCAGTCTGTCCTATCTATCTATCTCTACCAGTCAGTCTTATTTATCTATCTATCTATCCATCATTTATCAGTCTGTCTAATCTATCAATCTATCTATCTCTACCAGTCAGTCTTATCTAGCTAGCTATCTATCTAAGACTGACTGGTAAAGATAGATAGATAGATAGATAGATAGATAGATAGATAGATAGAACAGACTGGTAGATGATTGATAGATATGAGAGAGAGAGATAGATTAGACAGACTGATAAATAAACAAGACAGACTGGTAGATAGATAGATATGTATCTCTACCAGTCTGTCTTATCTATCTATCAGTCTGTCTAATCTATCTATCTCTACCAGTCAGTCTTATCTATCTATCTCTACCAGTCAGTCTTATCTATCTATCTATCTATCTATCTATCATTTATCAGTCTGTCTAATCTATCTATCTATCTATCTATCTATCTATCTCTACCAGTCAGTCTTATTTATCTATTTATCTATCTATCATTTATCAGTCTGTCTAATCTATCAATCTATCTATCTCTACCAGTCAGTCTTATCTATCTATTATCTATCTATCTATCATTTATCATTCTGTCTAATCTATCTATCTATCTATTATCTATACCAGTCTGTCCTATCTATCTATCTATCTATCTATCTATCTATCTATCTCTACCAGTCAGTCTTATTTATCTATCTATCTATCTATCTATCCATCATTTATCAGTCTGTCTAATCTATCA
This sequence comes from Bufo bufo, assembly GCF_905171765.1. NCBI lineage: Eukaryota > Metazoa > Chordata > Amphibia > Anura > Bufonidae > Bufo > Bufo bufo. The sequence goes on from NC_053389.1 coordinate 493,452,376, forward strand.
ATCTATCTATCTCTACCAGTCAGTCTTATCTAGCTAGCTATCTATCTAAGACTGACTGGTAAAGATAGATAGATGGATAGATAGATAGATAGATAGATAGATAGATAGATAGATAGATAGAACAGACTGGTAGATGATTGATAGATATGAGAGAGAGAGATGGATAGATTAGACAGACTGATAAATAAACAAGACAGACTGGTAGAGATAGATAGATTAGACAGACTGGTAGAGATAGATAGATTAGACAGACTGATTAATAAACAAGACAGACTGGTAGATAGATAGATATTTATCTCTACCAGTCTGTCTTATCTATCTATCAGTCTGTCTAATCTATCTATCTCTACCAGTCAGTCTTATCTATCTATCTATCTATCTCTACCAGTCTATCTATCTCTATCAGTCTGTCTTATCTATCTATCTATCATTTATCAGTCTGTCTAATCTATCTATCTATCTCTACCAGTCAGTCTTATCTATCTATCTATCATTTATCAGTCTGTCTAATCTATCTATCTATCTATTTCTACCAGTCAGTCTTATCTATCTATCTCTAGCAGTCAGTCTTATTTATCTATCTCTACCAGTCAGTCTTATCTATCTATCTCTACCAGTCAGTCTTATTTATCTATCTATCATTTATCAGTCTGTCTAATCTATCAATCTATCTATCTCTACCAGTCAGTCTTATTTATCTATCTATCATTTATCAGTCTGTCTAATCTATCAATCTATCTATCTATCTATCTATCTATCTCTACCAGTCAGTCTTATCTATCTATCTATCTATCTATCTATCTATCTATCATTTATCAGTCTGTCTAATCTATCTATCTATCTATCTCTACCAGTCAGTCTTATCTATCTATCTCTACCAGTCAGTCTTATTTATCTATCTATCTATCTATCTATCATTTATCAGTCTGTCTAATCTATCAATCTATTTATCTCTACCAGTCAGTCTTATCTATCTATCATTTATCAGTCTGTCTAATCTATCTATTTATCTATCTATCTCTACCAGTCAGTCTTATCTATCTATCTATCTATCTATCTATCATTTATCAGTCTGTCTAATCTATCTATCTATCCATCTCTACCAGTCAGTCTTATCTATCTATCTCTACCAGTCAGTCTTATTTATCTATCTATCTATCTATCTATCTATCTATCTATCATTTATCAGTCTGTCTAATCTATCTATCTATCTATCTATCTCTACCAGTCAGTCTTATCTATCTATCTATCTATCTATCTATCATTTATCAGTCTGTCTAATCTATCAATCTATCTATCTCTACCAGTCAGTCTTATCTATCTATCATTTATCAGTCTGTCTAATCTATCTATTTATCTATCTCTACCAGTCAGTCTTATCTATCTATCTCTACCAGTCAGTCTTATCTATCTATCTCTACCAGTCAGTCTTATCTATCTATCTATCATTTATCAGTCTGTCTAATCTATCTATCTATCTATCTATCTATCTATTATCTATACCAGTCTGTTCTATCCATCTATCTATCTATCTCTACCAGTCAGTCTTATCTATCTATCTATCTATCTATCTATCTATCTATCTATCTATCTATCTATCTCTACCAGTCAGTCTTATCTATCTGTCTCTACCAGTCAGTCTTATTTATCTATCTATCTATCTATCTATCTATCATTTATCAGTCTGTCTAATCTATCAATCTATCTATCTCTACCAGTCAGTCTTATCTAGCTAGCTATCTATCTAAGACTGACTGGTAAAGATAGATAGAGAGATAGATAGATAGATAGATAGATAGATAGATAGATAGATAGATAGATAGAACAGACTGGTAGATGATTGATAGATATGAGAGAGATAGATAGATTAGACAGACTGATAAATAAACAAGACAGACTGGTAGAGATAGATAGATTAGACAGACTGGTAGAGATAGATAGATTAGACAGACTGATAAATAAACAAGACAGACTGGTAGAGATAGATAGATTAGACAGACTGGTAGAGATAGATAGATTAGACAGACTGATAAATAAACAAGACAGACTGGTAGATAGATAGATATGTATCTCTACCAGTCTGTCTTATCTATCTATCAGTCTGTCTAATCTATCTATCTCTACCAGTCAGTCTTATCTATCTATCTCTACCAGTCAGTCTTATCTATCTATCTATCATTTATCAGTCTGTCTAATCTATCTATCTATCTATTTCTACCAGTCAGTCTTATCTATCTATCTCTACCAGTCAGTCTTATTTATCTATCTCTACCAGTCAGTCTTATCTATCTATCTCTACCAGTCAGTCTTATTTATCTATCTATCATTTATCAGTCTGTCTAATCTATCAATCTATCTCTACCAGTCAGTCTTATTTATCTATCTATCATTTATCAGTCTGTCTAATCTATCAATCTATCTATCTATCTATCTATCTCTACCAGTCAGTCTTATCTATCTATCTATCTATCTATCTATCTATCATTTATCAGTCTGTCTAATCTATCTATCTATCTATCTATCTCTACCAGTCAGTCTTATCTATCTATCTCTACCAGTCAGTCTTATTTATCTATCTATCTATCTATCATTTATCAGTCTGTCTAATCTATCAATCTGTCTATCTCTACCAGTCAGTCTTATCTATCTATCATTTATCAGTCTGTCTAATCTATCTATTTATCTATCTCTACCAGTCAGTCTTATCTATCTATCTCTACCAGTCAGTCTTATCTATCTATCTCTACCAGTCAGTCTTATCTATCTATCTATCTATCTATCTATCTATCATCTATACCAGTCTGTTCTATCTATCTATCTATCTCTACCAGTCAGTCTTATCTATCTATCTATCTATCTATCTATCTATCTATCTATCTATCTCTACCAGTCAGTCTTATCTATCTATCTATCTCTACCAGTCAGTCTTATTTATCTATCTATCTATCTATCATTTATCAGTCTGTCTAATCTATCAATCTATCTATCTCTACCAGTCAGTCTTATCTATCTAGCTATCTATCTAAGACTGACTGGTAAAGATAGATAGATAGATAGATAGATAGATAGATAGATAGATAGATAGAACAGACTGGTAGATGATTGATAGATATGAGAGAGATAGATAGATTAGACAGACTGATAAATAAACAAGACAGACTGGTAGAGATAGATAGATTAGACAGACTGGTAGAGATAGATAGATTAGACAGACTGATAAATAAACAAGACAGACTGGTAGATAGATAGATATGTATCTCTACCAGTCTGTCTTATTTATCTATCAGTCTGTCTAATCTATCTATCTCTACCAGTCTGTCTAATCTATCTATCTCTACCAGTCTGTTTTATCTAGCTATCTTAAGACTGACTGGTAGAGATAGATAGATAAGACAGACTGATAGATAGATAAATAAGGCAGACTGGTATAGATAGATGATATGATATAGATATGAGATAGATGATATGATTTAGATAGATAGATGAGATAGATAGATAGATAGATAGATAGATAGATGATATGATATAGAAAGATGATATGATATAAATAGATAGATAGATGAGATAGATAGATAGATAGATAGATAGATAGATAGATAGATAGATAGATATGAGATATATAGATAGATTGATATATAGATAAATAAGGCAGACTGGTATAGATAGATGATATGAGATAGATGATAGGATTTAGATAGATAGATGATATAGATAGATAGATGATATGATATAGATAGATGATATGATATAGAAAGATGATATGATATAAATAGATAGATAGATGATATGATATAGATAGATGATATGATATAGATAGATAGATAGATAGATAGATAGATAGATAGATAGATAGATAGATATGAGATAGATAGATGATATGATATAGATAGATAGATATGAGATAAATAGATGATATGATATAAATAGATAGATAGATATGAGATAAATAGATGATATAGATAGATAGATATGATTTAGATAGATAGATGATATAGATAGATAGATGATATAGATAGATAGATGATATGATATAGCTAGATAGATGATATGATATAGATAGATTAGATAGATGATATGAATTAGATAGATAGATAAAGAGATAGATAGATGATATGCATGGGATAGGCATAAGGCCATCCTTCATATAAGATAGGGTCAGGGGCTATCCATAGTATTCAGTATATTGGGCAGACTAGATGGGCCAAATGGTTTTTATCTGCCGACACATTCTATGTTTCTATATAGATAGATGGGATATCTGCAGTGGCGGATTACAATAGGGACGTTCGGATTGGCAGCCCCGGGCCCAGCACCGCTGGGGGGCCCAACGCTGACCCGAACGCCCACATACTGCGGCGGGGCACGGGAGCGCATAGCTCCCTGTCCCGTCGCCGATCACCGCCATAGGCTTCAGGCCTTGTAGGCCTGAGGCCTATGCGGTAGTGAAATCCCGGCGCAGGCGTGCGTGATGACGTCATTGCGCGCCTGTGCCGGGACGCAGCACTGTGACGCGCCTGACTCATCCCGCCTTCCTCTGCGAGCAAGCGCCTGGCCCTGGACATAGGTGAGTATTTATCTTTTAATTTTTTGTTAATTTTTTATTTTTTTATTTCATGTGCCTACTTTGGGGGGGGGGGGACACACAGGAGGACATATTAGGGAAGATAAATCGAGTACATGGGGGGGGGAATGTGGGGGCTGTATGGGGCCAAATTATTATGGGAGGGAATACTGTGTGGGGGCAAATTATTATGGGAGGGAATACTATGTGGGGACAAATTACTATGTGGGGGCAAATTATTATGAGAGGGACTACTATGTGGGGGCAAATTACTAGTTGGGGCAGTGTGGGGGCAAATTGCTATGTGGGGGCAAATTACTAGATGGGGCAGTGTGGGGGCAAATTGCTGTGTGGGGGCAAATTATTATGAGAGGGACTACTATGTGGGGGCAAATTACTAGATGGGGCAGTGTGGGGGCAAATTGCTGTGTGGGGGCAAATTGCTGTGTGGGAGCAAATTATTATGGGAGGGACTACTATGTGGGGGCAAATTTCTATATGGGGGCAGTGTGGGGGAAACTATTGTGTGGGGGTAATTGCTATGTGGGGACAGTGTGGGGTAATTTCTATGTGGGGACAGTGTGGGGAAATTGCTATGTGGGGACAAATTACTATATGGGGCAGTGTGGGGGCAAATTACTATGTGGGGGCAGTGTGGGGAAAACTATTGTGTGGGGCAGTGTGGGGAAATTGCTATGTTGGGGCAAATTACTATGTGGGGGCAGTGTGGGGAAAACTATTGTGTGGGGGCAGTGTGGGGAAATTTCTATGTGGGAACAGTGTGGGGAAATTGCTATGTGGGGGCAAATTACTATGTGGGGGCAGTGTGGGGGCAAATTACTATGTGGGGGCAGTGTGGTGGAAATTACTGTGTGGGGGCAAATTACTATGGGGGGATTACTATGTGGGGGCAGTGTGGTGGAAATTACTATATGGGGGTGTTGCTATTGGGGAGGCACTGTAGGGGCAATTCTATTATTTCTGGGGACACTATACAGGGATTATTACCTGGAGCACAATATAGGGTGTTATTATTACTGGGGGCACTCTAGGGGACATTATAGCTGCTGTGGACACTATAGGAACATTTGGGGTAATTTATCAAACTGGTGTAACGCAGAACTGGCTTAGTTGCCCATAGCAGCCAATCAGATTCCACCTTTCATATTTGACAGCTCTTTTGGAAATCCAGTTCTACTTTACACCAGTTTGATAAATTACCCCAATTATGTCTATTAGGGTCACTATTTTTTCAGCAGTATAGTTCCTGCGGCATTGGGGAGCACAACGGGCACAGTATTGGGGGTGGCAGGATGACACTGTGGGGACACCAGGATGAGGAGGTTGATGGAAAAATTGAGAAATCTAACGTGTCTGTGTTACAAACTGTAGAGACGAGATGCGGCTGAAAGAATTTGCCATGGTGGTCTGGGTCAAACGGAGGAGAAGAGGAAAGAGAAGGTCTACATGACAGGAGATGTCACTGGATGTAAGAGGTATGTGGTGCTGTATTCTCCTCCATGTCTTTTTTATTACAATTATATGTGATTTAAATTTGACGACCAAATTTTTCAGTTTAGGACCCAATTTGGGGTATTTTTTTTTAGTCTGAAGATGTCATATGGCCTAAGAAGAGACTGTGGCGCCCATGAAGCACCGCAGCCTCTTCATACAAAAAAACTAAACTAAACTAAAATGGAGGGGGGGGGGGGCCCAAGCAGGGCCGGTACAAGGCAGGGGCCGAAGGAGCGGGTGCCCTGGGCGCTACCATTTGCGGACAGGAGGGGGGCGCAGGTGAAGTGCCAGCAGCAGTGGCTTCGCCAGGGGGGGCCAGAGGGGGCCACGGCCCCCCCTACATCATGCTGTGCCCCCCCATGTGCCCCCCCCAACTAAAATGACCCCCCCCCCAAGTGAGCAGCCGCCGCCGGGCACAGGGAGATGAGCGCTTCCATTGCGCTCATCTCCATTGTAAACTGTCTGTGCCAGCGGAGGTGCAGGGGAGGGAGAGGCGTGTCCCTTCCCTTTCCTCTGATAGGCTGCAGGCAGGCACCGAAGTGGAGGAGAGGCCCCGCCCCCTAATTACTCCTGTTTACCTTTCTAAAGCTAAAGGACCTTTGATGATGTCATCACAGGTCCTGTAAGGGAACTGCACAGTGTAAAGTGTAGTTCCCAGGTTAGAACAGTGCATCTGCCAGGACCTGTGATGACATCATCTTCAACATCACAGGTCCTGCAGAATCTAGCAAAGGAACTGCACCAAAAATGGTGTAGTTCCTAGGTTTCAAAGGTACATCTGCCAGGACCTGTGATGACATCATCACAGGTCCTTCAACCCCTAACAGCAAGTATTAAAAGTTCACAAGCAGCTCTGTATTGATCCATACAGACTGGAATGGAGAGGTAAGAGGAGGTCCTCCACTTTTCATCATTTACCCCCCCCCCTCCATGCCCTGTTTTTACTCATTGCTCACTCATGTATACTACTTCAGACAGTTACCACTACCTCATGTACCTCGCAGTGACTATAATGCATAACTGACCACATATTTCTATAAACACTGCATCTACAGTATTATACCTTCTATGTGTCACATCAATACACTGCTCTGTATATATATATATATATATATATATATATACACACACATACATGCACACACACTGCATATATTACACAGTATTATACATGCAATATGTACAGATATATAGTATATACCGCAGTGCACTGATATGTGAGGTATGAGGTATAATAGATGCTGTGTGTACAGATATCAGTACACTTCTGTATATACTATATATGTGAGGTACGAGGTATAATAGATGCAGTGTGTACAGATATATAGTATATACAGCAGTGTACTGATATGTGAGGTACGAGGTGTCAATACACTGCTGTATTTACTATATACCTGTACACACTGCATCTATTATACCTCGTACCTCACATATTACACTACTGTATATACTGTATACACTGCATATATTATACCCCGTACCTCACATATCAGTACACTGCTGTATATACTATATACCTGTACACACTGCATCTATTATACCCTGTACCTCACATATCAGAACACTAGGGAATATACTATATACCTGTACACACTGCATCTATTATACCGCGTACCTCACATAACTGTACACTGCTGTATATAATATACATCTGCATCTATTATACCTCTTTTGTGTGCCAGGGCTGTTTTGTAATCCCATTCCGGCCCTGATGGCATAAATTATAAAACGCAGCAGCAAGAATAGTTCATGGAACAAAGGGAGGGGCTATAAAAGGGGAATGGGGGCCCAATTTAGATTCCTGCTATGGGGCCCAGTGATTTTTATGTACGCCCCTGGCTGCAGGCACTAGGCCGGCAGCCTATCAGAGGCCGGCGCAATGACGTCATCGTGCCGCCTGAGCCTTACATTACAGCGTGGGACACAGGAAGAGGCTGCATCGCATCGCTGACACTTAGGTAAGTATAAGTGTTTTTTTTTTACAATAGTGTTACTGGCACATTGGGGGGGCTTATTACAAAACTGGCACATGATGATGGGGGGGACTTTATACTGGCACATGATGATGGGGGGGAACTTTATAGTGTCTGTGACTTTCAAAGTCCCACAGTCCTTTGTTCTATTGCTTTAAGTATATTCTTGTTTTGAAACAACATTGATTCTTTCTTAAAAACGGGGGGGGGGGGGGGCGCAGTTTGCCATCTTCGCCCTGGGCACCAAATGGCCTTGTCCCAGCCCTGGGCCCAAGTTGGGTAGACAGCCCTGGGCCTATCATGCACTTAATCCGCCCCTGGATATCTGGCAGGATGATGGTCCTCTACATCATGGGATATCTGGCAGAATGGTGGGCCTCTGCATCATGGGATATCTGACAGAATGGTGGTCCTCTGCATCATGGGATATCTGGCAGAATGGTGGTCCTTTGCATCATGGGATATGTGGCTGGATGATGGTCCTCTACATCATGGGATATCTGGCAGGATGATGGTCCTCTACATCATGGTATATCTGGCAGAATGGTGGTCCTCTGCATCATAGGATATCTGGCAGGATGATGGTCCTCTACATCATGGGATATCTGGCAGAATGGTGGGCCTCTGCATCATGGGATATCTGACAGAATGGTGGTCCTCTGCATCATGGGATATCTGGCAGAATGGTGGTTCTTTGCATCATGGGATATCTGACTGGATGGTGGTCCTTCTGCATGATGGTGTTTCTCAGGTATGATTAGCTAATTGAATTAGATATATGATCCTGTGCTATATCTGGCGGTAACACATGTGAATGGACGGTGGTATTGGTGTAACCTTCAGCCCATTTGGGACCCACAAAACAGATGTTCTTAAAGGGACATTGGTCTATTTCTTCTATGTCATATTTGTAGACTTCACTATAAGGCACTGAAATTTCTTGGTTTAGAAAGTCACTTAGATCATCTGCTGGCATTGTTACTGGGGAATCAGTTCTTCCAGCCTCCAGGTCCGCCCAGCTGATAGAGGCAAAAAATGGCTGCTGAAGGATTTTCTCCTTTTCACCTAGATGAAGGGAATCCTGCTCACACAATAGTTTCTTTAAGAGGTTCATGCTGCCTTGGTCAAGACCTGTATATGCCGGTTCTTTGTCTATTACTGCTCTGCGAATATCTGCTTTAGTTTTTCCTGAAAAGGGATACCTTCTGGTCAGCATCCGATATAACGTGACGCCAAAAGCAAACTAGTCCACCCCATAGCTGTACTGTCTGCCCTGCAGCATTTCCGGGGCCATGTATCTTGCAGTGCCACATCTTCCTCTGGCTGTGACCCCACCAAGCATCTTGTTAAAGGCAATGCCAAAATCGGTAATCTTCACATGACCATCATGGCAGAGGGGGATATTTCCCGATTTGATGTCACGGTGGACAATCTGCTTGGAGTGTAGAAACTGAATGCCACAATCGATTTCCACAGCCAAGAACTTGATAGTGAGAATGTCCACCTTTGGCGTCTTCTTAAAATAGCTAGCAAGGCTTCCACCTCTGGCTGGTTGTGTGGAAGACACCAAACCCGTGGACTAGGAAGGGGCTCTCGTCTTACAGCTCTAGGAAATATCTCTCGGTAAGGTGGGACTTTAATGGCTTGAATTTTGGCTGTATCTTAATTGCCACCTGCTCTCTACGGACGACATCCATCGCCAAGATGATTTTGCCGAACCCTCCCTTCTCCAAATATGTGATGATAGCAAAACTTATCCGCACTTAACGCGGCACAAACTCTTTGGTGGCCGGAGCAGGACTGGCTGAGATCTAGCACAGGTTCCTCACTTTTACATTTTTTCTTACCCTCTCTGGGTTCTCCAGTTTTTCTAACTTCAAGTTGCTCATTTGATTATTTCCTCTGATGGCAATGGACTGGATGGCACTATTCCATCTGGTGCTTCTTTTTTGGTTCTAAACCTTGGGTCTCTTATGTGGAACTCGCACTAAATCTTTTTCTTCCTCATATTCGGCCACAGCCTCCTTTGTTCTTTCTCCCTCTACGTCTCTCTCTGGATCTCATTGTCAATGGGACCAAAAGATGTTAAAAATAAAAAAGTTAATTTACAGTCAAACTTGCAAATAACACAGAAGTGTCACGCTAGTTTGAAGTGTCTGGTAAGACTGAGCTTCAGGAGTCTCGGAACTGTAAAAAGGAACTCTATGATGTCTTTGGTGATTATGATGTCATAGTCAACAGGAGGTTGCCAAGTACTGGTTTGTGATGTTATCATATTTGCATATTCAGTGGATGGAAGCTTGCACTTTATTGTGATATCATGATATTTGCATATTCAGTGCACAGAGGTCAGCAGTGGATTGTGATGTTATGAACTCCATATTGAAGGGAAGGGGAATGTACAAAGTCTGTGAAGATGAGGCAAACCAAGGCCCACCGCTAACATATCTGATCTTATGCCACTGGTTTCAAATAGGAGCAACATATAGTAACCACAAGACCCTGACCCTCTGAATTGATGTGTTGTAAGGGTATTTTACATAATTAACCCCTTCATCACCAGCCTGTTTTGGGCCCGATTGACCAAGAGGTTTTTGAAATTTTTTCATCGTCGCTATAAGAGCTATATAGCTGTATTAGAGCTTTTCTATCTATGTAGCCGTATGAGGGTTTGGTTTTTGTGGAAAAAGTTGCAGTTTTTAATGCACCATTTTGAGATACACATAACATACTGATTAACTTTTATTAACTCTTTACGGACGGGAGATAGGAGAAAACAGCAACTAAGTTTTTACATCATAAATTTTTCTGCATTCATAAATAACATGATGACTAGAGATGAGCGAACTTAAAAAAAATTCGATTTGGTCGATTTGCCGAATTTTTCGAAAAAATTTGTTTCGATCCGAATTTATTCGCGCCGAATCGCGTTAGAAAACGGCTATTTCCTGGCTGCAGAGAGCCTTTATAGTGCTGTAGAGCACTGTCTTGCAGTAACATGCATAGGTAGTCTGCTGTGGTAGTGAAACAATACTGTGAGTCCGTATCGCATGCATATGACAGGCGTCGCTCTTAGAATCACTGCACACTTCACTTATTTGGGCAGTCACGGGACTAAAACTGACCAAATAACTCAAGTGTGCACTCAGCCTTACAGGTCAATGTTAGCGTCAAGAAGAAGCTCACTCCTTTTACACCGTCGTCAGCTGATTCCACATAGATGTTGATGTGTGAGGAATATGGATTAATATTTACTGTCAGCCATGTCCTCACACCCACCATTTGCTGAAAGATGGCAGAGGAAATCAAGCTCCGCAGGGGGCCCTGCTTCAAAGCCGCAGCCAGATAGCAGAAAACTCCTAGCAGGCCTCATTTGGTTACATTTCACACCTCCAGTCAGACAGCACGGATCCTGCAGAAAAAACCCCAGCAGGAGGTATCAGCCCTTGCCAGGATCAATGATACCTCCCAGACATGTTGGAAACTACATTTCATAAGGAATTATGAATCGCCCGGCCATCGCAGGCGCAATCCGGATACATATTTGTGTCCCGGTGGCCACGATGAACATGCCCATGATCTTTGTTTGAGGGTGGGATGCCAGGGAAGTGAGATATCCATATCTCCCCACAGAAACCCAATAGTGGCACCATGTTTGGACTCTAGTTGTAGCCGGAACCCAGGCGGATCCGTTGGTCCCAGAACCATCTTCCTGTGACCTTCTGGACTGGAGCTATAAACCCTAAAGTGTTTTGTGGGTCATTTGCAGCCAGTCCAGCAGAGGGGGGGTGGACCCCTCCCAAAGGCCAGGAGGGGATGGGCCGGTTACAGGTTAAAAGGCTTGTGCCAGCAAGCGGGCGTGTCTTTTCTCTGAAAGGGGGTCACATCGTGCAATGTGTTTAGAGGGACCTGCAACCGACTGACATCACTGCCTCCGATGTAAATACAGCTAAGAACTCATCACTACCCAAAGGACTCATATATCTGGTAAACTGACTTATTGTTCTGCTTAACCCTGTTGTACCTATATCACCTGTATCTGTAACCTCAGACCACTGTATATATTCTCTGTGTATATTGTGTTATATCTAGTGTGCCCTTAAGGCGATTAAATATATAATTTAATCTTGTGCTATCTTGTATTTCGATCACGAATCCCCACATCCATGTTTCGGCCTAGTTATAAGCTACCGCGGGTTGGTTTCTCACCCTATATAATCACGTTAGCGGACCAGGCTTATATCAAACGAGAAGCTGGTGGCAGAATACCTGGGCTGAGAAGGCGCTGTTTCATTGCGGCAGTGAAATGGCCCTCTCAGCTTGTTGCCTCTCTGTGCCCATGTGGACAGGAGGTGTCTGTGTAAACTGTACCAAGCTGACCTTACCTGCTCCTCTGGAGGGCGTAACGTCACGCTTTGGTAACCCGTGACCATACCGTATCTCGTGAGCTCGACGCAGGTGACGTCAAGCAGGCACGAGGCGTGGTATTCGTCACATATGTCTACAGAACCTGTTCTATTAAATGCTTATATAAGTAGAGCCCCGCAAAACACAGTGGAGAGGGTGTCAGCAGTAAGTTTGTGTTGACGTCACCTGCACCAGAAACATTTAGGCCTCTGCCACTCCCCTGTGCAGGGCCTGCCACTTCTCTGTCTGACATACTGTTAGAACAAATAAATAAATAAAAAGGAAATTAAAACAAAAAAGTCTGTAATAAGACAAGCCAAAAAGGGCTTTAGAACATATAACTGCACCGCTGAATGGCAAATATATATTTTTTTGCTACTAATACATGCCTAACAGGGCTGTAATTTTCTCAATTCACCACACAATGGCAAATACTTTTTTTTGTGCCACTAATACACACCAAAAAGGGCTTTAGTACATGTAAGTGCACCGCTGAATGGCAAATAGGCCTTTATTTTTTTCCACTTATACATGACACAAAAGGCTTTGGAACAGGGGTGGCCAACCTGCGGCTCCTTGCGCCTTCATTTGCGGCTCGCAGGGGAGCGGTGCGGCCAGCTCTTACACTCCTCTCTGCAGCTAGCAAATTAATAATCTGCAGCAGCAGCGCTTCACTTATGCGCTGCTGCAGACAGTAACAGCCGGCCTGGGTCCAGCCCCCGTCAGCGCCTTGGTGGAACAAGGCGGAAGAGTGGAGAGGACTCAGAGCGCCTAGAGCAGGCATGTGACTCAGTCACTCACTGCAGCTCCGCCTCCTCCTCCGGCAGAGAAGGCGAAGCTGCAGTGCTTATCTCCGCCACCAGCCACCGATGTGCCCACGCACGGCCCCACGCCCCCCATGTGTGAGAGTGTCTGTGTGCGACCTAATGCCCGTGGCAAGAAGTGCCGCAGCAAGCAAGGAGGACCTGCTTCCAACTCCAGCAGCAGCCAGAGTGAGCAGCAGCCAAAGCTCCATCCATAGTAAATTTTAATGAATGTTAATGATGAGCAGCAGGTCAGGGCAGTGGGCACTCAATCAGAGCAGCAGTGGCAGAGAGACTCACTGAGGCCAGCAGCAGCCATTTTACTCCGATTGCAGCCGCTCTGCAGCTTTGGCTCTAATATAACTGAAATGGCTGCTGCTGTCCTTAGTCTCTCTGCCACTACTGCTCTGCCTTTTTTTCACAGGTGCCACTGCCTAGCACACCAAGTGTGTTTGAGCATATGGGCGCTCGTCTAAGCATGGGCGGTCATCTGAGCATGGGGTGTCATCTGAGCATATGGGCGGTCATCTGAGCATGGGCGGTCATCTGAACATGGGGCGGTCATCTGAACATGGGGCGGTCATCTGAGCATAGGGCGGTCATCTGAGCATGGGGCGGTCATATAAACATAGGGCGGTCATCTCAGCATAGGGCGGTCATCTCAGCATAAGGCCGTCATCTGAGCATGAGGCAGTCATCTGAGCATGGGGTTGTCATCTGAGCATGGGGCGGTCATCTGAGAAATATTAAAACACATTGTGAAAAACAAAGATTGCCAGAAGTCTCACTAAAGCTGTGTCTACATTACAGCTAGTAAAGGTGGTTTAAATACACTTTTAAATGATTGAAAAGTCAATTGCAGTAATACTGTCGTGTGCACGCATATTTGTATAAATGTATAGCTTGTGGCTGCTGGCAGTCATACGTGTTTTTTTTCTGGCTCTTTGTGTCTGTAAGGTTGGCCACCCCTGCTTTAGAACATATAACTGCACCGCTGAACGGCAAATAATATATTTTTTTTTGCCACTAATACACGCCAAAAAGGGCTGTAATTTTCTCACTTCACCACACAACAGCAAATACTTTTTTTTGTGCCACTAATACACGCCAAAAAGGGCTTTAGAACATATAACTGCACTGCTGAACACCAAATAGACCCTTATTTTTTTCCACTTATACATGCCACAAAAGGCTATAGAAGATACACCACTGAACGGCAAATAATATATGGTTTTTTGCCACTAATACACGCCAAAAAGGGTTTTAGAACATATAACTGCACAGTTGAACGGCAAATAATATATATTTGTGTGCCACTAATACACGCCAAAAAGGGCTTTAGAACATATAACTGCACCGCTGAACTGCAAATATATATTTTTTTGCCACTAATACATGCCAAAAAGGGCTGTAATTTTCTCACTTCACTACACAACGGCTAATAAGCCCTTTTTTAATACAAGCCAAAAAATGCTATAGAACATATAACTGAACCGCACAAGGGCAAATAAGACATAGAAATATTTCCTTGTAATAAACCCTGTTAATGACTGTATCAAACAGCACTTGCACCCCAAAAACAAGAACAGTTTGCAAGAATTTCCGAGCTGTATAATGGCAATTTGGATCCCCAGTCAGTGCAGCAAGGTGTAATAGGATTGTTCCTATTACCCAGGCTGTAACCTCCCCTACTGAACCCTGTTCTACTTCAATACTGTGGAATGATTCCTCCCTATTCTTTACCTAAACTTCTAAATCGTTTTTTCAGCACAATAAAGTTTTTTTTATCACTGTCCCTAGCGTACACTGGAAAATGACTGAATCCAAGATGGCTGAGGCTATTTATAGGGCTGTGACATCACAGTGCCGGCTGGCTGCTGATTGGCTGCATGCATGGCATTGTGGGTGATCTCTCGTTCCCATAGTTCCTTGCAGCAGCCATTTTAGGAAAAAATGTGGTTCGTTGTTCGGTGCGAATCAAATTTTTCCTGAAATTCGGATCGAATTCCACTTCGTCAACTTTGATTCGCTCATCTCTAATGATGACGTTACTCTCCGGGTCAGTACCATTACTAAGAATACCTCTTACCTGATGTTCCAAAACAGCTGCCATGTAGCAGCCATTACACTGACGGTAGAAGGGATGTAAGTTCTGGCTTCGCAATGCATGTGCTTGAAATCAGCATCAAAATCCTAATGTAACACCTATGGATTTTGATGATGATAACCGGGTGACCATGTTTTATATTGTCACCATTGATTCTGATGGTCGCCATTCAATAGGGGCTACATTTGAAAAGGGAGTTGTCCTCTCTAAATACCACTACCATACTGATATTATTGGCTATAGTCATTTTGGTTACATTTTTTCTACCTGCTAGTATATGGAATAATTGAGGTCAGTTATAAGACTAGTTGGTTCGATGGCTTATAAACAGTCATCATGGGTGCCTGGTGTATCGCATGCAATGTTCGACTATGGAATCATATGATATCATATCATAGTGTATATGTAGAAGTGATGTCATACAGTCGGAATTTCACAGTTGCAAAAACCAATTATTGTCACATCCTAATTGAAGAGCCTCCCTCATGGTTGGCCTTAAAGGGGTTTTGTCACGTTATATCAAGCCGGGTCTAAAAATCAGGGAGGAAAAATAGATCAATATTTGGATAGTATTGAGATCCCTGAGTTTGACCAACAAGATATTGACTGGTTGAATAGACCTATCCAACTGACCGAGCTACAGACTACGTTGCATTCTATCAAGGGTAATACATCCCCAGGGGTGGATGGCTTTCCATTTGAATTATACCGGAAACATGAGGGAATTATTCTTCCCCAAATGTTGGAGGTATTAAATCAATCTTGGACAATGGGTTCCCTACCACCCTCATGGATGGAAGCTACCATCACATTGATCCCCAAAAGAGGGAAAGATCCGCTGTTAGTTGCTTCCTACCGCCCCATCTCTCTGTTGAATACAGACTATAAAATTCTTGCCAAATTGTTAGCCAATAGATTAAAAACTGTTATCCACAAAGTCGTTCATGTAGACCAAACCGGGTTCATCCCCAAAAGGAACATACAGGACAACATAAGGCGGGCTTTCCTGAACGTCCAGATGGGGGATAGTGAGGACTGCTCCATCCTGTCATTGGACGCCGCCAAGGCCTTTGACAGGGTGGAGTGGTCCTTCCTTTGGAGGGTAATGTCTCGGGTGAAGATAGGCGAATATTTCTCCAGATGGGTTCGCATTCTGTACCAAAACCCGGTATCTAGGGTCCGAATCAATGGTGAATACTCCTCCCCTTTCCCCCTGACCCGAGGAACACGCCAGGGCTGTCCCCTTTCCCCCTTGCTCTTCTCACTGTTCCTGGAGCCAATTGCATGCAAAATTAGAACAGATGTGGAAATATCTGGCTTCGGGTGCGAGGGAGAAGCTGACAAAATTAGTTTATATGCGGAGGATATGCTGCTCTTTTTGGGGAAGGGGTATATAAACTTGCCCAGGGTTATGGAAAGTCTGGACGAGTTTGGAAGCCTATCTGGATACGATATAAACTGGGAAAAATCAAAATTTCTCCCATTAAGATGCCCGGTTCCATTGGGCCATAATTTTCGGGTTAGTATACTGACCCCAGCAGATTCCTTATTGTATCTGGGTATCCAGATAGGGACCAAGCTGGAACATTATACGAAACTGAATATACTCCCAATAATAGATAAAGTTAAAGAAAAAAGTAGAACATGGTTAAAACTCCCCCTGTCACAAATCAACCGAATAGCGCTTATCAAAATGACATTACTACCAATGTTACTATATGTTTTCAACGCTAGTCCAATTACGATAGAAGACAAATTTTTCAATAAGTTAGAGATCCTCTTTAACGAACTGATATGGGGCCGCAAACGAGTCAGAATTAAGATACGGTATCTGTATAAAGAAGAGGGCGAAATGTCCATCCCTTTTTTAAAAGGATATTATCTAGCTCCCCAATTGAGATGGTGTGTGAGGAATCGAAAGAATAAATGCATCTGGCTTCTTTTTGGGGAGCATTGTAGACCATGGTCGGATCTTTTCCACATTCTCGAAACCGGTATTTTTAAGAAGAAAACAATAATAAACCCGTTTAGTAGAATGCTTGGTTATATCTGGCAACAAATTAGAGATATGGTGGGCGCATCTGAAGCAGTTCAGTACACCCCATTGTGGGGGAATGCACACTTACCACAAGTTATGCAACTGGGTCACGCTGAATATTGGGAAAAACATGGGATATATTTAATTGCACAAGTTTTTCATAAAGGACAGATTAAGCCCTTAAATGAAATATTACCAGACACCAAACTAGGATTCACTGATAAATTTCGATATGAACAACTACGTCATGCCATATATCACACGGAGAATAAGAATTATTTGAAGATAGTAAGGAACACTTTTTTAGATCTTTGTCAAGATATGACACTTAACACTTCTATATCGCACATTTACGCTAAGTTAAAATATGAATACACGAAAATCATTACATTTGGGGGTGAGGCTAAATGGGAAAGAGACCTACAAAAGGGGGAACCCATTTTGTGGAACACTGTGTACAGAAACATTAAAAGATCGACTGTGTCACCTGCCCATGCATGGATTCTTTTGAAAATCATACACCGTCTCTATTATACACCAGTATTACTGCATATCATTTATAAAGATAGGAATCAGAACTGCTATAAATGTAATAAAGACAGAGGAGACTATAAACATCTGTTGTGGGAATGCCCAGGGATAAATGAATACTGGATTAAAATATTCCGGAAACTGCAGGACTGCTCCCCTATGAAGTACCAGGCATGTATTGACTATGCCATCCTGGGTACATTCCCAGAGACAGATCAAAATAAAACTGAGCAGATACTTTGGTTTCGGGGCACTGCACTAGCCAAAATAATAATTGTTAAACACTGGGGCACCATGAAATACCCCAGTTTTCAGGAGTGGATGGAGTGGATGAATAGGGTTAGGCAGTACGAACATATTCTAGCCCAAACAGCAGGGAAAAAGGCAGTCTGGTTGCGGATTTGGGGCAACTGGAAACAATGACAGTCGATGTAGATATGACAGCTCCGCGGAAAGAAAAGGGGGGGTGGAGGGAGGGATAGGGGTTCATAAACAAAAGAGAAATTCAGTATAGGATGAGATGAATTTATTATTGTATTCCTATTCTATTGTTATGTGACATTGAAATGGAATATTGTTGATTTTTTATCTTTTGGAAAATAAAATATATTATTAAAAAAAAAAGGGGTATTGTCACTTCAGCAAATGGCATTTATCATCAGTGGTGGTCGTGCTTGCACACTATAGAAAAAAATGTCAGCTTCTCGGCTGACCGGAAATCTGGGAGCTCACATAGGCTGGTGCTTTTTATAGTATGCACGCACAGCCACTACTGATGGATTGCAGGGTGGTCGTAACCATGGAAACAAGGAGTATATAAAGTGATGGAAAAATGAATCCATATAACAGTATACATATTAGGTATTGCCACGTCCGTAATGACCTGCTGTATAAAAATATCACATGACCTACCCCCACAGGTGAACACAGTAAAAAATAATTGCCAAAGCAGCCAATTTTTGGATCACCTTGCCCCATAAAGTGTAATATTGAATGAGCAAAAAATCATATGTACCTAAAAATTGCACCAATAAAAATGTCAACTCTTCCTGCAAAAAACGAGCCCCTGCATAAAAATGGAGACACAAAAACATAATTTTTTTCAAAAATGCTTTATTATATAAAATTGAAGCAAACAATCAAAAAAACTGACATATTTGATATTATCGCGTCCGTAACAACCTGTTCTATAAAAATAGCACATGTTCTAACCTGTCAGATGAACATTGTAAAATTTTTTGGTTACTTTGCCTCACAAAAAAGGTAATATAGAGCGATTAAAAATCACATGTACCCCAAAATAATACCAATAAAACTGTCACCTTATCCCGTAGTTTCCAAAATGGGGTAACTTTTTGGGAGTTTCTAATATAGGGGTACATAAGGGG
Organism: Bufo bufo; assembly: GCF_905171765.1. Taxonomy (NCBI): domain Eukaryota; kingdom Metazoa; phylum Chordata; class Amphibia; order Anura; family Bufonidae; genus Bufo; species Bufo bufo. The sequence goes on from NC_053389.1 coordinate 493,471,699, forward strand.
GGCTTCAAATGGGACGTAGTGTCTAAAAATCAGTCCAGCATATGGCACTCCTTTATTTCTGCGCCCTGCCGTGAGACCTTACATCAGTTTACCACCATATGTGAGCTGTTTCTGAAAAACTGCAGAATCGGGGTAATAGACATTGAGTTTTGTTTGGCTGTTAACCCTTCATGTGTTACAGAAAAAAATTGATTCAAATGGAAAATCTTCCAAAAAAGTTACATTTAGAAATTTTATCTCCATTTTCTCTTAATTCTTGTGGAATGCCTAAAGGGTTAACAAAGTTTGTAAAATCAGTAAATTGAATAACGTGAGGGGTGTAGTTTCTAAAATGGGGTCATTTATGAGTGGTTTCTACTATGTAAGCCCCACAAAGTGACTTCATAACTCAACTAGTCCTTAAAAAGTGGATTTTGGAAATTTTCTTACATTTTTAAGAATTGCTTCTAAAATTCTAAGCCTTCTAATGTCCTAAAAAAAAAAAAAGACATTTTCAAAATTATGCCAACATAAAGTAAACATGTGGAATGTTAAGTAAGAAATAATTTATGAGGTATTACTTTATGTTTTAAAAGCAGTGACATTTTTTTGTACATTTTGGAATTTTTCATAAATAAAGGTGAAATATATTGACTCAAATGTATGACTGTCATGAAGTATGGCTTAGATAAGTAAAAGCATTCCAAAGTTATTACCACATAAAGAGACACGTCAGATTTGCAAAAAATGGCTTGGGCAGGAAGGTGAAAGGTAGAAGGGGTTAATGGAGGTTATTGTATCACATTCAAGTACGCACCATAATCTTGAGATTATAGCCATATGGAGGGGGCACAGGAAATCTTCTGAGACAACAACCCAAATAAAAACACAAAGCAGTCAAATAAGGAAACTTTTGGGCCACCAGCCACTGTTTATTAGCCCAACTGATCATGACACATCACTTCTAAGCTGATGGCACCGCTAGTCCACAGCTGAACCCAATTGCCGACTTTCAGGACCAGCTAGGTTCCTCTTCACCCCGCTGCCCCCCCCCCCAACTCTCACCAAATTTTGTGGCAACCTGGGCCAATCCATATGGGTGCATGCAGCACAGTTCAGTGCCCCCTTAACCACTAGTGGTATCTTCTTTGCTGTGGCTCATAAACCACTTCCACAAAATGTATAAAGTGGCACAGGAAACAGCAACATTACTTGTACTTCAAACATCTTCTAAACCTTCCCACCAATCCTTTATGTTAACATATAGGTGAAAAAGTCACACCTGGTTTGACAGATGCCACCATGGAGCTTTATCCATGGCCAATATTATGGCATATATTTAACAATAAAGATGTCTTGTTAAAGGTGTTGTGCGGCCTTGCAGCTGAAAACCCCTTGGGCCCTAACCTGGGTCCCTGACCATAAAAAAACCCTACAGGACCAGGGGGCAGCTTGGTCCTTTGACTACTTAGGCCAGTAACAGGCCTCAGCAGTCACAATGGCTTGAATAGTACATCACTGCTGTAATGTACCAAGTCACTTCCTGGTCCTGCAGAGACCACGGACAGGTGATTGGTGTTTGTTATGTTCAGGTACACAGGTTAGGACCCCAGGGGATGTCAGCTCTAAGGCCGGGCAACCCCGTCAACATTTTTGAAACTTTGTAGATATATTTACATCAAAATTTATTATTTTTAGGGAAAAACAGACCAGACCCCCAAATTAAGTTAGGCCCCTAAACTCATTCAGATCCCAAATCGGAACAGTCCCCTTACATTAAATGGATTTGGAGCAGACTCCTAATATTAATCAGACTCCAAACCAGATCCTTTACTTACAGGCATTGCCGCACACAGCATCCTGGTGATGACAATTGTCAGAACTTGTGTGCCATGTCCGAACGTCAGTGCCGCACCTGATATCAGACCTGCTATTATAGTTGTATAAGGGGAAACACTGACTGTGGACCACCAGTTAAGTACTGCAACGATTGTTTTTATAGTGAGCTCTACTTACACATTGCAATACAGTCGGGACATGTCTTTGGCACCTTTCAGACGAGTGAGTTCAACTCATCGGACTCACAGTGTGAGTATGCGGCAGCTCCCGTCCTGACCCCCCAGCACTGACGATAGCGCATAGCATTATATTGATTTATGATGCTATGTTATCCTTACAGCATTATGTCAGTGTTAGGGCTCATGCACACGACCGTATGTATTTTGCGGTCCGCAAAAAACCCCGGATCTGCAATAAACACTGATGATGTCCGTGTGCATTCCGTATTTTGCGGAACGGAACAGCTGGCCCCTAATAGAACAGTACTATCCATGTCCGTAATGTTCTATTTTTTTGCGGAACAGAAATACGGACATACGCAAAGGAATGCACATGGAGTAACTTCTGTTTTTTTGCAGACTCATTGAAAGGAATGGTTCCGCATATGGTTCGCAAAAAAACGGTACGGACACGGAAAGAAAATAAGTTCGTTTGCATAAGCTCTTATCCAATACATTCCAGACCTCTAAGGGTGACATAGCATCATAAATCAATATAATGCTATGCGACCCCATCAGTGCAGGGAGGTCAGGAAAGGAGCTGCTGCATACTCACGCGGCGAGTCCGGAGCGTGACACTCGCTCGTCTGAAAAAGGGCCTATAGCTTAGGAAAGCTTAGTAACTGATTGATTATATGTTACTCGTTTTATATAGTACTACCATATTCCACAGCGCTGTACAGAAATTGCAATAAAAATTCCAAATTAATCAGTATGGTTTGTTTTTGGTGGGGCAGGAAGCCAGAGTACATGGAGAAAAGTCACAGAAACTCAGGGAGAACATACAAACTCCATGCAAATATTACCCATGCTCAGATTCAAAACTTTATGTTTGGATCATTTTGTGAATGCCATTATATTTTTTGGGGATGTTAGAAGGCTTCGAATTGTAGAAGCAACTCTTGAAATTTTTCAGAAAATTTCCAAAACCCCCTTTTTTAAAGACCAGTTCAGTTATGAAGTCACTAGTAGAAACTTAGGTTGCACGGGGTATCAAAATATCGATATCCAATCGATACTTTTGTACTTTGTATTTGCTTTTTACCAATACTAGGCTGCTCTACTACGCAGCCTAGTATCGGAGAACATGACGCGCACTCCATGCTCTCCTCAGCAGCACAGAATCTCTCCCTCCCTCCCTACTGTGCCGCTAATGCCAATGAGAGAGGGGAGGAGGAGGGGCTGTGGCCACTGTGCCACCAATGAGGATAACTAATGTTTAATACAAATACAGGAGGCGGGTGCGGCGTTAACTACCGCTGATCGCAGCTCCCTGTCATAGAGGTCGGGTGCCGGCTATGTGATTCTGCCACCGGCACCCGCCTCCTGTATTTGTATTAAACGTTAGTTATCTTCATTGGTGGCGCAGTGCGCCCCCCCCCCCCCAACCCCAGTATTAAAAACATTGGTGGCGCAGTGCGCCCCCCAAACCCCCCAGTATTAAATCATTGGTGGCAGTGACCACAGGGTACCCTCCCTCCTTCTTAATTGGTGGTGCAGTGACAGTTCCGATTGGAGCCCCAGCAGTGTAATCGTGGGGCTCCTACAGGTTAACATGGCAGCCGGAATGCTACTGAAGCCCTGGCTGCCATGGTAAGCTCCCTGCTGTTGTGTGTACTATGCACAGGGCAGCAGGGACAGTGTAAAGTCCTATTCACCCTAATAGGGCTCTATTAGGATGAATAGGACAAGGGATTAAAAAATCCCAGGTTTTAGCCCCTAAGGGGGCTAATATTTCTTAAATAAAAAGTAAAAAAAAATATGTTTGACCCCCCCCCACCCCAAAATATTAAATATAAATCATCCCATTTTGCAATTTTACATATAAAATACACTCACCTAAAGAATTATTAGGAACACCATACTAATACGGTGTTGGACCCCCTTTTGCCTTCAGAACTGCCTTAATTCTACGTGGCATTGATTCAACAAGGTGCTGATAGCATTCTTTAGAAATGTTGGCCCATATTGATAGGATAGCATCTTGCAGTTGATGGAGATTTGAGGGATGCACATCCAGGGCACGAAGCTTCCGTTCCACCACATCCCAAAGATGCTCTATTAGGTTGAGATCTGGTGACTGTGGGGGCCATTTTAGTACAGTGAACTCATTGTCATGTTCAAGAAACCAATTTGAAATGATTCGAGCTTTGTGACATGGTGCATTATCCTGCTGGAAGTAGCCACCAGAGGATGGATACATGTTCTTATTCTGTTTACGCCAAATTCGGATTCTACCATTTGAACGTCTCAACAGAAATCGAGACTCATCAGACCAGGCAACATTTTTCCAGTCTTCAACAGTCCAATTTTGGTGAGCTCGTGCAAATTGTAGCCTCTTTTTCCTATTTGTAATGGAGATGAGTGGTACACGGTGGGGTCTTCTGCTGTTGTAGCCCATCCGCCTCAAGGTTGTGCGTGTTGTGGCTTCCCAAATGCTTTGCTGCATACCTCGGTTGTAACGAGTGGTTATTTCAGTCAACGTTGCTCTTCTATCAGCTCGAATCAGTTGGCCCATTCTCCTCTGACCTCTAGCATCCACAAGGCATTTTTGCCCACAGGACTGCCGCATACTGGATGTTTTTCCCTTTTCACACCATTCTTTATAAACCCTAGAAATGGTTGTGCGTGAAAATCCCAGTAATTGAGCAGATTGTGAAATACTCAGATCGGCCCGTCTGGCACCAACAACCATGCCACGCTCAAAATTGCTTAAATCACCTTTCTTTCCCATTCTGACATTCAGTTTGGAGTTCAGGAGATTGTCTTGACCAGGACCACCCCCCTAAATGCATTGAAGCAACTGCCATGTGATTGGTTGACTAGATAATTGCATTAATGAGAAATAGAACAGGTGTTCCTAATAATTCCGTAGGTGAGTGTATATAAACAATAAATAAATAAACATATTACATATCGTCATGTCCGAAAAGTCCAAACTATTAACCCCTTAAGGACTTAGGACGTACCGGTATGCCATGTTTGCCAAGTCCTTAAGGACCCATGACGTACCGGTACGTCCTAACTTTAAAACTACATTGCGGCGCGGCGGGGGTTAATCGGAACAGCATGTCCGCTGAAATCATTCAGCAGGCATCCTGTCACAACACCGGGGGGGTCATGTGACTCCCCCGCATCGGCGATCGCAGCAAACCGCAGGTCAATTCAGACCTGCGGTTTGCGGCTTTACCTCAGGTTTGCGGCGGCGATCGGCAGTGCCATCGGGTCTCCATGCGGCTGTAGGGGGGACCCGATGGCATGGAAGGCAGCGCGATCACAGTATTACTCATACAGCCAATGCATTCCAATACAGAAGTATTGGAATGCATTGTAAAGGGAAATAGACCCCCAAAAGTTCAAGTACCAAAGTGGGACAAAAAATAGAGTGAAAAAAAAGTTGAAAAAATTAAGTTTTTCCCCCAAAAAATTGAAAGTTTCAAGTAAAAATAAACAAAAACGTCATTTTCCCCAAATAAAGTTAAAAAAATTGGTAAAAAATAGGGAAAAAAAGCCGTGTCCATATCGACGGCTCTATAAACATATCACATGACCTAACTCCTCAGATGAACACCGTAAAAAATAAAAAATAAAAACTGTGCTAAATAAACCATTTTTTTGTCAACTTACATCACAAAAAGTACAACAGCAAGCGATCAAAAAGGCGTTTGCCCACCAAAATAGTACCAATATAACCGTCACCTCATCCCACAAAAAATTAGCCCCTACCTAAGATAATCGCCCAAAAACTGAAAAAACTATGGCTCTCAGAATATGGAGACACTAAAACATGTTTTTTTTTTGTTTCAAAAATGATATTATTGTGTAAAACTTACATAAATAAAAAAGTATACATATTAGGTATCGCCGAGTCCGTATCGACTGTCTCTAGAAAAATATCACATGACCTAACCCCTCAGATGAACACCGTAAAAAATAAAAAATAAAAACTGTGCTAAATAAACCATTTTTTGTCACCTTACATCACAAAAAGTGTAATAGCAAGCGATCAAAAAGTCACACGCACCCCAAAATAGTGCCAATAAAACCGTCATCTCATCCCGCAAAAATCATAGCCTACCCAAGGTAATTGCCCAAAAACGGAAAAAATTATGGCTCTCAGACTATGGAAACACTAAAACATGATGTTTTTTGCTTCAAAAATGAAATCATTGTGTAAAACTTACATAAATAAAAAAAAGTATACATATTAGGTATCGCAGCGTCCATGACAACCTGGTCTATAAAAATATCACATGATCTAACCTGTCAGACGAATGTTGTAAATAACAAAAAATAAAAACGGTGCCAAAACAGCTATTTCTTGTTACCTTGCCTCACAAAAAGTGTAATATATAGCAACCAAAAATCATATATACCCTAAACTAGTACCAACAATACTGCCATCCTATCCTGTAGTTTCTAAAATGGGGCCACTTTTTTGGAGTTTCTACTCTAGGGGTGCATCAGGGGGGCTTCAAATGGTTCATGGTGTCAAAAAAAACAGTCCAGCAAAACCTGCCTTCCAAAAACTGTATGGCATTCCTTTCCTTCTGCGCCCTGCCGTGTGACGGTACAGCGGTTTACGACCACATATGGGGTGTTTCTGTAAACTACAGAATCAGGGCCATAAATATTGAGTTTGGTTTGGCTGTTAACCCTTGCTTTGTAACTGGAAAAAATATATAAAAATTGAAAATCTGCCAAAAAAGTGAAATTTTGAAATTGTATCTCTATGTTCCATTAATTCTTGTGGAACACCTAAAGGGTTAACAAAGTTAGTAAAATCTGTTTTGAATACCTTGAGGGGTGTAGTTTATAGAATGGGGTCATTTTTGGGTGGTTTCTATTATGTAAGCCTTGCAAAGTGACTTCAGACCTGAACTGGTCCCTAAAAATTGGGTTTTGGAAAATCTCTGAAAAATTTCAAGATTTGCTTCTAAACTTCTAAGCTTTGTAACATCACCAAAAAATAAAATATCATTCCCAAAATGATCCAAACATAAAGTAGACATATGGGGAATGTAAAGTAACAACTATTTTTGGAGGTATTACTATGCATTATAGAAGTAGAGAAATCTAAACTTGGAAATTTCCTATTTTTTACAAATTTTTGGTAAATTTGGTATTTTTTTATAAATAAAAAAAATAAAATTTGACTTCATTTTACCAGTGTCATGAAGTACAATATGTGACGAAAAAACAGTCTCAGAATGGCCTGGATAAGTCAAAGCGTTTTAAAGTTATCAGCACTTAAAGTGACACTGGTCAGATTTGCAAAAAATGGCCAAGTCCTTAAGGTTACATAGGGCTGAGTCCTTAAGGGGTTAAAAAAAATAATAGCTCCTATGCGGTGAATGTCGTAACTTTTTGAACTTTTAATTTTTGTCCCACTCTGGGACTTCAACTTCTGGGGTCTGATCCCCTCTGCAATGCATTACAATACAACCTGTATTGTAATGCATTGGCTGTCGGCTTTTATGCTGACAGCCTGCCTGTGAGACTCCGCCTGAGGCCTCATGCACGCAGCCGTTCCCTGCATTGGGGACCGCATAAGGCATTCAATAGGGTGAAGTGGAGATTCCTCTGGAAGGTATTGGTAAAGATGGGATTTGGATCGAGATTTATAAGTATGGTTAGGCTTTTGTATAATTCCCCTAGCGCAAAACTGAATCTTAAATGGGTTCTACAATTTGTTTTAACTGATGATCTATCCTTTGGATAGATCATCAGCTTCTGATCGGCGGGGGTCCAACACCCGGGACCCCCACCGATCAGCTGTTTGAGAAGGCAGCGGCGCTCCAGCAGCGCCGCGGCCTTCTCACTGTTTACCGCAGGGCCAGTGACGTCACAACTTGTATGAACTGGCCTGGGCTGTACCGGGTGTCGGACCCCCGCCGATCAGAAGCTGATGATCTATCCAGAGGATAGATCAGTTAAAACAAACTGTAGAACCCCTTTAATGGCAGTCTGACCCCCAGTTTTATGTTGACTAGAGGTACCCGTCAAGGTTGTCCACTTTTGCCATTGCTGTTTGACATCTATATTGAGCCTCTAGCACTTAGTGTTAGGCAAGATACAACTATTGAGGGTTTTGGAGTATCGGGATCAGAGGATCGGATTTGTCTATATGAGGATGATGTATTATTCTATATAAATCATACTAACATAATTTCTCCCAAGAGTTATTTGCATAGTTAATTCCTTTGGGGAAGTCTCTGGTCTAGATATTAATAGGTCAAAAACTACCCTTATGCTATTGGATAATTTTGAGTATCTGAGCGAGGGGTCTTTGACAATGTTAAAGGTTGTTGATTCAGTTGAATATCTTGCTATGATAATATCGCCTAGGATTGAGGATTATATTCAGCTTAACTTGATACCATTGATAAGGAAGTTGAGATAAAAAATTACTATATGGCTTTGTTTACCCCTAACTAGAGCCGACAGGATATCCTTAATTAAGATGGTGATTTTGCCCCAACTTCTCTATATCCTTAGGAACTCCCCAATATGGATCGAGGATAAGTTTTTTCAAACTCATTGAGAGGATGATTAACAATCTACTTTGGGGAAGAAAGCTAGTGAGGCTAAAATTGGACCATTTTTATAAACCATTGGAGCAAGGAGGGCTGAATCTTCCCTACGTCAAGGGTTGTTTTATAGGTGGGCAGCTATGGTTATATTGTCACTGGGAGAAAAGTGCTCTGTGTAAGACTTTGGTAAAACTATCCCGATTTGATAATACAGGGTGGGCCATTTATATGGATACACCTTAATAAAATGTGAATGGTTGGTGATATTAACTTCCTGATTGTGGCACATTAGTATATGTGAGGGGGGAAACTTTTCAAGATGGGTGGTGACCATGGCGGCCATTTTGAAGTCGGCCATTTTGAATCCAACTTTAGTTTTTTCAATAGCAAGAGGGTCATGTGACACATCAAACTTATTGGGAATTTCACAAGAAAAACAATGGTGTGCTTGGTTTTAACGTAACTTTATTCTTTCATGAGTTATTTACAAGTTTCTGACCACTTATAAAATGTGTTCAATGTGCTGCCCATTGTGTTGGATTGTCAATGCAACCCTCTTCTCCCACTCTTCACACACTGATAGCAACACCGCAGGAGAAATGCTAGCACAGGCTTCCAGTATCCGTAGTTTCAGGTGCTGCACATCTCGTATCTTCACAGCATAGACAATTGCCTTCAGATGACCCCAAAGATAAAGTCTAAGGGGGTCACTGGATATGCAAAATTGCTACATGATGATGTGTTTCCCTCTTTATGCACTGAAGCTGGCACGTTCCCTGAGTTTTTCCAGCAAGATGGTGCACCACCACATTATGGGTGTCAGGTCAGAGCATTCCTAGATGAACAGTTTCCTGGAAAGTGGATTGGTCGTCGTGGGCCAGTTGAATGGCCCCCAAGGTCTCCCGATCTGACCCCCTTAGACTTTTATCTTTGGGGTCATCTGAAGGCAATTGTCTATGCTGTGAAGATACAAGATGTGCAGCAAAATTGATGTTTTCAAGGCAGAAAGGTGACTAAAACATTGCGGCTTGAACCCTAGTTGGTGGTGGAGAATTCACGAAAGTCATCCGGTATGCAGATATTAAATACAGCAGCGTGGGGATCATTTTGAGGCCAAGGCATGTCATCAGGCCTTTTGTTAGTCAAACGTATCCCCCACTGTCAGTCCCTTCGGGATCCATGCCTCATTCATCTTAATGAAGGTGAGGTAATCAACACTTTTTTGACCGAGACGACTTCTTTTGTCAGTGACAATGCCTCCTGCTGCACTGAAGGTCCTTTCTGACAGGACACTTGAAGCGGGGCAGGCCAGAAGTTCTATCGCAAACTGGGATAGCTCAGGCCACAGGTCAAGCCTGCACACCCAGTAGTCAAGGGGTTCATCGCTCCTCAGATTGTCGATATCTGCAGTTAAGGCGAGGTAGTCTGCTACCTGTCGGTCGAGTCGTTCTCTAAGGCTGGATCCCGAAGGGCTGTGGCGATGTGTAGGACTGAAAAAGCTCTGCATGTCCTCCATCAACAACACATCTGTAAAGCGTCCTGTCCTTGCCGCCGTGGTCGTGGTAGGAGGAGGATTACTTTCACCTCTTCCCCTGTTAGATTCCCGTTGTGCTGTGACATCCCCCTTATAAGCTGTGTAAAGCATATATTTTTATTTTTTGTTTTGAACTGCTGCATCCTTTCTGACTTTCGGTAAGTTGGTAACATTTCCGCCACTTTCTGCTTATACCGGGGGTCTAGTAGCGTGGCCACCCAGTACAGGTCGTTCTCCTTCATCCTTTTTATACGAGGGTCCCTCAACAGACATGACAGCATGAAAGACATAATTTGCACAAGGTTGGATGCCGAGCTACTCATTTCTCGTTCCTCGTCCTCACTGATGTCATTGACGGTCTGTTTTTCACCCCAGCCACGTACAACACCACGGGTCCCAGATAGGTGACAACAACGAGCACCCTGGGATGCCTGCTGTGGTTGGTCTTCCTCCTCCTCAAAGCCACATTCCTCCTCTTCCTCATACTCCTCTTGCAGAGTTGCCGCCGGTCCGGCAAGCGATGATGACAAGGCTGTTTCTGGTGGTGATGGTGACCACAACTCTTCCTCTTCACGCTCATCTACAGCCTGATCCAGCACTCTTCGCAGGGCACACTCCAGGAAGAAAACAAATGGGATGAGGTCGCTGATGGTGCCTTCAGTGTGACTGACTAGGTTTGTCACCTCCTCAAAAGGACGCATGAGCCTACAGGCATTGCGCATGAGCGTCCAGTAACGTGGCAAAAAAATTCCCAGCTCCGCAGAGACTGTCCTAGCACCCCGGTCATACAAATATTCGTTTACGGCTTTTTCTTGTTGGAGCAGGCGGTCGAACATTAGGAGTGTTCAATTCCAACGTGTCGGGCTGTTGCAAATCAAGCGCCTCACTGGCATGTTGTTTCGGCGCTGAATGTCTGAAAAGTGCGCCATGGCCGTGTAGGAACGCCTGAAATGGCCACACACCTTCCTGGCCTGCTTGAGGACGTCCTGTAAGCCTGGGTACTTAGACACAAAGCGTTGTACGATGAGATTCAACACATGTGCCATGCACGGCACATGTGACAACTTGCCCAAATTCAATGCCGCCAACAAATTGCTTCCATTGTCACACACCACTTTGCCGATCTCCAGTTGGTGCGGGGTCAGCCACTGATCCACCTGTGCGTTAAGGGCGGACAGGAGTGCTGGTCCGGTGTGGCTCTCTGCTTTCAGGCAAGTCAACCCCAAGACAGCGTGACACTGTCGTATCCGGGATGTGGAATAGCCCCTGGGGAACTGGGGGGATTCAGTTGATGTGCAGCCAGACACCGCAGCAGAAGAGGACTCAGCCGAGGAGGTTATGGAAGAGGATGGAGTAGGAGGAGTAGAGGAGGTGGCAGTAGGCCTGCCTGCAAGTCGTGGCGGTGTCACCAACTCTGCTGCAGAGCCACGCATTCCATGCTTGTCAGCCGTCAGCAGGTTGACCCAATGCGCAGTGTAGGTGATATACCTGCCCTGACCGTGCTTTGCAGACCAGGTATCAGTGGTCAGATGGACCCTTGCCCCAACACTGTATGCCAGAGATGCCATGACTTCCTTTTCAATCACAGAGTAGAGGTTTGGGATTGCCTTTTTAGAAAAAAAAATTCGTCCGGGTACCTTCCACTGTGGTGTCCCAATAGCGACAAATTTTTTGAAGGCCTCAGACACCACCAGCTGGTATGGTAAAAGCTGGCGGGCTAAGAGTTCTGTCAAGCCAGCTGTCAGACACCGGGCAAGGGGGTGACTCTGTGACATTGGCTTCCTAGGCTCAAACATTTCCTTTACAGACACCTGAGTGGAGTGGCGGGTGGTTGAGAGCGGGCAAGGAGGACAGCAGTGGTTGACGTGGTTGAAGATGCTGGACCAGGAGGAGGATGGTGGCTTTGAGCTTGTGTGCTGCTTCTACTCGTCATCATGTGTTGATTCCATAGGCGTTTGTGATGTGCGATCATGTACCTTCGCAAAGCAGTTGTACCTAGGTGGGTGTTGGATTTCCCACGACTCCGTTTCTTTTGGCACAGGTTGCAAATGGCATCGCTGTTGTCAGAGGCAGACACACAAAAAAAATGCCACACTGCTGAGCTTTGCAATGACGGCATTCTGGTGGTGGCAACAGCATGTGTTGATTGGCGTGCTGTCTGGCTGACCCCGGGTGCCGATACATGCTGTCTGCCACTAGCTCCTTGCGACGACCTCCCCCTGCTTCCAACTCGTCTCCTCCTTCTCTCTGTCTCCCCTTCTGAACTTTCCCCCTCTTCTTCTTCTCTTCGAGCAGGCACCCACGTGGCATCCACGGACACATCGTCATCATCAACCACTTCACTTGTATCTGACACCTCAGCAAAGGAAGCAGCAGTGGGTACAACATCATCATCATCATCACACTGTACGTCCATGTGTGTAATGCTGCCTGACTGAGACATATCCCTGTTATCTCCATCCTCTGGCAATAATGGTTGCGTTTCACTAATTTCATCCAACTGATGTGTAAATAGCTCCTCTGAGGGATCAAGTGAAGCGGCTGTGGTGGTAGTGGTGGTGGTGGCGGCGGGCAGGAGAGTGGTAACTTGAGAGGAAGTGACCAAAGCTGAGCTGGAGGAGGATGGTGCGTCAAGGTTCTTAGCGGAAGCTGTTGAAGATTGGGTGTCCTGTGTAAGCCAGTCAACTATTTTCTCCGAATTTTTTGGGTTCAGGGTACGTGGCCTCTGAACACTGGGCATTATTCCAGGGCCAGTGGAAATCACAGCACCACGAACACGACGGCCCCTGCGGCATGGCCTGCCTCTGCCTGTCAATTTTTATTAGATAAGTGTTACTATGCGTGCAAGGTACTGTGCCACCCTATATAAGTGGTGGGCAGTGGGCACAGTAGAGTCTGTGTGGGCCTGACACACACTGGCTTGCAACTGTGATTATATCACAGAAAAATATTAAATAGAATTTTTATTTATCTGCAAGGTATTTGTGGGTGAGTGACACCCTGTAACGGTATAAGTGGAGGCCTAGCCAGTGGCCACAATACAGTCTGTGTGGGCCTGACACACACTGGCTTGCAACTGTGATTATATCACAGAAAAAAATATTAAATAGAATTGGAGATTTTCCTAGCTATTGTAACGGAAAATATGGATTTTATTGAAGACAGGAGGCAAGCATTGTGCATAACTTTCTTTACTACTCCCATTAGCAGCAAGAATAAGTATTACAACAGGTGAAAGAGTTTTTTCAAAACAGGTAGTAAATATGTAAATGAGGAAGTCCAGGTAGCCAATCAGTGATCCTCTTAGTGTATAAATCATGGTGTTGGTATAGATTGCGCCTCTTTCTTGATGGCTTGAGATGTAGTAAGTAGAATTAAATGGATCTTGAGTATAAACAGAATGTAGAATAAATCTGGAGGGAACAAAACCGGAATAACAGGAACATTCGATGGTCGCTGAAGGATTGAGGAAATTGAAGATATTCTAGTATGCTATGGAAACAGAAAATATATATACAATTAGGGTTGGGTTAATAGGGGGGGACAATGCTCGCCTCCTGTCTTCAATAAAATCCATATTTTCCGTTACAATAGCTAGGAAAATCTCCAATTTTATTGCGACAGGAGGCTCCCATTGTGCAAGTTTAAAGCTAAATGTATATCAAAAGTCACAAATGTAGTTTATATGATAGACATGGATACATGAGAATCTGGTTTAAAATAAAAAGTTTTAAAATCTCAGAGAGGGAAGCTCCTTTTTGGAATGCTTTAGTGGAAACCGCTCCTCGAAGAGAATGTGGGCCAAAGATTGCTGTATCAATTCCTGCCATTTGCATGGTCAGTTTAATCCATCTTGCTAATGTAGGGGAAGATACTGGAAGATGTGGTTTGCAGAAGGAGATAAGGAGTTGGGAAGATTGAGGAGAGCGTAAAGATTGGGTCATGGATTCGTATGTTTTTAAACAACGGACAATGCATAGTTTGTTGTTAGAAGGAAAGGCCGGATAAGATACCGTATGGAGATTGGTTTTGCTTCTTCTGGTGATTTGGAAGGTTACACCGTTAGGTGTGAAGAATCTGTGGGAGATGTCTAAGGCTCTAACGTCTGAAACCCTTTTAATGGATATGAGACATAAGAGGGTTGTGATTTTAAAAGACAGTAATTTTAGTGAGAGATGTTCATTATCTTCCCATGTAGAAAAAAGATTTAGAAGGGAGGTAACGTCCCAAGTGGAGTGATATCTAGGTCTCGGGGGGTTTCTAAAGCGAATACCTTTCATAAGTCTACAAACCATGGGATGTTTGCCCACGGGGATTGAGTTAATAGGGGCATGTTCCGATGATATTGCAGAACGATAGAGGTTTATGGTCCTATAAGCTTTCCCCATATTAAGAGATTCAGAAAGAAAATTTAATATGTGGGTAATAGGTGCATGAATGGGATCCAGGTTCCGTTGAGTGCACCAATGAAGCCAAATTTTCCAGGCTGATCTATAAGCTTTTTTGGTACCCGGGGCCCATGCATCAGAGAGGATGTCAATAGTAGATTGTGAAAGGTCGAGGTCGATTGTTTGCCTGAGATCAGCCAAGCTATTAGTGTTAGGTGTCCCGATAGGATTAGAGGGTGTAGGTGACCCGAAGGGTCTCGGAGCAGATCTTGGGGAGAGGGAAGAATTCTCGGGATATCTATCGTCAGACTGAGTTGTGTGGGAAACCATGTTTGAGACGGCCACCATGGGGTGATGATCACTAGTGTGGATTTCTGAGTGATTGTCTGAAGTAGGACTCTGGATATTAGTGCAAAGGGGGGAAAGGCGTAAAGACGTCCTTGTGGCCAAATTTGGCGGAGAGCATCTAGGGCTAAGGCTTCTGGATCCGGGCGCCAACTGAAGAAGGTGGGAAGTTGGGTGTTCAGTCGTGATGCAAATAGATCTATGAGGAGGGGACCCCATAGATTGTTGATTTGTTTGAAGATGAAAGGGTTCAATTGCCAGTCGCTGGAATCCGTAAGGTATCGGGAATTCCAGTCGGCAACTAAGTTTATTATACCTGGAAGGTATTCTGCTTTTAAAATGATATCCCTGCCTAGACAGAAGTGCCAAAATTCTTTGGCAATGTCGGTTAGAATCTTGGAGGTAGTGCCCCCGAAACGGTTGATGTATTGAACTGCCGAAATATTGTCCATACGTAGAAGGATGCAGCAGTGTGATTTGTCTTTCGCGAAACTTTTCATGGCGAAAAAGGCGGCTAGTAATTCCAGACAGTTGATGTGTAGCTGAGATTCTGAACCTGACCATTTCCCTCCTGTGGAATAAGGACCACAACGAGCGCCCCATCCCGAAAGGCTGGCATCTGATTCTAGAATCAGATCTGGTAGGGAATTGAATATCATCTTCCCATTCCATGTCTGAATATGTTGAAGCCACCAAAGAAGTTCTTCTTTGGCTTCTGAGGATAGTGGAATTTTGTCCGAATATTGTAGGCCCTCCCTTAAATGTTGAGTTTTTAGACGCTGTAGGGCTCTGTAATGTAATGGGGCGGGGAAAATTGCTTGTATGGAGGCCGACAAGAGGCCCACAATTCGTGCAATGGTTCGTAGTGAGACTAGATGTTTGTTTAGTATTGAACGGATTTCTCTTCGAATCAAAGTGAGTTTTTTGGTAGGAAGACTCAGTAGAGCAGAGTCGGTGTTGATATTGAATCCCAAAAATTCTATTTCTTTGGATGGGGATAGTATGGATTTTTTGTAATTGACTAGAAAACCCAGACTGGTTAGAAGAGAAATGGTCCATTGTGAATGGGTAAGGATTAAAGAGTGTGATTGTGCCATAATTAAGATATCGTCCAAATATATGATTAGGCGTACCCCTCGGGATCTTAGGGATGATATCACTGGTTTCATTAATTTGGTGAAACACCAAGGGGCTGATGATAGGCCAAATGGAAGGCAAGTGAATTGCGATTTTTGGTTGTTCCAGAAAAATTGTAGAAAAGGTTGATGGAGAGGATGTATGGGTACAGTGAGATACGCGTCCTTCAGATCTATTTTTATTAGCCAGTCTTGAGGGAGTAATAGGTCCCTGAGAAGGTGAATTCCCTCCATTTTGAAGTGATGATAAGTCACAAAATCGTTGAGGGTTCTCAAATTTATGACCGGTCTGTGACCTCCGTCTTTCTTTTTTACTAGAAAGATGTTGCTGATAAAACCTGGGGATAGAGGAGGTACTTGAATGATAGCTCTCTTGTGGAAAAGATCTAGTATCTCTGACTCTATGAGGTCTTGATCTAGAGTGGAGAAATGTATTGGTTGAGGAATGTGGTTCTGTGAGGGAGAGGATTGGAAATCTATCTGATATCCTGAGATGGTGTTCAGGATCCATGAGTCTGAGGTTAGAGAAGACCATGTTTGGAAAAAATGTTTCAGTCTTCCCCCTAGAGGAATGTGGGAATAGTTTGGGGTAGAAGAGCTTACCTGATGATGGTCTGGATCTAGGGAAACCTCGTTGGCCTCGGGTTCTCCACGGGCGTCCTCTGGTAGGGTGTAGTGGATGGTGTGAAGGTATAAGGTCTGTCTGGTTGGAAGGGAGCCTGCTGAATTTGTCTGAATTGTGAACTTCGGCTGGGAAAGCGGCCCCTGCCTTTCCCAGCCCTGCCAAAAATTTTGGGTTGACCCACTTTCTTTAGGGATGTTTTGGCCTTATCGAGGGAGGAAAATACTCCAACAAATTTCCCTATCTCTTTGATAAGGGAATCTCCGAACAGGAAGCCTTCAGCCGACTCATCAGGGTCTGAATTGGCCAGATGAGAGAGTTGTGGGTCTAATTTCATTAATATATTGCGTTTTCTTTCCGCACTCAGGGCGGAGTTAACGTTTCCAAAGAAACAGATGGCTCTTTGGGCCCAGCCCCGAAGGACCGACGTGTCTACTGGTTGGCCTGTAATAGCGGATTGCTCTGATAGATCTAATATTTTTGTGAGGGGTCCTAATAAATCTAGAAGTTTGTCTTGGCAAAGTTTAAAAGATCTGTCCAGACCTCTTTTGGGGTTCTTACCCGTTTTATTTAAATATTTAAAAATGATAGGGTCTAGTTCAGGAGTTAAGGATTTTTTATGTGGTAAAGTTGGTCTTGGACATTCTGCTTTTAATTTGTTTTTGGAGGATCTATCCAGGGATTTATTGACCCAGTGCATCAGAAATTTTGAAATTTGAGGTTGGGGAACCCATTCTCCAGATCTAGGGTGTTTTATCTGGTCGGGGTTAAAGAAAGGGATACCCTGACTATCTAGAATTAAAGATTCTGGGATTTGGCTGGTTGAAGGGGATTCTTCAGGATCCTCGGGATAGTCATCCTCATAATAAAATGGGAGTTCGTCTTTCAGAACTGAATCAGAATCATCTGATGATGCAGAGGAAGATATTTCTTTGTAAGAGATGAACTTAGCCCTCTTACTGGCTGTCATAACCCGGCTATTGGTAGTCTCCTCCCGGGTGGAGGGTCCTTTGTGGGGATTTTCGCCACCATTACCTTTGCCGCGGACATTCATTAAAATTTTGACCCTTTCCCAGTGTGTGGGATTTTGGGTCTTCTGAAAACCTTCTCTTTTTGGCTGTTTTGCCCGGTTGTTTAAAACCTTTGGCCAGCTCCGTAATTGAATCTTCCGCAGAGAGGAAGTTGTCAGTCGGGGTAGATGGAAAATTTTGAGGGGACCTTTGGTTTACTACTAGGGAAAGGGATTTAGCAATGGAGTCCTGAATGGATACCATGGCTGACTGTATTGCCACAGATACCGATTTTGAGACGGATTGATCCACCATTTGTTGGATAGAATCCGAAATTAATACCTCATATCCAATGGGAATGGGTTGAATGGATTGGGTATTAGTTTGTTCCTCAGAAGGATTCATATTGCTAAATAAGTGGATATGAAATGGAAGAGAAAAAGGGGGTAGAAAAATCAGTGTTTTATACTTGTATGAACACAAGAATGCGCATTCAGGTACACATACTTAGTCAGCATAAATGTATACAGACCAGTATAAGTCCCTGAATGCATGCACAGTAAATATATAAAATATACTTACAATTAGATAGAGGAGGTAGATATTTATAAGAATGTGTATATATGTAACAGTCATTTTAATGTGAGGAGGAGGAACTGTACCGACGTGCTTTGTCACTGTGAGGTGATTTAGCTGCGCTGAGGTGATTTGAAAAGCGCGCGCAATCACCTCACAGACCAGAGAGTGGAGCGCTCGAAGTCTCGCGATACACGAGACTTCGGCTTAGAATGGGAGGAAACGGTGCCTGGGGACTGAAGGAGGAAACGGAGGTAAGATTGAGGGTACAGTAATGGGTGGAAGGCCGAATTGGGTATATAAAGCTCGCAGGGGGAGATTTATTAAGTCAGTGAGGAGACGCACTACCGCAATGACAAACGGTGGTTGAGGATACAGTGCCTGACTGGGGAAATGCGCCAGTGAAGCACCGCATGTAAATATAGAAGATAAACACATGAAATTACATTTTATGCATTTAAAAACATAAATGGTTAATATATAACAAGGTGAAACTACTAATACATATCTTTCCTTGGTTGGGAGCAGCAAGAAAGAGGCGGAATCTATACCAACACCATGATTTATACACTAAGAGGATCACTGATTGGCTACCTGGACTTCCTCATTTACATATTTACTACCTGTTTTGAAAAAACTCTTTCACCTGTTGTAATACTTATTCTTGCTGCTAATGGGAGTAGTAAAGAAAGTTAGAATTTTTATTTATCTGCGAGGTATTTGTGAGTGAGTGACACCCTGTAACGGTATAAGTGGAGGCCTAGCCAGTGGCCACAATACAGTCTGTGTGGGCCTGACACACACGGGCTTGCAACTGTGATTATATCACAGAAAAATATTAAATAGAATTTTTTTTTATCTGCGAGGTATTTGTGAGTGAGTGACACCCTGTAACGGTATGAGTGGAGGCCTAGCCACTAGCCAGTGGCCACAATACAGTCTGTGTGGGCCTGACACACACGGGCTTGCAACTGTGATTATATCACAGAAAAATATTAAATATAATTTTTTTTTATCTGCGAGATATTTGTGAGTGAGTGACACCCTGTAACGGTATAAGTGGAGGCCTAGCCACTAGCCAGTGACCACAATACAGTCTGTGTGGGCCTGACACACACGGGCTTGCAAATGTGATTATATCACAGAAAAATATTAAATAGAATTTTTATTTATCTGCGAGGTATTTGTGAGTGAGTGACACCCTGTAACGGTATAAGTGGAGGCCTAGCCACTAGCCAGTGGCCACAATACAGTCTGTGTGGGCCTGACACACACGGGCTTGCAACTGTGATTATATCACAGAAAAATATTAAATATAATTTTTTTTTATCTGCGAGGTATTTGTGAGTGAGTGACACCCTGTAACGGTATGAGTGGAGGCCTAGCCAGTGGCCACAATACAGTCTGTGTGGGCCTGACACACACTGGCTTGCAACTGTGATTATATCACAGAAAAATATAAAATATAATTTTTTTTTATCTGCGAGGTATTTGTGAGTGAGTGACACCCTGTAACGGTATAAGTGGAGGCCTAGCCACTAGCCAGTGGCCACAATACAGTCTGTGTGGGCCTGAGACACACGGGCTTGCAAATGTGATTATATCACAGAAAAATATTAAATAGAATTTTTATTTATCTGCGAGGTATTTGTGAGTGAGTGACACCCTGTAACGGTATGAGTGGAGGCCTAGCCACTAGCCAGTGGCCACAATACAGTCTGTGTGGGCCTGAGACACACGGGCTTGCAAATGTGATTATATCACAGAAAAATATTAAATAGAATTTTTTTTATCTGCGAGGTATTTGTGAGTGAGTGACACCCTGTAACGGTATAAGTGGAGGCCTAGCCACTAGCCAGTGGCCACAATACAGTCTGTGTGGGCCTGACACACACTGGCTTGCAAATGTGATTATATCACAGAAAAATATTAAATAGAATTTTTTTTTATCTGCGAGGTATTTGTGATTGAGTGACACCCTGTAACGGTATGAGTGGAGGCCTAGCCACTAGCCAGTGGCCACAATACAGTCTGTGTGGGCCTGACACACACGGGCTTGTAACTGTGATTAGATCACAGAAAAATATTAAATAGAATTTTTATTTATCTGCGAGGTATTTGTGAGTGAGTGACACCCTGTAACGGTATAAGTGGAGGCCTAGCCACTAGCCAGTGGCCACAATACAGTCTGTGTGGGCCTGACACACACGGGCTTGCAACTGTGATTATATCACAGAAAAATATAAAATATATTTTTTTTTTATCTGCGAGGTATTTGTGAGTGAGTGACACCCTGTAACGGCATAAGTGGAGGCCTAGCCAGTGGCCACAATGCAGTCTGTGTGGGCCTGACACACACTGGCTTGCAAATGTGATTAGATCACAGAAAAAGATTAAATAGAATTTTTTTTTATCTGCGAGGTATTTTCTGTCACACCCTGTATGAATGAGTGAGTGACACCCTGTAACGGTATAAGTGGAGGCCTAGCCACTAGCCAGTGGCCACAATACAGTCTGTGTGGGCCTGACACACACTGGCTTGCAAATGTGATTATATCACAGAAAAATATTAAATAGAATTTTTATTTATCTGCGAGGTATTTGTGAGTGACACCCTGTAACGGTATAAGTGGAGGACTAGCCAGTGGCCACAATACAGTCTGTGTGGGTCTGACACACACGGGCTTGCAACTGTGATTATATCACAGAAAAATATTAAATAGAATTTTTATTTATCTGCGAGGTATTTGTGAGTGACACCCTGTAACGGTATGAGTGGAGGCCTAGCCACTAGCCAGTGGCCACAATACAGTCTGTGTGGGCCTGACACACACAGGCTTGCAAATGTGATTATATCACAGAAAAATATTAAATAGAATTTTTATTTATCTGCGAGGTATTTGTGAGTGAGTGACACCCTGTAACGGTATAAGTGGAGGCCTAGCCAGTGGCCACAATACAGTCTGTGTGGGTCTGACACACACGGGCTTGCAACTGTGATTATATCACAGAAAAATATTAAATATATATTTTTTTTATCTGCAAGGTATTTGTGAGTGAGTGACACCCTGTAACGGTATAAATGGAGGCCTAGCCACTAGCCAGTGGCCACAATACAGTCTGTGTGGGCCTGACACACACGGGCTTGCAAATGTGATTAGATCGCAGAAAAATATTAAATATAATTTTTTTTTATCTGAAAGGTATTTGTGAGTGAGTGACACCCTGTAACGGTATAAGTGGAGGCCTAGCCAGTGGCCACAATACAGTCTGTGGGCCTGACACACACTGGCTTGCAACTGTGATTATATCACAGAAAAATATTAAATAGAATTTTTTTTTATCTGCAAGGTATTTGTGAGTGAGTGACACCCTGTAACGGTATAAGTGGAGGCCTAGCCACTAGCCAGTGGCCACAATACAGTCTGTGTGGGCCTGAGACACACGGGCTTGCAACTGTGATTATATCACAGAAAAAGATTAAATAGAAATTTTTTTTATCTGCGAGGTATTTTCTGTCACACCCTGTATGAATGGCGTGCACACAGTACTGTCTGTGACTGAGCCTGCAGCCTCTCACACACGGGCAGGCAACTGCAATATATATATATATATATACACTCACCTAAAGAATTATTAGGAACACCTGTTCTATTTCTTATTAATGCAATTATCTAGTCAACCAATCACATGGCAGTTGATTCAATGCATTTAGGGGTGTGGTCCTGGTCAAGACAATCTCCTGAACTCCAAACTGAATGTCAGAATGGGAAAGAAAGGTGATTTAAGCAATTTTGAGCGTGGCATGGTTGTTGGTGCCAGACGGGCCAGTCTGAGTATTTCACAATCTGCTCAGTTACTGGGATTTTCACGCACAACCATTTCTAGGGTTTACAAAGAATGGTGTGAAAAGGGAAAAACATCCAGTATGCGGCAGTCCTGTGGGCAAAAATGCCTTGTGGATGCTAGAGGTCATAGGAGAATGGGCCGACTGATTCAAGCTGATAGAAGAGCAACGTTGACTGAAATAACCACTCGTTACAACCGAGGTATGCAGCAAAGAATTTGTGAAGCCACAACACACACAACCTTGAGGCGGATGAGCTACAACAGCAGAAGACCCCACCGGGTACCACTCATCTCCACTACAAATAGGAAAAAGAGGCTACAATTTGCACAAGCTCACCAAAATTGGACTGTTGAAGACTGGAAAAATGTTGCCTGGTCTGATGAGTCTCGATTTCTGTTGAGACATTCAAATGGTAGAGTCCGAATTTGGCGTAAACAGAATGAGAACATGTATCCATCCTCTGATGGCTACTTCAAGCAGGATAATGCACCATGTCACAAAGCTTGAATCATTTCAAATTGGTTTCTTGAACATGACAATGAGTTCACTGTACTAAAATGGCCCCCACAGTCACCAGATCTCAAACCAATAGAGCATCTTTGAGATGTGGTGGAACGGGAGCTTCGTGCCCTGGATGTGCATCCCTCAAATCTCCATCAACTGCAAGATGCTATCCTATCAATATGGGCCAACATTTCTAAAGAATGCTATCAGCACCTTGTTGAATCAATGCCACGTAGAATTAAGGCAGTTCTGAAGGCAAAAGGGGGCCCAACACCGTATTAGTATGGTGTTCCTAATAATTCTTTAGGTGAGTGTATGTATATATATATATATATATATATATATATAAAAAAGCAGACTGATGTACCAGCCCTGAAAAGGGCTTTTTGGGGTGCTGTCAGGACGCTGTCCTTACAGCAGATGAGTCTGTGGACACAGAACACTGCCCTAGCTAACGCTTTCCCTATTGAATCAGCAGCAGCAGCACTGTCCCTCCTCTCACTGAGAATGCATATTCCGAATGAATCTAAAATGGATGCTGTCCAGGAGATGGGAGGGTCTGGGAGGGAGGGTCTGCTGCTGATTGGCTGGAATGTGTCTGCTGACTGTGAGGTACAGGGTCAAAGTTTACTGAATGATGATGTATAGGTGGCGGAACGAACATCGCATATGTTCGCCCGCCGCGGCGAACGCGAACAAGCTATGTTCGCCGGGAACTATTCGCCGGCGAACTATTCGGGCCATCACTAGTGAAGAATGGAGAGGTACTGCCTTTCGCTAGTTTAGCACAAATGGGTAATTTTGGTAATTTAAGTTGGTTTAGGTATTTTCAGATACGTTCAGCTCTCTTTAGTGTAAAAGAAGTTTCACTGTTGGAGATAGACACCTCTTCACCTTTGAATGATGTGTTGGGAAGTTCAGGCCATAAGGGCAAGATCTCCCAACTATATAAATTATTAATTAAGGCACTCTTTTCTAAGGCGGTCTCTCCGGGTCAGAGGGTTTGGGGAACTGAGTGCCCAATGGTTACATCACAGAACTGGGGAAATATATTTAGTAAAATTAGCATTGCACAATTTCAACCATATATTGATGCAGTTTAATATTATACATAGATGTATATCACGCCGATATGGATCAATAAATGTGGTTTACGAGAATCCTCGAATTGCCCTCGGTGTGATTCACAGTGGGCGGATTTTTTGCATATCTTTTGGTTGTGTCCAGCTTGAAACAAGTTATCGTCTGATTCAGTCGCCAGCACATGTGGCTGAATGATCCGAAATCTTTCAACTACAGTGTTCATGCTACCAGATCTGCTCGACAACTGTGATGTTATTACATCTAATGTAGCATAAAAAATTGCAGTTTTAAATCTCTTCTCTCGGTCTTGCAGTGTTTCGCCCAAACATAGCCCATCACTATGGCGCTTTACTTTGGACACTCTTTTATTCAAACATTGCAGGAATTCCCCATTTCTCTGCGAGTGTGATGGCAGTTGTTTTAGCATTTTCAGAATGGTTTCTGTAGTTGCTAAGAGCTTCGATTGCAATATGAATTAAATAGGCAGCATTGCAGATCCATATGTTCTGACTGCAGAACTTTTGATATTGCATTTCTCTTGTCCAGAATTTTGCTCTGTAGAACAAGTAGGAAGACAAACACAAAAGATTAAATTTTATTCCTAAGGACTCTGGCCTCTTCCCTCTCTTTCCTTTTGGTAGAAGTCAATATTAATTTAGACAGTGCCTTAAAGGGATTCTGTCACCTCGTTTTAGCCTATAGAGATGCGGACATGCACGGCTAGATCGCCTCTAGCATGTCCGCAATATACCTGTCCCATAAAGCGGTGTCCTTTTATTGGGCTCAAAAAAAGATTTTTTAGATATGTAAATGAGCCTGGTAAGGTGCCCAAGGGCTGTACTAACCTTCTTCGTGCCCAGCCACATCCCCCTGTGAAGGAGCCCAGCACCGCCTGCGTCCTCCGAATCTCCTCCTTTCTTCACAGTTAGATTGCCGTAATCTCGCGATGCACGAGTTCGAGCATGCGCAGTTCCTTCCCTGAGGCTGATGCCAGCACAGGGAAGGAACACTATACCGGCACTGCGCATGCTCGAACTCGCGCATTGCGAGATTACGGCAAGTTTGAACACCCAAGTATACTCCACTCATGGTGGCAGCACCATTATAACCTTGTTCCCGACATTTTGATAGCTGCAAACCCCTACTTTCCATACATTTTATAATGTCATCTTTGAGTCCTGCTGCAATAGGGTCTTCAACGACATAAAAACCTAAAAACGCTTCTTGTATGTTTATAGCAGTTGCCCTTTGGCTTTTGTCTCTGGTTACAGTCACATATCGGAATATTTGACTTAATTGGTCAACTTTGGAAACCTCTTGTGTTGTGTCCATAATTATGGGAAAAAAATTGGAAGCTTTAATTTCACTCACAATGCCTTCTTCGACTTTTTTTGCAAGGATATCTATTTCATTTTGTATTTTGGGGATTAGGTTACCTTAGCTGTCCCCTGAGGTAACGAGTAGCTCTTTCAAAACATGGTCATATTCTGCGAGCAGCTCTATAATTGAGAGAAAGTTGCCATTATTACTCTCTCCTATTTTTCTATATGACCACAGAAAGCCAGATTAGACATTGCCATGGTTAGGGTCACATTGGTTATTCTATGAAGGACTTGTCGCCAAAAGTTTTTCTCTTTTAAAATTTGTTTTTCAGTCTCCTGATCTATTGCTTTTTTTCTCCTCCATTGATCATACACAATACAAGCGTCCATGTGAGCTTGGGAAGCTTCATGAATTAGTATTTTGGCCGAAAGCCTTTGCCATTTTTGGATTCCTTTAGCCCATGCTGGTTCAAAGCTTAATTTTTTAAGATCACCAAATAACCAGCATGGCTCGCAATAAGCAACGTTTAGCTTTGGAGACTAGCATAACCACATGACTGGAATCTTATGGCCTGCTTTTGTAATTCTGTCATAGTACTTCTGAGAGAAACACCTAATATCATTATCTCTGGGAAATGGCCCTTGAGGTCTGCAGGGGTCATTAGCAAGAATACATTTTTTTTTACATTGGAGTCTGTAATTGTAATGGGAAAATGTCCCCTATCTGTAACATACATTTCTCCAAGTAAAGTATGTTCTTTACAGACAGTGCCAGTGTCTTCACTTTCTAATGCTTCTTGTACTTCAGATGCCAGCACTTGTATGTGCCTCCATTTCTTCAATGCTAGGACTGAAGGCACATGTTTCACTGTGGGCACTAACCACCTCCATCAATGACTGAGAGCTTTCAGTAACTGTAGCAGTAAAAGGTCGCCCAGTTATCTCCTCACACTGACCAGTAGTTGCAGAACCACCAACAGCCTGTGAAAAGTAGCTGCTTATTTTTGGGAGTTTCTGAATTTTTTGTTCATCTTCCCTTTTTTTTATTTTATTTGCGTTGAGCCACTCATATAATGGTAAGATCACATTATGGTGATAATGTTAGTTACCGCTACACAAATTTATATGATCTGCAAATTAAATATGAAAAAAAGCTTGGGTTTTAAAGCTATCAATATTAAGACTTTGAAATTGCAAAAACAGAAACGGCATAAAACAGTTCTTCTCAAACTGAGAAACAGACCTCACCGATGAGACACAGCACACCCCAGTTGTTGGGGAGGCACAACTTGGAGCCAATTTTGACATGATTTTTCATAAGCCGGTCAGGCTTTTCTATGGTTGTGCTAAATATTGCTTTAGCAACATATCTCCCTTTTTTGGTGTTTATTTTAATGTTTTACTGTTTCATTAAATAAATTCTAAGATACATTAAGGTAATTATACAAATTTTACCATGGACTACAACCAGTGCCTGGTGACACCACAATATACAAAGATGGATTAAGAAACCTTGCTCTACATCAGGCATCCTCAACCTGCGGCCCTCCAGCTGTTGTAAAACTACAATTCCCACAATGCCCTGCTGTAGGCTGGTACCTGTAGGCTGTTTGGGCATGCTGGGAGTTGTAGTTTTGCAACAGCTGGAGGGCCGCAGTTTGAGGATGCCTGCTCAACACTGTGCAGCCATTACACATGCCAGATAGATGCACAAAAGGTAAAACTAAATCCATTTAGGGTGTGAATACACATTGCAGAAATGCAGCAGATTATTAGTCCGTATGCAAGCCTATTAGCATGTCAATTTATTTTGCAGATTTTCTGTGTCTATATAATAAAATGTACATTTATGTATGTCATGGACCTCATGGCTATTGCCAAAGGTTTATTGTAAGTGGCACCATCTCTCTCACCGTATATATTCCATTTAGCCCCCTCTCTCACTGTATATATTCCATTTTGCCCCCTCTATCACTGTATATATTCCATTTTGCCCCCTCTATCACTGTATATATTCCATTTTGCCCCCTCTATCACTGTATGTATTCCATTTTGCCCCCTCTCTCACTGTATGTATTCCATTTTGCCCCCCTCTCACTGTATATATTCTATTTGCCCCCCCTCACTGTATATATTCCATTTGCCTCCTCTCTCACTGTATTTATTCAATTCTCTGCCTCCTCTCTCACTGTATATATAAAAAATTTTGCCCCCTCTATCACTGTATATATTTCATTTTTTGCCCCCTCTATCAATATATATATTTTACATTTTTGTCCCCTCTCTCACTGTATATATTTCATTTTTTTGCCCCCTCCCTCAATGAAAATATTTCATTTTTTGCCCCCTCTCTCACTGTATTTATTCAATTTTTTGCCCCTCTCTCACTGTATATATTTAATTTTTTGCCCCCTCTCTCAATGTATATATTACATTTTTTGCCCCCTCTCTCACTGTATATATTTAATTTTTTGCTCCCTCTATCAATGTATATATATTTTTTTATTTTTACCCCCTCTATCAATGTATATATTTAATTTTTTTTGCCCCCTCTCACATACATAAAAAATAAAAATACTTACCTACTTTGTTCTGTTCCGTCCGTCGGTCTGTACTCGCATGCTGCCAGCTGTGGCCTTTAGTGTCTCTGCGCAATCCCATCATACTCTCTCTGAAGCGCCGCGTCATTCAGTCATCCTGTGATCCCGCGAGACCTGTGACCTCACGCTGTCACAGAATGAATTGACAGTGTGTGTGAGTCTGGTGGCGCAGCGCCGGAGAGGGTATGGGTGGGTTCGGGTATGGGTTTCAGTTGGGGATGTGCGCAGTAGCTCAGCCGGCAAATTAAGTAGGCCCCAACTGGCCATTAAAAGCACTTGTGGGGCTGCGGGCTCCCCCCCTCGCCGGGCCCAGTCGCGGTCGCATCCTCGACTGCGATCGTTACGCCCCTGCTAGCGAACATCATTTTGCAGCTTGATATATTGTGTATATACACTCCATAACACTGAAATTGCAACATGAAGAAGGACAAGCCGTAAGATTATGTAAATCGGGGAAGTAGCAGATTTCGCTAAGATGATCAAATTTTCACACATCTAGCTGTGACATGTGGGAGGGGAAAACAGCCTCCATTTACTTGAATGCGTCCACAATCTGAAAGGTCCAATACGGACGGAGGCACGGAACCCCAGGGAAGCACTACGGAGTGCTTCCCTGGGTTTCTGTCCGTGCCTCCGCACCGCAAAAAAGTAGTGCATACATTTTTGCGGTGTGGACGGTCCTCGGACCCATTTAAGTTGAATGGGTCTGGATCCGTCTGCGGAATCCACATGGATGTTGCCCAATGCACGGAACGACCGATTAACGGGCGTGTGCATGAGCCCTAAGAGGGACAGAATCCTTCAACTGAGAGGCCTTGGTATATCACTCTGGCAGATAGTTATGTGCGTAGACCAAGATGTCAGCACTGTTCCAAGTTGTGTGTCTCAGTGAGAACAAGGATGAACTGTAAAGACATCAAGAGGTACACAGAGTCGAACCTGTGTACAGACGGCGTGTAGTGATTTTTAGTGCAAGTGAAATGGGACACTACATCCCAAGCCTAGGGCAGAATGATGGCATGCCAAGGCATGTAAGTGCGTGTATTTCCGGATGTGGTGCTCATACTTGATACTGAATAAATCAAGATGTTTTTTGAATATTTTGATTTAATTTTTTTTATCATTTGCATGTCATTAACATGTCTATCAATCCTGTGATTTCCATAATCCCACAACTTTTTCTTCCTGATGTTGTAATTTCAATGTTTAGGAATGTAATTGCCAGCTGCAGAAGCCAATATGAAACTATTTTTATTTTTTCACAAAATACATGCAATTAAATAAAAAACAATTGATGCAAAGATCTAAACTATTTTGAGAATGTTTTCATTGTTGTTATTATTGGCACAATTTTAGGGTACATTTGATTTATTAAAGGGGTTGTCTGGGATTGGGGACATTGTTGTATGTGCACAACAGTCCCCTAAATAATACATTCATGCCTGTTCTACCTTTAACTCCTCAAAGGGAACCTGTCACCGGGATTTTGGGTATAGAGCTGAGGACATGGGTTGCTAGATGGCTGCTAGCACATCCGCAATACCCAGTCCCCATAGCTCTGTGTGCTTTTATTGTGTATAAAACCGATTTGATACATATGCAAATTAACCTGAGATGAGTCAGAGCTTGAAAATATGACTCTTCTCTGGTCACACAAGTAAGATATGACTCTTTTATGTTAATTTGCATATGTATCAAATCGTTTTTTTTACACAATAAAAGCACAGAGAGCTATGGGGACTGGGTATTGCGGATGTGCTAGTGGCCATCTAGCAACCCATGTCCTCAGCTCTATACACAAAATCCCGGTGACAGGTTCCCTTTAAGGACACAGCAAATCTGCAAATCTGACCAGTGTCACTTTAAGTGGTGATAACTTTAAAACGCTTTGACTTATCCAGGCCGTTCTGAGATTGTTTTTTTGTCACATATTGTACTTCATGACACTGGTAAAATGGAGTAAAAAAAAAAATCTTTTTTATTTATAAAAAAATACCAAATTTGCCAAACATTTGGAAAAATATGCAAATTTCCAAGTTTCAATTTCTCTACTTCTATAATACATAGCAATACCTACAAAAATAGTTATTACTTTACATTCCCCATATGTCTACATCATGGTTGGATCATTTTGGGAATGATATTTTATTTTTGGGGGATGTTACAAGGCTTAGAAGTTTATAAGTAAATCTTGAAATTTCTCAGAAATTTTCAAAAACCAACTTTTTAAGGACCAGTTCAGGTCTGAAGTCACTTTGTGAGGCTTACATAATAGAAATCACCCAAAAATGACCCCATTAGAAACTACACCCCTCAAGGTATTCAAAACTGAATTTACAAACGTTAACCCTTTAGGTGTTCCGCAAGAATTAATGGAAAATAGAGATACAATTTCAAAATTTCACTTTTTTGGAAGATTTTCCATTTTAATATTTTTTTTTCCAGTTACAAAGCAAGGGTTAACAGCCAAACAAAACTCAATATTTACAGAAACACCCCATATGTGGTTGTAAACTGCTGTACGGGCACACGGCAGGGTGCAAAAGGAAATGAATGCCATACGGTTTTTGGAGGGCAGATTTTGCTAGACAGTTTTTTTTTTTTTACACCATGTCCCATTTGAAGCCCCCCTGATGCACCCCTAGAGTAGAAACTCCATAAACGTGACCCCATCTAAGAAACTACACCCCTCAAGGTATTCAAAACTGATTTTACAAACGTCGTTAACCCTTTAGGTGTTCCACAAGAGTTATTGGCAAATGGAGATTAAATTTCTGAATCAAAATTTTTGGGCAAATTTTCCATTTCAATCCATTTTTCCAGTTACAAAGCAAGGGTTAACAGCCAAACCAAACTCAATATTTATGGCCCTGATTCTGTAGTTTACAGAAACACCCCATATGTGGTCGTAAACTGCTGTACGGGCACACGGTAGGGCACAGAAGGAAAGGAATGCCATACGGTTTTTGGAAGGCAGGTTTTGCTGGACTGGTTTTTTGACACCATGTAACATTTGAAGCCCTCCTGATGCACCCCTAGAGTAGAAACTCCAAAAAAGTGACCCCATTTTAGAAATTACGGGATAGGGTGTAAGTTTTGTTTGTACTGTTTTACTGTTGTACTTTTTGTGATGTAAGGTGACAAAAAAATGGTTTATTCAGCACAGTTTTTATTTTTTATGGTGTTCATCTGAGGGGTTAGGTCATGTGATATGTTTATAGAGCCGGTCGATATGGATGCGGCTATACCTAATATGTCTACTTCCCCCCCCCTTCCTATTTTTTGCCAATTTTTTTTTTAACTTTATTTGGGGAAAATGACGTTTTTGTTTATTTTTACCTGAAACTTTTAATTTTTAGGGGGGAAAACTTAATTTTTTCAACTTTTTTTTTAACTTTATTTTTTTCCCTCTTTGGTACTTCAACTTTTGGGGGTCTAATCCCTTTTACAATGCATTCCAATACTTCTGTATTGGAATGCATTGGCTGTATGAGTAATACTGTGTGTATTACTCATACAGCTTCCGGCCTGTGAGATCCAGGGCGCTGGATCTCACAGGCTCGTCTCAGGAAGGCATCGCGATGCCTTCCATGCCTTCGGGCCCCCCTACAGCCCCATGGGGACCCGATCGCCGCCACAACATTGAAAATCCGCAAACCGCAGGTCTGAATTGACCTGCGGTTTGCGGCGATTGCCAACACGGGGGGGGGGTCATGGGACCCCCCTGCGCATTTAGCCAACGATTTGAGCAGGCACCGGGTTCCGATCACCGCCCATCTGTTTGCCATTATCATTCGGTCCCTGTCATCTGTTGGTGAGTTTACACCTGTATATTTGTTGTCTGCCATGGTTCATACATGCTATATAATATTATTCTTGCAACCATCCGGTTGTTATAGAATTTAGCCTTACTGTAAGTCCTGGAGGTATCATTAGTACCCAAGAATGGGGACTGCTATAGGTGAAGTCCAGTCCTGAATTCTTGGAGCAACTGGCATTATTACAGTTGCCCTGTACAGTATAGGTCCTGCATACCACTGGCATTATAAATTACTGGTGCATGTTACTTTGCAGCCCAGTCTAAGCACTGCACTGGTCTCCTGTGAGAGACGCGCTCCTGCTCTAACTACGCTGACCAGCAGAAGCGCAGATCCAAGCCATTTAACCCCTTACATGCTTCGGGCAATAGCACTTGCTACATTTAAGCGGTTACAGAAAAACTGAATAAAACGCAATCAAAAAGTGTTATATATCCAAAAATGATACAAATGGAAACTACAAGGTGTCCTGCAAAAATCAAGCCCCCACACAGCTCTTTAGAAAGGAAAATAAAAAGTTATGGGTCTTGGGACATGGCAATACAAAAACATTTTCCTCTTTTTAATGTGCAAAAGTGGTAAAAAATATTTGGTATCACTGTAATTGTACTAATTTAGAGAATAAAGTTATCATGTTACGTATGTGAAAAAATGAATGTCGCAAAATTTATAACGTAAAAACTCAGCGGCGGTATTGCTGTTTTTTTCCCATCCCCCTCCTAGAAAGAGTTAATAAAAGTAAGGGCTCATGCACACAAACTTTTGTGCGGGTCAGATGCGGACCCATTCACTTAAAGAGGACCTTTCATCTGAATCAAGTAAGTAAACTGAATATACATACATGGAGAGCGGCGCCCAGGGATCCCCCTGCACTTACTATTATCCCCGGGCGCCGCTCCGTTCTCCTGTTATAGGCTCCGGTAAAGTCACAGTTAGGCTCCACCCATTTGAGCCTGCCGCGGTCTCCTTCTCCTATGCTGTAGCGCTGGCCAATCGCAGCGCTCAGCTCTTAGCCATGCTATGAGCTGAGCGCTGCGATTGGCCAGCGCTACAACATAGGAGAAAGAGACGCCGGCAGGCTCAAATGGGTGGAGCCTAACTGTGACTTTACCGGAGCCTATAACAGGAGAACGGAGCGGCGCCCGGGGATAATAGTAAGTGCAGGGGGATCCCTGGGCGCCGCTCTCCATGTATGTATATTCAGTTTACTTACTTGATTCAGATGAAAGGTCCTCTTTAAGTGCGGACCATGTGCTGTCCGCATCCGTATGTCCGTTCCATGGCACATGTAAAAAAATAGATCATGTCCTATTATTGTCCATTTTACGGACAAGGATTTCATTGTTCTATAGAAGTCAGGATGTTCAGTTCTGCAAAATGTGGAAATAAAATCACTTTTAAGGCAATTAAGGCCCAAAACAGACTGGTCACTAAGGGTTAATACGTTTGATCTCTCATCTCCATTTTATTTTAATAAGTAAACTGGGACCACTAAGGTAATTAAACACATCAGTTCCTTTAATTAATTTACTCTAACCACTCAAATTCAAGTTTACAAGGTGCTCTGTACCTCCTTAAATAACTGATATATTTTTTAATTATTTAATAAAAGAAAACAATTCCAGCAAAGTGTGTCATACACACCATAGATGAAAACAGCATTTATCATCATATAGTGTATCATAAAACAAAACATATAATTGCACATCTACCCCTGAGTAACATCTCCAAAACAAGAGAATTACAAGAATATCAATTTGTATTTCCTTCTTCTCCTCTATGTCCCCCTATTTGTTCCAACCCTAGTGATTTGTTTCAAAAGTCCAAGGGTGCCATTCAAATGCTCGGTATAGTACCAGTTGGTGTGCCTGAAAGATTACATCAGACTTTCCTCCTGGGTCAGAACCAGAACAATAAACTGCCTCCAACATTTGAAAAGCTTCCTGCTTTCTTTGGGTAATTTTTTTTAATTCAAAGGTGTATTCTGAGCTCAAGCATTTATCCACAAGATATTCTTGCATGTTTCTTTCTCCACTGGAGTCTATGGGGCAACGGAAGGATATGAGGAAGCAGTGACTGTGGTAAAAGTGCTGATGGAAAATTCAAGCCGGGAGAATTGATGCTCTAGTTGCCTACTGAACTGTACAAAAGAAGCATCTCCTGTTATAGATATATACCCTCTATATATATTGTAATGTACAGCTCTGAAAAAAATTCAGAGCTCCAATTCTTTCTTAATTCAGCATCTCACCATGTACGGCAGCCATTCCATCACAGGCACACCTTATTCTACTTTCGGTGCTGATTAAGTGATTACCTAAACCAAATCTTATTTAACGAGCAATAGTATAAAACATTCCAGTGGTCATCACCGTTCTCTTGTTATAGAACCAGCTGGAGGACAAAAGCAGTGCTAGAGCTATCTGAAAAGTAAGTGTCATCAAAAAATAACTACAGACCATGCCAATATATTTGAAAAAAAAAGTTTTGAGTGAGGGGAAGAAGGTTTCAATTCTAGCTTTACTGGCAGAGGGAAAAAGTGAGCATCAGGTTGCTTCTATCCTTAAAATTTCAAAGGTGGCAGTTCATAACAACAAGGTCAAGAAGTAAACATTCGGAACAACAAAGCTACAGATTGGCAAAGGGCAGAAATGACTCGGCACTGACCATAATGACCTCCACCTCATTTGAATCTCACTTAACAACCATAGGATGATATCAAGTAACCTACAAAGAGAATGTCAAGAGGGAGCTGGGGTGAAATGCATGGTAAAGACGGTTCAAAACAGGCTTCTAGAGGTCAGGCTGAAGTTGTGCAAAGTGAGAAAAAAGCCCTTCATTTATAAAAAAAATTTACTCACTTATTTAGCAATGACATATTCCGCAGCACTTTATACACATTAGCATCACTCTGTCCCCTATGGGGCTCACAATCTAAGTTCCCTATCAGTATGTCTTTGGAGTGTGGGGGAAAACTGGAGTACCCAGAGGAAACCCACACAATGAGAAGCAAAGAAGAGCCAGGCTGAAGTTTGTAAAACTGTAGAGGCCCAATGCCATGTCATGTATTTGTTGGAAGAAAACCTGGAGAGGCCTTCAAGACATTGGGGAACATTTACTAAGAAAGATAACAGCCTGATGAACGTTTAAAAATAAAAAACAAAACCTTTATTAGAATCTGTTTAAAAATGGGGTAGGGAAACCCATATGTCACAGTCTGTGACCATCAGGCAACTAGTCTTCACATAACACACAAAGGGGGGAGAATAAATAGCCCCTCTGTATGTTTGGAAAGACCAGGCTAGAGCCTGACTTGCTAACTAGATTTGCTAGGGTATGCAAGTCAGGGAAACGGACACCAGTATCAGTGTGAGCGGATACAGAGTGTGTGTATACCCATAAATTGGTGGACTGTATCTAAGGGCAATTTCGGGTAAATACCCACTAGTCTAATTCTCAATACACTAAGTCTCACTACCTCTAACTAAATAGAGGTGTAGTTGGATTTGAGACCACTAAATATAGAGTTTAGGTATATATATGGCCTATGGTCAGGACCTAACGTCGCAACTCTATGCCCACAGCCAATCCTGGCATACAGTCACTCAGAGCTAGTATGTTTTAGCTCCATACACACAACAGCCAGTATATTTTGGCTCATCCATACATCACATACATACTCTCAGGCTGACTAAAAAGTTTGCATCTAGTGCAGTCCTGCCTAGAGAGCTGTGTCCTAGTTCATTTACAGCAGCTCTACGCGTTTCCACGTGATCTACACTTTGTCACGCTTCTTCAGGAGCTTATTTTAAATGTATATGGCAAGACAGTTGGAGCCGCACTGTAGTGTGCTATGGCTCATGGCGCTGTAATGGCCGCATGCGGCCGACAGAACGCCGAGTTCATATGGACGAGGCCCCGCCCATCAGAGAAGGTGTGCAGGTAGCACCTCCAATCAGAAGTATGGGCGGGCACAATGGCTCCGCCCTCCGACCGGCCGATGCCGAAAGTGAAACTGGCACCTTCTAGCGCATATAGCGCTTATTACAGTAACAGGGGCAATGAAGATCGCGGCCCGCACAATGCCATTAGATCCAGAGCAGATCAGCTGGACGGGGTACCATAAGGATACATAAACCGAACCATCAGGTACCGCTCACCATCCATGTCATGTGACATCCAAAGGGAGGGATTATATCAGTCAAAACACTGCTTACTACACATCACAGCACAGATGCAGTATACAGATTCTATCCACATCATGCATAGATCTAGATAAGCATATATGCTGGATGCAGCAAATAGAAAAATGGAAAAAGGAACAATTGCATTTCCATGTTTGTAATAAAAGGCGGTATGAAAAATAGAAATCTATGCACCACTATAATACCAGACTTGCTGTTCTAATATGAAATAACACTTGCCCTTCCGTATATATAACAGGCCGTGTTTAAATAAAGCTGGCAAAGGATATGGACTCATTAAGCCCAAGTGGTTGAACTGTCTGCAGCTTGTATGTCCACATTGCTTCTTTTCGTAGTAGGGGTATATCAATATCCCCTCCACGAATTGACATTTTCACTTGGTCAATCCCCTGTACCTTTAACACATCAGGGTTTCCGTCATGCATGTCGCATACATGACGTGCCACTGATGTGTCACGCTTATTGCGGATGTCAGATAAATGTTCCCCAAATCTGCGTCTCAATTCACGTCTTGTTTTTCCGACGTATTTAGACCCACAACGGCAGCTGATTTGCCCTTAGATACAGTCCACCAATTTATGGGTATACACACACTCTGTATCCGCTCACACTGATACTGGTGTCCGTTTCCCTGACTTGCATACCCTAGCAAATCTAGTTAGCAAGTCAGGCTCTAGCCTGGTCTTTCCAAACATACAGAGGGGCTATTTATTCTCCCCCCTTTGTGTGTTATGTGAAGACTAGTTGCCTGATGGTCACAGACTGTGACATATGGGTTTCCCTACCCCATTTTTAAACAGATTCTAATAAAGGTTTTGTTTTTTATTTTTAAACGTTCATCAGGCTGTTATCTTTCGATAATTATAGGAACGTCTACCGATTTAATTCTCCCAAGTGTGTTATTCATTGAAGTAATATTCCAAGTCTGGGGAATGGCAGGCTTTTTGTCCCATGATCTGAGCTCTGAATGCTGGTTAGGGGATCCTAAGGTGGTGTTCTCCGAAAAAGAATTACCTACTCAGTCAATCCAGACTAGTATCACTGCCTCGTTCAAAAATCTGAATAGGGTTTACAAAAATCATGTCAAATGTTGGTGGGAAGTACAGACACTTGACACTTATTTGAAAAATAATATAGTGCCAAGAGGTCTGAGGAACACCATTCTCCCGGTCACAAGATTGCGCTCCCCTGATTTTCTCAAGAGGTGGGAGCAGGAGTCTATTGCGGGCTCCCTTCGCTTGATGAAACTGTTGGCTGAGGAAGAGCGCAAGCAGCTATCCAGTAGTGAAGTTGAATTGAAGGAGGCTGTTGCACAGGCTCAGAAATTCAAGGATCACACTGACTTCATTAAGAAGGAGTCTCTATTACAGCAGAATATTGAACGGTTTACCTGTCAAGTAAAAGAGAAGAAACATAATCTGTTTAATAGAGACATTAGTGACTTTAGGGAGGGCCGTATTTTTGAATTTGGACCTAGACGTCCGGTTGCGGCTGAGGTGGACACAGAAGTGTCATCCTCAGAATGTGACACGGACGCCGAACAGGGTAGTGGATCCACTAGAGGACGAGGTGGCTACAGACGAGGGAATCGTAGAGCGCGTGGCTCCCAACAGGGAGGTAGATCTGGGAGAGGACCCCGGGGGGGTTTTTTAGATTTTCCTCCGGTATCCGACTACCTACTACGCCAAAAGAAGGCACCCTAGGTCCCCAAGTGGATGAACTACAGGTTGTCAACATGTCCAAACGTGTACTTTCCACCACAGAGATGAGTCTGTTGAAGAAGGGACTCTCTTTTGTACCCCTACAGAAATTTAACCTATTTAATTGGGTTAAAGAC
The DNA here is from genome assembly GCF_905171765.1 of Bufo bufo. Taxonomy (NCBI): domain Eukaryota; kingdom Metazoa; phylum Chordata; class Amphibia; order Anura; family Bufonidae; genus Bufo; species Bufo bufo. The sequence goes on from NC_053389.1 coordinate 493,509,098, forward strand.
TTGCAACTTTTTGCACGTAGATTAAAATGGAAAAAGTTTTTTAAAATGCACGACAGGAGAAGATGTCATGAACTTGGTATAGAGGCGGAGGAGTTGCAGGACGTTCTGCTACTAGCAGGTCTATCGGAAGAGGGTGACAGAATGATAGGGGATGGTCCATTTACGGAGTTAAGGAATCCCTCAAAAATATTTCCCCCGGTTAGTGATACCACTCCGATTGATACTTTCCTGTATGTTGTTACACAGGACCTCCAAAGATTAGAGGGCATACCTCTGGGAAGGGACAACCTTACATCGGCCGAAAGACGGTCTTTGGAAGCATTAGAGACGGATACATCTATTGTCATTAAGCCCTCCGACAAAGGAGGCAATATTGTCGTGATGGAGCAGGAGGATTATCGCTTAATGTGTCTCCGTTTGCTGGAGGATCCTGAAACATACAGACGTCTCTCAACAAATCCTACCCCTGTATTCAGGCAAGAACTCGCGTATTTGCTGAATAATGCTTTCGAAAATAAGCTGATCAGCAAAAGCGAATTGGATTTCTTGCTTCCCAAATCCCCGGTTGTGGCAACATTTTATAGTCTGCCTAAACTGCATAAAGCAGGACCAGTACTGAAAGGCAGGCCCATTGTCTCGGGCATAGGTGGCCTTACTGCCAATGTAAGCACGTATTTGGACATCATTTTACGTCCATTTGTGGCATCTTTGCCATCCTATGCCCGAGATACGATGGATGTGCTACAACGTCTTGATGGGATTCAGTGTGAGGAAGGCGTCCTCCTCACTAGTTTGGATGTTGAGGCCTTGTACAGTTCTATACCCCATAAATCTGGGTGTAGAGCTGTCGAGGCCTTCATCCAACAGAGAGGTGAACAATGTCGCCGGCATAACATCTTCCTGTTGCAGTTACTGGATTTTGTCCTCACCCACAACGTCTTCCTGTTTGACCAACACTTCTACCACCAGCTCAGGGGCGTCGCGATGGGCAGTCCCTGTGCCCCGACGTTTGCCAAATTGTACCTGGGCTGGTGGGAGAAGGAGGTTGTATTCAGTGATGAGATGGAACAGCACACGTCGAATGTACAATTATGGATTAGGTACATCGACGACGTGCTGATATTGTGGAAGGGGACGAAAGAACAATTTACGTCATTTGTGGCGGCATTGAATGTAAATCAGATGGGGCTATTTTTTACCTCTGAAGTACAAGAGCAACAGATAGCGTTTTTGGATTTGATGATCACCATAGGTACTGACAGAAAAATCACCACTAACCTGTTTAGGAAAAAGACCTCGACTAACAATTTGCTGCATTGGCAAAGTGGTCATCCCCTGGCCCTGAAAAGAGGTATCCCAAAGGGACAGTACCTCAGGGCCAGGAGGAATTGTTCAGGCCTAGGTGATTTCAGAGCTGCGGCATCTGACCTTAGAGACCGATTTTTTAATCGGGGATATCCAGAATATACTTTGAAACAAGCGTTCCATCACTCTATGAGTACAGATCGCACGCAGCTCTTGATTCCGAAACCCAGAAGCACTGCGGATTCTACGCCCAGAATTGTCGCAACCTTTGATAAGGCTCATAAAAATGTTCGCAACATTTTACTTAATCACTGGTCCATTTTGAAATCTGACCCAGATATTGGGGAGCTTTTTCCGGATATTCCCTCAATCACGTACCGCCGCAGTCTGAATTTACGTGACCACCTGGTGCATAGTCTATATACGCAACCCAAATCCGAGACCTGGTTGAGAAATACCCTTAAAGGTACCTTTCCCTGTGGCTCATGCATCATCTGCAGAAACATCCTGAGAGGGGAATTTTTTATTAGCCATACAACGGGCAAGAGGTATATGATACGTTCTTTTATCAGATGTACTTCTGTGGGTATTGTATATTTAATCAGCTGCCGTTGTGGGTCTCAATACGTCGGAAAAACAAGACGTGAATTGAGACGCAGATTTGGGGAACATTTATCTGACATCCGCAATAAGCGTGACACATCAGTGGCACGTCATGTATGCGACATGCATGACGGAAACCCTGATGTGTTAAAGGTACAGGGGATTGACCAAGTGAAAATGTCAATTCGTGGAGGGGATATTGATATACCCCTACTACGAAAAGAAGCGATGTGGACATACAAGCTGCAGACAGTTCAACCACTTGGGCTTAATGAGTCCATATCCTTTGCCAGCTTTATTTAAACACGGCCTGTTATATATACGGAAGGGCAAGTGTTATTTCATATTAGAACAGCAAGTCTGGTATTATAGTGGTGCATAGATTTCTATTTTTCATACCGCCTTTTATTACAAACATGGAAATGCAATTGTTCCTTTTTCCATTTTTCTATTTGCTGCATCCAGCATATATGCTTATCTAGATCTATGCATGATGTGGATAGAATCTGTATACTGCATCTGTGCTGTGATGTGTAGTAAGCAGTGTTTTGACTGATATAATCCCTCCCTTTGGATGTCACATGACATGGATGGTGAGCGGTACCTGATGGTTCGGTTTATGTATCCTTATGGTACCCCGTCCAGCTGATCTGCTCTGGATCTAATGGCATTGTGCGGGCCGCGATCTTCATTGCCCCTGTTACTGTAATAAGCGCTATATGCGCTAGAAGGTGCCAGTTTCACTTTCGGCATCGGCCGGTCGGAGGGCGGAGCCATTGTGCCCGCCCATACTTCTGATTGGAGGTGCTACCTGCACACCTTCTCTGATGGGCGGGGCCTCGTCCATATGAACTCGGCGTTCTGTCGGCCGCATGCGGCCATTACAGCGCCATGAGCCATAGCACACTACAGTGCGGCTCCAACTGTCTTGCCATATACATTTAAAATAAGCTCCTGAAGAAGCGTGACAAAGTGTAGATCACGTGGAAACGCGTAGAGCTGCTGTAAATGAACTAGGACACAGCTCTCTAGGCAGGACTGCACTAGATGCAAACTTTTTAGTCAGCCTGAGAGTATGTATGTGATGTATGGATGAGCCAAAATATACTGGCTGTTGTGTGTATGGAGCTAAAACATACTAGCTCTGAGTGACTGTATGCCAGGATTGGCTGTGGGCATAGAGTTGCGACGTTAGGTCCTGACCATAGGCCATATATATACCTAAACTCTATATTTAGTGGTCTCAAATCCAACTACACCTCTATTTAGTTAGAGGTAGTGAGACTTAGTGTATTGAGAATTAGACTAGTGGGTATTTACCTGAAATTGCCCTTAGATACAGTCCACCAATTTATGGGTATACACACACTCTGTATCCGCTCACACTGATACTGGTGTCCGTTTCCCTGACTTGCATACCCTAGCAAATCTAGTTAGCAAGTCAGGCTCTAGCCTGGTCTTTCCAAACATACAGAGGGGCTATTTATTCTCCCCCCTTTGTGTGTTATGTGAAGACTAGTTGCCTGATGGTCATAGACTGTGACATATGGGTTTCCCTACCCCATTTTTAAACAGATTCTAATAAAGGTTTTGTTTTTTATTTTTAAACGTTCATCAGGCTGTTATCTTTCGAATATTATAGGAACGTCTACCGATTTAATTCTCCCAAGTGTGTTAAACATTTACTAAGACCAGCGTTTCAGACGCCGGTCTTAATAAAGCCCTAAGCTGGCAGTGGTTCTGCCGAAGTTATGAAGAGGTGCAGACTTCTGCACAGGGGTGGATTGGCCATAGACCCTACAGGGAAATTTCCTGGTGGGCCGATGCCTCAGGGGGCCACCCAAGTCCTTCTCTCTGTCACTGATCAGGTAGATAATGAGCTCTCAACAGTAATTAACGCTGTGAGAACCAGGTACTCATGTACCCAGCCAGTAACCGCACATGCCCTCCTGAATTCAACAGCTGCTCCATAGACAACTGGAGGATGAGGACAGAAGATGGTAGATATTGATGGCCACCATAGAGGGACAGCTTTTGGGGCAGTATATTGTGCTACACTGTGTTATTCTGTTCTGCTGGTATGGTATTTTGCACTATGGTATTGTTGACCTTCTTGTGTTGCCCCGCCTTCTGTTAATTTGGACCTGCCTACAAAATGGGGCCACTTTTAGTTTTTTTTCAAGGGCCACTTTAAGTTCCCAGTCCGCCCCTGCCTCTTTGTAACTTTAGTGGATCCTCCACCAGTTCTAATTATAAGACAGCTTCCTAGCTGTCTTAAATTTAGACCTTTTTGTATGCCTAAAACAGGAATAGAAATTAGTAAATGAGACGGGCCTATTCTCGCCTATGCCTCCCACAATTTTAGACCTGGTGAGAGCGGGTAGAAGTTGCAGATTGCAGCGAAAACCATTGCGTTGCAATCTGTGCCTGAAATACACCTAATTTAAGTGTATTTTAGATTTATAAATTACCCCCATAGTGTCTTGCACCCACTGTCAAATTTGGTATAGGATCGGTTATAATGTGGGGGTATTTCAGCAAGGCTGGAATTGGGCAAATTTGTGTTTGTGAAGGACATATGAATCAATCCACATACAAAGTTATCCCTGAAGAATAATTGCTTATTTCTGCTCTGACAATGTTCACCTGGTCAATTAAGGTGTGAATGAAGGACCACCATATCAACATCCTATCAACGCCAGCCTAATCTCTAAACCTGAACCCAATTGAAAACCTCGAGAATGTGACCAAGAGGACTGCTTGAATTTCTGCTCCAGGAGCAGGGCCGTCTTTGCCACAGGGCAAAAGGGGCAGCTGCCCCGGGCCCGGTTGCTCCTGGGGGCCCAAGGGAGCTCTGTTTCCCGACTCCCATTCATTAGTGACTGCGTCGCTAGGTTAAAACATTCAGGGCCTGGGCCCCTGATGTTTTGTCCCAGGCCCCAAATGTCCTGCCTGCCTGCTAGACTCTAATACACTGGGTGTAGAGGTGAAGGACCTGTGGTGACATCACAGGTCATGTGATCAGCAAAGCAGGCTGTGATAGGATGACCTGGATGATGTCACCATCATGTGACCAGTGCAGGGTTGGACCGGAGTGAAGAGGAGGAGGAGCCTAATGCTGATGTCTGATGGGGACTGGAGAGGTAAGTGAAGGGACAGGGAGAGGCAGAGCAATGCTGGGAGTTGTAGTTATTTAACTGGGATGTATGTTAGGGCTGAAGGGAGGGATGTTATTGACATGGAACTGTGTGCTTGAGGTGGCTGGGGGAGGGAGTGATGTTATTTACATGGGACTGTATGTTGAAAGTGGATGGTGGGGGGAATGATGTTTATGTACATGGGACTTAATGTTTAGGCTACGTTCACACTTGCGTTTGGGGATCCGCTTGTGAGATCCGTTTCAAGGCTCTCACAAGCAGCCCCAAATGCATCAGTTTAACCCCAATGCATTCTGAATGGATGCGGATCCATTCAGAATGCATTCGTTCGGCTCCGTACAGCCCCCTGTTCCGTTTTGGAGGCGGACCCCAAAATGCTGCAAGCAGCGTTTTTGTGTCCGCATGGCCTTGCGGAGCCAAACGGATCCGTCCTGACAATGTAAGTAAATGGGGACGGATCCCTTTGCATTGACTCAAAATGGTGCAATTGTAAACGGATGCGTCCCCTATTGACTTTCAATGTAAGTCAGGACGGATCCGTATTGGGACTTAGAAATTCAAATCTAATACAAACGAATCGGTCCAGAACGGATGCATTCGTTTGTATTATCGGTGCGGATCCGTCCTGTACAAGTACAGGACAGATCCGCACGAACGCAAGTGTGAAAGTAGCCTTAGGGGGTGATGCTTACATGGGACTGTGCGTTGGAGGCGGCTGGGGAGGAGGTGATGTTATTTACATGGGACTGTATGGTGGAGGGAGGATTATAACTGCAGGGGCACTGCAGATCCAGGGGACATTATAGGCGGTCTTATTACTACTGGGGGCTCTATAGGAGGGTCTTATAGATCCGCCTTATTTCTACTAAGCGCACTATGGGGGCCTTATTACTACTGAGGGGTCTGTAGGGAGCTTTATTACCACTGGGGGAACAATAGGGGGCCTTATTTCTACTGGGGACTCTGTGAGGGTATTATTAATATGGGAGGGCTCTTCTAATAATGGGGGCATTGTTGAGGAGCATTATCACGGTTGGGGCAGTGTTACTAATGAGGGCATTCTAGAAGGGAATTACTATTGGTGGGACTATGAGGAGCACTATTACTATGGGGGGCAGTAATTTTTCTTCAGGATAGTATTGGGGGGGGGGGGGGGGGGAAGGGGCAGGGGCGTAACTAAAGGCTCATGGGCTCCGGTGCAAGAGTTCAGATTGGGCCCCCCTTCCCTCAGTGCTTTGTGTGTCTTCTTATGCGGCACAAGTGTCTTTGGGCCCCTTCATGCTCCTGGGCCCGGTAGCGACTGCTACCTCTGCACCCCCTATAGCTACACCCCTGGGGGGGCACAGCAAGCAGCAGGATAACACTGTGGGGACTCCAGTTGGGGGATAATGATAGAATGTGAGGAAGCTAAGATGTCTGTGTGTCACACTCTGCAGAGACGAGGCGGCTGAGAGAAGTTGTCCAGACCGAGTGGAGAAGATGATGAGAGAGAAGATCTACAGAGAAGATGATGACAGAGAGGAGATGTCACCTGGAGGCCCTGGACGTGACAGGTGTGTCCTGCTGTATAGCAAGTACAGCAAAGTGCGGGGGGGGGGGGCGGGATCCAGGAGGCTCAAGTAAATTCTTGCCCAGGGTCCAATCAATATTAAAGACGGCCCTGTCCAGGAGTAGCAGAAAGTTACCCAACAGCAATGTGAAAGATTGGTAGAAAGCATGCCAAGACATACACTACTCACAAAAAGTTAGGGAAATTTGGCTTTCAGGGGAAATTTATGGAAAATGCAAAAAGTTCACGCTACAGAGATATTATATCATGAAAGTAGGGCATTTAGGTAGATGCACGCAATGGTGATTTCCTCATCTCAAAAATTTATTGAAACAAACGCCAACAACAGTGGTGGGTATACCCCCACAAAAAATGTCAATGTCTCAGAAAATTGTCATGTGGCCTTAAGCATCAATTACAGCTTGACAACGACATCTTATGCTGTTCACAAGTCCACTTATTGTCTGCTGAGGCATGGCATCCCACTCTTCTTGAAGGGCGGCCCTCAGGTCATTAAGGTTCTGCGGTACAGAGTTGAGCACTAGTGTTGATCGAACACCAAAGTGCTCGGGTGTTCGGGTCGAACACCTCGGGATGCTCGGGTGCTCTACCGAGCACCCAAGCACAATGGAAGTCATTGGGAGATCCCGAGTATTAAACCAGGCACCCCCTGCTCTGAAGAGGGGAGGGTGTCTGGTTCATAAGAAAAGGTCAGAAATTGATGGAAACACCACCAAAATGGTTTGGGAACAGCATGGGGAGGATGTCTGGATGCATCTTGAACTCCCAAGTCGCTGCTGGGAACGATGTTGTCCGAGTAGTACAGACTGACAATAATACGCACCAAATCGAAGATAAAATCGATTTTAGAGAAAAAATTGTTAGGAAACATTCCTTCCTGTATATTCACTTGTACATAAATCACATAATGGAGGGCCTTATTCACACTGTGGTACAATTGTTCAGGTAGTGGTACTCCTACACTCATAAAGCCTATGCACTAAGTGAAAGGGCTTCCAAAAATTACAATTAACCGGAACTCCAATACACCCTTTATTACACATAAAGGAGGGCATCATACACCCTTGAAAAATTATGATTGATGGCTTGCTGGTGACCCTCAAAAACATTAGGAGCAAGGGCCTGCTGGTGACCCTCTAAAGCATTACAAGCGAGGGCCTGCTGCCGAGCTGACCATCTAAAACATTAGGGATGAGGGTTTGCTGCAGAGCTGACTCTCTAAAACATTAGGGGCGAGTGCCTGCTACTGAGCTGACCACTGAAAAAATTATGGGCGAGTTCCTGCTGCTTAGCTAACCATTGAAAAAATTATGGGTGAGGGCCTGCTGGAAAGCTGACCCTGTAAAACATTATAGGCGAGGACCTGCAGGTGAGCTGACTTTCTAAAAGATTGTAGGTGAGGGCCTGCTGGTGAGCTGGCCCTCTAAAGATTGTAGGTGAGGGCCTGCTTGTGAGCTGACCCTCTAAAACATTATATGTGAGGGCCTACAGGTGAGCTGACCCTCTAAAACATTATATGCGAGGGCCTACTGGTGAGCTGACCCTCTAAAACATTATATGCGAGGGCCTACTGGTGAGCTGACCCTCTAAAAGATTGTAGGTGAGGGCCTGCTGGTGAGCTGACCCTCTAAAACATTATATGCAAGGGCCTGCAGGGGAACTGACCCTCTAAAAGATTGTAGGTAAGGGCCTGCTGGTGAGCTGACCCTCTAAAACATTACATGCGAGGGCCTATAGGTGAGCTGACCCTCTAAAAGATTGTAGGTGAGGGCCTGCTGGTGAGCTGACCCTCTAAAAAATTATATGCAAGGGCCTGCTGGTGAGCTGACCCTCTAAAACATTACATGTGAGGGCCTGCAGGTGAGCTGGCCCTCTAAAACATTATGGTTGAGGGCCTGCTGGTGAGCTGACCCTCTAACACATTACATGCGAGGGCCTGCAGGTGAGTTGGCCCTCTAAAAGATTGTAGGTGAGAGCCTGCTGGTGAGCTGACCCTCTAAAACATTATATGTGAGGGCCTGCAGGTGATCTGACCCTCTAAAAGATTGTAGGTGAGGGCCTGCTGGTGAGCTTATCCTGTAAAACATTATAGTTGACGTCCTGCTGGTAAGCTGACCCTCTATAACATTACAAGCGAGGGCCTGCAGGTGAGCTGACCCTCTAAAAGATTGTAGGTGAGGGCCTGCTGGTGAGCTGACCCTCTAAAAACATTATATGCGAGGGCCTACAGGTGAGCTGACCCTCTAAAAGATTGTAGGTGAGGGCCTGCTGGTGAGCTGACCCTCTAAAACATTATTTGCAAGGGCCTGCAGGTGAGCTGACCCTCTCAAAGATTGTAGGTGAGGGCCTGCTGGTGAGCTGACCCTATAAAACATTACATGCGAGGACCTGCTGGTGAGCTGACCCATTAAAACATTATATGCAAGGGCCTGCAGGTGAGCTGACCCTCTACAACATTAGGAGCGAGGGCAGACTAATAAGCATGTTGATATGATGGAAGAGGAGGAGGACGAGAAAAGGAAAATTTAACCATATACCCTTTATTGTGGTGGAAGGGGTGCATGGGAATACAGAATATTCAGTACATTATAAAAAACACATTTAAAGTGCCTTTATGTTCAGCCGCTTCCTCTGGTGGAGTAGAGAAGTCAGGGGCAATCCATCATTTTTATTAGAGTCAACCTGTCAGCATTTTCAGTTGACAGTCAGATGCACTTATCAGTTATTATGCCCCCAGCAGCACTAAATACACGCTCTGACAAAACGCTGGTGGTAAGGCAGGCCAGCACCTCCAAGGCGTACAGCGCCAGTTCGTGCCACGTGTCCAGCTTTGACACCCAGTAGTTGTAAGGCACAGAGGGATCATTGAAGACGCTGACAAGGTCTGCTACGTACTCCTTCACCATCTTCCAAAATTTTTCCCTCCTTGTGACACTAGGCCGCGCATCAGGGTGAGGGTGCTGGCGGGGTGTCATGAAACTGTCCCAGGCTTTGGAGAGCGTTGCCCTACCTCTGTTGGAACTGCTATGTGTTCCCCTCGTCTCCCCTCCTCAGTTGCCCAAGGAACTACGTACTCTGCCGCCAGCGTTGTCAGCGGGAAATTTTTGGAGCAATTTTTCCTCAAGGACTTTCTGGCATTGCACCACTTTGCTCATCCTCTCCACCACAGGAATGAGAGATGAGAAGTTCTGTTTGTAGCGGGGGTCGAGAAGGGTGAACAACCAGTAATCGGTGTTGTCCAAAATGCGTTAAACGCGTAGGTCACGGGAAAGGCAGCCTAACATAAAGTCAGCCATGTGTGCCAGAGTCCCAACAGGCAAGACTTCGCTGTCGTCATCAGGAGGATGACTCTCAATCTCCTCATCCTCTTATGCCCATCCATGCTGAACATATGGAATTAAACTTCCATGGGTACTAGCCTCTGTAGCGGAGGCAACCATCTCCTGCTCCTCCTCCTCCTCATCATCCAATTTGCGCTGAGAAGATGAACTGAGGGTGGTCTGGCTATCACCCTGTGTAATGTCTTCCCCCATTTTCACCTCTTCCACATGCAAAGCTTCGGCCTTAAAGGGCTTCTGTCACCCCCAAAACTCATTTTTCATTTTTGGGCATATTAAAATCCTTATTGGACGACTATTCCCTATATAGGGCTCTTACCTTGTTCTGTGGCTTCGTTTCCTTAAAAATCGAGCTTTTAAAATATGCAAATGACTTCACTACCAGCAAGTAGGTACTACTTGCTGGTAGCCGCCGCATCCTCCTTTTAAAAAAACGCCCCCTCCTCCTGTTGATTGACAGGGCCAGCGAGCGCTCTCCACCTCCGGCTGGCCCTGTCAGCTTTTATCTTTCAATATATCTTTATTGAGAGTTTTTTCATAAATCCAAAGAATACAGTGATCAAAGGAATTGTACATATCACCCGTACAACGGGTTATATTACATTAATATGCGTTGTTCGCATGTACCATGTGGTATCATGTACTCCAGAGATTGCATCTGTACATCAGGTTGGTATAACATCAGTACAATCCAATAACCATGTCTTACAAAATAAACATGGAAAAATGAACAGAGAAACGAGAAAAGAAATAAAGAAAAGGTAAGGCAAGGAGGCAGACTTTGTGTAAAAGACCAAGGCTTCCGAGTGTACATCATAAGCATTAGTTAATACAAGCAAATTATTGACTATGTAAACACCATTTGTATATAAAGGTTATTAGTGACAATCTATTGATCATTGGAATTATCACTCCACTGAGCCCACTCACTCTCTTTCAAATTTGCATACCGCAAAGTTTTTGTGTGCTAACATTTTTTCAAAAGACCTAGTAGTGTCTACTGAATTGATGATTTCCTGTATGGTCGGAATTGTTGAACTTTTCCAGTTCCTAGTTATAGCCAACTTTGTGGCTAGGAATAGATGCATAGCAATGGTCCTAAAATTATATGGGATCTCCGTAATATTAACAAAGAGTAAGGCCAAAGCCGGGTCACTGTTTAGCTCACGGCCCGTTAGCTTTGCAACAAGTTGAAAAATACTAGACCATAAATCTTTTAGCAGAGGGCAGCTCCATAGTATGTGTATAAGGGACCCTCTACCCCCACATCCCCTCCAGCACAGTGGCTCCAAGCCAGGATAAATGCAGCTCAGTTTCAAGAGGGGTAAAATACCATCTGAGTAAAGTTTTCGAGTATGCTTCAAGGTGAGATACACATTTCAGTCGTTTAGTTGCATATGTGATAGCTATAGACCACTGCGCTGGGGGGATATCGCGGCCCAGATCTTGCTCCCAGGAGATAATGGGGGTTGTTTTTACAAAGGAGTTTTTGTTGCCTAAGAATGTATATAGAGGACGGATTCCCTTCCACTTGGATTGAGTCAAGTTCCATTGGCTCAGGAGTTCCGCATGTGAATGAACCATTAGCATAGGGTTAGAAGCTATAAGGTGGCGAACTCTCAAATATTTATAAAAGTCGTTTTTATGTAATTTGAACCGTTTTTGCAAATTCTCAAAGGAATTAAGATCCTTCATGTTGAGCAAATCAGCAACCGTTTCCACTCCTTCCTTTTTCCATCCCTCTAGAGAGAGATCAGGAATAAGGTATTGCAACGCCTCTATTGGAGTGATTTTTGCTATGGAAACGGTCGTTCCACGATCGCCTCCATGATATCTTTTCCAGGCTTTCAAAGAGGTGGAAAGTAAGTACGGGAGGGATTGTGATGATATTTCCTTGAAGAGAGAGGCTAACAGTATAGCCTTTAAGTTATGGGTTGGGGCAAGTGTCTGTTCAATGTGGACCCAGTGTTTGGGGTTATCAGCGGACCACCATTCCTTGAGTTGGTGCACTCTAGTGGCGAGATAATAATCATAAATATTTGGAAGATTTAGGCCTCCCACCCTCCTAAACTTGGACTTTATTGATTTAGCGATGCGAGGTGGACCCTTCTTCCAAATAAACTTGTTCAGTAATTTGTTAACAGTATTAAAGAAGGAGCTAGGAAGGTCCAATGGGAGAATTCTGACTAAATAAAGAAGCTTAGGGAGCACATGCTGCTGGAAGGCTGCCACTCTACCCAACCATGAAAGCTCCGTTTCCATTATGTTATCCAGTTCTTTCTGGAGATCTAGGAGGAAACTAGGAAAATTTGCTTTATACAATTTTGGGATAGTGGGGGTAAGTTGAACCCCAAGGTATTGAACTCCTGATGTCTGCCAATCCCAAGAGTAGGACTGTTTTAACTGGTTCAGGGTATAATCGGATATAAAAAGGGGGAGGGCTTGAGATTTGCTCTCATTCAACTTATAAAATGACAGAGAGCCATATGTGTGTATGACTTTTTTTAACTCATAAAGGGACACGGCCGGGTTGGTTAGGGAAAGAATTATGTCATCCGCATATAATGAAAGGGTGTGATGCCTATCACCTATCCGGATTCCTGAGATATTCGCATTTTGTCTGATGGCCTGCGCTAACGGCTCTAAGGATAAGATAAAGATGAGGGGGGGACAGGGGGCACCCCTGCCTTGTTCCATTTGAAAGGTTAAAGGGGTCTGACAGTTCCCCATTGGTTAAAACTCGGGCAGCAGGGCCCCTATATAATGCTCCTATAGCTTTGATGACAGCAGCAGGGAATCCCATCTTATGGAGCACCGAGAAGGCAAACGACCAATTAACTCGGTCGAATGCCTTCTCGGCATCCAGCGTAAGGAACACCGTGGGTATTCGCAATTTGTTGACTCTATCAAGTAAGTTTAATACTCTTCTAGAGTTGTCAGTGATTTGTCTACCCACAACAAAACCCACTTGGTCAGGGGCAATCAGGGCCGGGATAATCTCCGCTAACCTGTTCGCTAGTAATTTGGCATAGATTTTCAGGTCAGTATTGAGGAGGGAAATAGGCCGAAAATTTTCGGGGGACAGTTGGCTCCTTGCCAGGCTTTGGCAGAGTGACAATAGTGGCCTCTAGCATCTCTCTAGGCATAAGACCCTCCGACATAGTTCTCACTAGGGATGAGTGTAGGTGTGGACCTAGGATCTCCGAGAAGAGTTTATAATAGGAGTTAGACAGGCCATCCGGGCCAGGACTCTTATTATGGGGTAATTGCTTGATAATACGCAGTATTTCCTCTAGTGTGATGGGTAGACAAATTTTAGTTTTTTGTTCTTCAGATATGCAAGGCAATGAGAGGGAGTCAAGGAATTTATCTATGTCCTGATCAGAAGGTTGAACCACCTCCTTGTTGTCAGCGAAGTTATATAATTGTGAGTAAAAGGACATGAAACTGTTTGCAATTCCTTTCGGGTCATATATTTTATGGGTTTTTGAGGGGTTCCAGAGAAAGGCGATCCGGGAATTTTGGGACTTACATTTGATTCTATTGGCTAGTAATTTCCCAGCCTTATTTGCTTGTGAATAATACATAGCTTTCACTTTTTTCAGAGACATTTCATATTTATGCAGCATGTGCTCCCCAAGCTGAGCCCTAAGAGAGCAAAGCTCCTCCGAGTGTCTAAGGTTGGGTGATGCTTTATTCAGAATCTCAAGTGCTCGAATTTTGTTCAGTAGATAAGTAGTGAGGTGCTCTCTTTTCTTTTTAGCTCTGTGCCCGAGCTTAATAAAAATGCCCCTAATATAGGCCTTGTGTGCTATCCAGGTGATAGATGGATTGTCTACTGAATTAACATTATTCTGGAAATATTCAGACAGTGCGGTTTTTACCTCTAGCTGGCAATCTAGGTCAGCCAGTAAATATTCATTTATTCTCCAAGTCGGGTTCGGTGGGCGGTTATATTGTTCTAAGATTTTCACTGAAACGGGTGCATGGTCTGACCATGATATAGTTCCTATCTCGGAACTTGTGATAGACAGGAGTGAAGCTCTGTCTACCAGCACAAGATCTATGCGGGAATACGACAAATGTGAGGGAGAGAAATAGGTATAATCACGTTCCAGAGCGTGATGTAGGCGCCAAATATCGTATAAGGCCATTTTAGAGAGTATGCCCATTAGTGTATTAGAGTTCCTTCTTGTGAGGGAGGATGAGTCTACAGATATATCTGGGACTACATTAAAATCTCCGCAAATAAGGACCCTTCCTTGTTGAATGGATTGGACCTTATTCAGGAGCTTTTGAAGGCAGCGTTGAGGGTGCGTGTTGGGTGCATAGAGACTTACCAAGGTGTATAAGACGTTATTCAGATAACATATGTGGATAATATACCGCCCACCAGAGTCGACAATAGAGGATACCGCAGAATACGCCACCGTGTTTTTGATTGCTAGCAGCACTCCTCTTTTCTTCTTGGTGCAGTGAGCCTGGAGAATAACTGGGAAACATCTATGTTTAATGCGGTCAGCATCAGCAGCTAATATATGTGTCTCCTGGGCACAGAAAATGTCACACTGCAGGGAGAGGGCCTCCCTCCACATCAGGTTGCGCTTGTAAGGGCTATTTAGCCCCCTAACGTTTAAAGTGCTAAGTTTTAGTACCATTTATAATCAACAAAGCTTTTGGCGCAAAAAATATATCCCGATGCGGAGGGAGGCACAACCCCAGCAGCCAAGGATGCACACCAGTAAGTATAACATAACATAGGATTCTGCCTAGAACATAAAAAAGGGTGAAAAACAAAAAGTAAGACAAGAACAGTGACTGGGAGGTCACAACATACAATAAGGCACTGATTTGCGCCTTAGCACTTGTTGGGGAAAAAGTCCTGCCAAAAGCCAGAACAGAGGCTAATAGGACTGCTGCTCCATAACATTAGAAGCAGAAAGGATGTCCCCTTTAATGCGTTTTCTTGCGTCGTCTATTCTCCACCACTTGCCAATCCCCATAACTATGGTGATGCCTAGGAACATCAGGATTATGTGTAGGTTCCACTGTAATGTTCCATGAAGCGAGAGTTGCTTTTCCCTCAGCTACTGAACGGATCACTACCATTGAGCCCTCTTTATGAATTAGAAGCTTAACTGGAAAGCCCCATCTATAAGCGATGGAGTGTGCTCTCAGGGCAGAAGTGATAGGGGCCAGGTTTCTCCTGAGCTGTAGCGTTGCTGCTGAGAGGTCCATGAATAGTTTCACCCCCTCATATGGGGCCGGGAGAGTCCCAATTTTTCTTGCGGCCATAAGGAGTTGCTCCTTAATATGGAAAAAGTGCACCCTTGCTAGCACATCTCTTGGAACATCATCCGGCAGGTGCTTAGGCTTGACAATCCTGTGCGCCCTGTCGATTATCAAATCACTTTCAGAGCTATTAGGCAGGAGCAAGCGGATTAGCTTCTGAATATATTCTGCTAATTCAGACACGGTTATATCTTCTGGAACCCCCGCATTTTGAGGTTGTTCCGGCGGGAACGGTCCTCTAAGTCCGCAATCTTGGCTTTAAGTTGAGTGACTTCATCAGAGAGGAGCTCATGAGAATCAATTAAAGTGTTATGGGAAGAGGCAAATTCGCCCATCTTCGTCTCCACATGTACCATCTTATCCCCCAGCTCTGTTACTGTAGCCTGGATCGGGACTAATGATTTAGCTATTTGTGCAGTGATAGAATGGTGAAATGCTAAAAGCATGTCCTTTAGTAAAGTCCCAGAGGCTGGTTGGTCTGATGTCTGCAGACTCTGTAGTGCCTCATGTATAGATGGAGAACCCGTCGGACCCCCAGATGGAGAGGTACACTCACCGGAGTTGCTGGGGCCTCGATATCGTGGCCGCTGTTTGTCAGGGCTGGCCGTCGGTGAGGTCTGAGTGATGGCGTTCTCAGGATGCGCGGGAAGGTCTTCCCCCATCATTCTTTGCCCTCCGTGTGAGGCTACTGCTGAAGGGGATTCCACAGGAGAGGTGTTGGAGGGAATGTGCTGTTGCTGGAGACCGGACGGAGAGCGCGATTCTGATGAAGAGGAAGGGCTGGAGCCCGGTGTGCTGCGCGCTTCTTCTCCTCCGGCGCCATCTTTGATCTTCTCCTGGGTAAAGAAAAAGTTTAATTTGCCCTGTTGTTTCAGGCTCTTCTTGCCTCTGGTCATCATGGAGGCATACAGGAGCTTGGAGAGAGAAACGGGCGGCACTTTGGTGGATGTGGCTAGGGTTTAGCAGGTCTGTAACGCTGTAATGGAGCAGGAGCTCAAGTTCATGCGTCCATCTCCTTCGGCTGCTTGGCCACGCCCCCGCCCTGTCAGCTTTTAAATCCCGCACCTGCGCCTTATGTGTCTTCATTCGGCGCAGGCGCACTGAGAAAAGGACGCCCGCTTCCTCAGCACTCCCTCAGTGCGCCTGCGCCGAAGATGTCTTCTCTTTCGGGTTTAGAGGTGACGTCATCGGCGCACTGAGGGAGTGCTGAGGAAGCGAGCGTCCTTCTCTCAGAGCGCCTGCGCTGAATGAAGACACGTAAGGCGCAGGCGCGGGATTTTAAAGCTGACAGGGCCAGCCGGAGGAGGAGAGCGCTCGCTGGCCCTGTCAATCAACAGGAGGAGGGGCGTTTTTTTAAAAGGAGGATGCGGCAGCTACCAGCAAGTATAACGCCCTACTTGCTGGTAGTGAAGTCATTTGCATATTTTAAAAGCTCGATTTTTAAGGAAACGAAGCCACAGAACAAGGTAAGAGCCCTATATAGGGAATAGTCGTCCAATAAGGATTTTAATTTGCCCGAAAATGAAAAATGAGTTTTAGGGGTGACAGAAGCCCTTTAATTGTGAGCAGCGAGCGTTTGAGTAGACACAGACGTGGGATGGTGACGCTGATAATAGCGTTATCGCTGCTCACCATCTGTGTTGATTCCTCAAAGTTTCTTAAAACCTCACAGAGGTCAGACATCCATGCCCACTCCTCGTTTGTGAAGAGCGGAAGCTGATTGGAAAGGCAACGACCATGTTGCAGCTGGTATTCTACTACTGCCCTCTGCTGCCCACAAAGCCTGGCCAACGTGTGGAATGTGTTCTAGTGCGTGCTCACGTCGTACAACAGTCGGTGAGCTGGCAATTGTAAATGCTGCTGCAGTGTTGACAGACCGACTGAAGCTGTCGATGACTTACGGAAATGGGCACACACGCGGCACACCTTCACCAGTAGCTGAGGCAAATTGGGGTAGGTTTTGAGAAACCGCTGAACCACTAAGTTAAAGACGTGGGCTAGGCATGGGATGTGTGTGAGCTTGCCGAGCTCCAAAGCCGTCACTAAGTTACGGCCATTATCAGACACAACCATGCCTGGTTCTAGGTTGAGTGGCGAGAGCCACAGCTCAGTCTGGTCTCCTATCCCCTGCCACAGCTCTGCGGCGGTGTGCTATTTGTCACCTAAGCAGATCAGCATAGGCTCAGCCTGTTGACACTTCCCCACTGCAGTGCTACACTGCTTCCAGCTACCGACTGATGGCTGACTGGTGCTGCAAGAGGATAATTCTGAGGTGTAAGTGGAGGAGGAGGCGGAAGAGGAGAAGTGGGGGTTGGAGCCACTAACATAGGTGGTGGCGTAAACCCTGATGGAAGTAGGGCCCACAATCCTTAGCGTGGGTAGCACCTGTACTATCCCAGGGTACGACTCGCTTCCGGCCTCCACAGCGTTCGCCCAGTGTGCCGTTAGGGAAATGTAGCGTCCCTGGCCGAAAGCACTTGTCCATGTGTCAGTGGTTAAGTGGACCTTCCCAGTAAATGCGTTGGTCAGGGCACAGGTGATGTTACAGGACACATGCTGGTGTAAGGCGAGCACAGCACACCGTGAAAAATAGTGGCGGATGGGGACTGAGTAACAAGGGACGGCCGCCGCCATCAGGCTGCGGAAAGCATCAGTGTCCACAAGCCTAAATGGCAACATTTCCAGTGCCAGTAATTTGGAAAGTTGAGCATTTAGTGCTATGGCCTGTGGGTGGGTGGCTGAGTATTTGCGCTTGCGTTTAAATGCCTGGGGTAAGGACATTTGTATGCTGCACTCGGACACAGAAGTGGATGTGGTTGCTGACGGTGCTTGCGAAGGTCCAGGTTCAGGGTGGGAGGCATCCGGGCTGCGCCTTCGACAGGGGTGTGACCCGCAGACACAGATTGTGATCATTCGGCCCACCTATTACGGTGCTTTGATGCCATGTGGTGTATCATGCTGGTGGTTGTGAAGTTGCTAGTGTTCAAAACCCCTGCTCATTTTTGTATGGCACAGGTTGCAAATTACAATTCTTTTGTCGTCCGCACTTTCCTCAAAAAAGCGCCAGACTGCGGAACACCTACCCCTTGGCAAGGGAGATTTCCGCAAGGGTGTGCCCTAGAGAACAGTTGCGGGCCTGTTTGGTGTGGCCTGCCCTCTCCCCTTTGCCACCCCACTGCCTCTTCCAGCCTGTTGCGGTGCAGCGGATCCCTCCCCCCTCTGTCCTGCTGTCCTCGCTTGGTTTGCCACCTTCCCAGGTTAGGTCAGTGATTCATTGTCCACCAATCCTCTTTCACTTCCTCACTTTTCTCATCCTCCTGACTTGTTGACCTAACAACAACCTCAGTTATTGACAACTGTGTCTCATCCTCATCATCAACCTCTTGAGACACTAATTGCCGTTGACTTATTGGCAACTGTGTCTTATCATTATCATCATCCACCTCATGAAACACTAATTGCCGTTCCCAACCGTCATCTTCTTGTGACTGTGGATGCTCAACAGTTTGGAAATCAGGGCACAAGATCTCATAAACCTCTTCAAGCGGGCTTGTCGAGAGACCCAAATGAAGGATTGGTGCTGAAAAAAGCTCCTCAGAATATCTGAATGTTGGATCACTTGTTTGGCAAGACTCTCCATGGTGGGAGGATCAGGGTGAGGATTGTGTTGACCAGACTCTTGGCTACTGAGACTGGACTTGGTGGACAACAGGGTGGTGCTTAACCGACTGGAAGCATTATCTGCTGCAATCCAACTGATCACCTGGTCGCACTGGTCTGACATCAAGAGCATTGTCCTGCGCCGCCCTGCAAACTGGGACATGAAGCTAGGTATCGTGGATGATTGTTTTTCTTGTGCTCTGGCAGCAGGCACAGTTTAAGCGCGCCCAGGGCCATGGCCTCTGCGTGCACCATCAGCATCACGGCCACTTCCCTGTCCCTTACTTCTCGCCTTCTTCATATTAAATGTTATATATGCTTGAAAGTATGTCACACGTACAGTAGTGTAGGATTAAATAAATTAAAAAAGTTATTTGGGATGTGGAACTGTCACACAGGAGATATACCGCAGATAATTTCGCTGATAGCAGTGGCTAATATAAAATTACAGGGAATGTCACAGGTATTTTGGATGTGGAAACATTACACATGAGATGTACCCCAGTTAATGTCACTGTCCGCAGCGGACACCGTCTATGGAAAAAGTACACTGGATGTCACATATCTTTGGGATGCGCACACGTTACTCAGGAGATGTAGCGCAGATAATGTCGCTGTCTGCAGTGGCTAACTATTGCTGATGTCTGCAGCGGCGAATATAAAATTACAGGGAATTTCACAGGTATTTTGGATGTGGAAACATTACACAGGAGATGTACCCCAGTTAATGTCACTGTCCGCAGCGGACACTGTCTATGGGAAAAGTACACTGGATGTCACAGATATTTTTGGGATGCGCACATGTTACACAGGAGAAATACTGCAGATAATGTCACTGATGTCAGCAGCGGCTAATATAAAATTACAGGGAATGTCACAGGTATTTTGGATGTGCACACGTTACACGGGAGATGTAGCGCAGCGAATGTCACTGTCCGCAGCGGACACCGTCTACGGAAAAAGTACACTGGATGTTACAGATATTTTTGGGATGCGCACACGTTACATAGTAGATGTAGCGCAGATAATGTCGCTGTCTACAGCGGCCTATTGCACGCTATATAGAGCAGGATGCGCTAAAAATACATATTGCTGCCACACACAACAGTCCTTAAAAGGACTTTTGGGTCTGTAAAGTTTTAGCAATTTAGCGCAGGTTGTGCTAAAAATATATATTGCTGCTGCCATACACAACAATAGTCCTTAAAAGTACTTTTGGGTCTCTGACAAGTTTTTCTAATGAAAAAAAGAAAATTTCACTCCCTACACTATCTTTCCCTTTTTCAGCACAGCTCTCCCTGACACTGAGCCGAACACGTGTCATCGGGTGCTATATAGCACCCAATGACGCGTTCCGGCCAGCCAATCATTGTAATGACAGTAACCAACATGGCTACAGCATTACAGTGAAGGGCAGTACTTACCTGCACGAATACCGCCATGTGCCGAGCATCAAGATGCTCGAGCCGAACTAGTGTTTGGCCGAGCATGCTTGATCAACACTATTGAGCACCTCTACACGGCGACTCAGCTGATCCCATAGATTTTCTATGGGATTCAGGTCTTGAGAAAGTGCAGGCCACTCCATTTGAGGTACCCCAGTCTCCGGCAGACATTCCCTAATGATGTGACCTCGATGAGCTGGCGCATTGTCGTTCATGAAGATAAAATTAAGCCTATGTCGTTCATGCAGAGGCACAATGACTGGATTAATGATGTTTTTCATGCAGTATAAGCTTGTCACTTTACCATTCACAAAATGTAGGACAGTTCTGTATTGACTAGACACACCTGTCCACCACCACCAAAGGCAAACAGTGGCTGATGTATAGAGCTCTCCTTGACGTCTCCAACATCATTGGCAGCCATCATTTCTGCTCAGCGTGAATCGACTTTAATCAGTGAACAGCACTGAGGCCTACTGGTCCCTCGTCCAGCATAGATGCTTCCTGGCCCATGAAAGACGATGACACCTGTGGTCAGGTACCCTTGCAGGTCGTCTAGCACGCAGACCACACTGATGTAAAAGGTTTTGAATGGTCTGACGTGACACTTGGGTGCCTCTCACCTCCGTTAAATGTGTCTGGAGTTGTGTGGCATTCATCATCTGGACTTTTAAAGTCTTTCTATATCTCTGTTGCCACCTACTAATGACACTCTGTGACACTCTAAGCTCAGTGGCCACTTCCGTCTGAGAACATCCTGCTTGAAGCCTCTCAATGGCAAGGTACTGTTGATCAATCGTTAGGTGTCGTCTTGGTCTCATGATGTCAAAATGCGAACAGCATGATGAGGAGGACTGTTTAAATACCAATTCTAATTGAACCAGGAAATTTATTGGTCGATTTATGGATCACCTGTTGTGACTTTTGCCATTAAGCTCCTTGCTAGAGAACAGCAAGTTGTGTAAAAAAAATGGGATATTTGGCTTGTGGATGAAATTTCAGGATAAACCTAAAATACATTTTGTGTATGGGGTATGTAAGCTGTGACTCCACCTAAGTTGAAATATCAGTACTGTGTTGTTTAAAAATGAATATGAACTTGTTTTCTAAGGCTCCCTTCACATATATGAATAGTGTCTGGCCAAGTATTTTAGGACAGGTGCATAGATCCAGTGTCTGTACACTGGTAGCGCCTAGCCGAAAAACTGAGCATGCAGCATTTTTCTTTCTGGTGATTTTTAACATCCAGCATCACCACTTATACGCCAGATATACAGTGGATATAAAAAGTCTACACACCCCTATTAAAATGACAGGTTTCTGTGATGTAAAAAAATGAGACAAAGATAAATCATTTCAGAACCTTTTTCCACCTTTAATTAACTTATAAACTGTACAACTCAATTGAAAAACAAACTGAAATCTTTTACGTAGAGGGAAGAAAAAATATAAAAAGAAAATAATATGGTTGCATAAGTGTGCACACCCGTAAACTAATCACCCCACAGATTTTCAAACGGATTCAGGTCTGGGCTGGCTGGGCCATTCCAAAACTTAAATCTTCTTCTGGTGAAGCCATTCCTTTGTTGATTTGGATGTATGCTTTGGGTAGTTGTCATGTTGAAAGATGAAGTTCCTCATCATGATCAGCTTTCTAGCAGAAGCCTGAAGGTTTTGTGCCAATATTGACTGGTATTTGGAACTGTTCATAATTCCCTCTAGCTTAACTAAGGCCCCAGTTCCAGCTGAAGAAAAACAGCCCCAAAGCATGATGCTGCCACCACCATGCTTTGCTGTGGGGGGTATGGTGTTCTTTTGGTGATGTGCAGTGTTGTTTTTGCGCCAAACATATCTTTTGGAATTATGGCCAAAAAGTTCAACCTTGGTTGCATCAGACCATAACACCTTTTCCTACATGCTTTTGGGAGACTTCAGAAGTGTTTTTGCAAAATGTAGCCTGGCTTGGTTGTTTTTCTTCGTAAGAAAAGGCTTTCGTCTTGCCACTCTACCCCATAGCCCAGACATATGAAGAATACAAATTGTTGTCACATGTACCACACAGCCAGTACTTGCCAGATATTCCTGCAGCTCCTTTAATGTTGCTGTAGGCCTCTTGGTAGCCTCCCAGACCAGTTTTCTTCTCGTCTTTTCATCAATTTTGGAGGGACATCCAGTTCTTGGTAATGTTACCGTTGTGCCATATTTTCTCACCTGATGATGACTGTCTTCACTGTGTTCCATGGTATATCTAATGCCTTGGAAATTCTTATGTACCCTTCTCCTGACTGATACCTTTTAACAATGAGATCCCTCTGATGCTTTGGAAGCTCTCTGTGGACCATGGCTTTTGCTGTGGGATGCAACTAAGAAAATTTCAAAAAAGACCAACTAGAGCAGCTGAACTTTATTTGAGGTTAATCAGAGGCACTTTAAATGATGGCAGGTGTATGCTGACTCCCATTTAACATGATTTTGAATGTGATTGCTTAATTCTGAACACAGCTACATCCCCAGTTATAAGAGGGTGTGCACACTTATGCAACCACATTATTTTATTTTTGTTTTAGTTTTCTTCCCTCTACCTAAAGGATTTCAGCTTGCTTTTCAATTGAGTTGTACAGTTTATAGGTCACATTAAAGGTGGAAAAAGTTCTGAAATGATTTATCTTTGTTTAACCCCTTAGGGACACAGCATTATTTCACCTTAAGGACCAGGCCATTTTTTGCAAATCTGACCATTGTCACTTTAAGTGGTGATAACTTTAAAACGCTTTGACTTATCCAGGCCATTCTGAGATTGTTATTTCGTCACATATTGAACTTCATGACACTGGTAAAATAAAGTAAAAAAATAATAATTTTTATTTATAAAAAAAATACAAAATTTACCAAAAATTTGTAAAAAATTTAAAATTTCAAAGTTTCAATTTCTCTACTTCTATAATGCATAGTAATACCTCAAAATATAGTTATTACTTTACATTCCCTATATGTCTACTTCATGTTTGGGTAATTTTGGGAATGATATTTTATTTTTTGGGGATGTTACAAGGCTTAGAAGTTTAGAAGCAAATCTTGAAATTTTCCAGAAATTTACAAAAACCCAATTTTTAGGGACCAGTTCAGGTCTGAAGTCACTTTGCGAGGCTTACATAATAGAAACCACCCAAAAATGACGCCATTCTATAAACTACACCCCTCTAGGTATTCAAAACTGATTTTACAAAATGTGTTAACCCTTTAGGTGTTCCACAAGAGTTATTGGCAAATGGAGATGAAATTTCAGAATTTCAATTTTTTGGCAAATTTTCCATTTTAATCCATTTTTCCCAGTAACAAAGCAAGGATTAACAGCCAAACCAAACTCAATATTTATGGCCATGATTCTGTAGTTTACAGAAACACCCCATATGTGGTCGTAAACTACTGTACAGGCACACGCCAGGGCGCAGAAGGAAAGGAATGCCATACGGTTTTTGGAAGGCAGATTTTGCTGGACTGTTTTTTTTGACACCATGTCCCAATTGAAGCCCCCCTGATGCACCCCTAGAGTAGAAACTCCATAAAAATGACCCCATCTAAGAAACTAAACCCCTCAAGGTATTCAAAACAGATTTTACAAACGTCGTTAACCCTTTAGGTGTTCCACAAGAATTAATGGAAAATAGAGATACAATTAAAAAATTTCACTTTTTTGGCAGATTTTCCATTTTAATATTTTTTTTTACTTTTACAAAGCAAGGGTTAAAAGCCAAACAAAACTCAATATTTATGGCCCTGATTCTGTAGTTTACAGAAACACCCCATATGTGGTCGTAAACTACTGTACGGGCACACGGCAGGGCGCAGAAGGAAAGGAATGGCATACGGTTTTTGGAAGGCAGATTTTGCTGGACAGTTTTTTTTGACACCATGTCCCATTTGAAGCCCCCCTGATGCACCCCTAGAGTAGAAACTCCATAAAAGTGACCCTATCTAAGAAACTACACCCCTCAAGGTATTCAAAACAGATTTTACAAACGTTGTTAACCCTTTAGGTGTTCCACAAGAGTTATTGGCAAATGGAGATGAAATTTCAGAATTTAAATTTTTGGGCAAATTTTCCATTTTAATCAATTTTTCCCAGTAACAAAGCAAGGATTAACAGCCAAACAAAACTCAATATTTATGGCCTTGATCCTGTAGTTTACAGAAACACCCCATATGTGGTCGTAAACAGCTGTACGGGCACACGGCAGGGCGCAGAAGGAAAGGGATGCCATACGGTTTTTGGAAGGCAGATTTTGCTGGACTGTTTTTTTTGACACCATGTCCCATTTGAAGCCCCCCTGATGCACCCCTAGAGTAGAAACTCCAAAAAAGTGGCCCCATTTTAGAAACTACAGGATAAGGTGGCAGTATTGTTGGTACTAGTTTAGGGTACATATGATTTTTGGTTGCTCATTATTACACTTTTTGTGAGGCAAGATAACAAGAAATAGCTGTTTTGGCACCGTTTTTATTTTTTATTTACAACATTCATCTGACAGGTTAGATCATGTGATATTTTTATAGACCAGGTTGTCACGGATGCGGCGATACCTAATATGTATACTTTTTATTTTTTATTTATGTAAGTTTTACACAATGATTTCTTTTTAGAAGCAAAAACAATCATGTTTTAGTGTTTCCATAGTCTGAGCCATAATTTTTTCAGTTTTTGGGCGATTACCTTGGGTAGGGTATGATTTTTTTCAGGATGAGATTACGGTTTTATTGGCACTATTTTGGGGTGCATGTGACTTTTTGATCACTTGCTATTACACTTTTTGTGGTGTAAGGTGACAAAAAATGGTTTATTTAGCACAGTTTTATTTTAATTTTTTCACGGTGTTCATCTGAGGGGTTAGGTCATGTGATATTTTTATAGAGCTGGTCGATACGAATGCGGCGATACCAAATATGTATACTTTTTTTTATTTATGTAGGTTTTACACAATAACAGCTTTTTTTAAAACAAAAAAAATTATGTTTTAGTGTCTCCATATTCTGAGCCATAGTTTTTTTTATTTTTTGGGCAATTGTCTCAGGTAGGGGCTCATTTTTTGCGGGATGAGGTGACTGTCAGATTGGTACTATTTTGGTGGGCAAACGCCTTTTTGATCGCTTGCTGTTGTATTTTTTGTGATGTAAGGTGACAAAAAAATTGTTTATTTAGCACAGTTTTTATTATTTATTTTTTATGGTGTTCATCTGAGGGGTTAGGTCATGTGATATGTTTATATAGCCAGTCGATACGGACGCGGCGATACCTAATATGTATACTTTTTCCCCCCCCTATCTTTTACCAATTTTTTTAAACTTTATTTGGGGAAAATGAAGTTTTTGTTTATTTTTACTTGAAACTTTAAATTTTTTGGGGGAAAACTTTATTCTTTCAACTTTTTTTCACTTTATTTTTTGTCCCACTTTCGGACTTGAACTTTTGGGGGTCTAATCCTTTACAATGCATTCCAATACTTCTGTATTGGAATGCATTGGCTGTATGAGTAATACAGTGAGTATTACTCATACAGCTTCCGGCCTGTGAGATCCAGGGGGCTGGATCTCATAGGCTCGTCACCGGAAGGCATCGCGATCATTTCCATGCCATCGGGTCCCCCCTACAGCCGCATGGGGACCCGATGGCACCGCCACACGCCGCCGCAAACCGCAGGTAAAGCCGCAAACCGCAGGCCTGAATTGACATCGCCGACACGGGTCCGGGCGGCGGTGATCGGAAATACACATGACGTACCGGTACGTCATGGGTCCTTAAGGGGTTAATTTTTTTTACAGCACAGAAACCTGACATTTTAACATAGGTGTGTAAGACTTTTTATATCCACTGTATGTGCATGATCCTCTAGGAAACAGTTCTGGCTCAGTTCCCCTTCTGCATTTTCTGGCTAGCCAGACGTAGGGGGCCTAAGCATTATTGGAGGTCTGATATTACTGTAAATGCTTTGCAGTTTTGATCCACTGCTTTTGTGTCCTGGGGAACCCATGAACAGGGTCTGAAGAATGCCAGGGTTCCAAGAAACCCTGGTTGGGAAGCACAGTGACTGCACATTTTCTTGATAACCTTACACAACTGAAAGACGCACAAAATAAAGAAGGAGATTGCACCACAGCTTTTGCCTCCAAACAGACTCATGAATGTTATCCATCCAGTTCTACTGCCTTTGTAGTTTTCACATTTCCAAATTAATCACCGGTTTCCTTGTTTTGCTGCAAGCATAATTCCATTTTTATGTATACTTTACATACTGTACATATACAGAAACTGTCTTGACCTGTTGAAGTAGCACTTGAACCCTTGGTGCCACGTGCCATACATTTCTGGCGCTGGCACTATGTAGTTAGCGTAGAGCACAATAATTGTATGGGGATGTGTCGGCACAGGAGCTGTACTCACATCATCCACAGCTGACACTGAAGTAGTCAAGAACTAATCAATATGTCCTATGCTCCAAAATGGTACCAATGTAAGGCTACTTTCATACCTGCGTTTAGGTCGGATCCGTCTGGTATGTGCCCAGACGGATCCGCACCTATAATGCAAACACTTAGATCCGTTCAGAACGGATCCGTTTTCATTACCATGAACAAAAAAAAATAAAAATAAAAAAAAAATTTTTTTTTTTTGTTCATGATAATGCAAACGGATCCGTTTTGACTTTACATTGAAAGTCAATGGGAGACGGATCCGTTTGAAAATTGAGCCATACTGTGTCAACTTCAAACGGATCTGTCCCCATTGACTTAGGGCTCTTTCACACTTGCGTTATTGTCTTCCGGCATAGAGTTCCGTCGTCGGGGCTCTATGCCGGAAGAATACTGATCAGGATTATCCTAATGCATTCTGAATGGAGAGTAATCCGTTCAGGATGCATCAGGATGTCTTCAGTTCCGGTACGGAACGTTTTTTGGCCGGAGAAAATACCGCAGCATGCTGCGCTTTTTGCTCCGGCCAAAAATCCTGAAGACTTGCCGCAAGGCCGGATCCGGGATCAATGCCCATTGAAAGGCATTGATCCGGATCCGGCCTTAAGCTAAACGTCGTTTCGGCGCATTGCCGGACCCGACGTTTAGCTTTTTCTGAATAGTTACCATGGCTGCCGGGACGCTAAAGTCCTGACAGCCATGGTAAAGTGTAGCGGGGAGCGGGGGAGCAGTATACTTACCGTCCGTGCGGCTCCCGGGGCGCTCCAGAGTGACGTCAGGGCGCCCCAAGCGCATGGATCACGTGATCACATGGATCACGTCATCCATGCGCATGGGGCGCTCTGACGTCATTCTGGAGCGCCCGGGGAGCCGCACGGACTGTAAGTATACTGCTCCCCCGCTCCCCGCTCCTACTATGGCAACCAGGACTTTAATAGCGTCCTGGGTGCCATAGTAACACTGAAAGCATTTGGAAGACGGTTCCGTCTTCAAATGCTTTCAGTACACTTGCGTTGTTACGGATCCGGCAGGCACCTCCGGCAACGGAAGTGCATGCCGGATCCCAACAACGCAAGTGTGAAAGAGGCCTAACATTGTAAGTCTGGACGGATCCGTTTGCCTCCGCACGGCCAGGCGGACACCTGAACGCTGCAAGCTGCGTTCAGGTGTCCGCCTGCTGAGTGGAGCGGAGGACAAACGGAGCCAGACTGATGCATTCTGAGCGGATCCGCATCCATTCGGAATGCATCAGGGCTGGACGGATCCGTTCGGGGCCACTTGTGAGAGCCTTCAAACGGAACTCACAAGCGGAGCCCCGAACGCTAGTGTGAAAGTAGCCTAAGGATACTTTCACACTTGCGTTTTCGCCTGATCTGACACGGATAATACAACCATCTGCATCTGTTATGATCAGATCCGGGTGTATTTTCTTTAACATAGCAATGATGGATCTGTCATGAACACCATTGAAAGTCAATGGGGGATGGATCAGTTTTCTCAGACACATTTGACTTGCATTGTGGGTCATGCCAGATCCGTTTTGCTCCGCATACCATGACGGAAAGAAAACCGCAACTTGCTGCAGTTTGCTCTCCGGTATGGGAACACAACCAAACGGAACGGAATTCATTTTGGAGCGTTCTGTTCTGTTCAGTTACGTTTTGTCCCCTGTGACAATGAATGAGGACAAAACGGATCTCAATACCGGAAAATGTAAACGCAAATGTGTGAAAGTATCTCTAAACTACAACTTACCTTTCAAAAAAAAAAAAAAAGCAACAACAAATAACATTTTTGTTTACAGTATTTAAAAACATCAGACAGCAGTCCAGAAGAGAAGTAAGAAAAAAAAAACACAGGGAAACAGTTTTTTCTTACTTCTGTACAGCTGCCTGATGTGTTTAAAGGGAATCTGTCACCTGCTTTAACCATTTTTAAGCTGGCACCATCGCTATGTGGACTAAAGTACCTTTTTCCCAGCAGTCTTCTTTTTACTTGATTTCGTTTTGTAGTTTTGATATAAAAGCGCTTTTTCTGTTATGCTAATTAGGGTCCAAGGAGCCCAGAGGGGCGTTTTTTTCCCTCTCCGGAGCCCAGTGACGCCCCCCTGCAGTGCCCAGTGACGCCTCCTGATCATCAAAACACCTCCCACAGCCCGGCAAATGGTTCCGCCCCCTCCCCACGTCATAGTCTACCTTATAGAAATGCCTCGTCCTTCTTCCTGTCTGCGGCCAGAAAACTCGCGCAGGCGCAGTACCGCCTGCGGCCTGCGCCTGTGCGATCATCAACCCCCTGAGGGCAACAGCCTCAAAAGTCTCACTGGGCATGCGCCGAGCCCAGTGATGTGACCTGAGCGCTGTTGCCCTCAGGACGTTGATGATCGCGCAGGCCGCAGGCGGTACTAGTGATTGGGGCTTCAGTGTAAAACGCATCGCATCCGGAAGCAAGTGCAGATGCAATGCGTTTTTCACTGATGGTTGCTAAGAGATGTTGTTTGTAAACCTTCAGTTTTTTATCACACATGTAAGAAACGCATCAAAACGCATTGCACCTGCGCGGAAAAAACTGAACGACTGAACACAATTGCAGACAAAACTAACTGAACTTGCTTGCAAAATGGTGAGAGTTTCTCTGACCGCACCCGGATCTAATCAGTCACGCTCGTGTGAAAGATGCCTTAGGGTACCTGCACACAAGTGCAGATTTCAAAACAGAAAATCCACTCTCTTTTGTGTGGATTTCTTAGCTTTTCTGCCCCAGATCCGCACCAAAAAACAGATGTGTACTGTTATTTGTGGGTTTTGCAGCTGATTATTGCATTAAAAAGGGTGAAATCTGCACAAAAAAAAATCGCACAAACAATTAATATGCTGCAGATTTTTAAATTCGCACAGCAGGTCAATTTCTGCACAGACAAAAAAGCAAAGGGCCAGATTTATCATTAGGCTACTTTCACACCTGCGTTCGGGTGTCCGCTCGTGAGCTCCGTTTGAAGGGGCTCACAAGCGGCCCCGAAAGCAACCGTCCAGCCCTAATGCATTCTGAGTGGACGCGGATCCGCTGAGAATGCATCCGCCTGCCAGCGCTCAGCCTCCGCTCCGCTCAGTGAGCGGACACCTGAACGCTGCTTGCAGCGTTCGGGTGTCCGCCTGGCAGTGCAGAGGCAAGCGGATCCGTCCAGACTTACAATGTAAGTCAATGGGGATGGATCCGTTTGAAGATGACAGATTATGGCTCAATCTTCAAGCGGATCCGCCCCCATTGACTTTCAATGTAAAGTCTGGACGGATCCGTTCAGGCTACTTTCACACTTAGAAATTTTTCTAAGTTATAATGCAGACGGATCCGTTCTGAACGGATGCAAACGTCTGCATTATAGGAGCGGATCCGTCTGATGAAACATCAGACGGATCCGCTCCGAACGCTAGTGTGAAAGTAGCCTTAGCTCAAGTCAGAATAATGGAGTGAAAAAGTCGCAAATTTTTGCGCAATCGCTTAAACTGTGCAAAAATTTGCGACTTTTATTGGCTCAGCTCTATGCTCGCCAGTTTTCTGAAAGTGGGCGTGTTTTCTTATGTAAATAATTCTCTAGACAGATTTACTATTGCGACTATTTAAAAAGTCGCAAAAAAGTCGCAAAAAAATTCTCAATTTCACTCCAGTGAGGACCATGCTTATCTTATGCGACTTTTTAATAGAACATGCGACTTTTTCGTAAAGACGTGCGACTTTTGTAAAACTGCTTACTGACAGATAAACTGCTACCGTCAAACCACATTTATTACAGTCTTAAAGGGCCGATCATAAATCTGACTTGGCTAAAACTGACTTTAGCCATATGTGAAAGTGGAGTGAGCTGTCAGAAGAATGATAAATCTGGCCCAAAGTGTACATGAGATTTGTCTAATCTCATACACTTTGCTGGTTCTGTATTAGGATGCGATTATATGCACGTAAATCTGCGCGTAATCCGCATTGTGTGCGGGTACGCTTATAAAGTATAAAAAACTATATACATTAGGTATTGACATAATTGTAATAAGCCACAGAATAAAGTTAACGTCATTTATATTGCATGAAAACCCCAAAAAGCAATGGCAGAATTGCTGTTGTTTTTCAAATCCCCAACCAAGAAATATTAAAAATGTTGATGGCAAAATTAAAAAGTTATGATTCTCAGAAGGTGGTAAAAACATTGCTGTGTCTTTAAAGGGATTGTGCCAAGTATGTAAGCTATCTCCTATCCACAGGATAGAGGATAACTAACTGGTCAATGAGGGTCCGACCACTGGAATCCTCATCAATCACGAGAATGGGGGTCCCATGTTCCCATCCTGATAAATTTCATATTTGGCACAACCCTTTAAGGACACAACCTAATTTTATTTTTTCATTATCATTTTTCTTTCCCCGCCTTCCAAGAGCCATAATTTTTTATATATATAGCCGTATAAGGGTTTGAGTTTTGCTGGACAAGTTGTGTTTTTTTTAATGGCATTGTTTATTTTACCATAGCTTGTATTGGAAGATGGGAAAACATTCTTTGTGCAGTGAAATAAAAAAAAACTGGCAGTTCCGCCAAGAGTTTTTCAGAGTTTTGTTTTAATGCTGTTTACTGTATGCTAAATATGACATAACGACCTTGTTCTGCGGGTCAGTACGAATATGGCAATTAGGGATGAGCATCATCCGAAGTCGATTCGCATAAAACTTCGTTCTAATACTGTACGGAGCAGGAGCTCAGTGCAGTATTAGAATGTATTGGCTCCGATGAGCCGAAGTTATTGCTTCGCGAAGTCTTGCGAGACTTCGCGCAATAACTTCATAAATTAATTTGTACTGTAAAAAACCATTTCCCGGAACTCGAGTTCAGTTCCAATAGCTTCGGCTCATCGGAGCCAATACATTCTAATACTGTATGGAGCTCCTGCTCCGTACAGTATTAGAACAAAGTTTTATGTGAATCGACTTCGGATGTTTCATCTGAAGTAGATTCGCTCATCCCTAATCGCAATACCAATTTACAGGGCAGTTGTTTTTAATAGTACCATTTGTACATGGTGCAATGGTACATATGACTTTTTGATAACTATTTATTCAATTTTTTGGAGGTGACCAAAAAATGGTGATTTGTGCATTTTTATTTTTCCCCGTTACAGCATACACCATGCGGTGTGCAGTAAAATATTTTATTTATATTTTAATAGTTTTGACATTTCGCATTTTTAGACGCAGTCATAACTTTTCTGCTTAATTTTTTATGGTTTATCTACTTTGTATGTAAAACTGGGAAAAGGGCGATTTGGATTTTTAATTATTTTTGTATTGTTCACATGACCAGAAAATTTGATCTTCTGAAGACTTATCCCATAGACTGCAATAGACAGGGGGTGCACCTAGTGCTGCCTTAGGCAAAAATTCAAATGGCGACACCCCACCCCCACGGCAAATGCCAAATTTTCAATCCAGCCCCTACCCCCACTATGAAACATAACGGATTACATACAGTGATATCTCCACTGATGTAGATGTTGTCTTTCCTCATCTTCTCCATTCAGAGAGTAGACTGCCTTGATTACTTCTTTCAGCTGTGTCTCTCCAGAGTTTGTCACATAGACATCTTAGTTTCCTCACTTTTCCATCATTCTCCTCTTCCTGGTGCCCCCAAAATTGTCATCCTGCTGCCTCCCCAATACTGTGTCTGCTGTGCTCTCAGACTGCCCTCAATAGTAATAGTACCCCCAATAGCAAGAATGTTCCCCAAGAGTCCCCACATTATTAGTATTGCTCTTCATATTGTGTCTGACAATAATAATGCCCCCACAGTACCTGCAGTATTATTAATGACCCCATAGGTCCCCTAGTAGAAGTAAGGTCCCCTGTAGTGCTGTCAGCAGTAACAAGGCCCCTCTATAAGGCACGCTTTAGAGCTTCTCCTCCCCATGGTGCCTAGTGCCTCCAGTAGTGCCAATATAAATGGTGGCCTGAGTTGCTACGTTCTAACACAGGTGGACGTAATGACATCACCACGAGTCCCGACCTCCTGTGCTGGGTCTCAGACTGCACGATGACGTGGTCATGAATGCCTGTGGCATTACGCTGGTGTTCATGACTGTCATCACACCACCTGAGACCCAGCACAGGCAGTTATTGTGATGTCATCGTGACCACCTCTGCATTCTACTGCCATACAGGCTTCATGTCTAGTGGCCTACTGCCTGTAAGGCTGAATGGCATGGATAAGAGCCATAGGCTCCCATTCCCCACCATGAACTTTTACCCCCTCAGAGACAGGCTGGCTGTTGCCTGAGGTAAGATGCTCATCTCGCCTCATGGCAGATGCAGCACTGGCAACAGAACACTATTTCAGTCAATGGGATTCTGTTAGGCTGCCTGAGAAGTTGTGCATGGTTTCACAGGTAGTTAGCCATGACACCCCTGGCATCTTTCTCAAGACCCCAGACTGTCATGTCAACTGGCTGGAGCTCTACGATTTTGCCACGGGACTCTTGATTGGAAGACAAAGGGAGCACCCTCCCTTGGCCTAACCCCACAGATGCCATAATCACTACTGACTGAATCTGAGGGGTTAAATGAATGGGATTGGTGTCGTCTGTGATCCCAGTCATTGCGGCTGAGTGCCTTCTGTATTACACAGCCGGCACCTGCTCTGTATGGAATGGACTTAGTGTGTGAGCCCACTCTATACTCTTTACACTGCACCATGATGTAACTTTGTTGTGGTGCGTGTAAGGGTTAGCGTATAAATTCCACAGTAGAAAAAGGCAAAACATGACACTCGCCATAAAATCAGCAAACAGCAGGATGGCAGAATAATGCAGGAGAGCAGTCAGCCTACGACCGCTTTGCGTCAATGGACGCTTTCTCAAGGCCTTCTGGGAGCTGACGCATGCTCCCTTTTATCGGCCGCTTACCTGCAAGCATCGCCACATAAGCATATAATTACAAAAACAAATAAATACATAGAATTAACTCATTCTAACAATGGAGAAAGGTCATTGCGATCATTGAGACCTTGGGGGCATAAGGCATCTACTTTTATAATCCAATTTGCCGCACACCTTAAAATAACTTAATGTCTATCTTTGCCATTAAAGGGTGAGAAAATCCATTGCAATCCTGCAAAAGTCAAACAATTCATATCACTATTATGGTTAATCAGACAAATACATCCCTTTCCCGTTTTACTGAATATTTATGTTCCCTAATTCTATTAAATAGGGGTCGAATGATTTTGCCTATGTAGAAAAATCTACACTGGTAAAACATGACAGACCACGAAATAAGACCTGCATGTGATTAATTGGCGCACAGAATGTGAAATGGTGCCTGATTGCAACACTTTGACATGTCATGTTTTGCCCGTGTAGATTTTTCTACATAGGCAAAACCATTGTGTGAAGCAATTCAAAACCACTGGCTGTTTATGTCATGGGAAAAGTCTGGGCCACCCAAAGACTTTGGAAGAAACAGTGAACAGGATTTGTGCCATGTACGAACAAGACCTGATACAGGCCGGCTGCTAAAAATGCAGGGGAGGCATAACCGAAAAAAAAAAGTAAGTTGGTCATTAAGGTGTTAAAGGGACTGGTGATACAGTTGAATTCAGGGGGCACCTGTGGCGTTTAACATTAATGAGCTTATTATCTCACTGTTTACTATGTACATGGCCAGCGGTGTGAAGAAGGCTCGGACGGCCCCCTTGGCACCAGCCCACTATATATATATATATATATATATATACACACACACTCACCTAAAGAATTATTAGGAACACCTGTTCTATTTCTCATTAATGCAATTATCTAGTCAACCAATCACATGGCAGTTGCTTCAATGCATTTAGGGGGGTGGTCCTGGTCAAGACAATCTCCTGAACTCCAAACTGAATGTCAGAATGGGAAAGAAAGGTGATTTAAGCAATTTTGAGCGTGGCATGGTTGTTGGTGCCAGACGGGCCGGTCTGAGTATTTCACAATCTCCTCAGTTACTGGGATTTTCACGCACAACCATTTCTAGGGTTTACAAAGAATGGTGTGAAAAGGGAAAAACATCCAGTATGCGGCAGTCCTGTGGGCAAAAATGCCTTGTGGATGCTAGAGGTCAGAGGAGAATGGGCCGACTGATTCAAGCTGATAGAAGAGCAACGTTGACTGAAATAACCACTCGTTACATCCGAGGTATGCAGCAAAGCATTTGTGAAGCCACAACACGCACAACCTTGAGGCGGATGGGCTACAACAGCAGAAGACCCCACCGGGTACCACTCATCTCCACTACAAATAGAAAAGAGGCTACAATTTGCACAAACTCACCAAAATTGGACTGTTGAAGACTAGAAAAATGTTGCCTGGTCTGATGAGTCTCGATTTCTGTTGAGACATTCAAATGGTAGAGTCCGAATTTGGCGTAAACAGAATGAGAACATGTATCCATCCTCTGAAGGCTACTTCCAGCAGGATAATGCACCATGTCACAAAGCTCGAATCATTTCAAATTGGTTTCTTGAACATGACAATGAGTTCACTGTACTAAAATGGCCCCCACAGTCACCAGATCTCAACCCAATAGAGCATCTTTGGGATGTGGTGGAACGGGAGCTTCGTGCCCTGGATGTGCATCCCTCAAATCTCCATCAACTGCAAGATGCTATCCTATCAATATGGGCCAACATTTCTAAAGAATGCTATCAGCACCTTGTTGAATCAATGCCACGTAGAATTAAGGCAGTTCTGAAGGCAAAAGGGGGTCCAACACCGTATTAGTATGGTGTTCCTAATAATTCTTTAGGTGAGTGTGTATATACAGTGGCGGAAATAATTATTTGACCCCTCACTGATTTTGTAAGTTTGTCCAATGACAAAGAAATGAAAAGTCTCAGAACAGTATCATTTCAATGGTAGGTTTATTGTAACAGTGGCAGATAGCACATCAAAAGGAAAATCGAAAAAATAACTTTAAATAAAAGATAGCAACTGATTTGCATTTCATTGAGTGAAATAAGTATTTGAACCCTCTAACAAAAAAAGACTTAATACTTGGTGGAAAAACCCTTGTTTGCAAGCACAGAGGTCAAACGTTTCTTGTAATTGATGACCAAGTTTGCGCACATTTTAGGAGGAATGTTGGTCCACTCCTCTTTGCAGATCATCTCTAAATCCCTAAGGTTTCGAGGCTGTCTCTGTGCAACTCTGAGCTTGAGCTCCCTCCATAGGTTTTCGATTGGATTAAGGTCCGGAGACTGACTAGGCCACTCCATGACCTTAATGTGCTTCTTCTTGAGCCACTCCTTTGTTGCCTTTGCTGTATGTTTTGGGTCATTGTCGTGCTGGAACACCCATCCACGACCCATTTTCAGTTTCCTGGCAGAGGGAAGGAGGTTGTCGCTCAGGATTTCACGATACATGGCTCCGTCCATTTTCCCGTTTATGCGAATAAGTTGTCCTGTGCCCTTAGCAGAAAAACACCCCCAAAGCAAAATGTTTCCACCCCCATGCTTGACGGTGGGGACGGTGTTTTGGGGGTCATAGGCAGCATTTTTCTTCCTCCAAACACAGCGAGTTGAGTTAATGCCAAAGAGCTCTATTTTGGTCTCATCAGACCACAGCACCTTCTCCCAGTCACTCTCTGAATCATTCAGGTGTTCATTGGCAAACTTCAGACGGGCCTGCACATGTGCCTTCCTGAGCAGGGGGACCTTGCGAGCCCTGCAGGATTTTAATCCATTGCGGTGTAATGTGTTTCCAATGGTTTTCTTGGTGACTGTGGTCCCTGCTAATTTGAGGTCATTAACTAACTCCTCCCATGTAGTTCTAGGATGCTTTTTCACCTTTCTCAGAACCATTGACACCCCACGAGGTGAGATCTTGCGTGGAGCCCCAGAGCGAGGTCGATTGATGGTCATTTTGTGCTCCTTCCATTTTCGAACAATCGCACCAACAGTTGTCACCTTCTCTCCCAGCTTCTTGCTAATGGTTTTGTAGCCCATTCCAGCCTTGTGCAGGTCTACAATTTTGTCTCTGACATCCTTGGACAGCTCTTTGGTCTTTCCCATGTTGGAGAGTTTGGAGTCTGCTTGATTGATTGATTCTGTGGACAGGTGTCTTTTATACAGGTGACTAGTTAAGACAGGTGTCCTTAATGAGGGTGACTAATTGAGTAGAAGTGTCTAACCACTCTGTGGGAGCCAGAACTCTTAATGGTTGGTAGGGGTTCAAATACTTATTTCACTCAATGAAATGCAAATCAGTTGCTATCTTTTATTTAAAGTTATTTTTTCGATTTTCCTTTTGATGTGCTATCTGCCACTGTTACAATAAACCTACCATTGAAATGATACTGTTCTGAGACTTTTCATTTCTTTGTCATTGGACAAACTTACAAAATCAGTGAGGGGTCAAATAATTATTTCCGCCACTGTATATATATATATATATATATATATATATATATAGATATAAGTTGCAGAATTAAGTTTCAGAAAAAGTTTTAGGTGTTTACAGATTGCAGCTTCAATGTATTTCCTACATTTGTCTGAGTGAACACTGTCAATTCCATGCAAAGTTAAATTAGCATGCTGTGGTTTATATAATGATAAAAAGGATTAAGACAGATTCAGGAAACTAAAGCGTGAGTCATAGTCTTGGCAATGCAAGGGGAAAAAAAAATCCTCTTTAATCCTATAGCCAGTGGCACATTTTCTAGACAGCTGCATTTTACTGCTAAAAGCACCCTGCTGGGGGTACAGAAGGAATCTTCTTCCCCTATCATTTGGAAACAGACAGAAGTATTACTTTTCTTTCTCCTGTTTTGTTGCTTCTAAATATGTTTTTTTTAGCTGTAAAGTCAATGTCTGGAAACAAGGAAAAAAAAAAAAAAAAAGCCTCTGGAACCATGACGAACCCAGGTCTTAATTGGTTGTTCTTTTTTTGACAGGTTCATTCTGCTCATGTGGGTTTGACTGTAGATTCCATGGCTTTAAAGGGTTTTCCAGGATTTTGCTACTGATGACCTATCCACTGGATAGGTCATTAGTATCTGATCGGTGGGGATTTTGAAAACTACATTCACACACTGCAGAAATATCTGCATGTGCTTTTCTGCTGCGGAAAAAAGTGTACAGATTCCACCTTTAGGGCTCATGCACAATTTGCAGTCCCGAATGCATGGCCAATATCTGTGCGGCAGCCAGGACGGATCAAGACCCATTCAACTTGAATGGGTCCGTGATCTGTCCGCACCGTAACGTTTTATTTTTTTTGGGGTGTGGAGGCACGGACAGAAACACCACGGAAGCACGCCGTAGTGCTTCCCTTACGCACCGCATCTCCCGAATTGCAGACCCATTCCGGTTAAATGGATTCGCCGGTGCCCGCGTATTGTGGACCCGCTGTATGCGGGCCGCAATACGGTCACGGCCGGGCAATGGCCGTGTGCATGAGCCCTTATGCCTCCTTCCCACATCAGTGTTTTGGTCAGTGATTTCCATCAGTAATTGTGTGCCAAAACCAGGTTTGGAGCCTCCACAGAGATAAGATATAAGGGAAAGATCTGCACCTCTTCTGTGTTTAGAGCCGTGCCTGGTTTTGGTTCACAATCACCGATGGAAATCACTGACGTGTGAATGAGGCTTTAAAGGTGTTTTCCAGGATTTTGCTACTGATGACCTATCCTCTGGACAGGTCAGTGTCGGGTCCTTTCTCTGGCACCCCACCCCCCCCCCATACTTAAAAATAAAATTGTACCCCCTCACAGTAGTATTGCCCTCATTGTACAACCTTCACAGTAGTTTTGTACAGATGTGTGCCCACTCTCAGTAGTTATGTCCACATTGTGCCCTCTAACAGTAGTTATGCCCTCTCTGTGCCCCATTCACAGTTGTAATGCTCTTTTTTTGCCCCCTTCACAGTAATAATCCCTATTGTGCCCCCTCCATAGTAGAAATGCCCATTGTGCCCCCTTTACATTAGTAATGCCCTCTGTGTCCCCTCCATAGTAATAAAGTCCTCTGTGCCCCCTCTGTATTAAAAAAAAACAAAACACCACATTAACTACTCACCTTGTCCCGTTCCTGAGGCTCACATACCTCTCTTCACTGCAGACACAGATCGCTTGGCAGCACTGTGTGGGCAGAGCTTATGCAGATTTCCAGGCTGCAGGTTCCACTCACATAGGCTGGCAGCACGATTTGTGTCTGCAGGCTGAATGGTGAAGCGGGTAGAAGTCTTCCTGCTTCACCATTCAGAGCTCCATCTGCCTGAAGGAGGGGAGGATCGCAGGGAGCAGAGCGGTGAGTGACAGGACCACAGCTCCCAGCACTCCAGCAATGAGCGCTTCCATCTGTATTGATGCAACCTACTTAATCATCCAAAGGATGAACTTAATGTGTGCCAAAATGTTAGAACACAACCAATTAGACAGAAGACACACATGTACAATTATAACAAATTTTATTAGGTAATAAATATTACAACAAACCATAGACAATTATAAAATGAGTAGCAGCAGTGCAGGCAAGCGCTGCGATAAGCTGCTCATCCGCCAGACCCTGGGTATGATAAATCCAAATTAAAGGGGAAAATAAGAGGATAGCATGTGCCGCAGATAGCAGGCAACATAAACCCTACTCCCAATAGATGTAAAGACCTCCCCCCCCACAACTGGACATACGGTAACTACACAATTAAAGGCCAACAGAGCGGCCAGATGTACGGCACCTACACACCTTTCCCTTGAGAAAGCGGAGGAGCGAAACGTGCGTCGGGGTGCGATCTCTGCCAGACCTGGGTCTGATCCATTTGTGCTTCCATTCAACTCTAGGTAATATATTCCAGCAATTTCTGTGATTTGATGCATATTACTACTATTGTTGTTCCTTCATATTGTCTATGGGCTTTGTGTAGGTGCCGTACATCTGACCCCTCTGTTGGCCTTTAATTGTGCAGTTACCGTATGTCCAGTTGTGGGCGTGGGGGTGTATGGGGGGATGGAGGGTCTTTACATCTATTGGGAGTAGGGTTTATGTTGCCTGCTATCTGCGGCACATGCTATCTGTATTGATGGAAGCGCTCATTGCTTTTAGCACCCCCGAGAGCCAGCACCTGGGGCGGACCACCCCCCATGCCCCTCCCTTAGTACGCCACTGGGACAGGTCATCAGTATCTGATCAGTGGTGGTCTGACACCCGGGACCCCTGCCAATCAGCTGTTTGAGAAGGCACTGGCGCCCTGTGAACACTGCTGCCTTCTCCGTGCCTAAGCACAGCACATTGGATAGTGTCTGTGCTTGGGATCTTGCTCAGCCCCAATGTATGGTGCTGTGCTTAGTAAGCATGGAGAAGGTGGCGGTGCTCACAGGAGCTGATCGGTGGGTATCCCAGGTGTCAGACTCCCACCAGATACTGATGACCTATCCAGTGGACATGTTCTTGGAGCTTCGATGCAAATGAGAATAGCGAGATGAAGGTGATTGTTGGATAAAGATAATGGGTTCAGGAAAGGCTTCTTCAGTATGGGTGTGATGGTGGCATGTTTAAAAGATGAAAGGAAGACACCAGTGGTTAGTGATAGGTTGAAGAGATAGATTAAGGCTGGGATAATCATAGTGGTAAGGGTACTTTCACACTTTCATTAAACTTTTCCGGTATTGAGTTCCATCCTAGGGGCTCAATACCGGAAAAAAAAAAAACATAATTACTAGTCATTTTGAATGTACTAATTTTCATCTCCAGACTAGAGCTAAATTCAGAATTCTGCCAGGTCTCCAGCAATGGACAGCATTGCAGGAGTTAAGACGACAACTAAATGGAACTGAGCTGTTAGGTCAGATTACTCACCACAAATTGTAGATAAACCACTATGTTTCCATGGACAACCAGAAGAATTTGAGAAGCATCTATGTATGCAGCTGCTTTGGTTTAGTTTAGTCATGTGATAAAGTGGTGCACTTTTGAACAAAGCAGAAAAGCTTTGCACCGCGCTATATAGGGTAAGCTGCATAAATTTGATTTAACTAATAGGATTACAATTCATTTTTGGTGTGTAAGAAAACTAAAGCTTCATTACATTAGTAGTGTTGAAATTGCTCAGTGTCAGATTACAGTTGTTCTCTACTGGTATCAAAACTTCAATAATGAAAAAAATTCTGTAGCACCATCTACTGGATATCCATTTGTCATTGTGGAAATAGATCTATTTGTATTAAATGAGGAAATAATAGACTAGCAAAATTGCATCATCTATGAAAGGGTCAAATGTGACTAAGGCTACTTTCACACTAGCGTTCGGGGCTCCGCTTGAAGGGTCTCACAGGCGGCCCCGAACTGATCTGTCCAGCCCTAATGCATTCTGAGTGGATGCGGATCCGCTCAGAATGCATCAGTCTGGCTCCGTTTGTCCTCCGCTCCGCTCAGCAGGCAGACACCTGAACGCAGCTTGCAGCGTTCGGGTGTCTGCCTGGCCGTGCGGAGGCAAATGGATCCGTCCAGACTTACAATGTAAGGCTACTCTCACACTAGCGTTTGGGGCTCCGCTTGTGAGTTCCGTTTGAAGGGGCTCACAAGCAGCCCCGAACGGATCCGTCCAGACTTACAATGTAAGGCTACTCTCACACTAGCGTTTGGGGCTCCGCTTGTGAGTTCCGTTTGAAGGCTCTCACAAGCGGCCCCGAACAGATCCGTACTGCCCTAATGCATTCTGAGTGGAGGCGGATCCGCTCAGAATGCATCAGTTTGGCCGTTTGTCCTCCGCTCCGCTCAGCAGGCGGACATCTGGTGTCCGCCTGGCCGTGCGGAGGCAAACTGATCCGTCCAACTAGCGTTCGGGTGTCCGCTTGTGAGCTCCGTTTGAAGGCTCTCACAAGCGGCCCCGAACGGATCCGTCCAGTCCTAATGCATTCTGAGTGGAGGCGGATCCGCTCAGAATGCATCAGTTTGGCAGCGTTTGTCCTCCGCTCAGCAGACGGACACCTGAACGCTGCTTGCAGCGTTCGGGTGTCCGCCTGGCCGTGCGGAGGCAAACGGATCCCTCCAGACTTACAATGTAAGTCAATGGGGACGGATCCGTTTGAAGTTGACACAGTATGGCTCAATTTTCAAACGGATCCTTCCCCCATTGACTTTCAATGTAAAGTCAAAACGGATCCGTTTGCATTATCATGAACAAAAAAAAAAAAAAAAAAAAAAATTTTTTTTTTTTTTTTTGTTCATGGTAATGCAAACGGATCCGTTCTAAACGGATCTAAGCGTTTGCATTAGGCAAGCGTTTGCATTAGGTGATCCGTGACCGTTTTTTCGTCCGTGGGTCTTCCTTGATTTTTAGAGTTTCCACGGACATGAAAAAAAAGTCGTTTTGGTGTCCGCCTGGCCGTGCGGAGCCAAACGGATCCGTCCTGAATTACAATGCAAGTCAATGGGGACGGATCCGTTTGACGTTGACACAATATGGTGCCATTTCAAACGGATCCGTCCCCATTGACTTTCAATGTAAAGTCTGGAGTCCCTTTTATACCATCGGATCGGAGTTTTCTCCAATCCGATGGTATATTTTAACTTGAAGCGTCCCCATCACCATGGGAACGCCTCTATGTTAGAATATACTGTCGGATATGAGTTAGATCGTGAAACCTCATTTCCGACAGTATATTCTAACACAGAGGCGTTCCCATGGTGATGGGGACGCTTCTAGTTAGAATATACTACAAACTGTGTACATGACTGCCCCCTGCTGCCTAGCAGCATCCGATCTCTTACAGGGGGCCGTGATCAGCACAATTAACCCCTCAAGTGCCGCACCTGAAGGGGTTAATTGTACTATCATATCCCCCTGTAAGAGATCAGGGCTGCCAGGCAGCAGGGGGCAGACCCCCCCCCCTCCCCAGTTTGAATATCATTGAAGGCCAGTGCGCCCCCCCCCCCTTCCTCTATTGTAATAATTCGTTGGTGGCACAGTGTGCGCCCAAACGCCCCCCACCTTCCTCCCTCTATTGTAATAAATCGTTGGTGGCACAGTGTGCGCCCCCCATCGGCCCCCCCCTCCCTCTATAGCATTAACAACATTGGTGGCCAGTGTGCGGCCTCCCATCTACCCCCCCCCCCCCCCCGATCATTGGTGGCAGCGGGTTACTAG
This sequence comes from Bufo bufo, assembly GCF_905171765.1. Classification (NCBI taxonomy): domain Eukaryota; kingdom Metazoa; phylum Chordata; class Amphibia; order Anura; family Bufonidae; genus Bufo; species Bufo bufo. Next base: position 493,552,079 of record NC_053389.1, read on the forward strand.
CAATAGTACAATAGTAAAAGATTCATACTTACCTGGGAGCTGCGATGTTCGTGTCCGGCCGGGAGCTCCTCCTACTGGTAAGTGACAGTTCATTTAGCAATGCGCCGCACAGACCTGAGGCTGTCACTTACCAGTAGGTGGAGCTCCCCGCCGGACACGAACATCGCAGCAGCAGGTAAGTATGAATCTTCTACTATTGTACTATTGCTAAGTAACCATGGCAACCAGGACTGTAGTAGCGTCCTGGTTGCCATAGTTACCGATCGGAGCCCCAGCGATTAAACTGGGACTCCGATCTGAACTCCGCTGCCACCAATGATGGATGGGGGGGGGGGGGGGAGATGGGAGGCCGCACACTGGCCACCAATGTTGTTAATGCTATAGAGGGAGGGGGGGCCGATGGGGGGCGCACACTGTGCCACCAACGAATTATTACAATAGAGGCAGGGAGGGGGGGGGGGGGCGCACACTGTGCCACCAACGAATTATTACAATAGAGGGGGGGGGGGGGGCGCACTGGCCATCAATGATATTCAAACTGGGGGGGGGGGGGGGGGGGTCTGCCCCCTGCTGCCTGGCAGCCCTCATCTCTTACAGGGGGATATGATAGTACAATTAACCCTTTCAGGTGCCGCACCTGAAGGGGTTAATTGTGCTGATCACGGCCCCCTGTAAGAGATCGGGTGCTGCCAGGCAGCAGGGGGCAGTCTTGTACACAGTTTGTAGTGTATTCTAACTAGAAGCGTCCCCATCACCATGGGAACGCTTCTGTGCTAGAATATACTGTCGGTTCTGAGTTTTCACGAAGTGAAAACTCAGCTTTGAAAAAGCTTTATGCAGACGGATCTTCGGATCAGTCTGTATAAAAACTAACCTACGGCCACGGATCACGGACACGGATGCCAATCTTGTGTGCATCCGTGTTCTTTCACGGACCCATTGACTTGAAGGGTCCGTGAACCGTTGGCCGTGAAAAAAATAGGACAGGTCATATTTTTTTCACGGCCAGGAAACACGGATCACGGATGCGGCTGCAAAACTGTGCATTTTCCGATTTTTCCACGGACCCATTGAAAGTCAATGGGTCCGCGAAAAAAAACAGGAAAACGGTCGTGTGCATTAGGCCTTATAGGTGCGGATCCGTCTGGGCACATACCAGACGGATCCGACCTAAACGCAGGTGTGAAAGTAGCCTAAGTAAAGGAGGATGCCTTTAGTTTCTAATTACTACAGGTCTACGACTAGGGATTTATGTGAACTCAGTTTTCAAATATTGTAGGTAGCTTTTCTAAGAATATCTACATTTTGTGTAAAAATGTCTTCAATATTTTATTATTTCTAATAGCAATGAAAACATCAAGGTTTGAATTATGTAGGTGATTGCTTATTGCCAATATCCTGGTGAGGTCACAACCTCGCAACCATATCCTTTTTGAGGCAGGAGTAGATGCAAAAAAAGGAGACATCTTGGTAAAGGTTGTTCTTATATTGAATCTGTCACAAGGTTTAAGCTCGTTTCAAACGGTCGCATTTACTGGTCTGACTGCAGTTCATCTGACTTGAACTCACAGCATCAGAAGCTTACAGGACAGTAGACGTGGCAGGAACGCACATCATATACCACTATGATGCTGTGATCTTGGGTCATAGGAGCTGCCGTCAGGCTGGGAAATTTAGCAGTCACAGGGGAATATTTAGCTAACTGGTGTTAGAATTGGTTTAGTTGTCCATAGCAACCAATCAGGTTCCACTTTAGATTTTTCACAGTTCCTTTGGAAAATGAAAGGTGGAATCTGATTGGTTGCTATGGGCAACTAAGCCAGCCAGTTCTACTTTACACCAGTTTTATAAATCTACCCTTTAGCTTTTCTTGGACTGCAATCAGCCAGAAGCCACTCTGCATGAATAAGGGAAGCCTATGGTGGTCTAACATGGTGAATCTAGGTTGTTACATCCAGCCCAATTCACTTTCAAGAAGTCCAAATCTCCAGATTGTCCCCAATGAACATTACAGCCCAGCCATGAAACCCCTCCTTGAACTTTTGCAATCAAGACAACAAATCAGTGGGGCTTCCCATTTCAATTGTACACTCACAAAGATGGGAAATCCTCATTATTCCACCAGCTGGGTGACCGGCCCAGATTCCCAAGTGCTTTTGAACTACCTATGGTGGATTTACCCGACAGGTGTTTCCCTCCAGGAATTCTGGACTCTTCTTATCAAGAACCTTAGTGTAAAGTTATACATAAAATAAGCATAGGTGCACCGTATCTCAGGCTTTAGAGGTTCTCTTGCTAAGACATTCCTATTTTTCTTTGGGAAGGGGGGTGACTATCCTAAGGGTACTTTCACACTAGCGTTTTTCTTTTCCGCCGCTAAGTTCTGTCCTAGGGGCTCTATACCGGAAAAGAACTGATCAGTTTCATCCCCATGAATTCCGAATGGAGAGCAATCCGTTCAGGATGCATCCAGTTGTCTTTTTTTACTGATCAGGCTTTTCAGAAAACCGTAGCATGTTGTATTTCTACCTCCGGACAAAAAACCGGAACACTTTGACTGAACGCCGGATCCGGCATTTTTCCCATAGACTTGCATTAATGCCGGATCCGGCACCATGTGTTCCGTCAAACCGAATCCGGCTTTTGCATGTTAAACCCGATTTTTTTTTAAAAAGAAGTTAGTCCATAAATGGCAGATCCTTTTTTTCCAATGCATTTTTTCATTTTGATCAGAATCCTGCGACGGAATTGCCCGCCGGATTCAAACAACACTAGTGTGAAAGTACCCTTAGTAGGTTTTTATTTCTTGTTAGAGGAATCTACACAAAGAGAGATTTATCTCAGACATTGATCAGATGATGGGAGCCTTGGATGTGTATAAAGGCACTGTTTTTGCCTTTATTCGGTATTTATCCATAATACTGTAGAGTGGGGGACCTTATTCAACCAAATTTTACCTTCTTAAAGGCAATAGATAGATATATATCTATCTATATCTAGCTGCTACAGGGAAGAGTACCTCGGAACCAAAGCCAAAAAATTAACTACCGAAGTCATTCAACAAAGTCACACGCGACTTTGCGAATAACTTACTTTGGCTTATCAGAGCCCATACATTCTAATACTGTACGGAGACAGATCTCCATACAGTACGATTCCGAAGTTTTGAACAAAGCGACTTCGCTCAACACTAGTTAGGACCATAGGGGTTCTCAGCTCTAAGGTCAGACTACCTCTAAGTCTAAGCAATTCTGATCAGCTTTTCCCTTTGCTGATGCCCATATCAAGTATTTGCTGGTGGGTCATGCCTTTCATCAGAATTGCAGATTTTTGGTTAACTTAGTACTTTTAAAATTAACACACCCACATCAGAAATGCTCAACAAATTCTAGTCTCCCGACTTCGTTCATTACTCTGATTTCGATAGCAATCAGATTCTCACATTTGGGTATTAAGGCCCTTCCAGATCCTTCCCTTATGTTTTCCACAAATTTCTCTGTCCTAGTTTGTTTCATCGAAACTGACCTCACTAATTGTACGTGTTGTGTGAGGGGCTCGGGCATATGGGGGAGCATTTCAGGGGCTGGATAACCCTTTTAAGGACAGGCCACCAATATTAGATCAGCAGAGGTTTGCAACCCCACCAATTAACTGTTTCGGAGTAGCTCAGGTGCATGAACTACACAGCTCAGTCCATTGTGAGGTGGATAAAGCTTAGATGGAGAAGTGTACTTCAGGCGCCAGAGCTACTCAAACAGAATATTGGCTGAGGTGTGTGGTGTCAGACCCCTGCCGATCTGATATACCCCTTTAAAAGGCTCTTTACCTGATTGGTGGAGTTATAATGTCCACATCTGTCTTTTTGTCTTCTTGGCAAACAGGTGGTAGTTGGTGTCGGGCTTCCTGACTTCTTGGTCTATAATAGAGCTGCCAAGAGAACTTGTATTCTTAGGGGAGATTTATCATCCCCCTGTGCCTTTTTTTGTGTAACAAGTCACAAACCTAGCGTGTAAAGAGTTGCAAATTTTGTTGCAAGTGGCGCTTCTACACCACCCTCTCCACTTTCGGAAAACGATATGTAATGAGGGCAAGGTCCACCACAGATTTCATTCTGCCGCCAGGACAGCAAGAGAATTTCCTTAATTTATGAGGAGGCCTGCACTGTCAGAAATTAGTCGCATCCTCCTTCACCACAGGAGGTTTCAAAGATAAATCTTCCCCCTTTCAATAATCTTTCCTGGAGCTCTTCCCACAGGATTTCTTTGAGATCAGGTGCTTATTTGGCAATAAAACTTTGATTTAAATCTAAAACCCATAGTAAAGTGCAGTCTAAAGAAATCTAACATGTTGATGCACACGGTGAAAATACTTTAATTCATTTTTATTTGTATATGTCAAAATACACTTTTCTCCAAAAGATTAGGTTTTGTTACAAGTTTCATGCAGATACAGAGCCTGCTCAATACTACCAATAAAATCAATGTAGCATAGTAGCCAATCTGTTTCAGATAAAGAATAAATAACCTAAATATAAAATACTAAATTAGAAATATATCATCATTCTTCACAGACACCCAAGCTTTACCAAGTACAGTCCATAATAATTAAACTTGCATCTCCAGGAAGCCACATCAGCTGCCCGGTTTTTTTCTTATTTTCTTTTCTGCATCCTCAAGATGCAAAATCCCTAACACCCCCACACACATATTAAATGAATATAACAAAATCCCACAACTATCTTTGTACCTTTTAAAAGTCAAGAATCCTGAGCTTGGCAGTAAAAGACAGGCTATGTATCTTCATAAAATGTAGAAACCAACAGGAGGACATCAAGTTTGGATACCCAAAAAGAAAACAAAACCCACAAAATATAGGCAGTAGATCACAATGACCTTTTTTGTTTTTGCAAATTATAGGGGTACAAATTCACATTTAATATAGTATACATTATAGTCAACAATACAATAGCTGCTGCAAGCTTTACAATTTACAGTTTTGTTTTAATTACCAAGCTTTTTCAGTGGATTAGATTCATGTGCCAGTATTACACTGTTCATGGGTCAGTGAAATATATAAAAAGCTAACAAAAGTAAAAATAACGAGAAAGCATCAACTCACTTAGCCGCATACACATACATATTTATAATATTGGTTACTTTCTGCAAAAAGGCCACTGAAATGTAGAAAACGGATAGATATGACGGTGGTATTAATTGACATGCCTTCTGACATGGCAACAGTGCATTTACACAACAGAGTGCATGTTAGGAGTATACACATAGTGACTTCACTCTGGCTAGCACAAAGGATATCGACAGTACTCAAAAGAAACATGAAATGTAGTGAAATAATATACGTTTAATAGTTGTGACTTAAAGAAAAGAATCAGATTTTTTTACAGCTATAAATTGAAGTCACGCCTCCGGAAAACAGACAAGATACAATAAAATGACCAAGTTTTATTAAGATCACTATTTAGGAACAATCTTTAACCTGGAGTAACAGACGTTGCCGAGAGGCCAAGTTGAGCATGCCACACAGTGGTATGGAAACGCAATAAGGATTCTCCATGTGTGTATATGTATGTATGTGAATATAAACACACACACACATATACACACACACATATATACATATACATACACACACAAGCACACAAATATATACACACACGCACACAGTACCTGCTAAAATTAGTGAAAGCTACAGTACTGAGAAGCTCGTTGAAGCCTTCTTAGAAGAAAAAAAAAAGAAAAAAAAAAAAAAGAGGGGGAAATAGATTTCCGCTGAGGAAATGGATATTCGACAAACGAGAAATGCAACTGCCCCGACTAATAAGAGTAGTCAAATATAAGCAATACAAAAACAGGTGCCTTGGTGCTGCCGTTATAGGTGCTGTAAACCAATACGTCAATTTTTGGACTGTCATCTGCTGAAATACATGTTCCAGCCAAGCTTCGCCAGTTCAGGCTCCAGAAAGCCACAGCGGTTTCTGCAAATAGCGGCCTATAAACAGTGCATGAAGAAAACTGCTGGCACACTCAGAGTTAAAATCTCAACAGAGTTACACAAGTTAAAAATAAAAAAAATGATTCTTTTTAAATATATATATGGATCTCATGTGTGGCACAACATCAAGTATGTAGTAACTGTCTTTTGTAATCGCAGAAAGCTTTTGGATTGCAGGAGGCTTATGTACAACTAAGGCTTACTGGTTAAATACAGGAGGCGTCAGGCCTTGAACACTTTCCTTGCACGATGTAACTGTAAACAAGAATTCATAGTCATTCATAGTCAGCAGCCACATTTTAATACAAAACAAACATTTTTTGTACAAAAGAAAAAGGGAGTTTGGCAGGATATTTGAAATTTGCAGTCGCCAAGTAGTTTACCCCAACCCCCTCATATCCAGTGACTGCCATGTTATGGTCCACTGGAGTAACTGGTGTGCAATGCCGTTTAATTGCTGCTGCCGCCGTATAAACCATTTATTTGGAAAGCTTGCTTATAACTCTGATTAAGGCTCCATTTTCATCCTTTAGCCGCTGGTTGTCTGCCTTCAGGTCGGGTAACATCTGAAAGAAACAACACAGATTGTAAAATGCGCACTTTTGTAGACTTATACAAAATCTTCCATGCAAGCCTGTGTTGTTCTCCGATTTTATGGTAGTTCAGCATTCCTTGTGAAAGCACTCGCTGGTACTGCTCTACTGTCTATTTTAGGGTATGTTAATATCTGCATTACAAAATCTGGCAGACTGTTGCGGCAGAACGGCATTACCAAATATTGCTGGATCAACATTGATTATAATGGGATCTGGCTATTCTACGGCATAAATGCCAGGTTTCGGCAAAACAAATACCACTGCATGCATCATTTGGCCGACAGCCGCCATTCATCCCGGGACAGGCAACTGGAACAGCCTGCCAGATATCCAAACACTACTGTGAACGTAGCCTTCGTAAATACCTGTATTCCCTATAAAAAACAACTATTAAGCATCTTGTCTTATGACACTGCATTCAGCCATTCCTCTTTTAATCCTCCAGGGAGGTTATGAGTAAGTTGACAGCTGGGTGATACCACTTGGGGTGGTGTCCCTACACAGTCTGACACTATGGGGAACATTTAATAAGACCGCTATTTAGACGCCAGTCTTAATAAAGGGCCATAGCTCAGCGCATCCAGCATCAGTTCTAAATGTAAGATGGTTTCCGAGCTAACATTTAGACCTTTTTCTACACCTAAAACAGGCAGCACTCAGCTCCCACGTCCACAATTTTAGACCTGGGGTGAACAGGGAGAAGTCGCAGATTGCAAAGCAACTAAATCCTAATATAGGCGTATTTCGGTATAATAAATGACCCACTTATGTGTTTACTGAGTAGGGTCACGCCCCATTGACGAGGGGGAATGGTAACACGATGGAGTCAACTTATTCACTAACATCTAATAACAAATGGCTGTGCTATTCCCAAGACAACATGCTCAAGAAAGGTTATAATATGGGGAGTACTAGTACTGACTGGACCAATCATGTAGGACAGGACCTGTAACCTCACCCGACATGTCTCTTTAGTAACTACTTGCAGTCCACATGTAACAATTCTGCAGCATCTACACTGAACAAAAATATAAACGCAACACTTTCGGTTTTGTTCCCATTTTGCATGAGCTGAACTCAAAGATCTGAAACATTTTCTACATACACAAAAGACCCATTACTCTCAAATATTGTTCACAAATCTGTGTAAGTGAGCACTTCTCCTTTTCTGAGATAATCCATCCCTCCTCACAGGTGTGGCATATCAAGGTTCTGATTAGACAGCATGAATACTGCACAGGTGTGCCTTAGACTGCCCACAATAAAATGCCACTCTGAAATGTGCACAGTTTTGCCTAACTGGGGGGGGGGGGGGGGTTACAGAAAAACAGTCAGTATCTGGTGTGGCCACTATTTGCTTTACGCAGTGCAACACATCTCCGTCGCATAGAGTTAATCAGGTTGTTGATCGTGGCCTGTTGGTCCACTCCTCTTCAATAGCTGTGCGAGGTTGCTGAATATTGTCAGGAACTGGAACACGCTGTCGTATACGCCGATCCAGAGCATCCCAAACATGCTCAGAGGGTGACATGTCCGGTGAGTATGCTGGCCATGCAAGAACTGGGATGTTTTCAGCTTCCAGGAATTGTGTACAGATCCTTGCAATATGGGGCCGTGCATTATCATGCTGCAACATGAGGTGATGGTCGTGGATGAATGGCACAACAGTGGGCCTCAGGATCTCTTCATGGTATCTCTCTGTACATTCAAAATGCCATCAATAAAATGCACCTGTGTTCGTTGTCCATAACCCCACCGCCACCATGGGCCTCAGGATCTCATCACGGTATCTCTGTGCATTCAAAATGGCATCAATAAAATGTACCAGTGTTCGTTGTCCATAACATATGTCTGCCCATACCATAACCCCACCACCACCATGGGTCACTCGAACCACAACGTTGACGTCAGCAAACCACTCACCCACACGACGCCACACACGCTGTCTGCCATCTGCCCTGAACAGTGAAAAGTGGGACTCATCCAATAATAGAACGCCTCTCAAACGTGCCAGGCACCATAGAATGTGAGCATTTTCCCACTCAAGTCGGTTACGACGACGAACTGCAGTCAGGTCCAGACCCCGATGAGGACGACGAGCATGCAGATGAGCTTCCCTGAGATGATTTCTGACAGTTTGTGCAGAAATTCTTTGGTTATGAAAATAGATTGTTGCTGCAGCTGTCCGGGTGGCTGGTCTCAGACGATCATGGAGGTGAACATGCTGTATGTGGAGGTCCTGGGCTGGTGTGGTTACACGTGGTCTGCAGATGTGAGGCCGGTTGGAGGATCAGCCAAATTCTCATAAACGTCTTTGGAGACGGCTTATGGTAGAGAAATGGACATTCATTGCGCGGGCAACAGCTCTGGTAGACATTCCTGCAGTCAGCATGCGAATTGCACGATCCCTCAAAGGTTGTGACATCTTGTGGCATTGTGCTGTGTGATCAAACTGCACATTTGGAAAAGTGCTCACTAACACAGATTTAGACAGATTTGTGAACAATATTTGAGAGTAATGGGTCTTTTGTGTATGTAGAAAATGTTTCAGATCTTTTGAGTTCAGCTCATGCAAAATGGGAGCAAAACCGAAAGTGTTGCGTTTATATTTTTGTTCAGTGTACTTTTAAGACTATTTTCTGCCATTCTTTTATTACTACTGCTATAAGCTATGAATGACTTGCCATAATTTTGCAATGAAGGTCCAGATGGGTGTTACCAGTTTGGATTGTGCACAATGTCAGACAGTGTAGGCACACACTCCCAAATGATAACACCCATTTGGACCTTCATTGCAAATTAATAATTTCTAGCAGGAATAAAAATAAATAAATAAATGGTACAGTGTCATAAGGATAGATGGTCCACAATTGTTATTACATGGGGAATTCAAGTACGGTAGTTGCTAAAACAGACATGTCAGTAGAGGTGACAGGTCTTCTAAGTTGGCCACAGACAAGGTTTCTGTTGACTTATCCCACCTTTTGCAATGGGATGTATGGCAGAAGCGGTAAAGGAAGTATCAAGCAGTGCTTCCTGTTAGGCTACTTTTATACTGGCGTTTTGAGATCTCTCTGCATTACTGGAAGCAACCGCATCCGGCTCCATTCATTATAATGGGGGCCAGGGAAGATCCGGCCACAACCCAGCAAATATGCAGCGAATCTGCCAGACAAATGCTGCTGCTGCTGCTGCATGCAGCCGTTTTCATCCAGCCGCTTCTCGGGATGTTTGCAGAGTTGTGTCTGGTAGCATCCGGCAGCCTTCCAGAAATGTCTAAAGCTAGTGTGAAACTAGCCTAAGCCGTCTGTTATCCAGGGACAGAAGTTCTGCCATAAGTTATCATATGTCTATGGCCATATGTCTAACAGAGGAAGCCACATGAATGCCATAATATCATGGATAACAGCAAAAATTTGGACAAGGTCTACTGAACATACAATACCAGTTCATCAGGCCTCCTGTATTGTACCTACATATGCACAGCCAACTTGTGTTAATTCAGAGAAAAATCCAAAGCAGTTATGAAAATGGAGCTTGTATGAAGCCACAAAGGACATGCTTGCCTTCACACGTTGCAGAGTTTTCTGTGACTCAAAATCAGTTCCATTTACCTGAATGGAACTTGCAGAAATCCATGTGTTTCCACTAAAAACCCCATTCAGATGAATGGAACCGATTTCAAAAAAGAAATTTCTGCAACAAAGTCTGCCGTGTGTGAAGGCACCCCTACATGTAATTTCTTCTGAATGATCTAGTGACTTGCTAGGTGCTTCTATGGCTCCTTATGTGCTTGCTTTACCAGTCAGTACAGGAGTCTCTGAAAAGCGGATTTAACTGACATTTCAAGGGACAGCTAGCAACATGCTGTTAGAAACCCGAGAATAGGGGAGATTTATCAAAACTGATGCAAAAAGGTATATGTACAGGAACTGCCTAGAGCACCCAAATTCTAGTTCTCATTTAATACAAAAGAAAATCAAAGCTGAAATCCAATAGCTCCCTCAAAATGTGTCCTGCAAAAGTAACAATCCAAAGACAAAAAGAACTAGTTCCTGGGTGAAAATTTAAAGGCAACCAAAGACGACAACTTTCTTACTGCCCAGGGAAAAGTAAATCCTAACAAAAAAAAAAGTAATCTCTTAGGAGAAAAGAAAATCTTCAAGTGGACCTGTGACCTCTCCTGACATGTCTGTTTCAGTAACTGCTTGTATTCCCTATGTAATAACAATTCCGGAGCATCTAGTCCTATGACTGTGTTGCACCATTTCTCTATTATTCCTTCTATGAGATGCCAACAGACTGGTATAAACGTCCAAATGGATGTTACCAGTTGAGAGTGTGTCCCTGCACAGTATACCACTGGCAGCACTGATTGGATAGTGTCAGACTGTGCAGGAACGCCTCCATACTGGTAACACCCAACTGGACTTTATTTTTTCGCAAATTGCTGGCAGTTCATTCATAAACGGCACAACACAATCCCAAACTGGCATTATATGGGGAATGTCAGCAGTTACTAAGACAAGTCAGGAGAGGTGACATCTTTTTCAAAATGAGCTCTTGAGCAAAGTTTTTTTTAAAAATCCTTAAAGGGGTTGTGTCACTTCAGCAAATGGCTTTGATCATGTAGAGAAAAGTTAATACAAGGCACTTACTAATGTATTGTGATTGTCCATATTGTCCATTTTCCCATCACATTATACACTGCTCGTTTCCATGGTTACGACCACCCTGCAGTCCAGCAGTAGTTGCCGTGCTTGCACACTATAGGAAAAAGTGTCGGCCTCTCTGGTCGTCAGGACCATGGGTGTCCGCATAGGCTGGAGCTTTTTCCTAGTGTGCAAGGAGGACCACCGCTGCTGGGTGGCAGTGTGGTCGTAATCCCTGGAGAGATCAATCCAGCCAGTAAAGGAGGCAATATGGACAACCGCAATACATTAGTAAGTACCTTGTATTAACTTTATCTACATGATAAATGCCATTTGTTGAAGTGACACAACCCCTTCATTTCATAGACCAAACTATATACAGATATACTAGACCTCAGAAAGAGACCAAATTAGGTAAAAATCCAACTGCATTTTTTTAGATGGGGATCTAGGGGGTTCTTTTCATAGATAATGAGCTGTAAAGCTGGATAATAAAAAGTTCATTTTGTGTTAAACAGGTGTCATAATGGATGCAATGGTGTGAGACAGTCTCAAGATCCTAGGCCAAGATATTGGAATAGGTGATCAGGAATAACTACAAGCACTCTACCGCTATACATAATGTGTGATGGAGAAATCAAGGCCAAGTCATAAACAACCATTATCAGTATTCTTACACACTTGAGGTTGAGAACTCTAGAAACAACTAAAAACTTGCCTAGTATTATATAAAACACACACATAATGGAATATGTTGATTCAGTAGCCATGTAACAGGTGAAAAAAGTGGAGCTTATGGAGCCAAAGTCGATCTTGTTTACTAGAATGACTGATTAGAAGCCCGGAAAAATGTCCCCCAAAATCTCTCACACAATCTTCAGGTCTGACACCCTCCAGAAGCACATACAAGCTGTTGTGTGCTATGGTAAATTGAAATCACATTAGACAATTGTTGCTGTACTGGAAAGGATACCAGCAATGGCTACAGCAACATCTTCCATTTTACCGCATCCACACCTTCTGGTTAAACGCCCCCAAAGTGGCAAAAAGAATTCCACATGCCTACCATAAAAAACGACAATGGCGTATCTCCTTTATAATGGAGGCCACAACACTGTGCCTGATCCATCAAATGGCAGACACCAGCTGCACCCAAAAACCATACGGACTTATTATGGGGTCACTCAGGTTCTGGCCAGGAACATTAGTGCTGCATACTGCACTATTTCTCTTATAAAGAGAAAATGTTGGAATCTGCGAAGGAGCCTCATAGAGGAAGACCCAACACAGATGGAAGAAGAGCCTAAATTTTACTGAAGTAAGGTGAGCGGACACCAGATTTTAGGGAAGGGTTTGTGCTGGGGATAAGTATTTCAAACAAAAAGCACTGCATGCTGAAAGCCACACTGTAATTAACAAGCGAATTCCCAGGCACACTTATGCACTAGCAAGAACCCATATTGAAAGGCAATTGGTCATCACAGGGCACCTGCCTGGCTGGCCAAGGGTGAGGAGACTACAAGTCCACAGACTGTAGGTGTCTACAGGACTCTGAGAGCTTGCCAACAACTCTGGTCAAAGCTCTATTCTCAGCCACCAGTCGCTCATTTAACTGTCTCAAAGACCGTATCTGTTTTACTTGATGGAGGTTCTGCAAGGATCAGAACAGACATGACAGAGGTGAGATTGATTGCTGCAAAATATATAAAGATGAAAGGAAAAATAATGCAGGACACAAACTTTTCAAGATGTCAAGTAGATCTAAAATGATATCTGTGAATGTCTACGGTGTAGCTAGGATGCCCCTTTAACCTATACTATAGTTCTATATGCTATAGCTGAGAACAGCGACATTGCTAAATAGTGTGGACATCTTAAAGTGGTTGGCTAGTTCCCAATGGAGATGGTCAAAATGCCACACACAGTCAAGTATGATCCATACAAGCATACATGACTGTCCTAATGGAGGCCTCTGGCTGCATCCAGGGCATACGCAGATACTGGCAGCAGGCATTTACTGTTCAGTGCCAGCACAGAATAGAAGGTACCCAGAGGAAGTGGTCGCCACCACCTTGCAGCCCATGATAACAGGCGAGTATGTTTACGTCACTGATACTACTGGTAAAGCTGGGAGATACATAACTGTATGGCGCATACATAACTGCATATGGCATTTTGACCAAAACAACTGCCAGCTGGAAAGTGGCTAAACACCTTTAACCACCTCAGCCCCCAGTGCTTAAACACCCTGAAAGACCAGGCCACTTTTTACACTTCTGACCTACACTACTTTCACCGTTTATTGCTCGGTCATGCAACTTACCACCCAAATGAATTTTACCTCCTTTTCTTCTCACTAATAGAGCTTTCATTTGGTGGTATTTCATTGCTGCTGACATTTTTACTTTTTTTGTTATTAATCGAAATTTAACGATTTTTTTTGCAAAAAAATGACATTTTTCACTTTCAGTTGTAAAATTTTGCAAAAAAAACGACATCCATATAGAAATTTTGCTCTAAATTTATAGTTCTACATGTCTTTGATAAAAAAAAAATGTTTGGGTAAAAAAAAAATGGTTTGGGTAAAAGTTATAGCGTTTACAAACTATGGTACAAAAATGTGAATTTCCGCTTTTTGAAGCAGCTCTGACTTTCTGAGCACCTGTCATGTTTCCTGAGGTTCTACAATGCCCAGACAGTACAAACACCCCACAAATGACCCCATTTCTGAAAGTACACACCCTAAGGTATTCGCTGATGGGCATAGTGAGTTCATAGAACTTTTTATTTTTTGTCACAAGTTAGCAGAAAATTATGATTTTTTATTTTTTTATTTTTTTCTTACAAAGTCTCATATTCCACTAACTTGTGACAAAAAATAAAAAGTTCTATGAACTCACTATGCCCATCAGCGAATACCTTGGGGTCTCTTCTTTCCAAAATGGGGTCACTTGTGGGGTAGTTATACTGCCCTGGCATTCTAGGGGCCCAAATGTGTGGTAAGGAGTTTGAAATCAAATTCTGTAAAAAATGACCTGTGAAATCCGAAAGGTGCTCTTTGGAATATGGGCCCCTTTGCCCACCTAGGCTGCAAAAAAGTGTCACACATCTGGTATCTTCGTACTCAGGAGAAGGTGGGGAATGTGTTTTGGGGTGTCATTTTATATATACCCATGCTGGGTGAGAGAAATATCTTGGCAAAAGACAACTTTTCCCATTTTTTTATACAAAGTTGTCATTTGACCAAGATATTTATCTCACCCAGCATGGGTATATGTAAAAAGACACCCCAAAACACATTCCTCAACTTCTCCTGAGTACGGGGATACCAGATGTGTGACACTTTTTTGCAGCCTAGGTGGGCAAAGGGGCCCATATTCCAAAGAGCACCTTTCGGATTTCACTCCTCATTTTTTCCTGAATTTGATTTCAAACTCCTTACCACACATTTGGGCCCCTAGAATACCAGGGCAGTATAACTACCCCACAAGTGACCCCATTTTGGAAAGAAGACACCCCAAGGTATTCCGTGAGGGGCATGGCGAGTTCCTAGAATTTTTTATTTTTTGTCACAAGTTAGTGGAAAATGATGATTTTTTTTTTTATTTTTTTTTTCATACAAAGTCTCATATTCCACAAACTTGTGACAAAAAATAAAAACTTCCATGAACTCACTATGCCCATCAGCGAATACCTTGGGGTCTCTTCTTTCCAAAATGGGGTCACTTGTGGGGTAGTTATACTGCCCTGGCATTCTAGGGGCCCAAATGTGTGGTAAGTAGGTAAATGACCTGTGAAATCCGAAAGGTGCTCTTTGGAATGTGGGCCCCTTTGCCCACCTAGGCTGCAAAAAAGTGTCACACATCTGGTATCTCTGTATTCAGGAGAAGTTGAGGAATGTGTTTTGGGGTGTCTTTTTACATATACCCATGCTGGGTGAGATAAATATCTTGGTCAAATGCCAACTTTGTATAAAAAAATGGGAAAAGTTGTCTTTTGCCAAGATATTTCTCTCACCCAGCATGGGTATATGTAAAATGACACCCCAAAACACATTCCCCAACTTCTCCCGATTACGGAGATACCAGATGTGTGACACTTTTTTGCAGCCTAGGTGGGCAAAGGGGCCCATATTCAAAAGAGCACCTTTCGGATTTCACAGGTCATTTTTTACAGAATTTGATTTCAAACTCCTTACCACACATTTGGGCCCCTAGAATGCCAGGGCAGTATAACTACCCCACAAGTGACCCCATTTTGGAAAGAAGAGACCCCAAGGTATTCGCTGATGGGCATAGTGAGTTCATGGAACTTTTTATTTTTTGTCACAAGTTAGTGGAATATGAGACTTTGTATGAAAAAAAAAATAAAAAAAAAAATAAGCATTTTCCACTAACTTGTGACAAAAAATAAAAAATTCTAGGAACTCGCCATGCCCCTCACGGAATACCTTGGGGTGTCTTCTTTCCAAAATGGGGTCACTTGTGGGGTAGTTATACTGCCCTGGCATTTTCCAGGGGCCCTAATGTGTGGTAAGTAGGTAAATGACCTGTGAAATCCTAAAGGTGCTCTTTGGAATATGGGCCCCTTTGCCCACCTAGGCTGCAAAAAAGTGTCACACATGTGGTATCGCCGTATTCAGGAGAAGTTGGGGAATGTGTTTTGGGGTGTCATTTTACATATACCCATGCTGGGTGAGAGAAATATCTTGGCAAAAGACAACTTTTCCCATTTTTTTATACAAAGTTGGCATTTGACCAAGATATTTCTCTCACCCAGCATGGGTATATGTAAAATGACACCCCAAAACACATTCCCCAACTTCTCCTGAGTACGGCGATACCAGATGTGTGACACTTTTTTGCAGCCTAGATGCGCAAAGGTGCCCAAATTCCTTTTAGGAGGGCATTTTTAGACATTTGGATACCAGACTTCTTCTCACGCTTTGGGGCCCCTAGAATGCCAGAGCAGTATAAATACCCCACATGTGACCCCATTTTGGAAAGAAGACACCCCAAGGTATTCAATGAGGGGCATGGCGAGTTCATAGAAATTTATTTTTTTTGGCACAAGTTAGCGGAAATTGATATTTTTAATTTTTTTCTCACAAAGTCTCCCGTTCCGCTAACTTGGGACAAAAAATTCAATCTTTCATGGACTCAATATGCCCCTCACGGAATACCTGGGGGTGTCTTCTTTCCGAAATGGGGTCACATGTGGGGTATTTATACTGCCCTGGCATTCTAGGGGCCCTAAAGCGTGAGAAGAAGTCTGGAATATAAATGTCTAAAAAATTTTACGCATTTGGATTCCGTGAGGGGTATGGTGAGTTCATGTGAGATTTTATTTTTTGACACAAGTTAGTGGAATATGAGACTTTGTAAGAAAAAAAAAAAAAATTCTGCTAACTTGGGCCAAAAAAATATCTGAATGGAGCCTTACAGAGGGGGGGGGGGGGGGGGGGGGGGGATCAATGACAGGGGGGTGATCAATGACAGGGGGGTGATCAATGACAGGGGGGGTGATCAATGACAGGGGGGGTGATCAATGACAGGGGGGTTGATCAATGACAGGGGGGTTGATCAATGACAGGGGGGTTGATCAATGACAGGGGGGTGATCAGGGAGTCTATATGGGGTGATAACCACAGTCATTGATCATGCCCCTGTAAGGCTTCATTCAGACGTCCGGATGCGTTTTGCGGATCCGATCCATCTATCAGTGCATCCGTAAAAATCATGCGGACATCTGAATGGAGCTTTACAGGGGGGTAATCAATGACAGGGGGGTGATCAGGGAGTCTATATGGGGTGATCACCACAGTCATTGATCATGCCCCTGTAAGGCTTCATTCAGACGTCCGGATGCGTTTTGCGGATCGGATCCATCTATCAGTGCATCCGTAAAAATCATGCGGACATCTGAATGGAGCTTTACAGGGGGGTGATCAGGGAGTCTATATGGGGTGATCACCACAGTCATTGATCATGCCCCTGTAAGGCTTCATTCAGACGTCCGGATGCGTTTTGCGGATCGGATCCATCTATCAGTGCATCCGTAAAAATCATGAGGACATCTGAATGGAGCTTTACAGGGGGGTGATCAGGGAGTCTATATGGGGTGATCACCACAGTCATTGATCATGCCCCTGTAAGGCTTCATTCAGACGTCCGGATGCGTTTTGAGGATCGGATCCATCTATCAGTGCATCCGTAAAAATCATGAGGACATCTGAATGGAGCTTTACAGGGGGGTGATCAGGGAGTCTATATGGGGTGATCACCACAGTCATTGATCATGCCCCTGTAAGGCTTCATTCAGACGTCCGGATGCGTTTTGAGGATCGGATCCATCTATCAGTGCATCCGTAAAAATCATGCGGACGTCTGAATGGAGCTTTACAGGGGGTTGATCAATGACAGGGGTGTAATCAATGACAGGGGGGGTGATCAGGGAGTCTATATGGGGTGATAACCACAGTCATTGATCACGCCCCTGTAAGGCTTCATTCAGACGTCCGGATGCGTTTTGCGGATCTGATCCATCTATCAGTGGATCCGTAAAAATCATGCGGACATCTGAATGGAGCTTTACAGGGGGGTAATCAATGACAGGGGGGTGATCAATGACAGGGGGGTGATCAGGGAGTCTATATGGGGTGATCAGGGGTGATCAGGGGCTAATAAGGGGTTAATAAGTGACGGGGGGGGGGGGGGGTGTAGTGTAGTGGTGCTTGGTGGGACTTTACTGAGCTACCTGTGTCCTCTGGTGGTCGATCCAAACAAATGGGACCACCAGAGGACCAGGTAGCAGGTATATTAGACGCTGTTATCAAAACAGCGTCTAATATACCTGTTAGGGGTTAAAAAAAACACATCTCCAGCCTGCCAGCGAACGATCGCCGCTGGCAGGCTGGAGATCAACTCTCTTACCTTCCGTTCCTGTGAGCGCGCGCGCCTGTGTGCGCGCGTTCACAGGAAATCTCGCCCATCGCGAGATGACGCATATATGCGTGACTCTGCGCAGGGCTGCCACCTCCGGAACGCGATCCTGCGTTAGGCGGTCCGGAGGTGGTTAAAGGGGTTCACCTCCAATTTGTGTTCACAGGATGCAGCAGTGAAGTTGCAGTATACAGCATGTGACCACTGCAGCCATTCACTGGCCTCAACAACACATGGCACAAGACTGAGGCTAGTAATTGGCTTCAGCAGTCATGTGCTGTATATGCCTATATTACAGCTCCAGGCACAGACCGGAACAGCAGTGCTGGAAATGGTGGGGGATTAGACAGTTAGGCATCTGATCTTTTATCATTTTAACACATTAAGGAGCACTCAGGAGATGTTCAAGTCAGATAACCCCTATGGGGTTGCACACACCACATTTATTTATTTTTAAATAGAAAAAACACCACTGCCATTTTTTTTTAAGCCAGAGCCAGACGTGTATCCTGCAGGAAGTAGTAAGTATATTCACTTTATATTTTAATTACTCTTCAATCCACTTCTTGCTTTGGCTCAAAACATTTTTCTGAAAATGCTGTGTTTGAAACCACGAAGCTATTCATCCTTACCAATCCCTCCTCTGTACACATGTATGCTCTGCATGTGGGCGCAACAAGACAACCCCATGCACATTAAAAGGTCAGTCCTGCTGAAATTTGTGGGTGCAGTCAGTGTTCCTCTAATGTGTATGGAGACCTTCAGGGTACTTCATGTAATTTAAGTAAATTACAGATTAAGTAGTCGTTTGGGCAGGGTGCATTAGTTACAAGGATGATGCACACAGGCACATACATGTTTTGGCACACAGATGTGCAGTTCAGGAGTGATCAGTCTGGTTTCAGACACGGCTGCTGAAAAATCCGCATGTAAACTGTGCAAACTCCTACATGCAAATAGAGTCTTAAAAACTCCTTTTGCATATATTGTAACGTAAACTTGGATAAATGTGGATTCTCGTAGTGGAATGCGCACAGAAAATCTGCACCAAATCCAGCATGTTTTAAAGTGATATTTAAATTGGGAGTGTGTCACCTGCAGAAGGGCCAGAGCTGTGGAGTCAAAGCTATTTTTGGGCGGAGTCGGTAGAAATATACAGATAAGGCTACTTTCACACTAGCGTTCGGGGCTCCGCTTGTGAGTTCCGTTTGAAGGCTCTCACAAGCGGCCCCGAACGGATCCGTCCAGTCCTAATGCATTCTGAGTGGATGCGGATCCGCTCAGAATGCATCAGTCTGGCACCGTTTGTCCTCCGCTCCGCTCAGCAGGCGGACACCTGAACGCTGCTTGCAGCGTTCGGGTGTCCGCCTGGCCGTGCGGAGGCAAACGGATCCGTCCAGACTTACAATGTAAGTCAATGGGGACGGATCCGTTTGAAGTTGACACAATATGGCTCAATCTTCAAACGGATCCGTCCCCCATTGACTTTCAATGTAAAGTCAAAACGGATCCGTTTGCATTATCATGAACAAAAAAAAAAAAAATAATAAATATATATATATTTTTTTTTTGTTTATTTTTTCATGGTAATGCAAACGGATCCGTTCTGAACGGATCTAAGCGTTTGCATTATAGGAGCGGATCCGTCTGTGCAGGTACCAGACGGACCCGCTGTGAACGCAAGTGTGAAAGTAGCCTAAGCAGGGTGTTCTAGTGGTGATAAATAATCAGTTCTCACCTCTCCTGTCCTTATACTATAAAAGGGATAAGCAGGGTGTTCTAGTTGTGATAGAAAATCAGTTCTCATCTCTCATATGTTCTCCTCTGTCCTTACACTATAAACAGTGATAAGCAGGGTGTTCTAGTGATTATATAAAATCAGTTCTCACCTCTCCTGTCCCTTATACGATAAACAGTGATAAGCAGGGTGTTCTAGTGGTGATAGATAATCAGTTCTCATCTCTCCTGTGTTCTCTCCTGTCCTTATACTATAAACCAGGATAAGCAGAGTGTCCAAGTGGTGATAGAAAATCAGTTCTTATCTCTCGTATGTTCTCTCCTGTCCTTATACTACAAACAATAATAAGCAGGGTGTTCTAGTAATGATATAAAATCTGTTCTCCCCTCTCCTGTGTTCTCACCTGTCCCTTATAGAATAAAAAGTGATAAGCAGTGTGTTCTAGTGCTGATAGGTAAACAGTTCTCACCTCTGCTGTCCCCTACACTATAAAACAGGGATAAGCAGGGTTTTAGTGTTGACAGAAAATCTGTTCTCTCCTGTCTCTCATACTAATTATCTTCATGCTGCTCCAAGGCTCTTCGTTACAGCGCCTGAAACTGTGCTGCACATGCTCAGTAGTAAGTTCATCCTCTAAAGTCCAGAGGAGAAAGATCACGAATAGGCATACCTGCAGTCATCTCGGCACTTCTAGACAGAACAGGAAGTCAGCCTTAAAAGGTGTTGTCCAGAATAAATAATTTTTTACAGGTGCCTGCAGCCCACCTCTGCTATGAAAAGGATCATATCTACTCCCCGCTGCTCTGGTCCTGTGTGTTGGCTCTTGTGTGTCCATCTTCCGGTCCGCAGTTTGCTTAATTCATCCCCTGCATGGGCATGATCATCTGCTCAACTGTAGCCAATAACTGGCTTCAGCAGTGATATGTCTCTTATGAAGACGTCACCGCTGAATCCAGTAATTGGTTGCATTGGGGCAAATGATCATGCCCATGGTGGAGAAGAAGCAATAACCCTCAGACTGGAAGACAAGACACACGGAAGCCTGTTTGCATGACCGGAAGTGCAGATATCAGTAAGTATGAATCTTTCCATAGCAGTAGATCCTGTGAAAAGTTATTCCTTCCCAGAGAACCCTTTCATGGCAAGCACTGAATATAGCAGCTACACTTTTCTTTTATTCCTATTTTGACTTGCACATGATTCTCTGCATTTCCAGGACATACATATACTGCTTTTAACTGCCTTACAATTATTAAGTGTATAACCGTGTTTTCCAATTATATGCATAGTGTAATGCATATTTACTTACAGGAATTTAGAAAATGTCAGGAATTTCAGCAACTGTATTCCAATAAATATGATTAAAGTTCTAACTAAGTAGCCTGCTTACCATTTGACTACAGGAAATGTATTACTAAATTATTGGCCATTTATAAAGAAGCCGGAGTGTGATAAAATGCAAGAGTCAGTCAGAACTTTAGCTTACCAACTCCACAGCCCTCAGCAGGGCAGAACAAAAGGGAACCACTACTAGAACAATCTCCCAACGCCTGTCGTTTTAGACCGAGCACGTGCTGGGGTTCAATAGTGCAACTCTGTAAAAACACTTATGCCCCCAAACTCTACATACCACCTTAAAAAGAGCAGCATGAACAAAGTGACAGGTTCTGTTTAAATATACTAACTCGAATTGCACTTTATGTATTTAAAAGGTGTATCAGAGAAATTGGTTTTGTTGACTACAGCAAACCAGTTTAGTTTTAACCCTTTCAGATGCTGGCAGCATAAAATGTATTACAGTTTATACCCAGCAACAACAGCTGGGATCCAATTCAACTCTAATCCCAGCAGTTAAATCCCTCAGATGCTGCAGTCGATACTGACCGCAGCACCTAGATGGTTTTATAGAGAGGGCTCCGTCTGTAGGCTCATCGGTGCCCCTGTGGTGCAACTGCAGAGTGCCGATGGTTTGCCAAGGCAGCTGGGGGCCTAACAAAGGCCCTCCAGGTCTGCCATGAACATGAGCCATTTAGGCCCTACTTAAAAAAGGTATTTCCATTTGGGACAGTTATAGCATATCCACAAGATACCTCTCCATTCACGGTGGGCATGAGTCAAGGCTCTGTTCTTGAGATAGGAGCAGGTCCCAGGGATGAAACTTACACGTACTGGACATTGGACATTCGAGACAGAACATGTGGTTATGCCATGACCCAGATGGGAATACCCCTTTATTATCATCTCACTATGTAAAAAAGAGAAATGATTGTGTTGTGTGTTTTTTGCTCCCAAAGCTTAAAGGGGTTGGCCAGTGTACATTAATAGCTGCAAAAATGTTGGTATAGCACATGCATTATTAAACTATAGTCACTGATGTCCGATAGTTTAATTAATATTTCCATGTTTACCTGACGGTCCCCTGCGCTGGAAACATGGCTGCTGATGGATGGAACTCTCCATCACTTCTATTCACTTATACTGGGGACAGACAGGGGAACTAGAGCAGGCGAAATCCATCCCGCGTATTAATGAATGGAGGCTACTGACTGACAGAACTCTCCATCAGCAGCCATGTTTCCAGCGCAGAACCCGCACACAGGCCAGGGGACCTGTATGTAAACATTATTTACATTAAACTATTAGACATCAGTGACGATAGTTTAATAATGCTTATTACTAGCTGCGTGCATGTGCAGTTACCAGGAGAGGTCATCAATATCAGATCAGCTGCATGAGGAGACGGAACACATAGTGTGCACGTACCATCTCCCTTCCAGCTCTGCTGCTGCTTTGCCATAGACATAGCAGCAGAGCTATGAGGAGAGATGGGAGACTGCGCATGCACACTGCGCGTTTCATCTCCTCATGCAGCTGATCGGCAGGTGTGCCGGGTGTCGGACCCCCGCCGATCTGATGTTGATGACCTATCCTGAGGAGACAACCCCAGATAACCCCTTTAACTGACTTTTGAAAAACCATCACATCCTACAAAATAAAGGTGTTTATTGAGGACATTCTGCCTTTCAAACACAGTACTTACTTTAAGTTCCTCTTCCATTTCAGATATTCGTCTCTCCAGAGCTCTTCTTTCCTAAAGTAAAAAATAAGGATATTAAATGGTCTGATGTTCACAATTACATGTTCCGTCACAGACAAATAAAAAGAAAACAATGAAATGCCATGCATCTGTAATACATACATCTTTGCACCGTGCAGGAACTTCCTGTGAACTAACATCAAAGAGCATATATTACATAAAACAAAGATTCCCTGTCTGCCACAATGGAAAATGCAAACTCGGACATTCATGGTGAACTAGGTCAGTACATTCTGACTTCAGCTATCGTAAGCATGACTGAATCCGTACCCTGTTTAGTAATGCAGTTTTTGACCAGGATATGGGAAGTTTTTTCTTTTTTTAAACTGGGTTAAGAAACTGCATGACCATTTTACACTGAATAATTTTTTCATAGGTTGTTTAATATTGTGATTTTTCTCTGTTTAGATCAATAGGAGAAAATTACAACTACCCCTTAAGAGGGCATGTTATACAATTATCGTAAAGCAATCAAGAGGACAACGCACATAACGTGCGGATCGTGAATGTGTCCGAAAACATTTTTCCAGCAAGAGTACTCTGTGTGTTATCAAGCAGAGGGGATAGAAACAGACTGTAGAAATAAGAGTTCTAACCTACCATGATGAAATTATTCTTCGAGGCAAGTAATAAATACTGTGGCTCCTTTGTCAGTAGCCCTTTAATTAGATGCTCCTGCAACACTGAGCTACCATTCAGAAGTATGCATTTGCAACGCAGTCAGTAGAAATTGATGAATACTGCGCTCATATTGAATGATGTTGCACTAAAAGCATGCACAGGGGATTCCCTGTACAGAGGGGGCTCAGATGCATGAACAGTAATATATTCGCCAGTTATCATTATTAGATTACTGTTATCAGTGATGTGTATATATATATATATATATATATATAGAGACTGCAGTGAATGCAGAGATCATGTGTTGCCTAATAACCAGTGCACTGCCCCTCCAAAGAAAAAAAAAAAATTAAAAAAGAAATAAAAAGAAATCAGAAAATTGCAACTGAAAAAAAATAAAAAAAAGTTATTCACCTCACGGGACATTTTCTACAGATCCCCCAGTGTGAACAGACCCACGGTGGTAATTATACTTACCTCATCTCTGTTCCATTGGCTATGCAGGTCCCTGTGTTTCAACATCTGTTTTGACGTGGATCACGACTGCTGCAACCAGAGTCAAAAAAGATGTTGACACACAGGGACCAGGGACCTGCATAGCCGCGAAGCAGTGAAGGGGGGGGGAAATCAGATAATTATAATTAAAGGGAACCTGTCATCAACTTTATGCTGTCCATACTAAAAGCAGAATAAAGTAGAGACAGGCGAGTTGATTTCAGAGATCTGTCATTTCTAAGTTAAAAGTAAGTGGTTGCCGAGAACCAACATCACAATCATTGCAGACTGGGCCTGGAAAAGAGTCCTGGCCACCTGAGAAGAGTCCTGGTTATTCATGAATTCCTGCTCTCCTGCCCACCTGCTGATGACTGACAGTCTTCTACCTAGTTTTCTCCCTTTCTCTCTGGGAGAGAACTGCCAATCATCAGCAGATGGGTGAGAGCAGGAGATGAGGAATAACCAGGACTCTTCTCCGGTAGATCTGACTCTTTTCCAGGCCTGGGCTGCAATGATTATGATGCCGGTTCTCAGCAACCACTTACTATTAGCTGATGAGTGACACATCGCTGACATCAGCGCGTCTGTCACTACTTTATGCTGCCGTCAGGGAGGTCATCATAAAGTTGATGACAGGTTCCCTTTAACACCACAAGTGTGGTCATGAGGGGGTTGGGGCTGTCTGTAGAAAATGTCCTGGGGGTGAATAACCCACTTAAGCCTTCGTGTACGTTCAGGAGTTTCTCCTGGCATATATATCTTCCTGACCAGAAGTTTTTTTTTTTTAGTACATGCATCTTTTAAAGCCAATTAATTCCCTGAGTCCAATCTGAGTGAAATCTACTTTTTTCCAGGGGTCTCAGGAGGGGGACCAGGAATCACCAATCACTCTGGCATTTCCTCTGCAGCGGTAGTATGTGTGTACGGGGAGAGAAATGAATATATTTTCTGCTAACATTAGCTTCTTATTGAACAATCACTTATGTTACAAAAGACTTGAAAGCCAAGACTTTGATGCAGAACTAAAAGCAGTAAAGCTTTAGCATGTGTAATGCAACATCCCTTTACATACTAGTAGCATTATTTTAGATGTAAATCGACAGTTAAGGCTGGAAGTAATAAGCCGCCTTTAAAAAAGCACTTGTGTGTAAAATACAGTGACCATACACAAATAGACACCGCACCGTGTCGCTCATACCAGCAGGTTCACCACACTGGTTCTCGCAGGTTACCTTTCAAACAAACCATTTCGTAGAAATTACTATTGACAAACCTATATAGATATTTCAATTTCTGCATAACATTACACAAAAAAGGGAAAAGGAAACTACCCCAAAAACATTACCCATTGCACCTGGATGCAGGAAGAGCTGACCAGAGTGCCTAGAAGTGTCCATCTAGTCTAATGGACCTGGCTGGTAAACTGCAAAGCACAAAATGAAGAACTGCTCTTTAACCTCTTGGATACTTGAGGTTTATTTAATTTTGCTTCCCTGTCTTCACAGAGCCATAACTTTTTTATTTTTCTATTCACACAGCCGTATGAGGGCTTGTTTTTTGCGGGAGGAGGTATACTATACTATTATAATATGGCATACAATGGAGTGGGAAGCAGAATATTTTTTTTTCAAATGGTGTGGAATTGAAAAAAAAAAAGAAAACAAACAAAAGAAAAAAACTATTCCGCCAACAGTTTCACGGGTTAGGTCCCTATGCAGCAAAACTGAACCATTTTGGAGTGTGTGTGACTTTTTAATTACATTTTATTCAACTTTTTTGGGTAAGTGAAGCAATGAAAAAAATGGAGAATCAGCCATTTTTACTTTTTTCCCTTGTTATGCCATTCGCCGTATGGGATAAATATTTTCATAGTACAGGCGTTTTTGGATACAGTGATGCCCATGATTTTTTGCATTGTTTAAGTATCTTGTGACCATCCCGGGGAGAAAGAAAACAAACTCTGGAACAGAAGATGGAGAAGTGGGAGCAGGTAAGTATGCTCCTTTCAGAAACAGGCAGGCTGCCAGCACCTGTTAGAAAAGGAGATTTTTGTATAACTTACCAGTAAAATCTCTTTCTCGCTCTTCATTGGGGGACACAGGAACCGTGGGTATAGCCATGTCCTCTAGGAGGCGTTGATACTAGTAAAAGCTGTTAGCTCCTCCCCTGGCAGCTATACCCCCTCCAGCCTGGAGAGAGAGCTTCAGTTTGTGAGAAGCAGTAGGAGAAGTAAACCAACGAAAAAACGTGGAACAGCAACCATGCCAAGAACCGAACCAGGTTCTAACCAGCAACAGCCACAACTGTGGACGAACAACAATACTGGGTGGGTGCTGTGTCCCCCAATTAAGAGCGAGAGAGATTTTACTTGTAAGTTATACAAAAATCTCCTTTTCTCGCCCATATTCATTGGGGGACACAGGAACCGTGGGACGTTCAAGAGCAGTCCACGGGGAGGGAAAAACCACAGACCCATGGAAGCAAGCGTCCCTGCTGGTAGCTAAGAAACTGCCGCCTACAGACCTGCGGGCTAAGCAGTGGCCGCAGATGCACAAGAATGCACCTGGAAAAAACTTTGTGAATTTGTATAAGGAGGACCGGTAGCCGCGTTACACAACTGCGCAGCCGAGGCGCGATGCCTCAGAGTCCAAGAAGCGTCCATTGCTCAGGGGAGCGAGCCGTGACACTGAAGGGCGGAACGGTAAGACATTTGCAGACCGAATCCATTGTGCAATTTGCCCCTCGGAGGCCGCCAATCCTTTCCGTGGAACCTCCGGATGACAAAAAAGGGGGGTTCCGTACGCCGGAAGGGACTGGAGGCTGCCAATAATAACGTAGCCAATAATGACGTGATCCCTGCCTTAGGGAGTGAAGGAGAGGGACAGTGAAGGAAGGGCAATTCCTACATTGAAGTGGAAGACAGAGACCACCTTCGGGAGAAAAAAGGAATGGCCCAGAGAACCGCTTTATCCTTGTGAAGACCCATGAAGGGTTCTCTGCAAGAGAGCACCCCCAACTCGAAAACACCCGTCTGATGGATGAGAGCCACAAGAAAAAAACTACATTCTAGGACAGGAGCCGGAGAGAGATGTCTCCCCAAGGGCACAAAGGGATAAGACTGGAACTCTGAGAGAACTATATTTAGATCAGATTGGGAATCCAGAGGTTCTCCACTGTATGGCGCAGGTGGAAAACTATCAACCAAACAGCCCCGGAGGACGGAATGGGAATCCTGCAGAGATCCTTCGCTGAATTTCGCAGGTGGAGAATTAGCAACCAAACGACCCGGAAGGTGGGTTTGGAATGCTTCAGCTGTCCTCCACGTGATGTACGAAGGTGGAGAATTATCAACCAAACAACCCTGGAGGGTGGATTTGGAATTCCAGAGGTTCTCCGCTATATTGAGCAGGTGGAGAATTATCAACCAAACGGCCCCGGAGGACGAATTGGGATCTTGCAGTGGTCCTTCACTGGATTGCGCAGGTGGAGAAATATCAACCAAACGACCTGGAGGGTGGATTGGGAATGAGAGGTCCTCCCTATCCGAGATAGGACATGGCCCAGTGTAGTACCACACAGACAGGTTGGTCCCGCGGCAGTGAGGGCTGAGGAGGGGGACCCGTATGGCACACATTTATTTTTATTTTAAATACAATGCCGCCCTCAAACGCACAAGAGGCAGGAAAGGGTTAAAATCCTCTGCATTACCAGCGTGCACCAGGGGTGGATGCCCAGATATGCCGGCCTAAAGAGGTGGCTGGGCATGAAAGGGTTAAGGCAATTTTTTAGGACCGGGGCGGGCTCAGCATGCTTCTGGGGGAGGGGGGAGCAGGGCGGGAAGAATTTGCGCCAGAGTGCCCCCCCCCCCCTCAGGGGACGAAGTTTGCGGCGAACAGAGCCCCTGCGCACAGCCGATTAGGGCATTGCTAGCCCCTGCATCGGCTGGCCACAGAGACCAGAGCAGCACGAAAAATGCGCCCGGCAACGGACTGGGAGTGCACCCGCGGGTCGGGGGGACACCAGTGCGGGCTGGACAAAACATCGCGGCCGGAGCACCAAATGCATGGTCCGCTCCCGAAAGGGGTGGTAATGTGTTAGGTGCCGCTCAGGAAGATTCCTGGGGAGGTGGAAGCGGCGTCTCCATCCCGCGGGCTGGCGGACACAGCGGGAATCGGTGCCGGCCGAATCGCATGGCGGTTAACCCCCTCCAGAGCGGCGCGCCCAGCGTCCGCCCCCAAAAGGGGTGGCAATGTGTTAGGTGCCGCTCATTTATGTGGAGGTGGAAGCGGTGTCTCCATCCCGCGAGCTGGCGGACACAGCGCGGGCAGGCAAGTCACATCGTGGCCAGCACCGAAGCGGTGCCGGCCAATTCGCATGGCGGTTAACCCCCCCCAGAGCGGCGCGCCCCGTGTCCGCTCCGAAAAAGGTGCAGAATGGCAGAAGAGGACAGCCCGTGGAAGAGATCGGGAGCCTTCTGAGCTCCCTTCTCAGCATATTCCTTGGAGAGCCGAAGCACGATGCCGGTATTAACCCCTTATGTGCAGTTGTCCCGCCTGGAGGACAACAATGAGCACTGTGCTAGGGGTTATACCAGAGGGGGAGTGAGGTGCTGGGTTTGCTAAAAAACGCTGTGCCTGTAGAATCTATTGCCGCCAAGAGGGAGGGAGGGAGAAGACCAGACGACGCAGTTGGGTTAATCCATGTCAGAATGGACATACAGTACAGACCAAAAGTTTGGACACACCTTCTCATTCAAAGAGTTTTCTTTATTTTCATGACTATGAAGGCATCAAAACTATGAATTAACACATGTGGAATTCTATAGCACCTTTTGCTTTGATTACTGCTTTGCACACTCTTGGCATTCTCTTGATGAGCTTCAAGAGGTAGTCCCCTGAAATGGTCTTCCAACAGTCTTGAAGGAGTTCGCAGAGATGCTTAGCACTTGTTGACCCTTTTGCCTTCACTCTGCGGTCCAGCTCACCCCAAACCATCTCGATTGGGTTCAGGTCCGGTGACTGTGGAGGCCAGGTCATCTGGCGCAGCACCCCATTACTCTCCTTCATGGTCAAATAGCCCTTACTTTCAAAGTTTTCACAATTTTTCGGCTGACTGACCGACCTTCATTTCTTAAAGTAATGGTATCCACTCGTTTTTCTTTACTTAGCTGCTTTTTTCTTGCCATAATACAAATTCTAACAATCTATTCAGTAGGACTATCAGCTGTGTATCCACCTGACTTCTCCTCAACGCCACTGATGGTCCCAACCCCATTTATAAGGCAAGAAATCCCACTTATTAAACCTGACGGGGCACACCTGTGAAGTGAAAACCATTTCAGGGGACTACCTCTTGAAGCTCATCAAGAGAATGCCAAGAGTGTGCAAAGCAGTAATCAAAGCAAAAGGTGGCTACTTTGAAGAACCTAGAATAGGACATATTTTCAGTTGTTTCACACTTGTTTGTTATGTATATAATTCCACATGTGTTAATTCATGGTTTTGATGCCTTCATAGTCATGAAAATAAAGAAAACTCTTTAAATGAGAAGGTGTGTCCAAACTTTTGGTCTGTACTGTACTTACCTAGTCCCGTGTACTCACCTCATCTTCTGACTTGCCGCCATCTTCACCCCTCCTCTAGTCCAGCAGGGTCACCCCTTCAGCTACTGGCACCGTAGTGGCAGGACGCTGGAAAAGGGGGCTTGGATGGGTGACCCCCTTGGCTGGCGGGATGCAGGGGAGCGAGGCTGCCCTGGTCCACCTTGTCTTCTGTGGGGAAGGCAGCAGTGCGGGTGACCGACACTGGCGCAACTCGACCCCGGCAGAACAGAAGGAAAAAAAAAAAAAAGGAAAAAAAATAAATCTTCAGGAGATCCCTGCAGAGCAGGGAGGTCTTGCCTCCTATTGACACTAGAAAAACTGAAGCTCTCTCTCCAGGCTGGATGGGGTATAGCTGCCAGGGGAGGAGCCAACAGCTTTTACTAGTGTCAACGCCTCCTAGAGGACATAGCTATACCCACGGTTCCTGTGTCCCCCAATGAATATGGGCGAGAAATTATATATTCCTGAAGAGCCCCTTTAAGA
This sequence comes from Bufo bufo, assembly GCF_905171765.1. Classification (NCBI taxonomy): domain Eukaryota; kingdom Metazoa; phylum Chordata; class Amphibia; order Anura; family Bufonidae; genus Bufo; species Bufo bufo. The sequence continues at coordinate 493,582,313 of NC_053389.1, forward strand.
CATTTACAAGATCCTATTCTACTTTCCTAGTCATCCATCGTTTTAGGTTAGTCCGACTGGTTTCAGAGCAGGCAGAAGTTGAGCAAATGAAAAAAAAAAAGGGAACACTTACCCTTTTTTCAATTTCTAAAAGTGATCTGTCCGCATATCTTTCTTGCCTCTGTAACACAGAAAACTTGGGTTACATTACAAATAATAGTCTGAACACATTATTTAGACTGTAGGAACCAGATGTGTCCAGGAAGGTCCCTTGAAGTCTGTCACAGTTAAATCAGCTCTACCATACTGGGTAATCCAATTTTATTATTTGACGACCACCAATAGCAATGCTTGAAGGCATGCTTTTGGTGGCAATAATAATATTCTAGGCATTCACAAAAAGAAAAAACCCAAACCAGCCATACTAAGCCAATGTATTATGAAAAACAGCAGATCAGCTCACCTCAGCAAGTCTCCAGCACAATTCTCCTAGAAATTCTTACATTAAAGTTCCTTGAAAATCATGATCCAAGCAGCAAAAATGAATATAGAGGTCAGAGCATGTATAGAAACTACTAGTCTGAATGTGCCTTCATTTCCATCCACAGGCAGCATTCTGGTGCACATGTGAGGCCCGGGCTATATCAGCCAGTCTTGGGTGGGGCTCAGAGCTCTTGTATGCATCGTCACATGCTGGAGGTTACTGGGAGATTGCTTTGAGTCGGGCCTTGCGCTCCTGTAATTTGCCCACTGGCTCCTGGTATTGCCCACACGGCCCAGGTAGGTTCAGCGTTAGGTCCCGAGCTACTTGAGAAACCTTGGCGCGGTGCTCGGGCTTAGACATGTCCTCATGTAGGACATGTTGGCTAAGCTCTCAATTTTAACACCAGTTTGAGGGCTTAGTATGACCGCAGAGTGCACCGGTCTTTCTTTGTGTTATATTATTTATACTGTTTATCACATCCACACATTTGCTATCCTGTGTAGGATGTCCATTGTGGTACTTTTAGTCCGCTGCAGACATCCTCCATTGTATGCATTTTTTCTGGGGATTGCCATTAGCAGCGGACCACAAGTGCAGGATCTGCCCCCCGCCCCCCGGTATAGATGCACCACTGCATATGGGGTTGAGCACTTCCTGCTTTTTAATACCACGCCAATTTGTAGTTTGGTCAACACATGAGAATTGTCCTCAACATCCCAACTGGGGTTTCCTCTTTGTATACATGCTGTAATCCAGGGATGCTCAACCTGCGGCCCTCCAGCTGTTGTAAAACTACAACTCCCACAATGCCCTGCTGTAGGTTGATAGCTGTAGGCTGTCCGAGAATGCTGGGAGTTGTAGTTTTGCAACAGCTGGAGGGCTGCAGGTTGAGCATGCCTGCTCTAATCAATAGATTTATTTTTCCTGCTTGGATAAACTAGGAGAATCGTGCTGAATCTTACCTACATGTGTTTATTCAATGGATTCACCAGGATCCTTTTCAACACAGATCTGGTACAGCTGTCATGGCTGTTAAGAGGTTGAAGATTTTTTTCCTTTGCTCTTGGTCTAAAAGGGATTGTGCAGTGTTATATCATCGATGAGCTATCCTCATAATAGGTCATCAATATCAGATCAGTGGGGGTCCAACTCCCAGCAACTCTGCCAATAAAGCTGTGCGAGTGCTGAGCCGTCTGTATTGTAGAGGTGGTGCAGTTTAGTTAGAACTGTTCACCCTTTCAAATGAATAGGACTAGAAGTGGTAATTACACCGCACCACTGGCACAATGGAGACGGCATGCATTGCATACATATTGTTGGTGCATTTGTGGCTCACCCACTAGCCATGTGACCACTCCAACAGACCTAGCACTGTTAGATGGAGATCTGAAGAGGGGCGAGGTGGGAAGTCACGGCAAGGCAAAGTGGGAGCAATGGTAAATAAGGGGACATCATTGTAGATAAGGAAGAATTCAAAACGTATTTTTCTATTGAGATCAAGGGAGTAAAAAAATACTCCCAGACAAACTGTTCATATTAGAGTTCCGTTATACGAGAGGAAAGATAAATTACCAGGCCTAGCATATAACGGTCAGTCGAATTTCAAGTAAAGATTCCAGCATTCTACTGCATAAGATGAAAATCCATGCAGAGCTATTCCATCCTTTATCACATTCTGAGACAGAGGATCCTGTACAGTAGATGTGAGCCTAGCCTTATTCAAGACAGCAGTGTATTGCAACTATCACCACATGACAGACGCCAACAGCACTCAATGGAAAATGGGGTCCATCTGGTTTACTGAAAAAATATAGTGCTGCATGCTGGGCTATTCTTTCCAGGTAGGGCTCACGCACATTGTTTTGCGGTCCGTTTTTCACTGATTCGTTGTTCCGTATCTGAGTTTTTTTTCCCCTCTGATTTAAGTCCTCTTCCATTCTGTTATTGCACAAAACATATCCGTATGGTTTCCGTATTTCATCAGTTTTTTGCGGATCGTATACAGAAACAGTAACTTATTAATCACCAAAACACATGTGCAATATGGGCTGGGCATAGCATTTCTATGGTATGGATCCGCTCCGTATTTTTTGCGGACCCATTGACTTGAATGGGGCCTCAGACCGTGATTTGCAGACAATAGGGCATGCACTACTTTTTTGTGGAACGGCCATACGGACAAAATGAAACGGAATGCACACGGCGTAACTTCTGTATTTTTTACAGTCGCATTGAAGTGAAAGGTTTCGCATATAGTCCGCAAAAAAAACGGAACGGAAGCAGAAAGAAAATACGTTCGTGTGCATGAGCCCTAAATGTGGTGGAATCTGACATTGAGGCTCCTAACATTTTCAAGGCAAAATCTGCAAACTTTAGCATTCTATACACTTAGGCTACTTTCACACTAGCGTTCGGGTGTCCGCTCGTGAGCTCCGTTTGAAGGGGCTCACAGGCGGCCCCGAACGCATCCGTCCAGCCCTAATGCATTCTGAGTGGACGCGGATCCGCTCAGAATGCATCAGTCTGGCAGCGTTCAGCCTCCGCTCAGCAAGCGGACACCTGAACGCTGCTTGCAGCGTTCGGGTGTCCGCCTGGCCGTGCGGAGGCAAGCGGATCCGTCCAGACTTACAATGTAAGTCAATGGGGACGGATCTGTTTGAAGATGACACCATATGGCTCAATCTTCAAACGGCTCCGTCCCCCATTGAATTTCAATGTAAAGTCTGGACGGATCCGTTCAGGCGACTTTCACACTTAGAATTTTTTTTAAAACTATAATGCAGACGGATCCGTTCTGAACGGAGCCAAACGTCTGCATTATAGGAGCGGATCCGTCTGTACAGACATCAGACGGACCCGCTCTGAACGGTAGTGTGAAAGAAGCCTAAAGCACAACTATGCTGTACACACATAATGGAAGTAGATTTATATTCAAATACTAAACCTGAATTTCAGCAGTTTGCTCTATGCAAAGATAAAAGTGTCACCCAAACCTGTGTTGCTTTTTCAAGTTGTAACTTTAGGTCTGTCAACTCCAAGTTGGTGTCGTGCAGCTGGGCCTTCAATTTCTCATTTTCTGCCATAATCTGTTCATATAACTAAAACAGATATATCAAAAAAATTTTTTTTTTTAGGAATTTGTCATTTTAAGCCTGAAATTGTGAGCCTCAAGTAATAAAGTTCTTAGTAGCACAAATAAGTAAAGGAGTGGCAGCCAAATAAAGATCACATAATCATGTTTAACACTAACGGGATCCTTTAAGAACTCCTTACCTTTTTAAAGTCTGTGGAGTCATCTTTGTCTAATCTACTATGACCAGGTCGAAATCTTTCTAAGTAACTGGTTGATCCAATATTTGATTCGTATCGGTCAGTGGATAAAGCACCTGTGCTTCCTGTTGTATACCTGAAAGCAAACGCACTAAATGTTAAGAAAAAAATAAAAAATAGAAGAAAAAAGTTTGAGAATTAATGCATGGAGAATTGATAATGCTGCTTCACAGGCAGAAGACAGTCTGCTGCAAATTGTTGCTTGTTCCCTGACAAGGAATGCGTATATAAAGCAGCGCTCTACTCTACTGATAGATTGACAGTTGCAGACAAGAATAGAACATGCTATATATTTTTTTGAGGGGCCACGGAACTACGCATGCGGACAGCACATGGTGTGCTGTCCGCATCTTTTACGGTCCCATTGAAATGAAATGGTCCACACCCGCTCTGCAATATTGCGGAACGGATGCGGACTCATTCATGCGGTCTTGTGAATGAGCCCTTAGATGTATAAATTACAAGTTTTACTGAATCTTCCCAAAAAACTAGATATCAATCTGCTCCACTGAATCTGCTCTATAACATTGCATTTTCACTGTCAGATTCCGCATGAAATTTACTCTGGGTGAACATGGTAAAAGAGGCAGCACTGTAAAATTATATGCAAACCCTAAGTGAAACCAATTGTTTTACAAGTACTACTTACCGAGATATGTAATCAGTCTATAGAAGATGGGAGGGAAAAAAAGGGAAAAAAGAATTAAAACTTGACTCATGATACAGGTTAGAGGTAAAGAAGCAGAAGCAGGGAGAAACCTAGAAAGCCCTGGGTACAGTCCATGAGTCCCTCGTCCTTTCAATATATTAGGCTTACGTAGTTTGGATGCCTGGTTACAGTTTTTCCCAGGGCACACGTAGCAGCCCTTCCTCGAAACATTTACGGAGAAGGGAAGATCAAAACACATTTAAAGGGTTGCCAAAGCCTTTAGTATTAAATCATTTCAACTGGTTTGTCAAGTTTCCATAAAACATCTTGGCAATACAGGTTTGTGTTGGGTTTCTCACTTGGATCAATGTGGCCGACTAGTGACCTTTCATCTGCTTGTTAGCATTCTTGAGCTGCTGCCAGGTTTGGTGGTATGCTTTACACACCATCAAGAATAAACTGCTGAAAGGAACCTGCGAGGTTTGTGTTAATCCTATTTACATAGGACATTGGACCAAAAAATCCCAAACATCCTGTCGTGTAAGCATTTTGCCTATGTTTATGCAAGCTTCATTACCAGCATACATATTAGGAAATGGCTCTTTGCACATGTTTAGCCAAAAATGAGAAAATTAAAAGGTTAAATAAAGCAGAGCTATGCTGTCAAAGGATTTTATGTTAGCCACACGCAGGATGGGAACTGCATAATCCCGCTATAAAACTTTAATGGGGTTGTTCTATGACAAACACTTATCCCCTTTCCACACGATAGGGAATAAATGTCTGAACGGCAGGGATCAGAGTGCTACTCACCACGAAAATGTGTTTGAATGAAGCGGCAGTCTCGCGTGCACGCACTTGGCTATCTCTGGCATTCCCAAAGAGTTCCATGGAGCAGACCGCTGCCTCTTTCAAACAAGGGAACAAAGACCCTCGCCAGACTCTTCTCCAGGGATCAACAACCTTCGGCACGCCAGCTGTTGTAAAACTACAACTCCCAGTAAGCACATTTACTCAGCTGTTCTTGTAACTCCCACTGAAGTGAAAGGAGGATTCTGAGAGTTGTAGTTTCAGAACGGCTGGAGTGCTGGAGGTTGCTGATCCCTGCCCTATCCTGTAGAGCAGGGGTAGGCAACCTCCGGCACTCCAGCTGTTGTGAAACTACAACCCAAAGCATGCATACTTACTCTTCTCTTTCAAGAAATCACATAGAAATGAATGGAGCATGCTGGGAATTGTAGTTTCACAACAGCTGGAGCCCGGAGGTTGCTGATCCCTGCTGTAGAGACTCTTGTTTTAACAATTCTTTTGACATGTTAAAGGGGTTATCCAGGAAAAGATATTTATCCTCAGGACAGGTCATTAGTATCAGATCTGTGGGGTTGTGACACCCAGGACCTGCGCTGATCAGCTGTTAGAAGAGGCCTTGATCGCCACATCCTCTTACTAAGCTAGTGACATCACTGTACATCACTGGGGCTGATCTGGAATACCTAGCACTGCCACTATACAATCTATGGCTCTATCCTTGGAAAGCTGCCAGGAGCCTGCATCGCTCACCGGAGCTTCAGTGGGTGCAGCAGCTCCATGAAACAGCTGAATGGGGGGGAAGATACAAGGACTTGGGACTCCCAATGATGTGATAATGACCTATCGAGGATAGTTTGCGGAACTGCACGGACAGCCATTAAAATAACTGCCTATTCTTGTCCGCAAAACTGACAAGAATAGGACAGGTTAAATTTTTTTTTTTGAGGAGCAACGGATGCGGACAGCACACTGAGTGCTGTCCGCATCTTTTGCGGCCCCGTTGAAGTGAATGGGTCCGCATCCAAGCCGCAAAAACTGCAGCTCGGATGCGGACCAAAACAACGTTCGTGTGCATGAGGCCATAAAGTGCAATTTTTGTAAATTATGGCATATCCAGCAATATCAATTTACGGTGGCTATCGACTATTACTAATAGAAACCATTATCACAACCATCCCCATATATCTGGGAATACTTACCCTGGTGTCCCTCCTAATTGGGCCGTCCTCTGTATCTGAATGATGATCTGGCTCATTTTCATCACTCTGTAAGTAACCATGAAAGAATATCTTTAAATTTATGCTTTGATATAAGAGATTGGACAAAAGATCAAATAAAAACCATTCCAATAATTAACAGCTGAAATTGCTGGCAGTGTTAAATTTTTAAGAGGTATTAAGATTAAAGGGGTTTTCTTGTGTTCGCAGCCTGCCCCCTGAAACAGAAGAGTTATACTTAACGTCTCCATGCCGCTCCAGTCCCTGTGCTGTTTACAGCATGGTCACATGCACCGCTTCAGTCAATGACTCAATTCAGCGGTCATGTGGCCACAAGCAAGTCATTGGCTGGAGTGGTGCATTTGACCTTGCCCATGGCCAGCTGGATGTAAACAGCACAGGGATCAGAAGATGGAGACACATGCTGCAGACACAAAAAAATTATAAAATAGATCATTACCAGAAAACCCCTTTAAGTCTGATTTCATGTGAAGGGTGCTACTGTTGCAGTGTAACCTCTCTGGCAATATGTTCATGGCCTAGATAGTGTAAGGTCATGAGCTCCATCTTGGAAGGAGAGCTCCGACCTCCTATTATAATCCTGAAATGGAACAGTATTATGGGTATAGGTATGAAAAATACATTTCTTCTTCTAGAATCCTGACCTGGTCCACATAGTGACTGTTGCAGCATTCATGAATAAGAGAAAAATAAGTGGATCACTTCCATTTAGAAAACACAAAAAGATCTATACCTTGCTGCAAATCTGGCTACCTTGTTCTTTTTTTTTTTCCCCCCCTACCAACAGGAGCAATTTAGTAAAAAACTCAAAAGGGAACAACTACAGTCAGGTCCTTTAATATTGGGACATCGACAATTCTAAAATTTTTGGCTCTATACACGACCACAATGAATTTTAAATGAAACAAGATGTGCTTTAACTGCAGACTGTCAGCTTTAATTTGAAGGTATTTACATCCAAATCAGGTGAACGGTGTAGGAATTACAACAGTTTGCATATGTGCCTCCCACTTGTTAACCACCTCAGCCCCCCTAGCTTAAACACCCTTAATGACCAGGCCACTTTTTACACTTCTGACCTACACTACTTTCATCATTTATTGCTCGGTCATGCAACTTACCACCCAAATGAATTTTACCTCCTTTTCTTCTCACTAATAGAGCTTTCATTTGGTGGTATTTCATTGCTGCTGACATTTTTACTTTTTTTGTTATTAAATCGAAATTTAACGATTTTTTTGCAAAAAAAAAATGACATTTTTCACTTTCAGTTGTAAAATTTTGCAAAAAAAAACGACATCCATATATAAATTTTTCTCTAAATTTATTGTTCTACATGTCTTTGATAAAAAAAAAAATGTTTGGGTAAAAAAAAAAAAATGCTTTGGGTAAAAGTTATAGCGTTTACAAACTATGGTACAAAAATGTGAATTTCCGCTTTTTGAACAACTCTGACTTTCTGAGCACCTGTCATGTTTCCTGAGGTTCTACAATGCCCCTCACGGAATACCTTGGGGTGTCTTCTTTCCAAAATGGGGTCACTTGTGGGGTAGTTATACTGCCCTGGCATTTTAGGGGCCCTAATGTGTGGTAAGTAGGTAAATGACCTGTGAAATCCTAAAGGTGCTCTTTGGAATGTGGGCCCCTTTGCCCACCTAGGCTGCAAAAAAGTGTCACATGTGGTATCGCCGTATTCAGGAGAAGTTGGGCAATGTGTTTTGGGGTGTCTTATTACATATACTCATGCTGGGTGAGAGAAATATCTCGGCAAAAGACAACTTTTCCCATTTTTTATACAAAGTTGGCATTTGACCAAGATATTTATCTCACCCAGGATGGGTATATGTAAAATGACCACAAAACACACTGCCCAACTTCTCCTGAGTACGGCGATACCAGATGTGTGACACTTTTTTGCAGCCTAGATGCGCAAAGGGGCCCACATTCCTTTTATGAGGGCATTTTTAGACATTTGGATCCCAGACTTCTTCTCACGCTTTAGGGCCCCTAAAATGCCAGGGCAGTATAAATACCCCACATGTGACCCCCTTTTGGAAAGAAGACACCCCAAGGTATTCAATGAGGGGCATGGCGAGTTCATAAAATTTTTTTTTTTTTGGCACAAGTTAGCGGAAATTTATATATATATTTTTTTCTCACAAAGTCTCCCTTTCCGCTAACTTGGGACAAAAATTTCAATCTTTCATGGACTCAATATGCCCCTCACGGAATACCTTGGGGTGTCTTCTTTCCGAAATGGGGTCACATGTGGAGCATTTATACTGCCCTGGCATTCTAGGGGCCCTAAAGCGTGAGAAGTCTGGTAAATGAATGTCTAAAAATCTTTACGCATTTGGATTCCGTGAGGGGTATGGCGAGTTCATGTGAGATTTTATTTTTTGACACAAGTTAGTGGAATATGAGACTTTGTAAGAAAAAAAAAATATATTTCCGCTAACTTGGGCCAAAAAAAATATGTCTGAATGGAGCCTGACAGGGGGGTGATCAATGACAGGGGGGTGATCAATGACAGGGGGGTGATCAATGACAGGGGGGTGATCAGGGAGTCTATATGGGGTGATCACCCCCCTGTCATTGATCACCCCCCTGTAAGGCTCCATTCAGATGTCCGTATGTGTTTTGCGGATCCGATCCATGTATCCGTAAAAAAACATACGGACATCTGAATGCAGCCTTACAGGGGGGTGAGCAATGACAGGGGGGTGATCAGGGGTTAATAAGTGACGGGGGCGGGGGGGGGGGGGGGGGGGTGTAGTGTAGTGCTTGGTGCTACATATTACTGAGCTACCTGTGTCCTCTGGTGGTCGATCCAAACAAAAGGGACCACCAGAGGACCAGGTAGCAGGTATATTAGACGCTGTTATCAAAACAGCGTCTAATATACCTGTTAGGGGTTAAAAAAAATTAAAAAAAAAATCGCATGAGCAGATCATATTGCCCGAAAGACTTCAGAATTCATCCTGCTGCTTTTGTCAGCAGTCACATCAGCAATAAATACAAGAGAACCAGTTCCATTGGCAGCCATACATGCCCACGCCATGACACTACCACCACCATGCTTCACTGATGAGGTGGTATGCTTAGGATCATGAGCAGTTCCTTTCCTTCTCCATACTCTTCTCTTCCCATCACTCTGGTACAAGTTGATCTTGGTCTCATCTGCCCATAGGATGTTGTTCCAGAACTGTGAAGGCTTTTTTAGATGTTGTTTGGCAAACTCTAATCTGGCCTCCCTGTTTTTGAGGCTCACCAATGGTTTACATCTTGTGGTGAACACTCTGTATTCACTCTGGTGAAGTCTTCTCTTGATTGTTGACTTTGACACACATACACCTACCTCCTGGAGAGTATTCTTTATCTGGCCAACTGTTGTGAAGGGTGTTTTCTTCACCAGGGAAAGAATTCTTCGGTCATCCACCACAGTTGTTTTCCATGGTCTTCCGGGTCTTTTGGTGTTGCTGAGCTCACCGGTGCGTTCCTTCTTTTTAAGAATGTTCCAAACAGTTGTTTTGGCCACACCTAATGTTTTTGCTATCTCTCTGATGGGTTTGTTTTGTTTTTTCAGCCTAATGATGGCTTGCTTCACTGATAGTGACAGCTCTTTGGATCTCATCTTGAGAGTTGACAGCTACAGATTCCAAATGCAAATAGCAGACTGGAAATGAACTCTGGACCTTTTATCTGCTCATTGTAATTGGGATAATGAGGGAATAACACACACCTGGGCATGGAACAGCTGAGAAGCCAATTGTCCCATTACTTTTGGTGCCTTAACAAGTGGGAGGCACATATGCAAACTGTTGAAATTCCTACACCGTTCACCTGATTTGGATGTAAATACCCTCAAATTAAAAGCTGACAGTCTGCAGTTAAAGCACATCTTGTTCCTTTCATTTTAAATCCATTATGGTGGTGTATAGAGCTAAAAATGTTAGAATTGTGTCGATGTCCCAATATTTATGGACCTGACTGTATTTAAGCAGTTCCCAAAAATTGTTTCAATGGAGAAGGCAGAATTCCAATAACACATTAATTAACATCAATACATTAAAGAGGACCTTTCATGGGTCCAGACATTATGAAATAACTAGCAGGTTATATAGGGCATAGTGCAGGGATGTAGTATCGCTTACTAGTTTGTCTGGGCGCCGCTCTGTTCGCCTGGTATGCTAATGAACAGCATCCGTACAGGGAGGAGACTGCACTGTTTCTCAATGGGCATCTCCTTCTCCCTGGTTGTAGCGCGGTCCAATCACAAAGGAGAGCGTCACAGCCAGGGAGAAAGCGAGTTTTTTTTTCTCCCTGGCTATGACGCTCTCAGAGAAGGAGATAAACAGGGCAGTCGTCTCCTCCCTGTACCGATGCTATTCATATAGCATACCAGGCAGCAAACGGAGCGGCACCCAGACAAACTAGTAAGCGATATTACATCCCTTCTCTATGCCCTACATAACCTGCTAGTTATTTCATCATGTCTGGACCCATGAAAGGTCCTCTTTAACCCCTTAGGGACACATGACGTACCGGTACGTCATGAGTTTAAAATAACATTGCGGCGCCCCGGGGGTTAATCCGAACGGGATGCCGGCTGAAATCATTCAGCCGGCATCCTGTCACAACGCCCGGGGGGGGGGGGGTTCATGTGTTTTAAAAATGAAATCATTGTGTAAAACTTAAATAAATAAAAATTGTATACATATTAGGTATCGCCACGTCCGTGACAACCTGCTCCATAAAATTACCACATGATCTAACCTGTCAGTTGTACAGGTTACAACAAAAAAAAAAAAAACGTGCCAAAAAAGCTATTTCTTGTTACCTTGCCGCACAAAAAGTGTAATAGAGAAACCAAAAATCATATGTACCCTAAACTAGTACCAAAAAAACTGCCACCCTATCCCGTAGTTTCTAAAATGGGGTCACTTTTTTGGAGTTTCTACTCTAGAGGTGCATCAGGGGGGCTTCAAATGGGACATGGTGTCAAAAAAAAAAAAAAAGGCAAAATCTGCCTTCCAAAAACCGTATGGCATTCCTTTCCTTCTGCGCCCTGCAGTGTGCCCGTACAGCAGTTTACGACCACATATGGGGTGTTTCTGTAAACTACAGAATCAGGGCCATAAATAATGAGTTTTGTTTGGCTGTTAACCCTTGCTTTGTAACTGGAAAAAAAATATTAAAATAGAAAATCTGCCAAAAAAGTGAAATTTTGAAATTGTATCTCTATTTTCCATTAAATCTTGTGCAACACCTAAAGGGTTAACAAAGTTTATAAAATCAGTTTTGAATACCTTGAGGGGTGTAGTTTCTTAGATGGGGTCACCTCTACTCTAGGGGTGCATCAGGGGGGCTTCAAATGGGACATGGTGTCAAAAAACCAGTCCAGCAAAATCTGGCTTCCAAAAACCATACGGCGCACCTTTCCCTCTACGCACCGCTGTGTGGCCGTACAGTAGTTTACGGCAACATATGGGGTGTTTCTGTAAACGGCAGAGTCAGGGCAATAAACATACAGTCTTGTTTGGCTGTTAACCCTTGCTTTGTTAGTGGAAAAAATGGGTTAAAATGGAAAATTAGGCAAAAAAATGAAATTCTCAAATTTCATCCCCATTTGCCAATAACTCTTGTGCAACACCTAAAGGGTTAACGAAGTTTGTAAAATCCGTTTTGAATACCTTGGGGGGTGTAGTTTATAGAATAAGGTCATTTTTGGGCGGTTTCTATCATGTAAGCCTCACAAAGTGACTTCAGACCTGTAGTGGTCCCTAAAAATTGGGTTTTTGTAAATTTCTGAAAAATTCAAGATTTGCTTCTAAACTTCTAAGCCTTGTAACATCCCCCAAAAATAAAATTTCATTCCCAAAATAATTCAAACATGAAGTAGACATATGGGGAATGTAAAGTCATCACAATTTTTGGGGGTAGTACTATGTATTACAGAAGTAGAGAAACTGAAACTTTGAAGTTTGCAAATCTTTCCAAATTTTTGGTAAATTTGGTATTTTTTTATGCAAAAAAATTATTTTATTTTTTTTTACTTCATTTTACCAGTGTCATGAAGTACAATATGTGACGAAAAAACTATCTCAGAATGGCCTGGATAAGTCAAAGTGTTTTAAAGTTATCAGCACTTAAAGGGACACTGGTCAGATTTGCAAAAAATGGCCAAGTTCTTAAGGTGAAATAGGGCTGAGTCCTTAAGGGGTTAAAGGCGGTGTTCACTTCAGATTTTTTCTCCCATGTTTAATGCACACAACATAGGTTAAATGGATGCCTCTGACAGATGCCATGCAGTGTCATGCTCTAGCATAGGGTTCCTTTGTAAGAAAAATAAAAAAAAGGATCCCTTGAACGCATACATTTTTTTGTTAGATTCCGCAGGATGGAAAAGCATAGTATACTATGTGTTTTTTGCATCCTTTTTCTCCCAAACATACATCTTACACAAAACGTGGGACAAAAATGTGATGTTAACACAGCCCAACAATGAAATCTGACACTATGCAGGGTAGAATTTTTTTCTGTTCTCTACTTTCCGAACTCATTCAATATTAGGTTGGCTAAGGCTGAAATAATTTCAACTAAATTTATTCTAGGAATGCAATCTACAGACCATCTGCAATGCAGTTCACAACTACTAATCCTACTTATGACACTTACATCTTGAGTCCAAAAAGAGACCCCTGTAGACCGCCTTTTCTCCCTGGGCCGTCGTCTTTCTCTGATTGACTTGGACTGAGATTTGTCCTCAGACTCTCTTTCCTCATCTAGGGAAAAACAATAACAATGTTGCATAAAAACAAATGACTGCATTACAGTTACAGCTAAATTCCTATACTCTGTCATCATTGTGACCCGCAAACTGTCAGATTATTGCCAGGAATTGAAAACTATGTAAAATCCACTTGTAAGGGTAAAGAATCCAGAAGAACAAAGAAAAACAAAAAACATAGTACAACGACTTATTTTTTTGATCAAGAATGTTTTAATTGATTCTCTCTATTGCGCTATTGTCTGCTTCTGGTCTTGTTGGCAGTTGTGTGAATGTAAGAGACTGGTTCTGGATTAAAAGGGTTTTCCGAAAACAATGGGAGAAAAATGGGCTAAAAGGATGCAAATTGTATAAAATAATTTAAAGGGAACCAGTCACCTCCAAAAACCATCCCAAGCCGCCAGCAGTACCCAACAGTAGCCAGCAGTGTGTTTCCAACGATAATTTTCTTCCTGAAGGCAGATGCGGCTAAAGCTCATAAAACGTTCTTTTATCCTCTGCCGCGCACTTCTCTAGTCATGCTTGAAGTCAAGGGGGCAGCGGCCTCCTTGCTTCAAGTCACGGTAACCACTCTCCCCTTCCCTGCCCCTTCACTCTGACTGACAGCACTTATGCAGAGAGTTCGGCAAAGCCAGCCAAACTGCCGGCTGACAGTCACAGCGAAGAGGCAGGGAAGGGCGAGTGGTTACCGCGACTTGAAGCAAGGAGGCCGCTGCCCCCTTGACTTCAAGCATGACTAGAGAAGCACACCGGCAGAGGATAAAAGAACGTTTTCTGAGCTTCAGCCGCATCGGCCTTCAGGAAGAAAAACAAGATTTTTGTATAACTTACCAGTAAAATCTCTTTCTCGCTCTTCATTGGGGGACATAGGAACCGTGGGTATAGCCATGTCCTCTAGGAGGCGTTGACACTAGTAAAAGCTGTTAGCTCCTCCCCTGGCAGCTATACCCCCTCCAGCCTGGAGAGAGCGCTTCAGTTTGTGAGAAGCAGTAGGAGAAGCAAGCAAACCAACGAAAAAACGTGGAAAACCAACCATGTCAAAGGACCCAACTGAGCCCAAACCAGCAACAGCTACAACTGTGGCCGTACAACAATACTGGGTGGGTGCTGTGTCCCCCAATGAAGAGCGAGAAAGATTTTACTGGTAAGTTATAGAAAAATCTCCTTTTCTCGCCCATATTCATTGGGGGACACAGGAACCGTGGGACATTCAAGAGCAGTCCACGGGGAGGGAAAAACCACAGACCCATGGAAGCAAGCGTCCCTGCTGGTAGCTAAGAAACTGCCGCCTGCAGACCTGCGGGCTAAGCAGCGGCCGCCGATTAATAAGAATGCACCTGGAAAAAAAAACTGTGAATTTGTGTAAAGAGGACCGGTAGCCTCGTTACACAACTGCGCAGTTGAGGCACGATGCCCCAGAGCCCAAGAAGCGTCCACCGCTCAGTGGAGCAAGCCATGACACCTAAGGGTGGAACCTTGCTCCAGGCGCGGTATACGTCAGCACTTGCAGACCGAATCCAATGTGCAATCGCCCTTTGGAGGCCGCCAACCCCTAGCGAGGACCCTCCAGAGCGAAATGGGGGGTTCGTATGCCAAGAGGGACTGGGAGGCTGCTAACAAGGAGTAGAACTCTGACAACAACCAATAATGTAACTCCCTTCGGTAGGGTGTGAAGGAAAGGGACAGGGAAGGAAGGACAATTACTTCATAGATATGGAAGTCAAGGACCACCTTCGGGAGAAGAAGGAATGGGCTGGAGAACTGCCGTATCCCTGAGAAGATCCAGGAAAGGGATCTTGCAAGAGAGCACCCCCAACTAAGACACCCGCCTGATGGATGTGATAGCCACAAGAAAAACTACCTTTCAGGACAGGAGCCGGAGTAAGAACTCCCGCAAGGGCCCAAGTGGAGAAGACTGGAAGGCTGAGAGAACTACATACAGATCCCAAGGCTGTAAGGACGGTACAGAGGAACCGTATGAGCCGCTCCAGAGTACGCTGAAAGCTGCCCCAGGACAGAAGCGCCAACACCTGACCCATCAAGGAACTAAGGGCTAAACCAAGGTCCAACCCTGAATATAGAAGGATAGGACCGTGGGGAGAGAAAAAACAGGGAGAGGGGATGTCCCGGCGTTCACAGAAGCCCAGGAAGGACCTCAAGGTCCCACAATAGACCCTGGGCGATGCAGGCTTCCTGGCCTGAATCATAGTGCGGAAGACATCCGCCGAAAACCCTCTCCACGTCAGAATGGAGGTTTCAATAGCCACGCCGACATTGAAATGCAGATGTAAGACCGGACCCCGTGAAAGAAGAGCGTCTCTGAGTGGCAGTGACGTCTCCAGGAAGGAGAACGAGGTCCGCATACCACACGCTATGGGGTCAACTCAGAGCGACTAGGATTTGTCGGAATGTCCTCCATCTGGATCCTCTGTAGAACCCTAGGAAGGAGGAGAAGAAACATGTAAGGAGTGAGAACTCCCAACAAGGAGAATCAGGGCGTCCCGTCGCACGCTTCCGGAACTCTGGAGAAAAAGGGTGGAAAGCTTTCGTGTAGATACCGTTAGCCAATACCGGACCAATGGAAGAGTCCCCGTAGAAGGAGGAATGTGGAGGGTGCCACAGCCCACCAGTCTGGACCGGATCGAGCCTGGTAAGGAAGTCCACCAAACTAATACCCTGTGCAAATGCAGATGAGGGAAGGTAGCAACGTAGGAACTACCAAGGCATGCAGGACGGCTATGAACCCTGAGCCAGAGGGGGAAAAGACAGGAGAATAGGCTAGGTTTGAGCCCATTCACCGTCTGAGACCGGCACTGTACCAAAGTAGCCAAGGACTAAGTGGCTGTGCAAAAACACTGCCTGAGGAGGAAGCCAAGCAAGGGGAGACGCACTGTATTGCTAGCCCCATACCCCAGCAGAGGAGGGGGTCCCCGTGGAGGCCACCGAATTCAGTGTTAAAAGAGTCCACCGCCTGACGAAAGAGCTGTGCAGTAAGAACCAAGCATGTAGTGGTAAGCAACACCGCTCCCACAGTAGTAGCCAGCGCTTGCCCAGTCAGCGCAAAACCGAGGGGGGGAGGCCTGAGACTAACCGTAGAAGCCACGTACCACACTGCCCTAGTGAAGTAGAGCTAACCTCAAAACTCTACCCGGAAGGGCGCTAAACAGGTGCAACTGCCAAGCTACCTCCAGGGTAGGACCCCTACCTGAGGGGGATGTCCCACTGGAGTGACCACAAACTCTAGCAGTAACGAAAATCTGCACCTGTGGAGTAGAACAAGCTGTAGGTGCTAAACCTGAGTGCCAGCATAACCACTTTCCCAGAGAAGGGGAATTGGAGGATAGAGAATACAGAGTAAGTGAAACACTCGATTCGCTGGAACATACTCACCATATATGTGCAATGGAGTACGTACTACGTATTGATGCAGACAATATCATGACCGACTGGAACAACGTAGGCCCATGGAAATGGGGTACTCTAGGACACAAGTGATGCTAGGAACCCCCTGAGAAGACAGAAGATGTTATAACCATGCACGAAACCAGCACCAAAAACAAGGAATAGCCACCGTGTCCACTGGTGTTACCCATATAGCACTAGGGTAAGAGTGCCGGGCACCTGCGAGTACCGACTGTTGCCACGCCCCCTAGGAAATAAGCGAAGGCACCTCGAGCAGTGGTGCCGCAGAATTGCAGCATCTGAAGATGTTTAGTTATTCCCCGCTAGTGGATTACTAGCGGAAGGGGGAAATGCGACAGAAATCACGGTGATGTGCAACATTCCGTCTATGGAAGGATAGTGCGACAGTCTGAACCGTATGTAATGGTAGTGCAATAAGCTACCTAAGGAAGGTGGATGCATACGGCAAGTACTAGGGAGAATACTTCACCTATGAAGGGGGGCGAATGCCCACGGCGAAAACTAGTGCACATGGAGAGTCCTGTACCCCGTGGGAGTGCAATTGTTGCACCTAAGTAAGGGGGTAATGCATACAGCACACCATGTACCAGTGATAATGTAATCGCACCATGAATGGATATGCATAGCAGGTCCCGAAACTCATGTCATTGTACCGAGTCCACCTATGGCAGGGGATAATGTATAAGGCTGGTACTTATCCCGAAGTAGTGCAATTACTCCACCTAAGGAAGGGTTAATGCATACCAAGTACTACAGGCCACCTTAGACGCAATCTTAAGAGACTGCGTCAGACTCATGTCAGGGTCTGAATCAGTGATTCTCTCTCTTTCCCCCCCCCCCCCCCCCCCCGCAGACGGACCCTCCCCAGTGAGGGAGGGCGTGTCTGAGCGTGACCCAGGGAGGAAGGGTGGGGTTGCGAGGAAAAAGATGCAGTGTTCCGCTCGCGCGGCGGGGACTTATCAACCAAACCACCCAGGGGGTGAGATGGGAACTTGAAGAGGTCTGCCTACCGGATTGCGCAGGCAGTGCAGTATCAATCAAGCAACTCCGGATGTGGAAGCATAGGTAGAGAATTATCCCCCAAACGACCCGGGAGGGTGGATTGGGAATGTCAGAGAGCCTTAACTGAATGGCGCCGGCGAAGAAACATCAACCAAACGACCCCAGAGGGTGGACTGGGAGTTCCAGCGGACCCCTACTCGATTGGTTGATAATGCCCCACCTGCGCAAACGACCCAGGAGGGTGGATGGGAATTTCAGAGATTCCTTATTGAATGCGCTGGAGGAGAATTATCAACCCAACGACCCAGGAGGGTGGATTGGGAATATCAGAGGTCCTCTATTGAATTGCGCAGGTGGAGAATATCAACCAAACGACCCGGAGGGTGGATTGGTAATCCCAGAGGTTCTCCCCTGTATTGCGGAGGTGAGAATCATCAACGGCCCCAGAGAACGGATTGGAATCCTTCAGAGGTCCATCACTAATTTTATTACAAGACACGGAGGCCTCGTATTGCTTTAACCTTTCTTTACTGAATCTACCATAGCAGCAAAGAAAAATGGTACAACAAATGGAAACCATGGTAACAAACTCCTCCCCTTATCCCAGTATATCAGTCCTTGTCTGCCTGGGATCCTCCTCTTTCTTTGCTGCTACCAGGCAGATAAGTACCTTCCAGCTCTGAACTTTGACTCAGGGTCTGGTATATAGTTTTTACTTAGTTGTGTTTATCCTTTATTCTCAGGATTATTGCCTTTTCCTTCATAGCTTCTTATTATTTGGTTTTCCTGGCGTCATTTGTATAGTTATATACGTTTTTTACCTACAGGTTTTCCCTGCAATCTTTTCTTATCTGTGTTTCCCTTCCCTTGCTGTCACTTGCGGCCCCTCTGTCCTCCGGCGTGGGGCGCGCCATCTCCAGGTTTTTCCCCTCTGGGTTTTTTGCCACTCTATTTACCTTTCGGTCGCCATTTCGCGCGCTCCGAACATTGCGGCCCGTCTTCTTCTCCGCCCGAGATCTCGCGAGACGAGATTTCGGGCGCTTGCTTCAGTTACCTCTATCTCGTCCTTTTCGCGGGCTCCGCGATCTCGCGAGACTTCGGCCTCTTCTGAGATTTGTTAGGTTTGAGCGCACCGGACATTCACCGCCTTGCCTGTTCGTTCGGCCGCATATATATTTCAATTGTAAGTGCCTTATTCCCTACTTTTACATGATCGCTTTCCGACATGATATATATCTCTACAGCTATATCTGTTTTCTTCTCTTTTAGGTCCCTTCTTCTTCTGCTCTGGCTGGGGTGACAAACTCCTGCCATCTCTCTCTTATACTACTATGTCCACTAGGAAAAACTCCATTGCCTCTGCAGCCCCCACTGATCCTCCCCCTGTAGGTCAGGGGTCCCCTGCTGAGGATAGGAGATCCGAGGTACTGCACCCGGATGATCCTAATCTGATGCTGCAGCAATCTATATCAAATGCTATTATCACTGCCATGGGTTCAATGTCATCTGCATTAACCCATTCTATATCGCAGGCCCTCATAGCTCTCCCTAATACCACTATTCAGGCCCCGATTCCATCTATAGGTTTACTCCCGTCTACCTCCAGAACGCCTCAGATTGATGGGCCTTCCCCATCCCATGACAACGCGCATCGTTCGCGTAAAAGAGCCTGTACCCGCCAGGCAGAATCCACGCGGGCATGGAAGACTGCCAGGTCACTTCCTGAGCCACTATCAGACTCTGATAGAGAGTCAGAGGAAGAGGCACCTGATAAGGAGGATGATCTGATTTATGACGTGGAGGATGATTTGGCTGATGTAGCTGTTGACCCAGCTAGTAATGTTTGCCCAGAATCCTTACTAAACAAGGGGTCATCAGTGGATCTCTTAAAGGATCCTTCCGGAGAGCCATTATTCAACCCCGATGAGCTGCACCATCCCCGCTCTGCGGAATGGATGCCCGCCACACATGTGGCGCAGTATTTAGAGGCTCGTATTCGCAATCCTCTTAGTAAGGAGGCGCGAAATAAACTACGGGCTGAATGTCCGCGCCCATTGATACCACACAAAGTGTGTGATACCCCATCAGTGGATCCAAAGATGGTCCAATTTTTAGCTAAAACGGGATTTAATCCCCGCAAAGGACTGGACGCTGCCTTAAGGGCTGTCCAAGATAAGTTACTGGACATTACAGGTCCTTTAGCTAAAATATTTGACATAGCTGAATCCGCTAAAGCGGCAGGTGGCCAAGTAGACCCTGAAGAACTAAGGGGTTGGATCCAAAGAGCCATCTGCGTGGCAGGCAATGTAAATGCCTCACTCGCCATCGAAAGACGTAAAGCGATACTTATAAAAATAGAGCCTAAATTATCCAACCTGGCTCTGACAGAAGCGGGCAAAGAGGCCCAAGGTTTGCTATTTGGCGACTCTTTTATTAAAGAGTTGGGCAAGTATGTAGGAGCATTTACAGCTCTCGATAAGGCCCAGACATCGATGCGTCGAGTCTTTCAAGGGCGTTTCTCCAACAGGGCCGGCAGTTCAAGGGGCCGACTGTCCGGCCGTTCCAATTTCCATGCCAGAGGTTCTGGCAGAGGCTCCTTTTCCTATCGGGCATCTCTCCAGGATCAGAGACACCAGCCGGCCTTTTTCCCATCACGAGGCGCCCCCTATCGTTCCCGTGGCTTCAGAGGAAATCCAAGTGCCCGACGACCTTTTGGTAAGTTCCATCCTTCATCAGTTACCTTTTTTAGACCACTGTGTCGGAGGCAGACTCCGGTTCTTTACTCATGTGTGGTCAGGCGTGACCTCCGACCACTGGGTTCTCTCTACCGTGCAGGGGTTCACGATAGATTTGATTGCCGACCCAAGTTCCATCCCGAACCCCCCGCCAATTCCGTTACCCATATCGACACAATCCCTCTTTCAGAAGGAGATGTCAGATCTTCTACGCAAAGGCGCGATAGAACGTGCACCCGAGAATCTAAGGGGAGTGGTCAGCAATATCTTCCTGGTGCAAAAGAAAGGTGGCCAGATGCGGCCCGTTATCAATTTGAAAGCCTTAAACGCTTTTGTACAGTACCGCCATTTCAAGATGGAGGGAATCCATCTTTTGAGAGATCTGCTTCTTCCAGGCGACTGGATGGCCAAAATAGACCTCAAAGACGCCTACCTCACGGTTCCAGTGTCTCCTTCCTCGAGGGACCTACTTCAGTTTCTATGGAACGGTCAAACGTGGCGTTTCACATGCCTTCCGTTTGGCCTTTCCTCCGCCCCCTGGTGCTTCACCAAGATCATGCGTCCAGTGGTGGCATGGCTCCGCAGCAGAGGAGTCCGTCTGATCGTCTACTTGGACGATATACTGATTATGGCCCAATCACATGCTCTCCTGCTGAAACATCTTCACATGTCGATATCCCTCATTTCCAATTTGGGTTTTATTATCAACCAGGAGAAATCTTGTCTGAACCCCGCCAGGTCTATGGAATTCCTAGGGTTTCAGGTAGATTCGGTGGAATTATCCCTCAGTCTCCCTCTCTCCAAGGTCAAGGCCATTCGCAAAGAACTGCGACATGCTCTTCGTTTACCCCAGATGTCCTTGCGACATTTAGCGAGAGTTATCGGTCTTCTGGCCGCCTCAATCCAGGCCATATTTCCAGCCCCCCTCCATTATCGGGCGTTGCAACGCCTCAAAATCGCCCATTTGCGGACGGGGGCCTCTTATGCCGATTCAGTCACGTTGGATGCAGAAACGAGAGACGAATTGAGGTGGTGGATTCACAACCTCTCGGCCTGGAATGGCAGGGCTATCATGGGTCCTCAACCGGACCTGATCATAGAATCAGACGCGAGTCTTCACGGTTGGGGAGCGCATTGCGGCGGAGTATCCACGGGAGGTCCATGGTCACAGGACGAATCCCGTCTGCATATCAACGCCCTGGAGCTTCTGGCAGGGTCGTTTGCCATTCGCAGTTTTGCCAACGGGGTGATCAGTACAGCTATCAGACTACGCATGGACAATATTTCGGCTGTCCGATATGTCAACTGTATGGGTGGAACCCGCTCTGTGGTTCTTTCCCACTTGGCGAAAGATTTTTGGGAGTTTTGTCTAGATCGGAACATTTCAGTGGTAGCGGAATATCTTCCGGGGCTTCACAATACCCTGGCGGACTGGAATTCGCGCTACATCTCGGACTCCAGCGACTGGAAGTTAGACGTCAGGGTATTCTCTGCTATTTCTTCTCTTTGGGGCCCCTTTTCGGTCGACTTGTTCGCCTCCCGGTTGAATACCCAGCTCCCCAGATTCTTCAGTTGGAGGCCAGATCCTTTGGCGGAAGCGGTGGACGCTCTGTTACAACACTGGGGAGGCGCGCTAATGTATGCATTCCCTCCTTTCACACTCATTCCCAGGGTTTTACTTCAAGTCCGTCAACAGCTGGCGAAATTGACTCTGATTGTGCCTTTTTGGAAAACAGTCTTGGTTCCCTCAGATCTTAGAGCTTCTGGTGGATTTTCCGATTCTTCTTCCCGATCAGTTGTCCCTGCTTCAAGGTCCGTCAGGAGAGCTTCATCCGCTCCTCCAGAACGGATCGTTACGGCTCCTGGCCTGCAAGATCTCGGGGATTCAGGAGGACACGCTGGCTTTTCAGGAACGACTAGATTCTTACTGGACAACGCGTGGGCACCCGGAACTAGACGGGCTTATGGAGCCGCCTGGGACTCTTGGTCTCGCTGATGCGTCCAGCGGACTCTGGATCCCACTACAGCAACTGTGAATTCTATTTTAGCCTTCTTATCCTCTCTGTTTGAGGCGGGGAAGGCTTACCGTACCATCAATGTTTTTAGGTCGGCTATTTCCTCCAGGCATGCCGGATTCGAAGGGCGTCCAGCGGGTCAACACCCTTTGGTATGTCGTTTGCTTAAAGGTTCACGCTTGGCTCGACCGCCTCGACCGCGTTTCACTTCAACCTGGGATGTGTCTGGGGTTTTAAACTTTTTGAGCGACTGGCCCTCTAATACCCTATTATCCTTACGCCAATTATCAGCCAAATTGGTCACCTTATTCTGTCTTATCTCTTGCAAAAGAGTGTCAGATGTGCGTGCCTTGGATTGTGACGCTAGATCTTTCACCCCTGAGGGAGTTCACTTTAATATTTCTCGTCGCACTAAGACCAATATTCGGTCAGTTTTCTACCCCCGATTTCCAGCATCGCCACAACTATGTCCTGTAGCTTGTCTACTTGAATACGAGGAGAGGACCCGTTCCGTCCGGTTGCCTTCTGTTCCCAACTTGTTCATTTCCTTTCGTAGCCCTTTTTCTCCAGTCACCAGCGTTACTTTATCTCGTTGGGTTAAATGGATCCTCTCCCTTTCCGGGATTGATACGACCATCTTCACGGCACATTCGGTTCGCAGTGCTGCGGCTACTTCTATGACAACATCGGGAGCACGTTTAGAGGACGTGTTGAGTTTGGCAGACTGGTCCAGGACTTCCACATTTCGTGAGTTCTATTTTAGACCAACAACACACGCTTTTGACTCGGTAATGGCTCAGCTTTAAACTAGCAATACGAGGCCTCCGTGTCTTGTAATAAAATTACAAGATTTTCCTAAAATATGACGGAAAGTCATGATTTTATTAAAGACACGGAGGCGAGTATTGCCCTCCCTGGACCCGCCCTAATGTATACCATGGGTGAGTATGTACCGACTGTTTACCATGGGTGAGTATCTAACGACTGTTTACTCCATGATCAAAATGTCGAGTTATTTGATTTTCCTCTAAACAGGTTGTTCTCTGCTTGATTCACTGGATCATGGTTTTAGGATGTTTGTTTTTTCTTTTCCCTCCTAGGTTGAGAGGCTAAAGATTCCATCACTCGAGTTATGCAGTTGCTGATGAGTCGGATGTCCGTTTGTTGTTCGCGGTCCAAGCCGACAAGTTTTCAAGAGATATTGTCGTTGTCCGGTTTTACAACGTCGATAGTTACGGTTTTGATCAGCGCTGGTTGGGGCGCAAAGAAAGAGGAGGATCCCAGGCAGACAAGGACTGATATACTGGGATAAGGGGAGGAGTTTGTTACCATGGTTTCCATTTGTTGTACCATTTTTCTTTGCTGCTATGGTAGATTCAGTAAAGAAAGGTTAAAGCAATACTCGCCTCCGTGTCTTTAATAAAATCATGACTTTCCGTCATATTTTAGGAAAATCTTGTAATTGCGCAGGAGGAATTATCAACCAAACGACCCGGAGGGTGGATTGGGAACATCAGCTGTCTTCCACGGGAGTTGCAGAGGAGAATTATCAACCAAAGTATGGGAACTATGAGAGGTGCTCCTTATCCGAAATAGGACACGGGCCCAGTGTGGTACTGCACAGACAGGGCGGTCTTGCGGTAATGAGGGGCAGGGAGGGGGCAGTATGGACGCACATCCCTTCTGTTCTTTATTTTTTATTTTTAAACAAGATGACAGCCTCAAGCACAAGAGGCAGGAAAGGGTTAAATTCCTCCACGAAGTGCCACGCCCCCTTAGAACTCTATCCCTCCCCAGATGCCGGCCGGCCAGGGAGGGTTAAGGTCATCTTAATGACCAGGGGCGGAGCTAGCAGGCCTCTGGGGGAGGGGGAAGAAGGGCGCAAAGTTTATGGGCGCCGGAGCCAGGGGGACGAAGTGCGGCCCAGCAGCAAGCCACAAGGGCAAGCCGATTATCTCATCGGCCGGGCCACAGAGGGACCAAGTACTGCAAAATGAGCCCGCGGACACCAGCGCGTCCTGGCAAAAAAAAAAACATGGCGGCCGGAACACCATGCGGTTGCACGGCAGAGTCGATTCTGGTGCCGTTTAACCACTTCCGGAGCGGCGCGCTCGGCGTCCGCTCCAGATCTCTGGTCATGCAGTAAGTGTCGTCTACTGAGTAGTGAGGGGCGGGGAGCGATATCCGCTATCTTGCCTCCTATTGACACTAGAAAAAACTGAAGCTCTCTCTCCACGCTGGAGGGGGTATAGCTGACAGGGGAGGAGCTAACAGCTTTTACTAGTGTCAACGCCTCCTAGAGGACATAGCTATACCCACGGTTCCTGTGTCCCCCAATGAATATGGGCGAGAAATTATCGTCGGAAACACGCTGCTGGCGGCTTGTACTTTATTAGATTCCCCAGCGTTCCAGCAGCGCTGCTCCGGCCAGGCCAGGGTTTGGCTACAGTAGTTATGTGTGTAAACATTAAAGGGGTTGTGCCACTAATCTAAGTGTATACCACCCAAACAGATATCGCTGTTATATCTTTCCCTAAATACCACCATTTATCAAAATTGCCTTATTCTGACGTTATTAGCCTCCCATTGCTCTGTAACAAATCTGTTCTGATATTCAGTTTCTGTAGGTTATGTCCTGCATTGGAGCCTTGTAATATAGGACGCACAAGCATCATTGGTAAGAACAAGGGGTGTGGTTAGTGTCACATGATCTGCTGATGTCAGGACACATCTTACTGCCCTAAGGTATATAGGACAGCAGAAACATGACAAACCAGGAAGTAGGATTAATGCACGGGGGGGGGGGGGGGGGGGGGGGGGGGGGGCAAGAGAAAACTGCAAGTGAGGCAACTTTGAAAATAGGACTTGAGTGAAAACTAGTTTATGGCACAACCCCTTTAAGTCCTACAGCACAGTAAACTAATCAGCTGGGAGCTCCTGAGTGGCATTGCAGGAAAGCTAGGGGATCCACTAAGTACGGTTTCTTTTATTATTTCATATCATTTCCCACCATTGCACCGTTTTCATTTTAACAGCATTATTTATAGGTGTCCAACAAAATCAGCAACTGAGAATTATCTGCCCATACCTGTTTGGCAAACAACTTTAAAAGGGTTTTCCGAGGTTTTTATACTGATTTGGGGTAATACCATGCACAGCGCCGTACATTGTATAGTGGCTGTGCATGGTATTACACTCAGCCCCAATAATAGTCTGTTCTGGAAAACAATGTAAATGGTCGATCCTTTGACATTACCTCTCTCTGGCTCTTTTGATGAAAACCTTGATAAGTTTGAGTAAGACGATGAGAGTCCAGTTAGGCTGCTTGGCCGGTTTAACAAACTCGAAGAATATAAAGAACTAGTGGATGACGACAGTGACGGCGTGGATGAGGATACAGCAGTAGTACTTGTTGATGATGGCTTGTATCTCTGCAAAATTAGAAACAGATTTCACTTCTACATCTAAGGAAAGATGGTTAAGATGAATAGCACTTCAGAAACTTTTTTTCTATATCAGTAATGAACTAAACAGAATAAAAACAAAATAATTTGCGCATGATGTGCAGAATTATGAAGTCTATGGTACAATTTTGTTTAAAAAAATATTCTAATCTTTCTAGTGTGTATGTACATTCAAAACAGCAGTATGTCTAACAGTGCAGCAACATATGTTTAACAGAATAACACATAAAAGGGGTTTCCAGGGGAACAAAAATAGGTGGCAGTGGTATTAAAAAAAATTAAAAAAAAAAATGCATCTCTACTTACAGTTCTCTCTGACACACAAGAAACGCCCAATCAGTCAATGGCTAGCTGAGTGGGGGGCACCATTACAGCCATTAATTGGTTGAAAGGGCCTTTCTACGTGTCAAGATAGGTTCAGGAAAGAGACCAGAAAGGGCCTGTGCAGTGCGGGAACAGCAGTAGTGGAGACTGGAGAAGGCAGGTATCTGTTCTTTATTATGTTTAAGCCATTCTGAGTCTGCGGCCACCAATTTTTGTTAGTCTAAATCCCATTTTACCCCTCCAGGACACAGCCATTTTTCAACTTATTGACCCTGCCTAATTTTGCAAATATTAAGCATCACTTTATGTGGTAATAACTTTGTAAAGCTTTTACTTATCCAAGCGATTGAGACACAACATACTTCATGTTAGTGGTAAATTTGGGTCGATATATATCAGCTTTATTTATGAAAAGAAAATCCAAAAGTTACAGAAAATTTGGAAAAATTTGCTAATTTCAAAATCTGAATTTCTATGCTTTTAAGACAGTGAAACCTCATAAAATATAGTAGTAATTAACATCCCTCATAGGTCTACTTTATGTTGGCATCATTTTGTAAATGTCATTTTATTTTTTAGGACATTAGAAGGACAAGATTTTTCATTTTAATCCATATTTTCCTGTAACAAAGCAAGGGTTAAACATTTATAACCCTGATTCTGCCGTTTCAACTGCTGTATGGATATACCACAGGGCTCAGAATGAAAGGAGTGCCATAAGGATTTTGGAGGGCAGATTTTGCTGGAATATTGTTTGGGTGCCATGTGAAATGTAAAGAGACTGAGGTACCCCTACAGTGGAAACCTCCAAAAAGGTGACCACATTTTGAACACTACATTCCTCAAGGAATTTATTGTGGGGTGTACTGAACACTGTGACCCCACAGGTGTTTCACTGAATTTAGAAATACTTGGCAATGAAAATGTAAAACTTAATTTCTTCCTATAAAATGTTGTTTTCGCTTGACATTTTTCATTTTTACAAGGGGTAAAAGGAGAAAGTGCCCCACAACTTGTTAATCATTTTCTCCTGAATATGTAAAACATCCTATATGTGGTCTTAAATTGCTGTATGGGCACACAGCAGGGCGTAGAAGGGAAGAAGCACCATATGGCTTTTGGAGGACAGATTTCCTGAAATGGTTTTGGGGCACAATGTTGCATTTGAAGAGATCCTGAGGTACCCCATTTTGGAAACTACACCCCTCAAGTTATTTAACAAGGTGTGTAGCATTTTGACACCCCAGGTGCTTTGCAAAAATGAATGAGCATGGGACTGTGCAAAATGAAAGTTTCAAGTTTCCATAGATATTGCATTTTAGTGCCCAGCTGGTTCCATTTGAGACATCACACCCCTTAAATTGTTAGGCAAGTTCTACTGGGTACTGAAATGCCATAAATGTGGATGTAAACTGCTGTTTATGTATGTTTTATATTTTTAATCAATGGAGCTGTGTGAGGACTTAGTTTTTGTGGCTTGAGCTGCCATTATCATCGGTTGTATTTAGGGGTAGATACAACAACTTTTTGACCGCTTTTTACTTCACTTTTAGGGGCAGCAAATTTGCCATTGCTTTGTTGCTTTTGTTATTGTGGTGTACACCGTACGGAAAAATGACATCTTCACCTTATTCTGCTGGATTTTTTTTTACGTTCTATCGCTTTGACACTTTTTTTTTTTTTTTAAATCATGCCTTTTTCTGAGATACACTTAAAATTGAGGGGAAAAGGGTGCTTTTATCACTAGACGTTATTTTTTATTTTTTCATAAAACACTAACTTTTTATCGTACTAGGGGACTTCGTTTTCCCTTCTACAACGCATCACAATACATGGTTTATTGTAATGCATTGTGACTGTCAGAACTACACTGACTGTTGCCTACAGGACCCAGCCTGTGGGCTGGGCCTCATAGGCTTCCGTAGCTGGCAGGCCCCAAGGGGAGCTGATTGGTAGAGAGGGGGAGCTCCCGCCCTCTGTAACCCCCTTACATGTGGTGGTAAGCATTGACCACAGCATCTAAGGGGTTAATCCAGTAACATCCTTTTTTCACACTTCATGCATCAGCCTTTGTGTAAAGGCATTATAAGTAAACTTTACTTTTTATCCAGGGAAACTCCTGAACATTACATATAATGAAAAGCAGCCTCACAAGTAAGACGTTCAGTCCTCCAGCTTCATCTGCATGCTAACATACCGAATTATATAAAACCACTACCTCTTCCATGCTGCGAGAAAATCTATAGCGGTAATCATCATTTTTAATCTCTGCTTCCTTCTTTTCCTCTTGTTTTTCTTTGTCTTGTTTTTCTTTTTCTTCGCTTTCCTGATCTTTTGTTTGAAGAGGGCGACTTCTGCCAATTGTTTTCTCGGCTTCCTGGAGGTCTGTTAACGTCACACCCTGAGAGACACAAGATATAAAGTTAATTGATGCACAAAGTTTCATGTGGTTTTAAAAGTCATTTTAATCTGATTAGCTTAATTAGTAATATATACAAAGATGAACAAGCCGATTTAGACTGGGGAGACGTGTCGCACAACAGCAAGTCAAACATTTTTGCAACTAGTCTGCAAGTTGTTGTGTGACTATTTTAGAGCTGTGGTTTGGCTGTAAAAAACACAGCCAAAGCACAGAAAAGTCACATGCTACTTGCATTGTAGTCTTGCGACCAAAACGCCTACATGATCTACATGTCACACAATAAATGTCCTCGTGTAACCACAGCCTTGGAATGGAATATTCCATCCCATTTGGAGAGATCGAAAACGCCAAACCTTGAAAAGACGGATTCATGAGCCAAGTTTTCACACTGCATTATGTTTCTATATTTAAAGTACAGCTATATAGCTTTAATTGTGTAAACATTTAATTATTTAGTATAGAAGCAACAGACATGTACAAAAACTGATTGATTACAGGGTACTGATAATCAATAGCATGTACACAAGGATTATACATAGGTCCCGATTACAGAAGGATTCAGACATACTTGTGTGGATCTTCTGGACTGTCTGGCTTGTCTTGATCTAGCTTTTCTTTGGGACTCTGACTCTTCATCCCGAACTGGAGTGAGATATGACCTGACAATATAATATATAAGGTGGTATAATTTAATACAAAAACGTTCCCCAAAGCTACCATTAAAGGTGTATTCCCACCTGGGACATTAATGGCATATCAATAGGATATGCAACAAATGACTTAGGAGCAGGTCCTATTGGTGGGATCCCCACCTATCAAGAATAGTGAATGGAGAGCAAGTTGCGCCAGCACAGCCACCCCTCCGTTCACCGCTATGGGACATATGAAAGTAGTCGAGTACTGGCTCTGCTACTTTCGGAAGTCCCACAGCAGGGAATGGATGAATGCTGCACTTTGTTGTGCTCTCCGTTCACAGCAGGGCCTTGATCTTGAGAAAGGGGCGCTTTCCAAATGTGGAACCCACATCTATTGAACATTTCTGGCAGGTATCGGCAACCTCAGCACTCCAGCTGTTCTGAAACTACAAACTCCCAGGATCAGTGGTTCAACTAAATGGAAGTTACAAAAGCCATGCAAGTGTGCATGTTGGGAGCTGTGGTTTGACAGCCCTGAAGCTCAAAAAGGTTGCTGACCCCACTGATGTGCCATAAACATCACAGAGGTGTTTTTCCCATCTGGACACCCGGTGGATCCTATAGTTGCAGGCTCCAACTATCGGACATCTCCCGCCACTGGAAATTGAGAGCCACGCATGCACGTCTCTCTATATTCAATACTATGGAACTTCCGAAAATAGCAGTGTGTGTATAGCATGTGTAGTCACATATCCATTCGTGGCGCAGACGGGATTCTGTTCCAAATATCTACGGGACATGCTATAAAAGTCCAGATGGGATGACCCTTGTAGGTTAAAGCGCGATTCTGAAAATAACATCAAAGTGAAAAGAGGTGGTCTCTTCGAAACTACTGTAAGCCTTGTCACTTTGCAGTTTACAGAACTCTAATTGACATTTCATGCATGCCCTCAGCAGCCAGTATTGGGTTAAGTCTCAACTGTGTGGGTCAATACCCTTTTGAAGCTTGGCAGGTGGTGAAGTTCGTTGGACTAAGGTTATCATAAATTTAAGCTTATTTTATGAGGAAAAGCTTACCATACTCAATATGCAACACCACTACAACAAGCTTTCAGCAGACATCACAGGGACAATATCATTGACTACTAGACAATCACTATACAACATTTAATGCAATGCACAAACAAAACAGCAAGGCAAGAGAAAGGACTCATGCGAAAAGTACACACCTGCGTCTTTCCCTGACCTCCGCTGTGGAAGGAACAGTGCCAGTGGAAGTTGTAGTCATAGATGTGTAAGTAGTAGTGGGATTTACAACAGTTGGTGCAACTGGAATGGTGACTGCCGTAGGGACAGTATCCTTGTCTTTTTCAGAGCTATCGTCTGCCCAT
The DNA here is from genome assembly GCF_905171765.1 of Bufo bufo. Lineage (NCBI taxonomy): Eukaryota > Metazoa > Chordata > Amphibia > Anura > Bufonidae > Bufo > Bufo bufo. The sequence goes on from NC_053389.1 coordinate 493,613,004, forward strand.
AAACGGTTTGAGGTACTAAAACATGGCAAGTAGCAACACAAAGAAGAGAGAGAACACACACACAATGAAAGCACATACTATAAAGCACAATAACATTTGAATGCAATTAAACAAAATAGAGTGTTACACAGAGGTACAGTAAAATCGCAAAAGGGCTACGAGCATCCTGAGCAAAGAGGATTTTTATAAAGGATTTCCACCAAAAACATTACAGAAATCAGTACTTAAAGGGATTATCCATTGATGGCCTTTCCTTTGGACATTAATATCACATCTGTAGGAGTCTGACTCGCTCAGCTGTTATGAGGCACTGTGGTGCTGAGCTACCTCCATCAGTCCCACAGACTATGGGACGAGTATCGAAGGGAATAGTCAAAGCAGATTATTGAGATAGGAGACGTGGTTGTAATGCAAGTGTGAAACGGGAACATGAGCGTAGAACCCGGGACCCAAAACTAGCCGACTAGTCTGTATTTGTTGGCAAAAGCATGTCTATAGAGATGTATCTACATGGAATACAAGGTATATCTCCCCGATAACACATCCTGGCTAAAGCTGCACAACCCTGGAGCTGTGTGGGGGCGATCAGTGTAAAAAAAAGGAGGCACCCAGCAGCAATGGCTCTCACTCAGCTCGAGTGGGTTCCATCTTTATAGACCCGACACCTGCCATACATTTACAGCGGGTGGTCGGGAAGGAATAAGGCATTGAACATTAAATGTTATTTGAATACAATTAGACATGAAAAAAATGAAATTCTTTTGTCATTTACTTTGCTACAATTTTTTTTCAAGTTGTGAGATATTGCCTTAACTTCATTATACTAGTGCCCCCTGGTGTTCAATCTGTATAGTAATGTGCATGCCCTTCTACTGAGCTGAATAAGCAGGTCACACATGTTCAGTTCAATCCTTCAACTGCCACCAGCTGGATCTTCTGGTGAGGAGAGAACTGCCAGACTAAAGAAAATTTAGAAGAGCAATTGGAGTAATGAGGTACAGGATGTTCTAATTGTTAGGAAGAGACTCGTGTACTAAATTATGTCCGATTTACATATTAATCATGGGATAATCCCTTTTAAGCATCAAGTGATATTAAATGGACTACTTCAAGGAACAGGTTGTGTTGGATACAAAGAAGGATCATTTTGTCAACAGTTAGCAGTTAAAGTGTATGGAAAGAAAATATAACTTCAATATTAAAGGTGTTATATTATTTGTAATGTAACATTGCACAATACATTTATGCTACAAGTACCAGCAAGCAAGTCAGAATTATTAGTCACTTCTTGTAGCATGGTATCTTACAGAATTGGACAACACGACATTCATTTATATTGTACTTTGCTCTAATGAGATCAATTAACTTTAACAGAAGCCTGCAAAACAGTCTGATGACAAATACCTGCTTGATAAGCCTGAAGAACCTATAGTACTCCTTGAAGTAGTAAAAGTGTTAGACAGACTCCGTGTTAGCCCAGAAGAGGTAATAGTAGGTGTAGATCCAGATGTGGTACTTGGAGCACTAGAGCTTATGAGATCATCTTGTCTTCTACCAAAGGAGCCACTGATTGAGAAAGAAGGTCAAGAGTGAACCATTACAAACAGAAATGCCATCAAGACTCAAAGGCTATGTACACCTTTGGGGGCAATTTATTTTTATTATTATTGCATTATACTTATTTTGAGCAAAATATTGGAATCCTTTTTTCAGTACAGAATTTTAGAAGCGCTTTTCTCAAGCTGACAATGTGAGGCTGAATGGAAATTATGAAATGTTTTTATTTTACATTATTAATTGCTATTTTCCCTATGAATGTACCTTCTATCCAAGGAAATAGCAATTCTAAGTCCATGGTTCAGACTCATGAGGTCTCTGAGCACGCAAATTACTATAATACATGCTGGGCACAGACAACTGTTTAGGACCGAATGAATAGCTTCCATCCATGGTAAAGATGAGCTCAGCTCTCGTGGCAAAGGTGTGTTATTGGAATGGGGTGCCTTGGACCCACCAGTAAAATTTGCTGCAAGAGGATTGATTATGGGGTTCCCTGCAGCAGCTCCAAGAAGGCAGGTCCCTGATAAAGGAGGATACTGGCTGGTAGCCTGTGGACCTACAAGTCATCTCAGCCACCTGATGGATCTATAATAAAGTGGGTAGTAGTGGGTTTGTTATATGAACATAGGCTGGTTGAGGTGCTGTTCAAATACCTGTATGTAGTGCAGTGTCATATGCCACTTGTGCAGGGGGCAGATGACTGCGGGCCCACTGGGGGATTAAATCATAGATTAATTCTTTTGGAGACAGGACCCACAGATTCTACAGTAGTTTCGCAGGACAAACAGTAGTGGACTTATGTCGAGATCTGTGACCACAATTAAAAAATATAATGTGTGAGGGTACAACCGCTTAATGTACATATATGGCTCGATGATTGGCGATTTCTTACAGGAGGCATGGAATGTTTCTACGCTATGTAACGTAAAGTGGGGAGGTTATGGCCGATAACAAATGTATATTCCAGTTATAAGATCACAGCTTTTCTTTCAATATTTTGTGGGATTGTTGTAGGGATGGGGCTTTTGCCTGTGTAATTATCATGCGGTTGTGATGGTGTAACCGAATGTTGAAGCTATGGAAGATGGAGGGCATCACAATGATGGTTTATGGGGGGAGGGTATGTGGGGGTTGGGGCCTTATGTTTGTATTATTAAAATGCTAATAAAAAATTACTTAAAAAAAAAAATATATATATATATATATATATATATATATATATATATATATATAATTAACGGTTAATAAATGATTAATTTTGCTATACTGAAACCTGCACATGACAGTATACAAATGTATACATTCATTACTTAGTGAGGAGGAGTGACTATAGCGAGAGTGGTCACTAGAAAACGGCTTTGTTATGTAGACTGAAATATCTCCAGTTATGCAGACCTTCTTTGATAGCTGCTATTTAAAATTTCATTAACAGAACTGTTCTTCTTCAGATCGTCATCCCACCTTCTTCTTGTATAGGACCCACCAAGACGTGACAGCCCAATAGAGGACTCTCTGTGAAAAAAACAAACAAAGAAAAAACACAATTTGATTTAGTGAATGGTGCGGGAATTTAGCTGCACTCGAGCACAAGCCCTAGAGGTTTTTACTGCTCATTTCCTTATGTGGATCTGAAAAGGTCAGTCAAGGCGTTTGTAAGATAATGGATTCTGCGACTAAGCCTCCGATGTGAGTATAGCCTTATACTGACTACTGGTCATCTTTCCAGGTATGCAATCATTTTGGAAGTTATGTAACCCTCATGTTTTATTAAAACCCATTGTTAATCACCTTACCCCTACTTATGAAAAACAGATGACGTTAAAAGTTCTCCATGCTTTCATTCAGTCTACAAAACTAGGCACTTATCCATTGGATGTATTCAGCCAAAGTGTCTCTGTATTTCTCCCTTTCCTTCCCCCAATCGTTTTTGCTTGGATGTCAGGGGTTAATGCCACAGCTGTGCTAAATCTTCAATGGCTGAGCTTGCACAGTGAATGGGGTATCTTTTCCTTCTTTGGTGGCCAGGATCGTGGAAGCACAGACTCTAATATGTGCATCAGCATGGCCCAGCCACAGCTCTGCCCATTTATCGCTTTCATTGTCAGAGCTCCAGGGTAAGCTCAGTAACCCCAGATCTCCTCAACAGAAATGAACGGGAGTGCGCATGATCACACAAGCTGTGCAATGATGTCAGAAAAGTGCCTGCCTCTAACGTCCATCTAAGTGAAGAGTCCCGCCTGCCTGTAATGTCCATCTAAGTGAAATGATGACCTATGCTTTCTGTAAAAAATGTGAGAAGGGGAAAATGCCAATTTGCACCAAAATAGCATTTTAGACACTTTTGTGCCTTGCTAGACAAGCGGGAGCAGCTAAGTGTGAAACGGGTGGTTTAGCTGGAAAGGTCTGTGGCTTACGGTGAGCCAAAACTGTGCCAATGTGCAGAAAATTTTGCCAATATATAGGCGGTATATACTTAGACAAAAGTGTCTAGAGAAGCACTAAACTGATCATCCACCCGAGCAACTGTCATTAATGCGGCTCATCTTTAGACTGTCTACATTATTAGAAAATCTACCCCATTTGTCTTAGAAGAAATAATTTGGAGGATGTGTACCCGAAGTAATGAAATGTTGATTTATAATAGCTTGCTGGTAATTTAGTAGTTGCATCTCTCCACACCCCATGTCAGATCAGGCATTATGCCCGGACAAACCCTGTCAGTTTGAAGTTATCTACTGGTGACCTGATACATATGCCCAAGTATTTGGTAACGAGAGAGACCATTAAAAGTTTGGTATATAGAGGCACATCACTATCTGGGATAATTACAGATTTAGGTAATTTGTTTTAATAGCAGAATGCCTTTCAAACACTTCAGCTGCATGGAATGCAGAGTTTGTATCTTTTACCAACAGAAGAATATGGTCGGCATATACTATAACATTTCTTACTTTAAAGTGGTTCTCCAGGAATTAAAAAAATAATTAAATACTTAAATAATATATTCACAAATACCTTTCATTACTTAGAATGGCTTGTTTTGTCTGGGGAGCAATCATTAGGAGAAATAAAATGGCCGCCGTCCTAGCAGTACACACAAAACCTGTCCTAAATCACACAGGAGGACAAGTTACTCACCACAATGAGCCATAGTGCTGCCTCATCCTCCTCTCTGCTCTGTCAGGAATCATGATCCTGAATACAGGTGAATCTCTGTGGGAATGAAGATGTCGAGGAGACACGAAAGGAGGGTGAGGTGTGGCTAATGAGCAGCAGCTCTTGTATGCAGTCTCCATTACCACAGCCTGTCCTCTCCGTATTTCATGCCTCCCCATGAACTAAATTTCCCAGAGATTCAGCTAAAGTTCTTATCATCTGTATTCAGGATCATAATTCCTGACAAGTAGAGATGAGGATGTGTGATCAGGCCAGTTTTGTGTGAACTAATGGAACAGCGGCCATTTTGTTTCCCCTGATGATTGCTCCCTAGACAAAACGAGCCATTATAAATAATGAAAGGTATTTCAGAATATATTTATAATAAAGTTATATTTAAGTATTTTCATTTTCTTAATTCCCAGAGAACCCCTTTAAAGCATTTGATATCTTGACTATTGTGTATATAAAAATGGCCTTTTCCTTTTATCAGCCATTGTCAGCAATCTTTAACTTAAAAGGGTTGTCCACCTTTTATTAAATGATAGTCCAGGGATCAGCAACCTCCGTCACTCCAGCTGTTCAGAAACTACAACTCCCAGAGTGCTTCATTCACTTCTATAGGAGTTAAAATAATAGGAGAGTATGTTTGCATGGTGGGAGTTGTAGTTTCACAGCAGCTGATCCCGGTGATAGTCTATCCGCAGGGATCGCCACAATTAGTTGATGAGCGGGAGTCTGATGCCCCTCTGAACAGCCGTTCAGCAATAGCTCCACTATTGGAAACAGACAGCGGTGCCTACTTTGTAGTGGACTGTATTTCAATGTATTGACTTCATTGGGAGCAACAAAGCTGTCTGCTTATGGAGCCACTGTCAAACAACTGATCAGCAAGGGTGCAGGGAGTCGTACCCCTGCCAATCAACTAGCGATCGCCCATCCTGAGGATAAGTCATCACTTAATAAAAGGTGGACAACTGCATTAAAGCGTCTCTGAAGACTATACTATAGGTTGGGACCCGACCCATTAGGCATTTATAACAACATTTCTGTAGATTACAGTACTGCTGAAAATGAAATGGAAAATAGAAGAAATACATTACCTATTCTCTTTTTCCTCTATGTCAGATGTACTAGCAAGACGCCTTGGTATTGTTGGTGCAACATAAGCTAGCCTGGTCGCTCTGGGATCTTTATCCTAAAAAACAGAGCATTACATACAACACTCACTATCATACAACTCCAACAGCACACAACAGAAAAGTTGAACACAGCAGAAAATATAGGTTCAAATGAATCTCTTTTTCAAATGCTCTATTACATGTGACAGAGAATGTGCAATCTCCTTACATTATTCTTCAAAACCTCAAAAAGACAGCGACTTCTCATACACTCAACATTAAGGCCTCTTTCACACGGGCGTTGCAGGAAAAGGTGCGGGTGCGTTGCGGGAACATGCACGATTTTTTTCGCGCGAGTGCAAAACATTGTAATGCGTTTTGCACTCGCGTGAGAAAAATCGTGCATGTTTGGTACCCAAACCCGAACTTCTTCTCAGAAGTTCGGGGTTGGGATTGGTGTTCTGTAGATTGTATAATTTTCCCTTATAACATGGTTAGAAGGGAAAGTAATAGCATTCTGAATACAGAATGCATAGTAAAATAGCGCTGGAGGGGTTAAAAAAAATTATAATTAAACTGACCTTAGTCCACTAGATCACGCAGCCGGCATCTCTTCTGTCTCCTCCTTTGCTGATTGCAGGAAAAGGACCTGTGGTGACGTTACTGCGCTCATCACATGATCCATCACCATGGTGATGGATCATGTGATGGACCATGTGATGACCGGAGTGACGTCACCACAGGTCCTTTTCCTGCAATAAGCAAAGGTGGTGACAGAAGAGAAGCCGGGCTGCGCGATCAAGTGGACTAAGGGGAGTTTAATTTTTTTTATTTTTTTTTAACCCCTCCAGCCCTATTTTACTATGCATTCTGTATTCAGAATGCTATTATTTTCCCTTATAACCATGTTATAAGGGGAAATAATAAACATCGGGTCCCCATCCCGATCATCTCCTAGCAATCGTGCGTGAAAATCGCACTGCATCCGCACTTGCTTGCGATTTTCACGCAACCCCATTCATTTCTATGGGGCCTGCGTTACGTGAAAAACGCACAAAGAGGCGCATGCTGCGATTTTCACGCAACGCACAAGTGATGCGTGAAAATCAGCGCTCGTGTGCACAGCCCCATAGAAATGAATGGGTCATGATTCAGTGCGGGTGCAATGCGTTCAACTCACGCATCGCATCCGCGCGGAATACTCGCCCGTGTGAAAGGGGACTAACAGTAAGAGCTATTTCACACCAGCGGATCCCGTGCATGGAATCCACTGCATGAAAGAGAGCCAAGCCCCGTTCTGGACAGCAGAGACACGGAGCATTAACATGATTAATAATGCTCCGTGCCTCTCGGTGACCTTTTTACTACAAAATCACGGTGACAACTTTATAGTAAAAAGATCACAGAGAAGCACGGAGCATTATTAATCATGTTAATGCTCCGTGTCTCTGCTGTCCAGTGCGGGGCTTGGCTCTTTCACGCAGCAGATTACCCGTACGGCATCCGCTCGTGTGAAAGAGCCCTAAAGGTTTGATATTCTGACACCTATTGAGCCTGATGGTTCAGACCGCTACAATCAAATGAGAAGATCCAGGACCCCTGGTTCTCATGATCTGAAAGGGTCCAGGTGGTTGGACCCCCACAAATCAGACACTTATCCTGTTGATAGGGATGCTCAAGGGAAAAATCCCTTTCAAGAATAAGGCCTGATTCAGTTAAGTTCACATTAACACGGTGTGTAGGAGCCAAACATTTAGCGCAAAACAGGATGGGAAAGGTTTTTCCTTGATTCCTGGAACATCCAATTGTACTTATGGTCCTAAAATACAAGAGTTAGGCTCTGTTCACAAATGCATTGTAGTTTCAGTTACTAACAGAAACCACGGCAGGGCCGCTCCCGCAGAACAACAGTCCCCAACGGGTATTAACGGGGTCTATCAGGTTATGACGAGCTATTGATTGCTGTGACAGGAAAAATAGGGCTTTGACAGAAGCAGACAAGTGAATACAGTGTTAAAACATGCAAGATATAAAACATGTGAGTAAGGCCTCATGCATACAACACCCTGCTTAACATGTGGAATGTTTGACTATAATTTGACATCAAAACTCAAAAAACAAACATTGGAAGTAGGAGCTTTCAATAGATATGAAATCCATGAGTGACGATTGTTAAGACGTGTATATTTAAAGGGGTTGGCCACTTTCTGGCTACTTTTGACCAAGGTGTATGTAAGGTGACTATATGACTAATATAGCCTTTGGTTTTCTGTGCCATCTGCAATATTTCATAAGTCATGTCCCCATATTGGGCAAATCTTCTGTGCCGTCCACACACAAGACTTGCCTACAAGATGGCGGCTGATAGAGGGTCATGTGACCAGACATCACTCAGCTGTCTCCACTCAAATACACCACATCTGCCATCAGCACTTGCAATGTTGAGAATTTAGTGCAGGTGTAGTGTATAGACTGAATGATTTGCCTGGTCACATGACCCTCCATCAGCAGCCATTTTATGGACAGGACATGTGTGTGGACAGCACAAAAGAATTGGCCTACAAGGGACAATAACTTAAAGAAATATAGAAACTGGTGCAGAATATCAACACACTACATTAGCAAGTGCTAAATAGTCAGCAAACACACTGATCAACAGTAACTAGAAAGTGGCCAACCCCTTTGAGGAATAGAAAAATCAAAAGGAACTTTCCAGGTTTCCAGTCTTAATCGCGATCAGCCCCATAGTAAAGAATAGGGCTGAGCACGATAACAAACAGAGTCGCTATACAATGTATGGTGCTGTGCTTGGTAAGCTGCGAAAAGGACGCTGGGCTTACAGGAGCACCACTGCCTTCTCAAACCGCTGATCGGCGGGGGTCCCAGGTGTCAAAAGGATAGGTCATAATTATCAAAATCTCGGAAAAACCCTTTAATGTCTGATTTTAAAGAAAAACTAAGGCTAAAACCAGAGTTCTTCATGCAAATTCTGACCTTTTACCTCATGTCTGATGCAGATGCAGTTTCTTGTAGGTTTTTGAATAACATATCAGGCAGAGTGACGACTACAAACCTGCACAACCTTGTATATTCAGATTTATGAATTCTCCCCCAAGACATTTGCTGTAGAGGATAAAAGGCTATTTCCAACCAATCATCTCTGCCCCTTGCTGCAGTAAGCAGGAGTTTACACACAGTCTATGAGATGCATGCTGATGCACATGCAAAATCTGCAGTACCTCCTGTGCCTTAGGCCTACATCTACAGTTCTTATCCAGCATCTGACCACAATGTTAAATTCCAAAGCCTCAGTGATGTGCAAGATCAGATGTAGAACCCATTCGTCATTCAAGAGTCCAGATTACTAGGGCATTAGAGGGGTCATTTAGTAAGATCGGCGTTTTAGAGGATGGTCTTAATAACCTCTATAGCTGGCGGTGGATCCGCTGAAGTTATGTAGACGCAACGGCCTCTAAGTAACTTCGGTGTATCCAGCACCAGTCTAAATGTAAGCCAGCTTCCTTGTGGCCTGTCCTCTTCCCCATCTGCGCCAGAAACACGCTTAATAGAGGCGTGTTTCTGGATAGTAAATAACCCCCTAGGTCTGTACTTTTGCATCCTGGTTAACATTACCTTTTCTTTATTGTCTAGGGTAGAGGAAAGCCTAGGACTTGAAGCTGAACGCATGACTCCTGTGAAGTCCCTCTCTTTTTGACCTTCTTTGGATGCAGTAATCTCAGACAATGCCCCATAACTTCCTGTCTTGCGCAGTCCTAGACGCCAGGAGGCTGGAGATTCATCCTTCCTTTCTTCTTCCTTAGGAGAGATTTTGGTTGCAGGAGTAGGGAACTGCAATTATAAACATTGAAGCCATGATTTACTTTTACGTATATGTGATGTTTCTCAAAAATCCCAACACCACAGCAATCATCCATTAAATTTCCAAAGGCATTTGATCAAGTTATGAAGGTGGAGCCTTAACGACAGAAGAATTTTACATCATGGCCATGAGGAGGTGAGGGCTTTTGATTAAATAACCCAAGTGTAAATCTCAATGGGGTTAAAATATCGCTAAAAACAAAAAAGCACACAGGAAAACTTGTTAATAGTAATAAAAACGATGGAAAATGCCCATTGTTGAAACCAAACAAATAGATTCACTTTGAAAGTTAGACAAGTCATTGAACACAGCATGTCACGCGGCTACAGGATCAACATTTGTAAGTTCAAGACCATGCACAGTGATGTAAATCTGATTAAAGTACAGCCTGTGCCCACAGCGAAATGTGCACACCATTTCCTCACCATCGATTTGTCACCTTTACTTGGCACAAGGACAATGCCAGTTCTGCGCAAGCACTGCCTCCATGAATTAGGTTGTGCGGAATCCACCACTGGCATGAAAGGTGCAATGAAATCATACTGAACCCAAGATGAGCAAGACAGAATGAGAAGGAAAGCATAGCATGAGAAAACGAAAAAACGTAACTATCTTAACTTTCTGATTTATATACACAGCTACTGAAGTCGAAGGCCCTCTAGTTTTAGCGTACAGGTGGAAACAGGAGCCAGCCATAACTTTTCTTAAATCAAAAGTCACCAACAGAAGTCAAACATTTAGATCCAGCACAAGGTTTAGGTTCGGCAGCCTGCTGTCTGAAAGCCTAGAGATCTAACTAGTGAGAGTAATGACAACTACAAGACACCAGAACATACATTACAAAAGAACCAATTCGCTCACGAAACTTTAGCTTTGCTGCTTAATGAACAGCCAGCCATAAGAATAGATGGGGGGGGGAGAGGAGAGAGAGAAGAAAAAAAAAAAAAAGAAAAGCAACTAACTACAGGCTGTAAAGCAAAATAAAAAAAATTGTCCCACTTCAGAAGAAAAATAAAATAAAATCGTGACTAAAGATTAATTACACAAAACAAAAAGTTTTTATAGCATCAGTAGTAAATTAAAGACATTCATCTTTCTATACTGGCACTTAAAACTATTCCAAAGGTCCAAATATTGAACGGTAATTAGCAGTATGGGAGTCTCCGAGGGGGTACAAGCAACAACTGTGTGCGATGGCTACGTCAGTTGTTACTGTGACTTTCCACTGCTCACCACCTTACAGAAAAGTGGGCATGGCAGCAGCCGTCTGACAGATTTGGGATCATTTATGACAAAAATTGGATTTGATTTACGGACTCACTGGGGGGAGATTGATCAAAACGGGTGTAAAGGAAAACTGACTTGGATGCCCATAGAAACCATATCCCACCCTTTCAATTTTTTTAGCGCTCCTTTGGAAATAGAAAGGTGGACTCGGATTGGTTGCTATCGGCAAGTAAGCCAGTTTTCCTTCACACCAGTTTTGCTAAATTTCCTCCCCCGACTGCCAAAAAATATTTAACACAACTCACTCCAGTGTATGGAACAGCTGATCTGCCTTACTTCCATCAAAAGAAAGTAGCAGCAGCAAAGAGCAAAAATACTCAAAGCAAACATTGATGAAAACGATGGTATATGTGAAGGATGAAACATAACCAAAGAAAATGAGAGATAGAATGCAGTAATAGTGAGACGACGGATACAGGGGTGGAAGTCACCGACATTAATGCAATAGTGGATTCCGTTGGTTTATGCTATTTTAATACAAGGACATGCAACTCAACTACAGCCATGAACAAGTCTGACACAGCTTCAAGTCACCCAGGCAAACCAAAGCTCATACCGTCACATGCAGTCACGACATGCAAAAACTGCAAGCCCTCTGCCACGTAGCCCTGACCGAGGATAATGACTACCTACACCTCTGTGCAAGTCAGTGCAGGACTTTCTCACCTGGGATAATACTTTCTGTAAAAAGTCTCTGCATCTTTCAGTTGCTAGTTTACGAAAGGCTAACCACAGACTTCACTGTGCTAAAGGGCAGGTCAAAGCATGCCTTGTATGATGGGTTATAGACTTACATCAGTGACGAGAGGTCTCGACTATTGTATGATTGAACCTCTAGAGATGAGATAAAATTCAGGCAAACCCACCGACGATCTAACGTGTAAGGGGGTGTCCCAACTCTATTCCAACATTCGAATGAAAGAAGGATTGGGCACGTTGATTTCAACATGCCCAATACTTTGCTCTCAAGGAAGAGAAGCTGGCACAAGGGGTGTCTAGCAGCAGCATATTTCAGTCTCCCTATTAAGGAGACATGCCCAGTTGGTTGAGGTAAGGGTGCCCGTGTATGGGGACACTGGGAGCAATAGCTCGGGGACAAACAAGTGTTCATCCGACACCCATATCTGGCGTGAGGCATGTATAAAGTTAATGCCCTCTATCAACAGACTTTAAAAGAAAGTTGCCCCCGAAACAGATTTACTGGAATGTTATCCAATTCAATTACAGGTTTGCCTTTGTGTCAAGTTATAAAAGTTGCAACAGTTTTCTTCATCAAGTAGAAGAGTCTTAAGGGCAATTTATTTTATGTAGTAGAGGTGCATCATTCCCAGAGATGACAAAGGACTGGAAAGAGGTCTACTTTCTACCAAGCCCACAAAATACATACTAGAAAGCAACATCGACTTGTTAACAAGATACTTTACCTTCTTTACTGGTGATGTAGGGGTGACTTGCCCGGATGGTAAAGCCGAGGCAGGGGCAGTTACATTGGTCATCTGAGATCTGTTGTTCAGATTATTTGCAGATGGTTTGGTTTTATCTACAGGTGTCAAAGAAGCAGAAGAGTCAACACCTACAACCCAACAGTTACTATACTGGGTTATATATACAGGTGAAACTCCAAAAATTAGAATATCGAGCAAAAGTCCATTTATTTCAGTAATGCAAATTAAAAGGAATTGCATTAATGCAGCTTAAAATTAGAATTTTGTGAAAAGGAATATTCTAGGCTCAAAGTGTCACACTCTAGTCAGCTAATTATTCCATACCCCCTGAGCAAAGGGTACCTCAAAATTGTGACTTTGGGATAATCATCCAAATTATAACAAATAAAGGCTGGAAATATCTCGCTTTGCATGTAATGAGTCTATCTCATGTGTTAGTTTCACCTTTCAAGTTGCATTACTGAAATAAATGAACTTTGCACAATATTCAAATTTTTCGAGTTTCACCTGTCAGTAGTAATCTCTCACAATTGCACCCACTAAAAAGGGGTAAAATGTCCAACAGAAGAAGCTACACTTTGAAGGAAATCAAACACAAACACATTCTGAATACTGAATGAATAAATAATGTCCAATCCTATGGATTTGGCCTGTCAGGGGAAAGAAGCATCGGGATGGAGGATTTCAACATGCCCTACCCTTTGCCCCTGCTGCCACACACGTCCAGCAGTGCTTACCCACCTTCCAAATCAAAAAAGGAAATGGCCAGTGGATTATATGAAGAAACAGGCTGTAGAGTACTTGTCAGCACAACAGCCACATCTGAAAGGGGTATTCCCATCTCAAAGGGCACACATGTCAACAAGTCTTAAGTTTTACAAATTTCAGGGCACGGTGGCTTTTTTTAAAGGCACCTTGGACAACACCCAGTATAAATAAAAACCACCATCATTTCCTTTAACACAAATTGCTTAGCGACTCCAAACTTTTGTATGTCAATGCAAGTATTTTTTTAAAACTCATACAATATCACCAATTACGCAAAGATGGTGAGAGATTTACAGTGTGTTCACATTTACTTACCAGTTTCTGCTTCAGATTCCGAGTCTTCCTCCTCTTCTTCCTCACTGGAACAACTGGATTCATCTTTCTTTCCTTCATCTTCCTCATCTGCCTTTTCTTGCTCAAGTGACTCAATGCTTGAAATGGTCTTTTCATGCTCAATAATTAAGGTCTCTTTGCTTGAAGCAAAAACAGAATTTCACTTTAGGAAACGATTATCATTTCCCCTTGTGTGCCTAATGAAAGTGCTATGCACCAGCAGATTATGGTCATTTAAAGAGGTTTTCCAAGACTTTAATATCCTCAGGATAGGTCATCAGTATAGACTGGTGGAGGTCCGACACCTGGGTCCCCCATCATTCAGCTTTTGAGAAAGCAGAAGCGCTGTGGCCTTCTGTCAGCTTTTTCTAGGCCAGTGATGACACGTTCACCGGTCTTAGGAACAGCTCAGCTCCATTCAAGTAAATGGGGCTGAGCTGTGATACCAAGCACAGCCGCTATGCAAGGAGATGGCTGGGGAACTCACAAACAGCTGATCGGCGGGGGTCCTCAGATACCGATGACCTATCCTGAGTTTTGAGAAATGATGTCCCAAAAATTTTACTTTTGGGGGACCGATTTTTTTAAAAATAAAAATTAATATGTCCGAATAACAAACATTTAAAAAATTGCTTAAATTTTAACTGTCGTTTCAGTTTATTTATTTAACAGTGTAGAGACAGGGATGTTAAAAAACTTTTTTTTTTTTTTAAATATACTTCAAGTCTTCTTGCCTATCACCCTGCCTATATGACTTGTTACACACAAGGGTAGATCTACTAAGTGATGCACTTTGCACTAAGGATACGAATCACAGTCTTAATATTAGACAGTTTTACTATTGCATGGACCTTTATAAATTTGGACTATGACACCAAGTTTGTCTGAGTGTCATAAAAACAAACAAAAAACTGCCTAGTCACGACCCATAAAATGGTGCAGTTTTACTCCATTTAGGTCACTTTCCCCTTTCCCTGAGAACATAGCACCTTACCAGGCGATGTGGGAACAGCTTAGAAAAAAAGTGTGTAAAAATAAATAAATAAAAAGTAGTTGGTAAATGTGATGAAAAGCATGCATGTCAGTTTTTTGGTGTAGAATGCGCAGTGGTAAATGTGCCCCGGTCTTCAGCGCTCAGTAGATCTGAAGATAGGCTCTCAACACTCGGAGCAGAATCTTTACACCTTTTCTAGCAGAAAGATATTCATCTTAGGCTACATGCACACGACCGTATGTGTTTTGCGGTCCACAAATTGTGAATCCGCAAAAAAAAAAAACGGACGACATCCGTATACCATCAGTTTTTTTTTTTTTTTTGCGGATCCGTTGTAAATGCCTGAAACAGAAAGGAATAGGACATGTTATATTTTTTTGGGCGGAGCTACGGAACGGAGATACTGATGCAGACAGCACACTGCATTTTTGCAGACCCATTGAAATGAATAGGTCTGCATCCTATCCTCAATAAAAAATAAAAAAAACACACGGAACGGACACGGAAACGAAATACGTTTGTGTGCATGAGGCCGTACTCTAATAAAATATATTACAAAAATGTTTAACATCCCTGTCCTTGCACTAGATTAAACTAAAATGACAGTTGCACCTAACCCGGAAAGCTCAAGAATCACAGTCTGTGGCGCTGTTCCAAACTGAAATGCTTCTGGGTAAACGATACACATCTCAAGCAGGTTTTTAAGATGAAGGTCCCAACAGAACCAAGTTCTTATACAAGGGGGATAATTCTACATCCCAAACAAAAGGGCTGTCCTAGCCTGTATGAAATGAGCCAGATAATCGCCAAAAACTGTTCATTTTGACACAGTTTGCCAACACTTCATTTTAGGACAGTAACCACTGGAAATACTTACTTCTTCAGTGATTTCAGAGACTGATTGTTTTCTGTAGTTGAGGACTCAATTAAAGGAGACTTCTCCTGTTTTTCACTCAGAAGCTGTAAGATAATAATAATTATATAAAATATGCTTTCTGAACAATCCTTCATAACCACTTTAACAAGAAGAAAACGCGTGGTCTTCAGCTTCCACAAGAAATGACTTTCCCTTTACTGAACCCCCACAAATCCTAGAGAATTGTGTATACCCAAAGCCCTCTCTACAATTTGCTATGGTGTGAATGGCCATCTGTATTCTATTGCAGTAGAGGAAAGGGACTGATGTGATGTCCACTTACCTTTCAGGAATGATCCGAGTGAAGTCATAGGACATTTGATTTCCTCCATGGCTATAATCCCTAAATATCAAATTGCTTTTGCTTGTAAAATGTAATAAAGCCTTTATATCCTAGTGAAACAAACCATGCTTTGTGCAGTACATGTCGTAATTTTATTCTGGCTGCCTACCGGCATGTTTGCCATGCGGCCAACGGAACTCGAGCCCGCCCCCATTATAGTCAATGGGGCCACGCGTGAACTAGCGGCAGCACGGATCAGACAGGCTGTTCACCCGCCGATACAGCCTGCCGGAGATCCTTGCCGCTAGTGTGAAAAGTAGCCTAAGCCGCAGAAAAAGGGCTCACATACACACGACTGCGTGTGTGTTTTGCAATGCAGAAATTGTGGATCTGCAAAACACGGATGCCGCCCGTGTTCGTTCTGCAATTTGCAGAACAAAACTGCTTGCCCATAATAAAAATGCCTACTCTTGTCTGCAAACTGGACAAAAATAGGACATGTTCTATTTTTTTTTACGGCTCCAAGGAATGGAGCAACGGATGCGGACAGCACACACAGTGCTGTCCGCACCTTCCGCAGCCCCATTGAAGTGAATGGGTCCGAATCCAAGCCACAAAAAAATACGGCTCGGATCCAGAACCAAACAAAGTTTGTGTGCAGGTGCCCTAAAATTTATATTTTTCATATACAAATGAATAAATAAATAAAACCACTACCTTTACAAAAGGAAAGACTATGGTAAGCTCTGCTCACATCATGTTTAGTGCCTACATCTGGCATGCACTCCAGAAAAAGCAGCCTTCTGTTAGGGGCAAATGCCAGAGAATCTTCAGCCAACATAGGCTCCAAACATGATGAAAGCAGAGCCTAATGGAGCAGGACAGTGGTGGAGAAATCAGGGGGGAAAAAACGATAATTTACACCAACCAAATTTTGTTTCTTCTGAAGTTCTTCTAAGTATCCTAAAATATCTTCATCTGCAACATCACATGCAGTTTGACCCTGAAAAAAAATAATTACAAATTACTTTGGACTTAAAAGCAGCGTATAACAACTGAAAGACTGCTAATATTTAGTTTGGTATATTTTTCTTTTAGAGTCTGTTATCATTGATCGCAACCGGCATTAAAAAGCATTAAAGGGAACCTGTCATCTGGATTTTGTGTATGGAGCTGAGGACATGGGTTGCTAGATGACCACTAGCACATCCGCAATACCCAGTCCCCATAGCTCTGTGTGCTTTTATTGTGTATAAAAACCGATTTCATACATATGCAAATTAACCCGAGATGAGTCAGAGCTTGAAAATATGAGTCTTCTCTGGTCACACAAGTAAGATATGACTTATGTTAATTTGCATATGTATCAAATCTGTTTTTTTACACAATAAAAGCACACAGAGCTATGGGGACTGGGTATTGCGGATGTGCTAGCGGCCATCTAGCAACCCATGTCCTCAGCTCTATACCCAAAATCCAGATGACAGGTTCCCTTTAACACTACAATAAGTTGCAGTCTTACTGAAATTACCCTGCTATTCTAGATCTACAGCTGCTATGCAAATCTGTGCGTCTCCATGGTTAGACTACAAACCTGATCCTGTAGCCACACTGAAGTGAATGTTGGTGAAAGACGCAGAACGAACATTTCTGTCTCACCTCGGGTGGCACGGCTATGCCAAGTACATTTGGGCAGTTGTCTATGGGTAAGCCATTTCCATATACCCATTCCAAGCAGGAATATTAAGATCTTTCTCTGACTACAGTAAACATTCTGCTATCTAAAGTGGGAGCACTGACCAGATAACTGGGTTCCTGACGACATGAACCACCTACCACTTTGTTGACAGCATCCATATCACACAGATTTTCTACAAGGATCCTACAAGCTTCTTCTTTACCCCAGTGAGCTGCTGCATGGAGTGGCGTCCACCCATCATAATCTTTAACATTAATATCATAACCTGCTTGAATTAAAAGCCTGCAAAGAGATGAGAAGCAGTTGTTTGCACAGCCCACATAATGGGTGACAAATAGACAAGAAAACACTAAAAAAAAGTTAAGATTAAAAAACAGCATTGGCGTTTATGCTAGTTTATCATCAAATAGGATGTTCAGCCACACTTCACTCGTGATTCCCAACCTCATCACAGGGGAATCTCCCCAAAATATGTTTTCAATCCAAGCAAAACCCCATAACGGTATTTGCACCTCCAAAAACCTTGGTGTAGGGGCGGATAAAGCATTCTGTAACTCTATTCCACTACTAGAATTTGGCTGTGACAGGTTTACTGATTTGTGAGCTGAAATCAGATCATGGGAGGCCGAAAAATTTATTTTTACTTATTATTATTAATTATTTAGAAACCATGACGTAACTGTATGTCACAGATTGACTTTTATTAGGATCCCCCAACATACAGCTACTTCATGGAGATCATGCTGGCCATTTCCTCTTATAAAGAGTTAACAGTTATATGCACCCCAAAATAGTGCCATTTCAAAATGTCCACCAACCCGTAGGAAAACAAGCCTTCATATGGTCTAAGAAAGCGGTGAAGCAAGAACGAAAAAAATTCCTGTGGCTTTGAGGGTAAATTAGGCTGGGTAGTTGAAGGGGTTTTCAGAGTTAAATAAAAAAATTGGTTTTACCCCTGCCGTTTTCTCCCCTGATGCTTCCAGCGATGTGGTCCTTCACCACTGACATCATCCTGGCTGCAGTACACAGGTCACCTGGTAGCCAATCACTGGCCTCAGCAGTACACGGGACTGTTGAGGCTAGTGACCGGCTACAACAGTGAGCAGTGCACACGGAATGTTACCAAAGGGGTAAGTATATCTTGTCATTTTAAACAGTTTACAGGGGCTGCCCAAGTCTACATTCAACATTAAAGGGTTTCTGTCACCCCATTAAACCATTTTTTTTTTTTTCTTTAATAATAATCCCTATAGTGCGATCTCATGATACATAATCAATATGCTAATTACCTTGCTACCAGCAAGTAGGGCGGCGTCTTCTCTTCCGGGTGTATGCGATGACGTCATCGACGCAGGCGCATTGAGGATGGAGCGGTCGAGCAGAGCGGCCGCCTCTCAGTGCGCCTGCGCCGATTGAAGCCAGGTACGGCGCAGGCGCGAGATTTCAAATTCTAACAGCGCCAGCAGAGAAGGATTACCTTCCCTGGCCCTGTCAATCAGCATGCCGAGGGGGCGTCATTACCATCGGAGGATGCGGCTGCTACCAGCAAGTAGCCGCCCTACTTGCTGGTAGCAAGGTAATTAGCATATTTTAAAAATCGTTTTTTAGCAAAATCTACTGAACCAAAATTATTAATTTGATTATGTATCATGAGATCGCACTATAGGGATTATTATTAAAGAAAAAAAAAAAAAACGGTTTAATGGGGTGACAGAAACCCTTTAAGTAAATGTAATCCTCTTATCAGCGACTGTATTTATGAGTTATCCCCTTCCTTCTAATTTTTAGCTGTGTCATGTGACCAGCTCTCTGACACAGGACAGGAAGTCCGTTACTTCTCTATTCATTCCTATAAGACTGCTCCCATAGGAATACATAGAGAAACTGACTTCCTGTCCACACAAGATGCTGTGTTATCTGGAAAGTCTGAGTGCTAGTCACATGACACCGCTGAGGATCAGAAGGGAGGGGATAACTCACAAAAAGACACTGTTAAGAAAATGACATTTCACTACAGATTACATCATGTACCTTTCTAGCAGGTAAGAGAATACACGTTTTTTCTTTAACCTAATATACATATACTGTATTGCAAAATGTGTCCCTTATTAATAAAAAAAAAGTTAGTCAAACTTCAACAAGAAAAAGAAGATTAAAAGGGTTTCATGCCATACTTTGGCTGTGAATACTTACTTTAAAACTTCAGTGTAACCTTTTGCAGCTGCTACATGCAGAGCGGTGCCCCCAGATTTCGTGTGTCGCACATCATTTATCTGCCCACTGTTCAGCCATTGCCTTGCATCTCGAAGCATAATCCTCTCTTCCTCTTTCCTAGCAGCTTCAACATCAATACCTGTTCATGACACAAAAAGCACATTACACTTTGTACAGTGCAAATAACCATGGTCTAGAACAGGGACCAGCAACCTCTGGCACTCCAGCTGTCCTGAAACCACAAGAATTCTTGATCTCAGGCTCTGTTCCCAAGTTATGATACTTTATCTTATTATGCAACTTTGGTGCAATGAACGCCTCGCCATTGATCTTGTAGCCCCCAAGGTTCACTTATTTCTGTGGCCAATCCTTCCCTGGCTGCCTTACCACTGCCTGGCCAATCAAAGCAGTCAGGGAAGGCCTGACCACTGAAGGGAGTGGAATTTGGGTACAATATGAGCAACAGTCATACCTTTATTGCACCAAAGGTCTAATTTTCATATTAAGAAAAAGTATAACTCAGGAACGGTGTCTCGGACCAACAAAACAAACACATCTTATAAATCAGCTGAACCACGGCCATATGTCTATACAAGCAGCTGGATAAGGAGGTCACTGGCGACAGAGTCCCTTTAGGAAAAAAATTCTTATACTACCATTGATCCTGGAATAAGTGGGCATACAACGCCACCTGCTGCTTCTACTGAACAGCTCTGCTGTGTCCATCTTGGCAATCATAGTAACTGTGTACCACTCAAAGGAAGAGGAGCCTTCAGAAGCAGGTGTGTCTCAACTCAATAGGTATCCCTCCACATTCCTGAAGGAGCAAGACTGAGCATGCACGTCCACCACGGTGCATTTACTGAGGTGGACACAGGCTGTTCAACAGAAACAAGTGGCGTTGTACTAACCTTATTCCTGGAATATCAGGGGATAAGCATTTTTTATTAAGGGTAAATAATAAAAATGTACATTACAATACGCTGGATTTAACTAAACTTTTTTTGTGAGGTAAACCCTTTAAGTGCCTTTACACTTGGTTTACGCTTTGACTTAGACTTTATGATGGCATCAAACAGTGTCAAAAAGAGTGTTCATCCATTCTGGTTGTCTCTTATGACCACGAATGATAGAATTCCTGATCAGCTTCAGATATTTCTGGAAGTGCAGGATGAGATTTGTTACTCTGGGAGACATTGAAAGCCTACTTGAGGGGATGCCTCAAATCTTCTATATCCTATATCAAGAGAGATTCGGCACGCAAAGAACTGGAACTACATGCTAATTGCAAGGAGGCAGAGAACTGGTTCAGGTCTAATCCCTCTGAGGTGAATAGGCAGGACTGGATGCTTAAGGGAAGGCTTTATATGATGCATCTCAGGGAAAAGAGTGAGCGTAAATTATTATTTTTAAAGCGCAATCCTTTGAGTCGGGTAATCAGGCGGGTAAATTACTTGCTCACATTGTGCGTAGTAATAGTATGTCCCCTCCGGTCATCAGAATAAAGAACTCGGAGGGCGCGGTGGTAGAATCAGTCGGCGATATACTGGGATGCTTTAAGGGGTTCTACCAAGATCTCTACAAGTCCGCGGCTCAATACACCACTCAGGAGTTAGGGCTTTATTTAGCGCAGGTAGCACACGCCCAGCTTAACGATGAGGACAGGAACTTACTAGAGGCCGATATTTCACTAGACGAAATTCAAATGGCAATAAAGCGCCTGGCCCGGACGGAATTCCGGTAGAAGTGTACACTAAATATGCTGATGTATTGGGGCCCGAACTTCTTAAACCATATTTAGCTTCTCAGCAAAGACATCGGCTACCAGAATCTATGTATAATGCTACTATAGTGGTGATCCTGAGGCCAGATAAAGACCCTTTGGAGTGTGGGTCTTATAAACAGATCTCGCTCCTGAACCTAGATTATAAAATACTCACAAGACTACTGGCTACTAGATTAAACAAGGTAATCACCACTATAGTGCATAAAGATCAGTCAGGATTTATACCGGGTAGGTCGACATCTGATAACATTAGGAGAGCGCAGGCCATAGCGCAGATAGGTGTGGCAAGGGATAAGCACTGGGCTCTGGCTTCGCTGGACACAGCCAAAGCTTTTGATTCAGTGGAGTGGGTGTACTTAATAGAAGTGCTGCAAAATTTTGGATTTGGCCCTAAGTTCGTCAAGTGGGTGGAGATACTATACCAAATTCCCAAAGCTAATATACTGGTGAACGGGTCGCTCTCAGAGTCCTTCAAACTTCATAGAGGCACTAGGCAAGGATGCCCCCTGTCGCTGCTCTTGTACGCCATAGCGATAGAACATCTTGCAGTAAGAATCAGGCAGGACCAGGTCTTTAAAGGGGTGAGCATGGGAGATGGAACATGATCCTCTTACCCAAAGGGCTTTACCTCCTAGCGCATGCATGCACACCAGTATCACAGGGATTCTTTGGTCGCATCCATTCACTGGTAGCTAATTTCATTTGGGGGGAGTCTAGACGGAAACTTTCCCTTAATGTTCTGCAGAGATCCAAGCTAGAGGGTGGTGCCGCCCTGCCTGATTTCTTCCTATACGGTTTAGCTGGTCAGCTGAAATTCTTAACCCCCTGGATTCTAACGTCAGAATTGCCAAATGCGGAATATTATCTCAGGGAATATTTAAGAATGTCCTCCCTGTGGCCAGTGCTGGAAGGATCACGTTCTGTTCCTATGCGCTTGCTCCCTATACACAAATTGGCTCACCAGGTATGGAGTGCTGCCAAGATGCAATCATTTAAGGATCTCCCGGATGATATACCGATATGGGATAACCCTATGTTTGCCCATCTGAAAGAATTGGAGGGAGTGAATCTGTGGAAGGCCCACGGGGTTCTTACCCTGAGAGACCTATATGTTGGGGGCACTCTATGCTCCTTTTTGCAGATGCAGGAGAAATTTGAACTACCTCGCAACTTTTTCTTTAGGTATCTGCAACTGAGGCACGCGTTAACAGTTCAATTCGGGGCAGGAGGTGGGAAAATTTCAAAATACCCCCTAATAGGTGTTCTAAGATCACAGGGTGCGAGAGGTATTATCTCTGTGCTTTATACGCATCTGCTCAACAACCGAATGCTGATGAACCCTCTTGCTGTTGAGGGAAGGTGGAGGAACTCAATACCTTCTCTAACGGCTGATGACTGGAATGAAGCCCTGATGGCTCCAGTAAGGGTCTCTCCATCAATTAATAACAGGCTGATTCAGCTGTTTATTCTGCACAGAAGTTACCTAACGCCCACTAGACTACACAACATGGGCAGGAAATCACACAATAGATGCCATAGGTGCTCGCAGGATGGTGCTGACTTCTGGCACCTCATGTGGGACTGCACGTACTTAAAGGGAGTCTCATCAGCATTTCACGTTTGTAACCCTTCCCATAGCTTTCAAGCATGCTTACAGTTAATAAAAACTTTACCATCAATCCTGGACTTCTAAAACCATCAAAAAACATCTTTGTAGCATATGCAAATGAGGGCTCACAAGTGCCCAGGGGCGGCGTTACGCTTGTAGGTGCCCTGCTAGCTCAGCCTTTTCTTCGCTCCCCCCCGCCCCTTCCTTTCCTCTGACCACCTATCTACTAACTTGTTGTTTCGCCGAGATCACGCACCTGCGCACTCAGTCCGTCGGCCGGCGCATGCGCACTGCGATGCCCATTCCTTGTACGGCATCACAGTAATTTATGCGCATGCGCTGATGGACCGCCTCCTTTGTTGTGTTTTCGTGTCGTTAGCCGGCGCATGCGCAATAGTTACTGTGATGCCGTACAAGGAATGGGCATCGCAGTGCGCATGCGCCGGCCGACGGACTGAGTTCGCAGGTGCGGGATCTCGACGAAACAACAAGTTAGTAGATAGGTGGTCAGAGGGAAGGAAGGGGAGCGAAGAAAAGGCTGAGCTAGCAGGGCACCTACAAGCGTAACGCCGCCCCTGGGCACTTGTGAGCCCTCATTTGCATATGCTACAAAGATGTTTGACGGTTTTATAAGTCCAGGATTGATGCTAAAGGTAAAGTTTTTATTAACTGTAAGCATGCTTGAAAGCTATGGGAAGGGTTACAAACGTGAAATGCTGATGACAGACTCCCTTTAAAAGGCTTCTGGAATGCAGTAATAGAGGTGCTGACAACTATGGTTTCCAATGCAATGCCGTTATGACCCAAAATTTGTGTTCTGGGGATATTAGATGAAGAGGTTTGGGGGCATCAGCACAGGGTATTCTTGAGTGAGACTTTATTCTTTGCTAGAAAAGCCATTGCTCTGAGGTGGATGGCTGATAGAGCACCCACACTAGGTCAATAGAAATCATTGGTCAATCACGCTGTGAGTATGGCAAAAAATTGTATTTATTCACAGAAAATGTCCACAAAAGTTTCACAAGGTATGGGGAGAGTGGTGCTCATCTCCTTTGACATTGCACAATGCATGTATGTATTCGGTGGCCGATATCGTCCATATGCCTGCTGTATGATAATGTGTGGATTTCGGGCTCTAGATTAATGCCTCAATACTCCCGCTGTTTCCTTATGTCCGATAGAGAAAACCTCTTTAGACCTGATGCAAAATTTTTGAGTTATATTATGAGGTCAATGTATCCCCTGCGTGGGATTTACCCCTGCTTTGTCCTGATGTAACATGCCTTACTTGTTAAACTTCAATAAAAAGAGTTTAAAAAAAAAAAAAAAAAAAAAAAAGCGGTTCAGTGGTGCGCATAAGGCTCTGTGTGTCACACCATTTAAAATCTCAGCTGCATTCCTTATTAAAGGGGTAATCCCACAATTGCATACGATCATGTTTGTTGCCCACATCCGATCCGCATTTTGTGCGGGTTGGAGGTGGACCCATTCACTTCAAAGGGGCCACAAAAGATGCAGACAGCACTCTGTGTACTGTCCGCATCCATATGTCCATTCAATGGCTGCGCAAAAAAATGGAACATCTCCTATCCTTGTCCATTTTACAGACAAGGATAGGACAGTTCTATAGAGGGCAGGGCGGAATGCACACAGACAGTATCTATGTTTTGCGGATCCACAATTTGTGGACCACAAAAACATCAGCGGTCGTGTGCATGAGCCCTGTCACAGCTTCTAACAGAAGACAGAGCTGGTGGCAGTTGAAGGATGGAACTGAGCATGTGTGTCCAACTCCGTAAGGTGGACAGAGAAATAAGGAAAAGAACAAGACAGGTTTTATAAAGAACTCAGCTGCTACAGTTGCAAGAAAAAGTATGTGAACCCTTTGGAATGATATGGATTTCTGCACAAATTGGTCATAAAATGTGATCTGATCTTCATCTAAGTCACAACAATCGACAATCACAGTCTGCTTAAACTAATAACACACAAAGAATTAAATGTTACCATGTTTTTATTGAACACACCATGTAAACATTCACAGTGCAGGTGGAAAAAGTATGTGAACCCTTGGATTTAATAACTGGTTGAACCTCCTTTGGCAGCAATACCTTCAACCAAACGTTTCCTGTAGTTGCAGATCAGACGTGCACAACGGTCAGGAGTAATTCTTGACCATTCCTCTTTACAGAACTGTTTCAGTTCAGCAATATTCTTGGGATGCAGTGCTCCAGACTAAAAAAAAATACCTAGTAGCCATTAGCTCCTGAACTGAAAAATTTAGGAGCCAAATAAAATTTTTAGTTGCCAAATCGAAACAGAATCAAAATTTGGGTATCGTGACAACGCTACGCCGATCAGATCGGCGTAGGGTTGTTTCAATACCAAAATTTTGATTCGTTTTCGTCACCATAAAAAAAGTATTGCGATACTCAATACCACGCAAAAAAAAAAAAAAAAAGTAGCGTGCATTTCGCATTTTATGAAACGTTCGGCCCATAATAGAACAGTCCTATCCTATTTTTTGGGGTGACAAGATGACGAAAAAATGGCAATTCGCATGGTTTTTATTTATTTATGTCTGTTACGGTGCTCACCGCATAGGAGATATTTTTAAATAATTTAAAAGTTTGGACTTTTCGGACGCAGCGATATTTAATATGTTTATTTATTTATCGTTTATATATTTTATATGTAAAATTGGGAAAGGGGGGGGATTTAAATTTTAAACGTAATATTTTAGGGTACTTTCACACTATCGTTTTTCATTTCCGGCATAGAGTTCCGTCCTAGGGGCTCTATACCGGAAAATAACTGATCAGGTATATCCCCATGCATTCTGAATGGAGAGTAATCCGTTCAAGATGCATCAGGACGTCTTTAGTTCGGTCATTATGACTGATCAGGCAAAAGATAAAACCGTAGCATGCTACGGTTTTATCTCCAGCAAAAAAAAACTGAAGACTTGTCTGAATGCCGGATCCAGCATTTTTCCCCATAGGAATGTATTAGTGCCGGATCCGGCATTCAAAATACCGGAATGTCGGATCCGTCTTTTTAAAAATGACAAGCGGAGAGACGGATCCGTCCTTGCAATGCATTTGTGAGATAGATCCGCATCCGGATGAGTCTCACAAATGCTTTCAATCACATCCAGATCGGCGGATCCGGCAGGCAGTTCCGACGACTGAACTGCCCGCCGGATCACACTGCCGCAAGTGTTAAAGTAGCCTTAGTGGTTTTTTTTTTTACTTACTATTAGCCCCCTTAGGGGCTGGAACCCTTGTCCTATTCACCCTTAG
This sequence comes from Bufo bufo, assembly GCF_905171765.1. Classification (NCBI taxonomy): domain Eukaryota; kingdom Metazoa; phylum Chordata; class Amphibia; order Anura; family Bufonidae; genus Bufo; species Bufo bufo. Next base: position 493,639,357 of record NC_053389.1, read on the forward strand.
GCCCCTTTCACATGGGCGAGATTTCTGCGCGGGTGCAATGCGCGAGGTGAACGCATTGCACCCGCACTGAATCCAGACCCATTCACTTCTATGGGGCTGTGCACATGGGCGGTGATTTGTACGCCTCACTTGTGCGTTGCAAGAAAATCGCAGCATGCTCTATGTTGTGCGTTTTTTTTACGCAACGCAGGCCCCATAGAAGTTATGGGGGCTGCGTGAAAATCGCAAGCATCCCCAAGCAAGTGCGGATGTGGTGCGATTTTCACGCATGGTTGCTAGGATGAAAGTCTATTCACTGTGTTATTTTCCCTTATAACGTGGTTATAAGGGAAAATAATAGCATTCTTTAATACAGAATGCATAGTAGAAGGTCAATTGAGGGTTAAAAAAACAAACAAACAAACAAAAAAAACAAAAAAAAAAAACACACTCACCTCCAATTGGTCGCGTAGCTGCCGGTCTCCTGTTCTTTCTTCAGAACCTGTCAAAGGACCTGTGGTGACATGACTGTGTTAATCACATGGTACATCACATGATCCATCACCATGGTAATGGACCATGTGATGAGCTCAGTGACGTCACCACAGGTCCTGAAGAAAGAACAGGAGACCGGCAGCTGCGCGAACAACTGGAGGAGGTGAGTTAATTTCTTTTCTTTTTTTTTTAAACCCTCATTGGCACTGCGCCACCAATGTTTATTATACTGGGGTGTTGGGGGGGGGGGGGAAGGGGGCGCACTGCGCCACCAATGAAGATAACAGACCTGTTAATACAAATACAGGAGGCGGGTGCCGGAATCAAATAGCTGGCACCCGACCTCTGACAGGGAGTTGCGATCCGCTGCAGTTAACCCCTCAGGTACCACATCTGATAGGTTAACTGCGGCTGATTGCAGCACCCTGTCAGAGGTCGGGTGCCGGAATCCCCGCCTCCTGTATTTGTATTAACAGGTCAGTTATCTTCATTGGTGGCACAGTGGCCACAGCCCCTCCCCTCTTCCTCCGGTCTCTCTTCTTAATGGCAGCAGTGGTAGCAGCACAGAGGGGAGGGAGAGACTCCTCCACTGCGCTGCTGAGAAGAACATCGGCGGCGGGGCAGAGAACCATCATGTCCGGTGCCCCGCCACTGTATTCAGAACTGCGGCGTCGGGTCTAGTCGCAAATGGCGACAAGACTAAAAAGTCTTGTCGCCATCTGTAAATTCTAAGTCGCATTGGCGACCATTTTGGTCACCATCTGGAGCCCTGGGATGTCTGGTGTGGATCGCTTTCTTGAGGTCATGTCACAGCATCCCAATTGGGTTGAGGTCAGGACGCTGACTGGGCCACTCCAGAAGGTGCATTTTCTTCCGTTTAAGCCATTCTGTTGTTGATTTACTTCTATGCTTTGAGTCGTTGTCCTGTTGCAACACCCATCTTCTGTTGAGCTTCAGCTGGTAGACAGATGGCCTTAAGTCCTCCTGCAAAAGGTCTTTATAAACTTGGGTACTCATTTTTCCTTCGATGATAGCAATCCGTCCAGGCCCCCACCACCATACTTCACAGTTGGGATGAGGTTTTGATGTTGGTGTGCCTCGCCTCTTTTTCTCCACACATAGTGTTGTGTGTTTCTTCCAAACAACTCAACTTTGGTTTCATCTGTCCACAGAATATTTTGCCAGTGCTGCTGTGGAACATCCAGGTGCTCTTGTGCAAACTGGAAACGTGCAGCAATGTTTTGTTTGGACAGCAGTGGCTTCCTCTGTGGTATCCTCCCATGAAATCCATTCTTGTTTAGTGTTTTACGTATCGTAGATTCGCTAACAGGGATGTTAGCATATGCCAGAGACTTTTGTAAGTCTTTAGCTGACACTCTAAGATAGTTCTTCACCTCATTGAGCAGTCTGCACTGTGCTCTTGCAGTCATCTTTACAGGACGACCACTCCTAGGGAGAGTAGCAGCAGTGCTGAACTTTCTCCATTTATAGACAATTTGTCTTACCATGGACTGATGAACAGCAAGGCTTTTGGAGATACTTTTCTAACCTTTTCCAGCTTTATGCAAGTCAACAATTCTTAATTGTAGGTCTTCTGAGAGCTCTTTTGTGCGAGGCATCATTCACATCAGGCAATACTTCTTGTGAAAATCAAACCCAGAACGGGTGTGTGTCCTTTATAGGGCAGGGCAGCCTTTATAGGGCAGGGCAGCCGTAACAAACACCTCCAATCTCATCTCATTGATTGGACTCCAGTTGGCTGACACCTCACTCCAATTAGCTATTGGAGAGGTCATTAGTCTAGGGGTTCACATACTTTTTCCACCTGCACTGTGAATGTTTACATGGTGTGTTCAAAAAAAACATGGTAACATTTAATTCTTTGTGTTTTATTAGTTTAAGCAGACTGTGATTGTCTATTGTTGTGACTTTGATGAAAATCAGATCACATTTTATGACCAATTTGTGCAGAAATCCATATCATTCCAAAGGGTTCACATACTTTTTCTTGCAACTGTATATAAACATTTTAATTACATTCAATTGCCAAAGTACTCACATCCAGGTGCTGGTTTTATAGGACAACCCCCTTTAATTTTACATTTAGGCATAAAAAAAAAAACAGGCAAAAGGCTCATGCACAAAAAAAAGTATTGAATTTAAAATCTGCTGTGGAAAAATAAAAGGCCATATCTGATTGTCTGCTGTAGGGAAAAAGTCATGTTTTCTGAACACATTTGAGACCCTTCACAAATAATTTTGGTTACTTTTTTTTTTTTTTTAGAAACCAAGCACAATGGGGCAGATTCATGTAAACTGTCAAAGATAAATTAACTGTGCTGCCAAAAAAACAACCAAAGCGCTGTAAGAAATGAAAGCTGTGCCTTGATTGGCTGCTGTGGGCGTTCATCTTTGAGAGTTTCACAAATCTCCCCCTAGGTCTAAAAAGAAGCAGATACTTAAGGAAATGGGTCACCAAAATGTTCTGCCAGTTAAAACCAGATAGTAAAATTTTTTTTTTCTAATCTGTTATTTTCTGATTTTAGATTTACTTATTACGTTTTCTGAACATGATTATGGAGGCGACCATCTTGCCTGAGCTGTTCTTAACAGCATTTACAAAGCATTAAAAAAATAAAAATTGCTTTACGGCAGCCTTATGGGCCATGGACACATGGTCAGGAGGGGCCCCTATTGACTTACATGGGAGAGTCTTCCAGGTATGTTCTGTATCCTGTACAGAGGTCATTGTATAAGGAAAGAATAGATCTGACAATCACCTATAGCTCTGACAATCACCTATTGTGAATGGTGGATCCTGTCTTATCTATCCTCAGAGGTGATATCATTACAGGCAGGATCAGGATGACAGATAAGCAGGTAACTGCAATAAAGTGATCTGTACAGACGAAGAAGGGGCACCTTTTAGGCTTAGTGGCCAGTGAGAAAACTGCAGGATTTTATATTTTTTGTTTAATATACATTAACACGGAAAAATTGAAAAAACAAGTTCTTTATAAATATGTTAAACCTAAAAATGTAATTTAAACAAAAGGTCATTTTCTGATGACACATTCCCTTTAAGAAAGTCCTGACGCTATAACACAAACACAAGAGAAGCAAAGCAGTCAGTAGGACAATACATATGGAAAATCACAGTAAACAACTTGCTGGTACCTTGACGATTCACTTCATTCTGAAGCAGTTCTTCCATCGGCTCTTCCTCGGCAATGTCTAATGGGGTGTCGCCTTCACTATTCACTGCCCCCACATTTGCTCCTTGACTAATTAAATATCTGTAAGACAGAAGCATTGTGATGAGCAGGTTGGGCAAACCAAGTACAATATTACCAACTAATTTCATACCCAAATACTGTGCGTCTAAATTTCTGTTAAACCTATAATATCCCCTTGCACTATATGTGTGTACATATATATTATATATACATACATACAAATCTACAATGATAACCTATTACCCAGAAAAATGAATTTTATAATTGTATACATCTGTCATCAGATCTGTGCCTATGACACTGGCTGACCTGTTACATGTGCACTTGGCAGCTGAAGGCATCTACGGTATGTTGGTCAATTGTTCATATGTGTCCACATTGCTGAGAAAATTTAGGTTTAAATATTTGCAAATGAGCCTCTAGGAGCAACGGGGGCGTTGGCATTTCTCCTAGAGGCTCTGCTCGTGCCCTCTGCAGTTGGACAGGACCAGGCAGTATAAATGTGATCACGCCTGGTCGTGGTATATCACAAACTGTATGAACACACAAGTGCCACAACCATTCCTCCACCTCACTGTTCAGCACCCCAAGACTTTGACGAAGCTGATGAAAAACGTACAAGCAAGTGGGTCAGTCATCCTGGCAAATTCTCTTAAAGGGAATGTCATGTTTTCAAGTTTCATGAAGTAGAATTAAATGCGGCAATCTAAGACGGGCTCTTCCTTCCTGAATTGTGTGTATAGATAGTACAGCAGGATGTGTGTGCTTACAGAAGCCGAAACAAATGGCAGCGGTGGGAGAGAAGGGGGAGGGGGGCGAGGATAGGCGCCTGAACCTGCAAACTTGATCTTTTTGTGGACTCTTGGCAACAGCTTCAGGACTGAGCTAACGCGTCCACAGCCCTCGGCTGTTCCTTCGGTGATAAAGAACCCCCACCTTTCTGTTTGACCTGGTGGCAAAGAGGTCTATCTCTGGGACACCCCATAAGGCAGAAATCTTGTTGAAAACCCCCTGATCTAGGGACCATTCGCCTTGGCATAGATGATGACAGCTGAGGAAGTCTGCTTTCACGTTGTCTACCCCTTTAAGATGTACAGCAGAAAGAGATGAGAGAATCCTCCGCTAGATTGAAAATCTGGCGGCTTAGGGCCATCAGACTCGCAGCTCTGGTACCACCCTGCTTGTTGATATGGGCTACTGCTGTCATATTGTCTGAATAGAGCCTGAAATTTCTGCCCCTAATGATAGGAAAACGGAGTCAACGCTAATCTGATAGCATTCAGTTCTCAGAAATTTTGAGACTGGGTTCGGGAACCGAAGTCCCAGGTCCCTTGCAGCAGAAGAGACTCTACATGGGCTCCCCAACCAAAAGGGGCTGGCATCCGTGGTCAAAGAGAGGACTGCATTTCTGTGCTAAGGAACACCCCTCTGTAAATTTTGTAGATTCACCCACCACTCCAGAGAAATCAACGTCTGGGTTGAGAGCTGAAACCTCACATCCAGAGAGAAAATACACCTGTCCCAAACCTCCAGAATCTGAAGCTGTAGTGGCCTTGAGTGGTAATGGGCCCATTCTACCCCCAGAATGGCTGCAGTCATGAGCCTCAGTACAGACATGGCTTCCCTCAGAGAAACTACATGCCGAGAAAGAAGGCTCTGAATTTTTGATGTGATCAGCAGAGCTTTGTGTAAGGGCAACAGACACCTCTGGGATTTTGAATCTAGGATCATCCCTAAAATACTGCACTTTTGACTTGGACACAAACTGGACTTTTCTATGTTTATATCCCATCCTAGCTTGTTCAGAACCTCCCTCAACCAGGTAATCTGTTCTTCCAAGATGTGACCTGACTGGGCAAGTAGAAGAAAATAGTCTAGATAGGAAACTATCACTAAATCCTTCTCTCTCACATGAGCCATCGTCTGCGCAATGATCTTCGTGAAAACCCTTGGGGCCTGAGACAACCCAAAGGGAAGGGCCGGAAATTGAGCATGCAGGATCCTGTTCTCTAGGTGAACTGCTACTCTCAAAAACTTTTTGGTGGTGGGGATGGATAGGGACATGATAGTACGCATCCCTGAGATCCACTGTGGCCATGTAACAGTCTGGGAAGAGATAGTTCACTGCTGACCTGATGGATTCCACACTTTTTTTACACAGATAACTGTTCAGACACCAAGTTTATTATTGTACGAAAAGAACCAGTAGGCTTTTTTACGAGAAAAAGTAGAGTAAAAACCTAATCTCCTCCTGCTTTGGAACTTCAACCAATACTCTTTGCTAACAGGGAAAAAAAAAAAAAACTCCGAAATGATGGCTGCCTGTTTTGGGGGGTCTGAACGATAATCTGTCATCACAAATTTTTCTGCGGACAGCTTCTGAAATTTTAATTTTAAGACCTCCCTTATAACCGAATTTATCCATGGGCTGAGGGAGATTTTTTTGCCACCGACTTGAAAAGTGAGACAGGCGACCGCCCAATGGAGGCCCGATGTCATTGGGGCTGTTTTCTTTGAGGCCTCTGCCCCGGAAAAAAAGAAACCCCTTTGACTTTTTTGCTGCTCCCGCATACTGTCTAGATCCCTCTCTTCCACTGAAACCCTCTCTATTAAACCTGGGGCGGAAGGATTTTTTAGGGGCCCTTTCAAGTATATGGTCGAGGACCGGGCCAATTAAAATCTCCTCCTGACACGGAATTGCACAAAGCTTAGCTTTGGAGTTAGCATCCCCGTTCCAGCTTTTTAACCAGATAGCTCAACGGGCAGAATTGGATAAAGCAGAAGCTCCAGCCGATAATCTTAGAAAGTTCGCCAAAGCATACGCCATAAAATCTAGGGCATTATAAAAAAGCAGGAAACTAGGATAACAACTGCTCCCTAGGGGTACTTTAATGTGATCCTCCAACTCCTTCATCCATGCCTTAAGGGATCTAGCTACTGAAGTAGCAGCAATAGCTGGTTTAAAGGCCCCTGCCGAGGCTTCCCAATTTTTCTTTAAATAAATCTCAGCCATTCTATCCATAGGGTCTTTTAGAGAACCCATATCCTCAAAGAGAAACGCAGCTTTTTTTTTTTTACTTTTTGGGCAATCAGGGCATCTAACGTTGAGCCTCTATCCCAAGAGGCAGTCACTTCCTCATCAAAGGGCTATTTACGCTTAACAGAGGATGGTATAAAAACTTCCTATCAGGCTTTTTCCATTCTTTAGCAATAACAGCCTGAATATTCTTATGCACATCAAAGACCTTTCTTCTCCTAGGGCCCAGACCTTCAAACCGAGTCTTGAACAGACTGTGGGGATTTTGGTCATCTAAACCCATAGTAACCCTTACTACTTTTACTAGGGAATTAATGTTCTCTGCATGAAAAAGCGGCTTAGTCAACGGAGGAGTCAATCGATGATAGCCATTCTCCCTCCTCCTCCAATCCAGAAAGTACATCACTGTCGTCAGAGGGGGGGGATTTGATGCAGAGGTACTAGGGCGGCTCTTTAGTAGACCGCTAACCGACTCCTTAACCTCCTCCTGGATCATCTGCTTGATGCTGCCCAGAGACGGAGCTTCCTCCTCCATTAACTTGCTCACACATGCTTGGCAAACGGGCTTTTCCCAAGCAGAGGGTAGCTTCTTTTTACATACAGCACAACCCTTGTCTTTAGATTTGGAGACCTTTCTAGACTCAGACACCTAAACACAGAAGATGACCCCCATGAGTAATCAGCAACATGCACATAGGGGGAATCACCCCTCTTAACCCACCGTGGTATCGGCGTATAATTGGTGGTTTCAGTGGCTTCTGCGCGCTGAGACTACTCCATGTTCAGACACTCCAATGGAGGAACTGCCCGCTTCTTCACCCAGCAAGGCAGCGAGCTGGCTGGGCTTTTCTCTACTGGGCGCGCAATCCGGCTGCCCCCACTTCCGGCTTACAGCGCATGCTTTCCTCTACTGCCGCCTAGGAAGTACGTCACTGCTCAGGCCCCTGCGTCCAGGCGCACGCTTCTCCCCCCTGGCTTCGGACGAGGGGCCGACAGCCAGACATGCGACACGTCCGTAGACGTCCAGGAAGGAAGAAACCCTCCTAGAAGGAGCGGAGTGGGGAAGAGAGAGAAAGACGCCCAGACTCAGCAGTGGCTCCTAAGGGAGACTTACGCCGCAAGTGTAAAGCCCTCCATATAATCTTTAAAACAGACGGGGCGTCCACAGCGCTCTATGCTATCCTTTCCAAATTCCTTCCTGTCCCCTTAGGACAGGAAACAGAACTGGAGGTAGAGGTGGTGGTCCCTCTTTTAAAGCAGTTTCTGGTTCCTGTCCTTAGGAGGTGGTCTCTCCATGGGTGCTGTCATAAGCGAAGGGGGAAAGTATCATAACTCCGGAACTGAGCCTCAGATCAAGAAAGGAAAACAGCATTTGAATCAGGTGAACCACAGCTGTGTGTCTATACAAACAGTTTAAAGGGCTTCTGTCACCCCACAAAACTCCTTTTTTTTTTTTTTGGATAGTTACATTCCTTATAGCGCAATATAGGAGAATATAATCTTATCACTTACTTTCATGCGGCCGTTTCTTTAGAAAACGAAGTTTTATAATATGTAAATCCGGTCTCTAAAGAGAAAGAGAAGACGTCATCGGCGCAGGCGCACTGAGGGAGTTCTGAGGAGACGAGCCTCCTCATCTCAGAGCGCCTGTGCCGAATGAACAGAGGCGCGCGATTTTTGAAATACTGACAGGGCCGGCCGGAGGAGGAGATCACGGCTGGCCCTGTCAATCAACACGGCGAGGGGGCGGATTTCTGCTGCGGCTACCAGCAAGTAGACGCCCTACTTGCTGGTAGAGACCGGATTTACATATTATAAAACTTCGTTTTCTAAAGAAACGGCCGCATGAAAGTAAGTGATAAGATTATATTCTCCTATATCGCGCTATAAGGAATGTAACTATCCAAAAAAAAAAAAAAGGAGTTTTGTGGGGTGACAGAAGCCCTTTAATAAGGAGGTCACTGGTGACAGATTCAATATAAAGGGTTTATCCCATGACTAATGCAAACAATGAAAATCAGACGACATAGTATGTCACAACCTCTCTCTAACAAAGCTAGAACCAGCCCTGTACCTCCCATGGATCCAGAGATCTCCACATTCATTGCTCTGCTAGATTTATATCAAGCTGACAGCTCAAGGGGAGGGTCTTTTCTGCTGCAGCTTGGGGGCGTGTCCATGCTCTCCCCATCACAGCTCAGGAGGCAGATGAAGGATGAAACTGAGCATGTGTGACCATCTCAGTCAGCAGGACAAAGAAATCAGAAAAACAGGAGGTGGCGCTATACAGACATTTTATAGAATAACTCAGTGGCTATGCTAAATTTTTAATAACATGCAATTGCGAAAGTATTCAGAACCAGATGCTGGTTTGAAAATTGTATTAAAACTGTATGAATATTTTCAAGGAACAACCCCTTCAAACTCTTTGCTAGAAAGCCATACACCTTTATGTACAAAGCTAGTACACTGGATTTCATGTCCATGTTTTAGGAGTTTCCCCTTCTGGCTTTCATTTCATTGTCACATGCCCCACTCAACACCAATATGGGCAACATTTAAGGCACTGAAATAGTGACATATGATGTTGAGATTTGCTTTCCTAACATTAGTCCCATATACACATTTTAATAGCTTAATTCCAAGAATCACTTAACATAAAATCAGCATCTTAGTAATACGGTTTAGTTCACATTCTGATCCATGCGACCTTTGATGTTTAACCATGGTAGTTTAAGTAACTAACTTACTCTGCTATGTCAAGGTATCCACAGGAAGAAGCAGCGTGCAATGGTATCCAGCCTTCATTGTCTGGTTGATTAATACTAGCGCCATTCTCCACAAGGAACTTGACCATCTCAAGGTTATCATCAATGCAAGCCTGTAGCAAGAAAGACGACATTCATGAACTTAAGTCATCCATAGCCATTTGTGTGCAATATGAAAAAAAAAAAAAAAAAAGCGAAGCCCCAGTTTTTGCAGCACTAAGGGTTAAAACGTCCTCACCACAGACACAAAGCAAACATTACTGATTACCTAGAAGGCTCCACTAAGTAACCTGCTGCACCGTAAAGCTGTAGGACCCCTCTTATAAAGGATCATTTCACACAGTGGGTTATCTGACAACAGCTTTTAATGGCGGAGACTAGCAACTGAAATCTAAGAACCTTCTATGAACTTAGGCTCCATTCACACGTCCGCCATTCGGCAAAATTGCAGAACGGATGCCCCATTTCATTCTCTATGGGGACGGAATGGATACGGACAGCCCACAGTGTGCTGTCCGCATTTGCGGAGCGTGGCCCCGATCTTCGGGTCCGCAGCTCCGCAAAAGATAGAACATGTCCTATTCTTGTCCGCAGCTTGCGGACAAGAATAGGCATTTCTATAGGGGTGCCGGGCGGGTGTGTTGCGGATCCGCAACACACCACGGACGTGTGAATAGAGCCTTAGGGAGAGATTTATCAACCTGGTGTAAAGTAGGACTGGCTTAGTTGCCCATAGCAACACCAAAGGAGCTGTGAACAATGAAAGGTGGAATCTGACTGGTTGCTATGGACAACTAAGCCAGTTCTACTTTACACCAGTTTGATAAATCTCCCTCTTGCGCCAATCTGAACACGCAAAGCTGCAGTATAAAGCATTGGGAGAACGTCAGCTTGAACTTCCGAGACTGAAAGTGGATTTTAAACATCCTTGTATAACTAGCAGAAAATGCAATGCTGTTGTCAATGGCCAGAGGTACCACTTGTTTGATTTAAAAAGCATTATCAAAAGGAGCTCCCCACCCCCTTGATAGGGTCACCATATATCAGCCAAAAAATAAAAATAAATTGTGCCATTTGCTAATATCAGCACTGAAAGAATACAGCAGACTTTAGAGGCCAGTATATTCATGAGCAGAGGGCTCAGCCCCACTTCTGTGGACACCTTCTACACTAATCTGACCAATTTCTGTCCACATTGGTGTGTATATGGTCAATTGATTTGACTGATTGATATAGATTTGTCTGCCATTCCCAAAGAACTCAGACCAGTGACATCAGCCTGACTAGTCAGAAATCTGAGTGTACGGCCAGATTACAGGGGACGTCACCTCTCCTGACAGGTCACCTAAGCCCCATTGAAGTGAACAGGGCAGAGCCGCGCTCAGGCCAGTGGTACTAGGCGTGATGTCACAGGGCCTGCGGGAAACAACGAGAAGGCCACGTCGCTACTGCCTTCTCAAACAGCTGATTGGCCGATCAGATGCCGATCTATCCAGATGGGTCATCAGTAAGAAAAAGCTGCGGTTCAGCGGTTATCCAACCCCTGAAACGCTGCACCATACACCCGGGCCCCTCACACACACACACACACACAATATACTTACCTTGCTCCCCGTTGCTCCTGGTCACGCATGCGCGGATGAAAACATCCAGTGTCGGGAAGGGGGTGGGGGTGGCAGCATGCGACGGGGGCGAGCCTCCCTAGCATCGCGGGTGACGCTAGGGAGGCTCATCCCAGTCAGCACCTGCCATTGGCTGACCCCCCCCCCCCCCCAAACACAGGATGTGCGAGGACCAGGAGCAACGTGGGTGTCGGGGAGCAAGGCAAGTATATTGTGTGTGAGGGGCCTGAGCGTGTGGTGCAGCATTTCAGGGGTTGGATAACCCCTTTAAGGCTGGTGATTGACAGGCTGCTGCATATACTGCAGAGATGGGTGAGGGGAACGCTCTCGGCAAGAATACAGTGGCTTTGGCTACTTGGCGTAGGCACCTGTAGCTGTATCATGCTGCCCGCACTTATTTCCACATATGCAGCCTACAGAGCAGCTTTAACCTTTAAAGCTCCAGCTCAAAGCCATACAGAACAGAGCAATGTACCTGCTGGCCAGTTGACTGTTACACTGGAGTTCTGCTCAATGGTGGATTGCTGCAAAACTCGACAAGCAGTTCTGTATCAGGCAGATACGTAAATGATTAAAGGAGTGGTCTGATTAGACCAGTGATGGCTAACCTCCGGCACTCCAGCTGCGTTGAAACTACGACTCCTAGCATGCTCTATTTATTTCTATGGAGTTCTGAGAACAGCCAAGCAAAGAGGGCATGTTGGGAGTCGTAGTTTTGCCACAGCTGGAGTGCCGAGGTTAGCCATCACTGGATTAGACTCTGGGTTCTGCCACAAGAGGGCGTACAAGTGTTTCCTGCTGCCCTATAAAAAGTCTCTCAGAGGCTACTTTTGTGTAGTGTACCTCTAAATAATAGATTGCTAAATGCTAGACATGCATCTACGACGAGACTTTGAGAAGGGTTGCATCCTTGCACTGAGAAGCAGGATGGACATTTGGACAGACTGCCTGCCACCTAGGCCGTTCTGACCCAGCTATTAGGTGGGTAAAGATGGCACAGACAGACCACCAGTAGTGGGGATCATGTGATCCACCAAGTAGTACAAGCAGCTCCTACATTGTCCACCATCCAGATACAAGAAGCGCTTTCATTACACATCCCTGTCTGTCCGGACCATTTCCAGGCACTTAGGAGAAGGAAATTTAGTGTAACCACACTCATTATGTGTACTGCCATTGACAGCCGACCACCGTCGCCTTCATTTGCAGTGGTGTAGTGAATGAAAACCTGGACTGCTACAGTCAGGGACCATATTGTCTTTAGCGATGAATCAAGGTTCTGTTTGGGATCTGACAAAAGTTGGGTTGGTGTATGGAGGCCTTGTGGAGAGCACTTCAATGGATGAGTGGGCCCACACAATGCCATGAAAACATTCCCCGGGCTAGAACGCTTCCACCAGCAGCTTATGTAGTTCCAGCAATACCTGCAGGGTGGCCTATCCTCAGGATAGGTCATCCATATCAAAATACCAAACAACCTTCTGTAGAAGGGACCCAGCTAGAGAGCAAACAGCATGAACTGGAAGAGGTTCTTGCTACAGAGTAGACCACCACTAACATTATGGAGGGTAATATCTGAAGCCGGCTTTGCTAGAGTCCGCATTTACGTACTTTGCACCAATTTTACCAAATGTTGCACTTTTGCCTAGAAATGCAGCTTTTTTTTTTACGGTATTCCCACTACTGCAGCAACTTTGGGGCTTTTTTGTGCAAGTCAGCGATGACTAATATAGCTAACCACACCCACTGTCCAAATCTGGAGTGAGAGATGTAAAAACGGAAAAAGTCACAAAATGTTTGCGCAAATAATCCCAAAAAGTCACACGGATCTATTTTTCGACTCTGAAGTGATAATCCAACCCATTGTCCCTTACAGGATGTCAGCTCTCTAGAATACTTATGATGAAACTGCATTCTTTTCATGAAAAGTAGCTAGAATCTGACTGGTTGCCACTTTACGCATGATGGCCTGCACATTTAGACATCTTCCACATCGCACAAATGCATGCGTGTCACTCGTCTTTTACGGCATCAGGCAATCTGACTGCAGGACATACTCCACATAGCACGGACTTGTTTGAACCATATACATAGAATCTGGCCTGACGGCATTCCAGGAATCTGTGAACTTACTCAATGAAAACCAAATGAGGTCAAAGAAAAAATTGACAAGGCCTGTTTCAGATGGTGTATGAAGCACTGTCCGTGTGACAGACACATTTCACCTACATCATGTGAATATGGGACAGCAGACCTGGGAACTCACAGTATCATAAGGAATTATGGTGCAGTGAGATCGGGTTAGGCAAACTGCAGTCAGTCTGAGAAATGAAGCATCACACAAACTGTGTTGCATTGACCAAAGATGCCGGATGAAAAACCCCCGGGAAAGGGAGGTGATTTAAACGTAATATTTAAAAAAAAATATATTTTATATTGTTTTCAAACTTTTTTTCACTTTTAATTTAATAACTATTAACCCCTGTAGGGGGCTAAAAGATGGGATTTTTTGATCCCTTGTCCTATTCACCCTAATAAAGATCTATTCGGGTGAATGGGATATCGACACACTCCCTGCTGAGCTGTGCCTCGTGCATAGTTCAGCAGGGAGCTTACCATGGAAGCCCGGGAAGCTTCAGAAGCGTCCAGACTGTCATAGTAACCGATCAGAGGCTCACGATTAACTGCAAGGGCTCCAATTGGAAGGCAGAGGGAGCCGCATCCCTCTGCCTAACCTCACAGATGCCACAATGTGTTGGATGCGGCATCTGAGGGGTTAAATGACAGGATTCGGCACACTCGCTGTCCTCAGTCATTGTGGCCAGGAGCCTGCTGTAGGATACAGCCAGCACCCGCCGCATAAGGAGCGGGCTCACTGCAGCAGCCTGCTACATACAATGGCCCATGTACTGCATTATGCGTTAAGGGGTTAACTGCATGCCGTCTACATCACTTGAATGGTGGAGGAAGGTGTAATTACACTGCACTGCTGCTACAACACAGACTGTGTGCTAGTGGACACTGAAGAGCATGCAGCACTGGCATGAGCCTCTTCAAGTAGCTGGGTGTTCGTGCCCCACCAGTCTGATATTGATGATCTATGACTGATGGGCTGCTGTAGATAAATTTGTTGTTTTTGATGAAATTACCTGACACCACATTCCCCCTTCTGCTTCAGTGAATGCACGTCATAAGACAGATATGCAAAGGCATTGCCCCTTTATGAAACATGCGAGAGAAAAAATTAAGCAAATCATCATGGGAAACACTGGGGCAGATTTACTAAAGCTATAGATTGCAGAAATAATTAGACAGGCTGTCTAGACCTGCAGCAGATTTATCACTGCGGCTGATGCTGGATGATACAGTCGGCAAAGTATTATTGGTTGGCTTGATTTAATACAGAATTTTACACCAGAACTGTGGCGCTAAAAGTTGCATCTTGGGCCACGCCCTTTCCCCGAAAGCCCCCAGTCTCTTGTTAAGGCCTCTTTCACACTTGCGTTGTCCGGATCCGGCGTGTACTCCACTTGCCGGAATTACACGCCGGATCCGGAAAAACGCAAGTGAACTGAAAGCATTTGAAGACGGAACCGTCTTCCAAATGCGTTCAGTGTTACTATGGCACCCAGGACGCTATTAAAGTCCTGGTTGCCATAGTAGGAGCGGGGAGCGGGGGAGCAGTATACTTACAGTCCGTGCGGCTCCCGGGGCGCTCCAGAGTGACGTCAGAGCGCCCCATGCGCATGGATGACGTGATCCATGTGATCACATGATCCATGCGCTTGGGGCGCCCTGACGTCACTCTGGAGCGCCCGGGGAGCCGCACGGACGGTAAGTATACTGCTCCCCCGCTCCCCACTACACTTTACCATGGCTGCCAGGACTTTAGCGTCCCGGCAGCCATGGTAACCACTCTGAAAAAGCTAAATGTCGGCTCCGGCAATGCGCCGAAACGACGTTTAGCTTAAGGCCGGATCCGGATCAATGCCTTTCAATGGGCATTAATTCCGGATCCGGCCTTGCGGCAAGTGTTCCGGATTTTTGGCCGGAGCAAAAAGCGCAGCATGCTGCGGTATTTTCTCCGGCCAAAAAACGTTCCGTTCCGGAACTGAAGACATCCTGATGCATCCTGAACGGATTTCTCTCCATTCAGAATGCATTAGGATAATCCTGATCAGGATTCTTCCGGCATAGAGCCCCGACGACGGAACTCTATGCCGGAAGAAAAGAACGCATGTGTGAAAGAGCCCTAAGCCACACCCAAACACTAACGCTAGAAGAAGTGTCAATGCGAGGCACTTTTTGGCACAATTTAAAATCTAGGTGCACTCATGTGAGTAAATGTAGGAAATACGTTTTTGTCAAAAACAGCACAGAACCCTAATGCAGTGTCTCATGGGAAGTAGCTAGACTGCATTCGTGTGCGTATCTCCATCATTATCAGTGGGTAATCACTGGTCTGGAATAGATCATGTGCACATTATCTTCAAGAACACCTATGGAGTGTGGCATGGGTTAAATGGGCCTAAAAGGGACTGCAAAAACTGTACAAACTTTTAACCCGAGATATATTAGTGGCAGCATAGAAAAGCATAGTTTACCACCCTTTTACATCAAGAGTCCAAAAAAAAAAAAAAAAAAAGTAAAATAAAAGTGCATGTGTGTAGACCAGCACCTCAACAGTCATCTATTACCATCTTTGGGAGGATTACAATGAAAGGAAATGACTACATTAAAAAAGGGCTCATGAAGACAACCTTATTTTTGGTCCAACATCCAATCCGTATTTTTTTTTTCTTTTCTCCAGATCGGATGTGGACCTATTCATTTAAATGTGGCAGGAAAAGATGCGGCTAGCTCACAGTATGTTGTCCTCATCCGCAGCCCTGCAAAAAAAGAGCATATCCTATTCTTGTCGTTTTGCGGACAAGGATAGGACATTTCTATTAAAGTGACAGAAGACTGCAGCACGCACACAGCAGGCATCCATGTTTTGCGGACCACAAAACACTTCTGGCCGTGTGCATGAACACGGAGCAGGATCAACCACTGACAATAAGGCTCCATTTACACGTCCGTGGTGTGTTGCGGATCCGCAACACACCCGCCCGGCACCCTATAGAAATGCCTATTCTTGTCCGCAAGCTGCGGACAAGAATAGGACATGTTCTATCTGTTGCGGAGCTGCGGACCTGAAGATCGGAGCCGTGCTCCGCAAATGCGGATGCTGACAGCACACTGTGCGCTGTCCGCATCCATTCCGTCCCCATAGAAAATGAATGGGTCCGCACCCATTCCGCTCAGAACTACAGGTCGATGCTGTGGTAACTTAGGAGGAAACACAGCGAGTAGCAGAGGAAGAAAATACTTTTATAACCACTGAACGATAAATATGTGAAATTTACATTAGGTAATTATTGATAATGAATTAGTCTAAAACACAAGTTCTATTTATGGTAACCGGAATACCCCTTTAAGGCATAGGAAGCACCTAGGTGGTCAGATAATTGCAATAATCCACGTCAAACAGTAAATAGGAGTTTTATCAGTCACTTTGGTGGAGAAAGTTACTCCTCAAGTGTAATCACCAGGGGCCCAGAAATCCGCTGCTACTATACTTATTGTGCACAAAAGCAGAGCTTTAGGCTAAATGCACACAATCAGGATTGAGTGCAGATTTTCCGCGCGGATTTGCGTGTGGAAAATCCACACTGTAGGTCATGTACATTTTATTCTACGAGAATTTGAAATTCTCAGTGCACACAATGCAGATTTTTTTTCGCGGGGATTTGGACCTGCGGTGCGGATTTTAAAATCCGCAGCATGTCGATTTATTTTATTTTTCCTAACCGGATTTTCTTCTTTCACTTACTAAAATCCGCATGCGGAAAATCCGCACCGAAACTGCACCAAATCCAAACGCAAATCCGCATGCAATCTGCACCAATTGATGTGGATTGACCGCACAGATTTGCCTGCGAACACCTGCGGATTTCAGTGCGGATGCTCCGCACATGAATCCTGAACGTGTGCATGTACCCTTAGGCCTCTTGCACATGAACGTTTGTTTTTTCCGTTTCCGTTCTTTACAGTCCGTATACAGAACCAATCAGTTCAATGGGTCTGCAAAAAAAATAAAAAATAAACAAAATTGAATGTACTCCGTATGCATTCCGTTTTTCCATTTTCGTTCAAAGATAGAACATGTCCTATTATTGTCCGCATAATGGACAAGGATAGTACTGTTCTATTAGGGGCCAGCTGTTCCGTTCCACAAAAAATGGAAAGCACACGGACTTCATCCGTATTTTTTGCGGATCCGTTTTTTGCATACCGCAAAATACTGAAAAAGCCTTACGGTCGTGTGCAAGAGGTCTTAGCCCAACAGAATGATTGAAGCTCCTGCATATCTACATCACTGGCAGAAATCAGACAAATCTCAATATACCCTATTATATGGAAACATCCTTAAAGGGCATCTGTCAGCAGATCTGTACCTATGACACTGGCGGCTGACCTGTTCCATGTGCACTTGGCAGCTGAAGGCATCTGTCGTGGTCCCATGTTCATATGTGTCCTCATTACTGAGAAAAGATTTAATACATGCAAATGAGCCTCTAGGAGCAACGGGGGCGTTGCCGTTACACCTAGAGGCTCTACCCTCTGCACTTTGAAAGAAGGCTCATGCACATGACCATAGCCTGTTTCACATCCGCAAAACAGTCCTATCCTTCTCAGTACTGCGGACAATAATAGGACAATTTTTTTGCAGGGCCAGAGGCTAGGTCATCAGTGTAAAACTCCCAGATAACCCTACAGGAGCAGAAAACTATGGGAACAATTCTGATAATTTTTTGCCAGTTACTACCAGCTTGTGACATTGTTTTCCAATTAGATTTTATTTTCTGTCTATTTTTTATCCTATTATCTATACATGGATTATGGGACAATTTGAGATCTCATTTACAGCTGTCACATGAACTCACTGACGTCCATGAGTTTTCTAGGCTTGCTCTGGGACCTCTGAGGAGGTGACC
Source organism: Bufo bufo (assembly GCF_905171765.1). Classification (NCBI taxonomy): domain Eukaryota; kingdom Metazoa; phylum Chordata; class Amphibia; order Anura; family Bufonidae; genus Bufo; species Bufo bufo. The sequence goes on from NC_053389.1 coordinate 493,657,534, forward strand.
ATTTAATGTGAACGGCGGACCCTGTGTTATTTATACACAGGTGATACTTGTCATTGTAATCCTGCCTATGATAATGAGATGCGATCTAGCAGGCTGGGTAAAACTGTAAAAAAACAGATGTGCGCACCATAGGGTAATTCTGAGAGTATAAAATTGTAAACGGAAATAACTTGCAAGGCTCACCTTACGTGGTTGTGCAAATGTAGGCACGACACTAATGAGGGTTTGTGTGGTAAGCCTGGACGCCTGGATATAATGGTCTGCAGCCACGGGATCACAGAGAATCTTCTGAGTGGAGATGCCTGGAGTCCCCAAGAAGATGATTGGCACAAGAAAAACGAATACGTCCCACGGCGCGAATTACCATAAACCAGTCACCAGGATCAAGACAGGAGACTTTTATTGCAGAGATACAACGCGTTTCGGGGAATCACTACCCTTCATCGGGTACAAAGAAGCTGCACAAATTTAACAGCACAAAGCTAGATATTTATACAAAGTACCGCCTGTAGAGGGGTCACAAGGTCAAAAGGGGTGTTGCCTAGATGGATATATGGCAGATATAATGTGTATATCAGCACAATCCTCAGAACGGACTGCTGATGTACACAACCTAAATGTGCTCACACATTGTGGAACAGGAAATCATAATGCTACATGCTTAATAAAAGCTACACAGTCACATGACATAGCGGCACCCACTAAAAGGGCCGGCCCTGAGATGGAAATTGATCAAAGGCACAGAGTGCGCATCCAATGCGCCCAAAATCGCGCTTACTAATGATGTAATGTTGTGATAATACTAAGTGTTCCGAACCCGCATCACATGAGCGGGGCCAGGTCACGTGGAGGCCGTTGCCGAAGTTACAGAGACGCTCCGATGGCAGGGGAGCAGTCTGCTGTATGGGGGCGTGTTGTATGTTCCGGATCACGTGGGAGCCGTTACTAAGCAACAGGGACGCTCTGGTGGTATGAGAGCGATCCACTGTTTGCGGAGGCAATCTGGCTTATACTAAGAGAGCGGGATTTAATTTACATTTAGTTTACATATACTAATGCACTGAAAATAAAGGAATAAGACTCCTAAATAAAATATGTATATACACACACATGCAAATACATATACAATATGCAATAGATACATATAAGGGTGGCATGTTGGGGTGATATGACCTTAAAAAGATAAAGAGGAGGGGGGATGATATATAAAGGCAATGATAATAAATAAATACCTAAATTAATTGAATAAAAAACAATTATATTCTCACACTTCAGGGTGCCTAAAAATGAATTAAATATTAATTAAATATGATTTAAATGGAATAAAATGCCACGTAAAAAATTATTATATGAAAAATTATTATATAAAAAATTATCCAGAAAGTTGTATGTTAATATATCAGACAATCCAAGTGTATGGTTAGTAATACTATTTAATGATAATCGTCATCATCGTGACATCTATTGCAATGGGGGTGGGTCCATGGACACGTGCACGTACAAACAGATGCACGCATACATCCGCACATCCACCAAAGGCAATCGTGATAATAATGCAGCCTATTAATACGCCCAATTGTTTGTAGGAGAGCAATTATGAACCCAAAAAAATCCAGCGGGTAATATATACCCGAACCTGGTGTAATTGAAGAAATTCCTATTCCTCTTGCTATTATATATATTATTATTATTGATTAATTGCAATGGATCTATGGGTTATAAATTAATTTCAAATGCCTCATTTAAACCCTGGGGATTCAAGCTGTTCAGTTTATAGATCCAGAACATTTCACATCTTTTGATTGTTTTCATGATGTTCCGGCTATCAGCATGAATCTGCTCTATGGGTAGAACAGAAATACTTGAGAAGAGACCCTGATGTTTATCCGTAATGTGTCTTGATACACTATGCTGCCTAAATTTCTTCTTAGTGTTTGAACGGTGCTTGTTCAACCTGTTGCGCAATGTGTGGTGCGTCCCACATACTGTAATCCACACTGGCATTCGAGTACATAGATCACATTATTTGATCCGCAATTCATTGGTTGTTTAATGTTAAAAATGTCGCCAGTGGTGCTATTACGAAAAGAAGTAGGAGAGGCAATATGTACGTACGTATGGAGAGGCAACACAAACATTTGGGTTGTCTGCATTTGGAGCTACCCATTGATCTAAATGGCGAAAAGGGACTGACAGTTGGCACTACTGCTTTGTTATGATGTAGTTCGCGCAATTTGCTCGGTGCCAGCAAATTTTTTGGGGGTTTTACTCTCCTAAAAGGACAGGGGTGAGCGGGTTGGTAAAGATTTGCCTATAAATGGATCTTTTTTGATAATGTGCCAATGTTTGGAGAGGATGTTCCTCACATCCTTATGGTTGCTACTGTAAGTGGTGATGAAATTGGCACTCCATTTGCCGTTTTGCTGATGTTCATCATCTGTCTGATCTTTTCGGCTGACTGATACAGTTCTCCTGTGTGAGGGCCTTGGCTCTATTGTAGGCCGCCTCAATGACTCCATGAGGATAGCCTTTCTTCTGGAATCTCCTACGAATTGTCTCACTTTGTAGGATAAAATCCCTAGTCAAGGAACAATTCCTTCTTAACCTTTTAAATTGGCCAAAAGGGATATTTGTCTTCCACTTTTTAAAGTGAAGACTAGAATACTCAAGATAGCTGTTAGTCAACCTTTTTAAAAAAACGTACGGGTTTCAATTTCATCACCATTTGCATTCATTTCCAGATCCAAAAATTCTATTTTTGAACGATCATATGTCCCAGACAAAGTTATACCCCAATTGGAAGAATTCAAGCATTTGATAAAATTCTCAATAGAATCAGAATCCCCATCCCATATGAAAAACAGGTCATCTATATAATGTCGATATAAAACAATATTATCTGACCACTGAGTGGACACATGGATATATTTATCTTCAAATGCTCCCATGAAAAGGTTCGCAAAACTGGGTGCGAAACACGTACCCATTGCGGTACCTTTGCATTGGAGATATAGTTGTCAACCAAAAGAAAATGTATTGTGTGTCAAGATAAATTTGATGGATTCTAATATAAATGACTTCTGATCATCTGGTACTGAAGGATCTTTATCAAGAAAATAATCGACACATTTGATACCCAATTCATGATTGGGTAAATAAGCATGTAGCATTATGATTTTCTGTTCCACAATGTGTGAGCACATTTAGGTTGTGTACATCAGCAGTCCGTTCTGAGGATTGTGCTGATATACACATTATATCTGCCATATATCCATCTAGGCAACACCCCTTTTGACCTTGTGACCCCTCTACAGGCGGTACTTTGTGTGTATAAATATGTGTAGCTTTGTGCTGTTAAATTTGTGCAGCTTCTTTGTACCCGATGAAGGGGAGTGATTCCCCGAAACGCGTTGTATCGCTGCAATAAAAGACTCCTGTCTTGATCCTAGTGACTGGTTGATGGTAATTTGCGCCGTGGGACGTATTCGTTTTTCTTATGATAATGAGATGACTGCTGAAAAGGGATTGTACAGAACAGGAAGTAGCAGTTTATTGTAGGCTTAATGGTCAGTGTGAAAACTGCAGAATTTTAGTGTTTTTGGGGAAAATTGATAATACAAAAAAACTATGAAAAATGCCTTTTTAAAGTTTCCAGTAAGTCATGTTTCCTCATCATACAAGGCACAGACAACTTCTATAGACCTAGAAGTGGCAAATTGTGCCACATGTGTTTAGTATAAGGTGTTTTTTGGGGTCAGTGGTCCAGTTAGGTTTTCCCCAGTGATCATTGCACGGGTGCTCCAATGAGACAGTACATTTCTGACTCTATGGCCACCCAGGGAAACATCAGCTGGTTGTCAGGCAGCTTGGAGAAAGGACGGTCCAGTTAGCATGGATTAGTACTGAGAATATGGAAAACATAGTAAGTTGGAGTCATAATTGCATTACTTCCATTGTTCTGCTCCCTCATAAAACTACTAAATAACGGCAGTGCCAGATGAGTGCCCGATGGATGCCAAGGACTAAGTCACGGCGTCTGGCATTTTTTACATAATCAGAAAGACTGCAGACAAAGCTTTAAAGGGGTTGTCCAACCTCAATTTTTATTTATTTCTTCTTTCTTTTTTTTTTTTTTTTTTTTTTAAGTGAACCTGTCAACATACCATGCAGTGTTGGAGCTGGAAGAGATGAGCAGATTGATATCTAGTTTTATAAGATTTAGCATAACGTGTCATTTTTAACATTAAAAGTCGCTCTTGATTTTGAATAACTGTTTGATTTTTAAAGTGGAAAGTGGTGCCTCGGAACCGAACCAGAGTTTGGTTTCAAGTTTTAAAGTAGTTTTCCACTTAAAAAATTAACTAGTGAAGTTATTCAACGACCTCAGGCGCGACTCATCGGAGCCCATACATTCTAATACTGTACAGAGACGGATCTCTGAATTATTCCAAAGCTTGGAACGAAGCGACTGCAGATGAAGCATCCGAAGCTCACTTAGATCAACACTACTGAAGCCTTTCCTGTATAAGGCTACATGCACACGAACATTAGGGCTCCGTGCCCGTGCTGCGGACTGTAAATTGTGGTCCGCAATGCATGGGCACAAACCGTGGGGCAGCCGCATGAGGATCACGGACCCATTCACTTGAATGGGGACCGCGATCCGCATCAGATGGTCCACACCGCAAAAAACTATGACCTCATATTTCATTGCGGTGCGGAACAACGGAAAGAAACACCACGGAAGCACTCCGTAGTGCTTACGGTGTTCCGTTCTGTGACTCCGTTCCACATCTCCGGAATTGCGGACCTTTTCAAGTGAATGGGCCCGCATCAGTGATGCGTTGTGCACGTTGCCGGCGGCTGTGGATTGCCGACCCACCGTTTGCCGGCCACCCAACGGCCGTGTGCATGAGGCCTAAATGTGTATACATAGATAGCGGTCAGTGACTGATGATCGGACTAGCCACTAGCCATAAATACCAATCTGCTCACATCCTCCTGATCTATAACATGGTGTCTGCTAATTGCACTGGATGATTTTAATGGAAACGAGTTGCCTTTAACAGACCCCTGCACATTGTTTACCTGTTGAAAAACGCATACTCCCCTGCTGCCTACCACTCCGTTCCAGCTGCCTAATGTGGTCTTCCAGTTCTCATCCTGTAAACTATTGACGGATAGGATCACATATGCCGCTGCAGAAAAAGACTAGCCTCAGCGGTGACATGTTTCCAAACAGCACATGAACCAGCAGTGACATGCTGCTTAGAGGGGTTCTGCAGTTTGTTTAAAATGATGATCTATCCTCTGGATAGATCATCAGCATCTGATCGGCGGGGGTCCGACACCTGGGACCCCCACCGATCAGCTGTTTGAGAAGGCCTGGACACGGCTAAGCTCTGTTCACTTGAATGGAGCTTAGCTGCGCCCAGGCCAGTTGATACTAGTCGTGACGTCACTTGGCCAGCGGTAAACAGTGAGAAGTCCGCGGCACTACTGCCAGCGTCGCTGCCTTCTCAAACAGCTGATCGGCGGGGGTCCCAGGTGTCGGACCCCCGCCGATCAGATGCTGATGATCTATCCAGAGGATAGATCATCAGTTTAAACAAACTGCGGAACCCCTTTAAGGAAACATCCCAGCTGAGGCCAGTCATTGGCTGCAGCAACACAGAAAACCCAGTCCATCCATAAATTTACAGAACGGGGCTGGAAGACTGCTGAACAAAGCAGCAAGGAACAGGCGAGCACGTCTTTAAACAGGTACAACATGGTGAAGGGGTAAGATGTAAAAGTTTACCATTACTTTTTTTTTTTTTTAACCAGACTCTGCAGGATACAGGATCATGGTGTGCTGCATTTTTGTATCATTTTTTCAAATGTACACATCAAACGGAGACATAGAACGTGATTTGAACCCACCTATAGTGACAAATGTGTTGATCGGTTGGGGTTCAAATGTTGAGAGCCCCCTGCAATCACTAAAGAGAAAGAAGGGCTCACAGAGCACCAGAAGATGGGCTCAGAAAGTCTAGGAGCCAGCACAAGAAACCATAAAATACATTGTAAACCATTTAATAAAGCAACACCCATTCACAAGCTAAATATTTAGAGTCAAGACAAATATGTAGAAGCCTATAGAAACATTCTCCCCTCTTGTGATGGAAAGGCACTCCCATTAGAAAGGAGCCCAAACTGCTGAAAACGAGCAAAGTCCAGAAACATGGCCACAAAAGGAATTCCAGTAACTGGCAGAGTACCAGCTGCCACAAGACAAGAGTCAAACATGACATCACTGTATGGAGGCTTCCCCAAGGGCAGAAGAAAAGGACTTCTCAGTAAACCAGGGATACCCAACCTGCAGCCAAACTACAACTCCCTATAGCCATCAGGGCATGCTGGAGAGCAGCAGGTTGGGCATCCCTGCATTAAACTATTCTACACATTCATGAGGGGGAAATGCTATGTTCTAAGCAACTATTGGGAATGGCTGGTTTGTTCTTGATAATGGCCTGACACATCAGTCCGTGTAAAAGACCCTTAAAAGGGATTCTGTCACCAGGATTAACGATATGTAGATATTTATATGTGACCATTAGTCTTCATGCAGTGTTTACAATGATCCCTCTGTTTATGCTCTGTGTGCCTTATATTCTTATAAAAAGCGATCTTATTCATATGTAAATCACCTCTGTCAGGAGCCCAAGGGGTTGTCCCACGATCTCGACGTCATGTGATCTCTGCTCCGTAGTCTCGCGCAGGCGCAGTGGACACTGTAGTCTGCGCCCGTGCGGACTACTGGCACCGGCTTCAACTTGCGCATGCGCCGACTCTCTGCGCACCCCGATCGGACCGGAAAAGACTCTCTCTGCGCAAGTTGGTCCTAGGCGGAGGAATCTTCTCGCTCTTTTGACAATTTTGACCGACTTGCACAGAGAAAGAAAATATTTTCCGGTCCGATCGGGGTGCGCAGGGAGCCGGCGCATGCGCAGTGAACAAGTTAAAGCCGGTGCCAGTAGTCCGCACGGGCGCAGACTACAGTGTCCACTGCGCCTGCGCGAGACTACGGAGCAGAGATCACATGACGTCAGGATAGTGCAGTGAATAAATTAAGTAGTAGGTGGTGCTGCCCCCAGATCGATGGGCGCGGCTGGGCTCCAGGAGATCGTGGGACAACCCCTTGGGCTCCTGACAGAGGTGATTTACATATGAATAAGATCGCTTTTTATAAGAATATAAGGCACACAGAGCATAAACAGAGGGATCATTGTAAACACTGCATGAAGACTAATGGGCACATATAAATATCTACATATTGTTAATCCTGGTGACAGAATCCCTTTAAAGGGTTGTCCGGCCATATCGTCAGAATAGGTCCAACACCCCCGCCGATCAGCTGTTTGAAGAGGTGAGCGCTGCTACCTGTCCATTACCCTGGGGGAGGCAGGTGTCGGACCCCACCATTCTGATATTTATGACCTGTCCTGATGATAGGTCATCAATATATGTGGCCGGACGAGCCCTTTAAGGTACATCCTACAGAATTGCAAAGACATTTACAAAAAACAGCACAAAGCAGACCTGATGCACAACTAGACCAGAGCTCCTTCTGAATTCACAGCTCGTTGTGAAGTTCTGCTTTTTTCCTGCCTTAGACAGTAGTTTGTGGTTCATTAGATAAGAGATAACGATCAATAAACGATGGTTAATGGTTGGCATGATGACAGCGGGCATGGCTTATGTTGCGGGGCATCACGGATTGTAATAAGGGTAATGCTCATCAGATCTTCACAATGAGCTCACAGAAGTAAGGTCTGAAAACGCGCAGGTCGCCTGGGAAGTTCTGCATCAGGCCATTACATAACTTCACAGTGATGAAACCTATGCGCTAGCAGTGAGTGAACGGAAGTGTGGAAATCCTTTTATCTGAGTTGTCACACAAATCATCAGTTAGAGGTAAGCTGATCCATAACTGTGGGCACGCACCTCACTAGCAATATACAGCTGATATTTGGGGGGAATTATCTGCCTTCAGGGGACGCAGCACAAATACCTATTTCTTGGCTTTCTCCATCTTTAGTGTTTAGGGGATGGAAAAAAGGGCATATTCCTATCTGGATATTTATGGCATATCCAGAAGACCCTCACCTATCTTGAGAATGGAGCCCTGTCTCGTTGCCACTGCGAATAGTTCTGAAAATAGCCGAGTAAGCCATAATGTCCTATGCAGGCCTAAAAATCATATCTGTCAGCAGCACATTGCATAAAGATGGGATGTGCTGCCAACAATCTGCAGCTGTATGGGGACCAAACAACCTTGTCAGACCCCCACACAGTTTGCATCACATGGCGCGAAAACCCTTTTAAATGAAATGATATCATCAGTTGGCATTTCTTATGGCCAGACATTGGTCCATGTAAAAATGACTATTACACGGAGAGATTTGTCGTGGATAACAGCAATTTTTAGGCTGCCAAAATATGTGATCAGCCGAAAAAGGTTTGTTTGTTTGTCTGGCTGCAACATGTTTACATGGGTCAATAATCGGGAACACGCTTTCTTATGCAAGTTCTTCCACTGGATAGCCAGTCTGTGTAAAAGCCCTTGCAGCGGCTGATCTTCCAAGGAACACAGGATTTGGCATGGCCTATCCTTCCATCCCTGACGTCAGGCTAGCCATGAAGGCACCAGCAGAAAATAAATAAACTCAGTCAAATCCAGCGACACTCCAGTAGTTGCCACCAGCAATGATGTACTGTGACTGCTGCCGTCAACCTGGCTTCAATGGTCACATACTACTACCTCCAAGACCAGTGGAGGTGGTACGGTGGCACCATAAGTCTACCTCTTGCTCCACAGAGATGCCATGTATCACGTTCAGCTAGATACAGGACGTAGAAGATATTCTGCCCTGAAATCAATGCTTTTAGAGAACCACACCGTAATACAACATGCAATGAGATGTGGCAGACTGAACCAACCAGCACTTTGGGAATCTAGTATTATTTGACAGACCAACTTTGGTGAGATTTATTTACCCCGAAAGTCCACTCGATAAGGAGGTTACCGGTCAGCCATGTATTGTTCTCACAGATACAAAGTTACTGGGCTGACATTTCTTCGCTACCTGGATAAAGGTGGAGAAACAGGAGAGACCGGTTTCAGACGTTCAATCCCATCAGATCACTTGATGCTAATGTTCTACCAAACAGCACAATTGTGCGCTAAGTAGAGCTGGAGGAACTTCTAGAAACTAAGAGCACCGACAGGAAGAGAAGGAATTTGGCACATCATCCCAAAATGTACAGCACCATGTATGATCAGCGTTTATCTGACAACCATTTGCTAGGATTCTGTAAATCAGGTTGGCTCACATTAGAGGGGGTTCATCAATAAAATGCACCATTTTATGTGCTGGCAAGAATTGCCACAAACTCCAAAGGGAGTCTGCCACCTCCAAAAGTGGTTTCAAAGTAAGCATACCATCATGTAGACCAGGCATGCTCCACCTGCGGCCTTTACAGCTGCTGTAAAACTACAACTTCCACAATGCCCTGCTGTAGGCTGTTCGGGCATGCTGGGAGTTGTAGTTTTGCAACAGCTGGAGGGCCGCAGGTTGAGCATGCCTGAAGTAGGGGGACCAGACCTACTCTTCTTTTGAAAATCTGATCCTCTAATCCAGAGAAATGCCTATTTTTATGCAGATTTTTTCAGTGCACTCCGTCCAGTGCCTCCCCCTTGTTTGATTGACAACCCCTGAGATTTTAGAGCTGGCAGCAATGACACAGAGGACGCCAGGTGCATAACCTCAGCAGCCCTAACCACGGTCCAAGGAAAACCTCATTTCCAGAATTTTTTTAAAAAAAGAATTATTCTAGAGAATTATATTTTCATAAGAAAGGGACAATATGCTTACACTGAAACAGATTTTTGGAGATGACAGGCTACCTTCAACAAAATGGAGCATGTGGCATGATACATTTGGAGGAAATGGCAAGGTTTCCTTACACCACTTTATGGCTGGTAAAGTTTGCACCTGTAGATGGTGCACACCCTTAATAAATGTTGTATTTTACAAATCTTCCCCGATAAATCCATTCTTGATACTTTATTAAACTGTCTGGTGCATGCCATGGGCAACTTTCCCAAATATTCTGTAGCATTTTAGATCTCACTCCCTCATTCCTTGTCCTTTACCTTTCCACTGGATATCACATTGATTTAGACAATGCTCCAACCTCGTTCAGCTCAGTTATATTCCTGGATAACTGACTGTGTGCTAAGGCTGAATTCACATTTCATTTTTGTTCATCATATGCGCTGTGAATATTCTTAATACCCCCATACACGGCACATTAGGGTATTGTCAGCCAAAGCTGAATGGTTAGGGTGACTTAATCAAGTGTATGGATACTTTGAACTACTAACCCCCTTTGTTTTACTTATACCATACAGTAATCAGTGTAAAAAAAAAGTCCCAAAAAACTATGTTCAGCTGTTTTTTATCCCACCTCAAAAACTTATAAAAGCTGTTTAACCCCTTCCCTTTTAAGTACATATCTCAAACGTCCTTGCAGATATCAGGCTGTGTAAGAGCTAGATATTCAAGCCAGTTCTCGCTTTAAAGATGACAGTCTCAGCTTTAAAACAATACCCCTTAGGGTCTATTCACACGTCCGTAGTGTATTGCGGATCCCATAGAACTGCCTACTCTTTTCTGCAATTGCAGACAAACATGTTATATTTATTTTTTTCAGGAGCCGCGGACCGGAAGATCGGGGCCGCGCTCCGAAAATGCGGACAGCACACTGTGCTGTCCGCATCTCATCCGGCCCCATAGAGAATGAATGGGTCCGGATCTGTTCCGCAACGTTGCCCATTCTACGGACGTGTGAATGGACCCTTAAGAAAGGGGTCTCAGACATACCTGCAGGTTTCATTCCTGGCTGATTTCTAAGTGCGGTAACTAGCAACTTATTAGGTTACAGCTAGTGTTGAGGGAATTTGTGTTTTAAGTTCTGCGTTCAAAGTTCGGGTTCAGGTTATCGAAGAATCCATATATGGATTCCACTACCACGGACCATAACGGAATCTGGAATCCATAACGGAATTCTTTGATAACCTGAACTTTGGACGCAGAACTTAAAACACAAGTTCGCTCAACACTAGTTACAGCCTCAATCTTAGGCCTCTTGCACACGACCGTGTGCTGACCGGGCCCGTGGGGCAGACGCATGCGGATCGCGGACCCCTTCACTTGAATGGAGTCTGCGATCCGTCCGTTGCACAAAAAGATAGAACAAGCACTGAAAGGAACCCCACGGAAGCACTCAAGTGAATGGGTCCGCATCCGTGATGCGGAATGCCAGGGCTCCAGATGGCGACCAAAATGGTCGCCAATGCGACTTAGTATTTACAAATGGCGACAAGACTTTTTAGTTGAATACAACGGCGGGCACAGGAGATGATAGTTCTCTGCCCTGCCGCGGATGTTCTTCTCAGCAGCGCAGTGGAGGAGGAGTCTCTCCCTCCCCCCTGTGCAGCTGCCAATAAGAGAGACGGGAGGAGCTGTGCCCACTGCGCCACCAATGGAGATAACTGACCTGTTAATACAAATACAGGAGGCGGGTGCCGGAATCACATAGCCGTCACCCGACCTCTATGACAGGGAGCTGCGATCAGCGGCAGTTAACCCTTCAGGTGCGGTACCTAAGGGGTTAACTGCCGCTGATCGCAGCTCCCTGTCATAGAGGTCGGGTGACGGCTATTTGATTCCGGCACCTGCCTCCTGTATAATAAACATTGGTCTCCCCCCCCCCCCAACACCCCAGTATAATAAGTATTGGTGGCGCTGTGCGCCCACCCCCCCTCCCAGTATAATAAACATTGGTGGCGGAGTGCCAGTGAGGGTTAAAAAATAAATTGACTCACCTCCTCCAATTGATCGTGTAGCTGCCGGTCTCCTGTTCTTTCTTCAGGACCTGTCAAAGGACCTGTGGTGACATCACTGAGCTCATCACATGGTCCATTACCATGGTGATGGATCATGTGATGTACCATGTGATTAACACAGTCATGTCACCACAGGTCCTTTGACAGGTCCTGAAGAAAGAACAGGAGACCGGCAGCTACGCGATCAATTGGAGGAGGCGAGTTAATTATTTTTAATTTTTTAACCCTCAATTGACCTTCTACTAAGCATTCTGTATTAAAGAATGCTATTATTTTCCCTTATAACCATGTTATAAGGGAAAATAACAGTGAATAGACTCATCCTAGCAACCATGAGTGAAAATCGCACCGCATCCGCACTTGCTTGCGGATGCTTGCGATTTTCACGCAGCCCCATTAACTTATATAGGGCCTGCGTTGCGTGAAAAACGCTCAACATAGAGCATGCTGCGATTTTCACACAACGCACAAGTGATGCGTGAAAATCACCGCTCATGTGCACAGCATCATAGAAGTGAATGGTTCCGAATTCCGTGAGGTGCAATGCATTCACCACACGCATTGCACCCGCGCAGAAATCTCGCCCATGTGAAAGGGGCCTAAGGGTGAATAGGACAATGGTTCCAGCCCCTAAGGGGGCTAATAGTAAAAAAAAAAAACCACAAAGGCTACTTTCACACTTGCGGCAGTGTGATCCGGCGGGCAGTTCCGTCGTCTGAACTGCCTGCCGGATCCGCCAATCTGGATGCGACAAAGCATTTGTGAGACGCATCTGGATGCAGATCCATCTCACAAATGCATTGAAAGAACGAATCCATCTCTCCGCTTGTCATGCGGACAGACGGATCCGTCTTGTATCTTTTTACCGGCCTGCGCATGCGCAGACCGGAAAGGACGGATCCGGCATTCCGGTATTTTGAATGCCGTATCCGGCACTAATACATTCCTATGGGGAAAAATGCCGGATCCGGCATTCAGGCAAGTCTTCAGTTTTTTTTTGCCGGAGATAAAACCGTAACATGCTGCGGTTTTATCTTTTGCCTGATCAGTCATAATGACTGAACTGAAGACATCCTGATGCATCCTGAACGGATTACTCTCCATTCAGAATCCATGGGGATATGCCTGATCAGTTCTTTTCCGGTATAGAGCCCCTGTGACGGAACTCTATGCCGGAAATGAAAAACGCAAGTGTGAAAGTACCCTAAAATATTAAGTTTAAATCCCCCCTTTCCCAATTTTACATATAAAATATATGGTATGCAGCCTGTCAGCACTGATTCCACCCCCCCCCCCCCCCCCCCCCCACTTTTCGGATGGCTGACAATCTCAGCTTTAAAGACCTAAGGCCTGTTGTACACGGTCGTTGCCCCGCCGTGGCCGTATTGCGGCCCGTATATGGCAGGTCCGCAATACACTGGGCACCAGCCGTGTGCATTCAGTGCTCCAGACTAAAAAAAAAATACCTAGTAGCCATTGGCTCCTGAACTGAAAAATTTAGGAGCCAAATTAAATTTCTACTCGCCAAATCGAAACCGAATCAAAATTTTGGTATCGAAGCAACCCTACGGCACTTACCGCATAGGACTTTTTAAAATATTTTAATAGTTTGGACTTTTCAGACGTGGCGATATGCAATATGTTGTATTTATTGTTTATATATTTTAGATGTAAAATTGGGAAAGGGGGATGATTTTTTTCACACTCTTCCTGCTGCCCTGTGCATAGTGCACACAGCAGCAGGGAGATTACCATGGAAGGCTTCAGTAGCGTCCTGGCTGCCATGGTAACCGATCGGAGACCCAGAATTACACAGCTGGGGATCCGATCAGAAGCTGCCACTGCACCACCAATGAAGAGGGGACCCTGTGGCCACTGCCACCAATGATTTTAATACTGGGGGGATTAAGGGGAGGGGGTGATAATTAACATTTAATACAGGAGGCGAATGTGGCACCTGAGGGGGTTAACTGCCGCTGATCGCAGCTCCCCGCCAGCACCCACCTTCTGGATTTGTATTAAACGATTACTTTTATTGGTGGTGCAGTGCGCCCGCCCCTCTCCTTATTGGTGGCAGGGGCACATAGGGGAGGGAGAGAGTGCCTAGTTCTCTGATACTAGACTGCACAATAGCAAAGCCTAGTATCGAAAAAAGGTAAATCCCGATATCGAGGTCGATATCAGACAAAAGTATCAATTGAGTATCGAACAACCCTAATTCAAACTTCCCTAGTTCCTTGCCGACCAGTTTGCCAGGCTACAGCGATATGGCATGTTGACACATGACTTCTGCAGTCAATCACTGGCTGTAGCAGTGACACATCAATACCAGTCAAGGCTACAGTGACCAGATGTTGTGTCAATATAGCTGGAGACTGGGGAATTGCAGGGAAGCATCAGCACAGGAAAATAAAGCTCTGAGCCTACACCGTGCAATCAGTGCAAGCTAGTGTGTTTAGCGAACTTGTGTTTTAAGTTGGGCGTCCAAAGTTGGGGTTATCGAAGAATCCAGTTAAGCTTTTCGAATTCAGTTATGGTCCGTGGTGGCGGAATCCATAATGAGCATCTTTGATAACCCGAATCTTGGACGCCGAACTTAAAACACAAGTTCGCTCAACACTAGTGTAAGCTCTACTTCACAGAACCCCATTGTTACCGCCTTTTGTCAAGTTTAAATGCCATGGCAGTAGTAAAAATACCTATTAAGATCAAGTCAAATGTAAAAAGGTGAATGCAGAAAGTTTAAAACTGCACATTTTTTACAAACGGAGTACTTTTCTCACAAAGACACGTGCTCCATTTTTATCTTTTTATACAACATGCATGAACACATTTGGAATCATGCTGGATGCACAAGTGGGGCGTAAGACCATGCAATGGCTCTGCCAAATATATTCTGGCCCATCACCATTTACTTGTGTACTGTATTTGATGGTTAGCAGCAGAATGGGTTTTCTGTATTTGAAATTTATGGTCCTGTTATAGAGAAATATTAACTTTTCTGCATATGCAGATGAGGTGTTCGGCGCACCAATGGGTGTGCCTAGCTCCTTGGAGCACCACCATCATTCTTCCCCCTTAGCTCCTCCACCTGAGGGACATTGTCTTCCTGTCTGGCCCGGTAATCCCACATATTCACAGGTGAATAAAGAATCAGTGAATGTAGAGCTTGAATCTCGGCAGGCTGTACCCATTGCTGAGATTCAGACTTCGCATGTGCCAATTCAATATTCACAGGCACATGGCAGGATTTTAGGGCCAGGCAGGGAGACAGTGAAGCTAAGTGGCCCTGTCACTTAAAGGGAGGGGAAGTGGCTAAACGGAATGGAGATGGTAAAGTAGCGCGCCTCCAAGGGGATAGGTTAGTCCCTGGGTGCTCCAAACACATCATAAGCATATGCAATAAAGGGTGTACTTCTCTACAACGGGGCCACCGATTTCAAGTACAGAGGGATCGTTTAACTCTGCAAGATCAACCCTAACAGGCAGTGTGCCTGGTTTAATAGGGTTGATTATGCTGACAGATGCTCTTTAAAGTGGCTGTCCTGCAGATAAAAAAAAAAAAATCTAAATTGCTTTAAAATAAGTAATGCTCACCTCACTTGCACCTACACTGATAACGGAGCGGGGAAGGTGGTGGCATGAGGACCTCGGGTTTTTCAGGGTCTTGCCACCGTAAAGCGCTCTTCCCATAGCAATGAATAGGAGCGTACCACGCTTGCATTTATTTCTGTTAGGCCGACGGAAATAGCTGAGCCAGCGTTTATTCATTTCTGTGGAGCCACTGAAAATGGCCAGAGGGTGGCTGCGCATGCTCGATGTAGGTGCGGGTCCCAGAGGTTGGACCAGCACCTGTCAGACAATGAGGGGAACACCCTAGCGATATGCCCCCATTGTCCGAGGTGGAAAAAGCCCTTTAATTTACTGAGCAGGCTTATCCCGAGTGTGAAGAGACACCAGGAAGGGGGAACAGCAGCAGTGGAGGAATCAAGGAGCATATTTTTTAACCATTCTGCCTCTTTTCTTAATGTTTTCTCTTCAGATAACCCCAGTAAACGTTAGTGGTCACCCTTAGCACAAACACCACAGCAGAGTGCAGAAGACAATTTCAAGAAGTACTTAACCACAAACTTGTGAAGGTTATCCTTTTCCTCTTTTTCAGTTTGTCCATTTTTGGTTTATTTTTCTGTTCTGTTACAGATCAGAAGAATGAAAAACTAAGTGGTAATGTGAACTCTGCCTTATACGGTCTTCCTGTTCTGTCTGGCAGTTCTGAGGGGACCGCATGTATGCCAGTGGTGACCTTCCTGCTCTGGTCTTCACTACTGAGCATGCGCAGCACAATATCAGGTATAGTAACTAAGGGCCTTAAAGCAGCATGAAGTAACCTAGTATAACAGGTGGCATCATGGGCCCCCCACCGATCAGCTGTTCTGCAGTAGCTCCGGAACTACAGCTCCATCCACATTGACTCAGCTGTGTACTTCCAGCACCTATTTCTGAGATCGAGGTACTTAGGAACACCATATAAAAAAAAGTTACAGAAAACCCCTTTAACTTGGGCAACCTCCTTACCCTGATCAATCTTCTGTTTTGCTGGAGCGCCGCTGCCTTCTCAAACAGATGATCGGCAGGGGTCCCGGGTGTCGGACCCCCGCCGATCAGAAGCTGATGATCTATCCAGAAGATAGATCAGTTAAATGAAAGTGCAGAACCCCTTTAAGAGGGTTAGCATCTACCTACGTCCTCAGTAAGGTTTCTGACAGTAAGGCCTCTTTCACACGAGCGTGACAGATTAGGTCAGGATAGTGAAACTCGCACCATTTTGCAAGCAAGTTCAGTCAGTTTTGTCTGCAATTGCGTTCAGTTTTTTTCCACATGGGTGCAATGCGTTTTAATGCGTTTTTCACACGCGTGATAAAAAAAAGGAAGGTTTACAAACATCTCTTAGCAACCACCAGTGAAAAACGCATCGCATCCGCACTTGCTTCCGGATGCGATGCGTTTTACACTGAAGCCCCATTTACTTCTATGGGACCAGGGCTGAGTGAAAAACGCAGAATATAGAACATGCTGCATTTTTTTTACGCAACGCTGAACTGATCCGTGAAAAAAAAAAAAAAACGCTCATGTACACAGACCCATTGAAATGAATGGGTCAGGACTCCGTGCCGGCGCAATGCGTTCACGTCACGCATTGCACCCGCGCAGAAAACTCACTCGTGTGAAAGGGCCCAAAAATAGTATCACATGCTGTTTCTTCCAATAAAAAGGGGGGGAAAGCAAAACAGCTCCATAAAATGGATTAGGCCGGAGGCTAACAAACACGCCATGGATCTGTAAGGGTGGGTTCACACGTGGCAGATGCGGCGTTGTACAGTACTAGAAAAGTGGATGAAATTATCAATAAAAGGTGATGTGTTTTGTGCTGCTGATCCATGCCAAGATACACAGCGGACTTTCCTGTTGGATTTCAAGTCCAGTGTCTCTGTACCATAAGGCCCGTTCACACAGCATTTATTTTCCGGCAGAAATTCCATTGGAAAAAACGCTGTGTAAACGGTCCCTTAAAATAATAAAAGCAAGTACTGCCCGTGCTCCCGATTTATTTTGGACCATAAGTGTCTCCTTCTGCACAGCCCTCCAGCGCAGTTATAAGCCACTGCTGACCTTTAATTGGAGCATGTAGCTGTCACCGACAGCTGAGCCCCTCTCCACCGGCCCTGGAAAGGTGGACTGCCAAGAAGGGGTTAACCCCTCTAGAATGGTGGACAGCGCTGGCATGCACATAGGTGCACAATCATACAGGAGATGCAGGGCAAGGAGCCAAAATTCTTGACATTTTTCAAATACTAAAGCTGAAAGCAGCTGTCCTAGCGTAGCCTTATATTACATAGTAACAGTTTATGAGGCCGAAAAGAGACATCTGTCCATCCAGTTCTGCCTGTTATCCTGCAAGTTGATCCAAAGGCAAAAAAAATAAAAAACTGAGGTAGAAGCAAATTTTGATAATCTTTCAGCGTACTGTAGTTGCCCCATTCCAGTTATTATATTAGTTGCCCTCCTCTGGACCCTCTCCAGCTCTGCTATGTCTGCCTTGTTTACAGGAGCCCAGAACTGTACACAGTACTCCATGTGTGGTCTGACCAGTGATTAGTAAAGTGGCAGGACTATGTTCTTATCACGGGCATCTATGCCCCTTTTGATGCAACCCATTATCTTATTGGCCTTGGCAGCAGCTGTCTGACACTGGTTTTTGCAGCTTAGTTTCCTGTTCACTAAAATTCCTAGGTCCTTTTCCATGTCAGTGTTACCGAGTGTTTTACCATTTAGTATGTACAGGTGACTTGCATTATTTCTTCCTCAATCGTATACTTATTATTGCACTGTACAGACCTCGGCTATAGCAGGTTTAATACATCTACAATGCCATTTTCTCCCTACAGTCTGTTCAGTGCTGGATCCCTCTGACAGCTCGGTCCTCAGCCCCTCTCTGGATTAACCCACAAGACATTTATCACTTAACCATGGGATAAGACTGTCCTCTGAATGGAGCAGTAGTGTAGGTCAACCGCTCTACTCACTTCTACGGGACTGATACATGCATGCTTGGCTGAACCGAGCATGCATGTTTATATAGGAGCCAGGAGAATAGGTGGCGGACAGACAACGGCTACCTCAGGATGTTCATCTCACAGAAAAATGTATTTTTCGTGTAAAGTAGAAAACTCTTGAGCTGTCTTCTAAAAATAAAGGACTGAGAGACGTTTAAAGCAAACTGCTTCAGGCCACTCTCCCACGGGTGAGGTTACCAATGGACGGCACACGGACTGAACACTGACAGATTAAAGTCAGTAGTTTTAGGGCTGATGCAAACAAACAAAAAAAATCTGTGTCCGTTCCGGTTTTTTTTTGGCGCACATTTAAATGGGGCAGCAAAAGAACAGAAATGACTGAGTGTGCATTCTGTGTCCGTATGTCTGCATGGCCGTTCTGCAAAAAAAAAAATAATAAAATAGTCCTATTATTGCCCATAGGCCTGTGCAAATCGAGCTTCGGATCATAGATCCAAATTCGATTCGTTCAAAAACTTTGTTTAATGCAGTTTCCATACAACATTAAAATGTATTGGCTCCATGTAGGTAAAATTCGTATCGCCCGACGTTGCGTGAGACTTTTGTGAATGACTTCGGAGTTCCTATCTGCATATTTAAAAACATTTAAAGGGGTTGTCCGAGTTCAGAGCTGAACCCGGACATACCTCCATTTTCACCCAGGCAGCCCCTCTGACTTGAGCATCATGCTCCGATGTTATCCTTTGCCCTGCGCGATTGGGCGGGGTTTAGCACTGCCCTAGCCAGAAAAATGGCTAGGGCAGCGCTAAAGTCCGCTCATCAGAGCAGTTGATGCCACCGAACACCCTGCCGGGAGGAAGCCTCCAACGGGCAGTGTGTTATAGTAAATAAAAGAGCCCTTTCCCTGCGCAATCCAGCCAGGACAAGGGAGCGCATCAGAGCATGAACTGCTCCGATGCTAACATCAGGGGGGCTGACTGGGTGAAAATATGGATATGTCCGGGTTCAGCTCTGAACCCTGACAACCCCTTTAATATAGCAATCCGAAGTGGGCTTTGTTACGGACTGGTACCTCGGTACCACAGCAGACTTCGGATTCCTATTAGGAACACCGAAGTCATTCACAGAAGTCGCACCCAACTTCAGGTGATGAGAAGTTTTCCTACACTGAGCCAATACATTTTATTGCTGTTCTTGAACGAATCGACTTCGGGTCTATGATTAATTCGCTGAAGCCTAACTGCCCACATTCCGGACATGGATCATAGGACAGTCCTATTAGGGGCCAGCCGCTCAGTTCAAATGAATGCAGAATGCACGCAGCCCGGGATCCGTGATTTGCGATAGTGTGCATAAGCCCTTATTCACGTCAGTTTTTTCCACTGACCAGATTTGCAGTAAACCCTGAAGCAAAACTGAGGGAAAAATGACTTTTTCTGAAAAGTTCTGTATTGCTCATATGAAAGAGGCCTACAGCCCACCTGACAGGAACCTGGCATGCCATGGGATGAGTTGTACCATCAGTGCCCCTCTGATTCTCTGGGCCAACAGATGGGGGGGCAGGCATGTCCAATAGGTTCTCAGTCTCTTGATATAAACTAAAATCTTTA
Source organism: Bufo bufo (assembly GCF_905171765.1). Taxonomy (NCBI): domain Eukaryota; kingdom Metazoa; phylum Chordata; class Amphibia; order Anura; family Bufonidae; genus Bufo; species Bufo bufo. The sequence continues at coordinate 493,677,672 of NC_053389.1, forward strand.
AATTCACTGACAGTAAACCGCTCTTGAAGAATTTTTACAGAAAACATTGCAGAATTAAAACTGTTTTCCAGGATTTTTATACTGATGACCTATCCTCATCCCTCAGGATAGGTCATCAGTATCTGAACCGTGGGGATCTGACACCCGGGACCCCCGCCGATCAACTCCTTTGAAAAGGCACTGGAGCTCCTGCCTTCTCGCAGCTTACCAAGCACAGCGCCGTACATAGCATAGTGGCTGTGCTTGGTATTGCACATCATACTACATCAGTCCGGGAATTGTGGCTGTCACACGGACTGCGTTTCATGGACCGGGCACTCTAAACTGTCCTCGGCCTGAGATTAGATACCCTGCACATCTCTCCAACCAGAGCCCCCTGTGACAGATGCAGTAGTATCCTCCACGTTTGGAATTAGATGACTAGTGAGCAAATCATTCCTGCCCACAGCAAACCTACAGCAAGGATGCGACGTGCAACAGAATTTCACCAACTACTTCATCAGTTTTTCGAGGACTGTTGTGCGGAGTTGGGCTGGATAAATCCTCAGCTCCAGGTTGCCATGGCAACCAAATGACACCAGCGGAAGCCAAGCCTGTCATCTCAGAATGCTGTTAACCCCTCTATCTTCATGCCAAGTAGAAGCATGGTGTGCTCGGCCGGGAAGAGAGGAGTCATGGCAGCAGCACCTTCCCTCTACATACATCGGCACAGAGATCCCTTTAAGAAGTACTTTAACGTCTAAAGTAGCAGCGGAAAAAAATGGCAATAAGTCAATAAGGGGCTGGTCACATCACGGTTTTGTAACACGTTTAAAGGGAACCTGTCACCGGGATTTTGTGCATAGAGCTGAGGACATGAGTTGCTAGATGGCCGCTAGCACATCCGCAATACCCAGTCCCCATAGCTCTGTGTGCTTTTATTGTGTATAAAACCGATTTGATACATATGCAAATTACCTGAGATGAGTCCTGTCCATGACTCATCTCACGTACAGGACTCATCTCAGGATAATTTGCATATGTATCAAATCGTTTTTTTACACAATAAAAGCACACAGAGCTATGGGGACGGGGTATTGCGGATGTGCTAGCGGCCATCTAGCATCCCATGTCCTCAGCTCTATACACAAAATCCCGGTGACAGGTTCCCTTTAACACATACATTGGGGAAAAATGGATGGAGAAGTTTAGTACACTGTGCTTTCCCAGCAAAGAAAGATACATTAATGGGGACTTTGTTTTAGAATGGAATCCTATGAGGATGATGTCTGAGGCTCTATAATCAGGATCAACCCTACCAGGCATATAGCGCTGACAATACCTCTCTTCCTGCTGTCGGTGGTCCGGAGGTGGAGAAAAATGAACCTTTTAAAAAATGCAAATGAAGTATTCAAGCACCAGGAGGCGGGCTTGTGCGTTTGAAGCACCACTCCATCAATGCCCCTGGTGCTCCATAATAAGGCCCTCTGCTGTAGTTCACGCCCCCTGACTTTAGATTGACAGTGCTAGACCCTCTGGTGGAGCACTGAGTAGGGTTGTAGCGGGTATCGAATTATCGATACCCAATCCATACTTTTGTACCGGTATCTATTCGATACCGGGATTTGACATTTACCGATACTAGGCTGTGCTACTGCGCAGCCTAGTATCAGTGATCATTGAGCGCGTTGCTCTCAGCACGCTCCCTGTCCTCTTCAGCAGCACAGGGGAGGAGTCCCCCCCCTCCTGTGCCCCCACTGCTGCCAAGAAGAGAGAGGGGCTGTGGTCACTGCGCCACCAATGTTTTTAGTACTGGGGGAGGGGGGCGCCCTGCACCACCAATGATGTTAACTCACCCATTAATACAAATACAGGAGGCGGGTGCCAGCGGAAGAATCACATAGCCGGCACCCGACCTCTATGACATGGCGCTGTGATCCGCGGCAGTTAACTCCTAGATCGCAGCGTCCTGTTATAGAGGTCGGGTGCCAGCTATGTGATTCTGCCTCCAGCACCCGCCTCCTGTATTTGAATTAATGGGCGAGTTAACATCATTGGTGGTGCAGTGCGCCCCCCCTCTCCAAGTATTTAAGTCATTGGTCGCAGTGGCCACAGGGTCCTCTCCCCTCCTCCTCATTGGCAGTTCCCATCAGAGTCCCAGCAGTGTAGTCCTGGGGCTCCGATCGGTTACCATGGCAGCCAGGACTCTACTGAAGCCCTGGCTACCATGGTGAGCTCTCTGCTGCTATGTGCACAGAGCAGCAGGGACAGTGTGAAGTCCTAGTCACCCCACTAGAGCTCTATCAGGGTAAATAGGACAAGGGATGAAAAGATCCAGGTTATAGCCCCTAAGGGGGGTAATAGTTATTAAATAAAAAGTAAAAAAAAAACATTAAGTATAAAACACCCCCTTTCCCAATTTTACATATAAAATAAACATATTACATATCGCCACGTCCAAAAAAGTGCGAACTATTAAAATATTTAAAAAAATCTATGCGGTGAACGCCGTAACAGGAAAAAAAAAAAAAACTTTGCGATTCGACTTTTTTTGTCAGCTTGTCCCCCCCCAAAAAAATAGGATCGGACTGTTTGATTATAAGCCGGACGTTACATAAGGGCGGAATGCACAGGGCTTTTTTGGCGTTTTATTGTATTCGCGTGGTATCGAGTATCGCAATACTTTTTTATGGTATCGAAATAGTCAAAATTTTGGTGTCAAAACAACCCTAGCACCGAGATCCCGTGCCTGCGCACACATCTTCAGCTTCATCCCTGACTTGTGAAGATGTATAGTGTGTCACATCACTGAACCAAGAAGTGAAAGCGCATGCGCACTGTACAGCTTCACAAGCCAGGAACAAAGTTGAAGTTGTGTGCGCGCACCATTCTGGACACGGCACGGGATCTCAGCGATAGACCAGAGGGGCATCATTATGGAGCACCGGGGGCGTCACTGCAGCGGTGCTCCAAACACATAAGCTCACCTCCTGGTGCTCGAATACGTCATTTGCATAGGTTTAAAAGTTTATTTTTCTCCACCACCAACAGCATAAAGAAAGGTATTGTTTTTGTCAGCGTCATCAACCCTACCAAGCTATATGCCTGGTGGGATAGGGTTGATTAAAGTACACATTTTGTGTATATGTTAAACGTAGGACAAGAACGTGATGTGAAGAACGCAGCCTATCAATGTCCGTTTTCTCTGCCAACTTTGCCACTGTTCCTGCTGCCATTTTTGTAGTCACCAGTGAGGCTACTTTCACATTAGTGTTTCTTGCGTCTCCGTCATGGATCTGCAAAAACGCTTCCGTTACCATAATACAACCGCATGCATCCATCATGAACGTATCCGGTTGTATTATGTCTTCTATAGCCATGACGGATCAGACTTGAAAGTCAATGGGGGACGGATCAGTTTTCTATTATGTCAGAGAAAACGGATCCGTCCCCATTGACTTACATTGTGTGTCAGGACAGATCAGTCTTGCTCCGCACCACATCGAGGACAAACTGCGAAGGGAGCGCAACCAAACGGAACGGAATGCATTTTGGTGCATTCCGTTTCATTCAGTTTTGTCCCCATTGACAATGAATGGGGACAAAACTGAAGCCTTTTCATCCAGTATTTAGATCCTAGAACAGGTCTCAATAGCGGAATTGAAAACGCTAGTGTGAAAGTAGCCTAAAAGGGGTGTGGATTTAAAGTCGACAACCATGTGAAATCAGACTGGTGTACAAGGCAGCAGTACCGCCAGAGTAGGGGTGCACATCAGGAGAATTTCCCAGCATACACCTTAGGGCACGTTCACACGAATGTATTTTGCGTTCTGTATACGGGCAGTTTTCGGCGTTCCGCATACGGTCCGTATTTGGAACCATTCATTTCAATGGGTCCGCAAAAGATGCAGACAGCACTCTGTGTGCAGTTTGCATCCGTTGCTCTGTTCCGTGGCCACGCAAAAATTATGAGTCCTGTCCTATTCTTGTCCGTTTTGCGTACAAGAATAGGCATCTCTATAATGGGCCTCCTGTTCCGTTCCGCAAATGGCGGAAGGCACACGGGCAGCATCCGTTTTTTTGCGGATACGCAATTTGCGGACCGCAAAAAACTGCACGGTCGAATGAACAAGCCATAATGGATGCCTGCAACCCAAGCATATGCATACATCGGCCATCGAATCCCATAAAAAAATTTTTTTTTAAAAACCAACATTCCTATACTTTTTTTTGTGGATGCTCCTGTATAGACTATGCTAGCGCGGGGGGGGGGGGGGGGGGGGGGGGTTGTATGCTGGCTTATAGCAGAGCATGGATGGGGGGGAGGGGGGGCGATCAGAAACTTCTGGCCTCCATCGACTTGCTGGACCCAATAGATGGAGAAATGTACATTAAACTTACACAGTACAACCAACGTGATCAAACGTCTTAGGCCTTGTTCACACCTGGAGCAGAACAAAAATAAACACATCAAATCAGTTGCGTGCATGACACACATGGCACCCAACAGTGTATGAAGGGTAACAGGACGAGCGTGCGCTGCATGCTGCTCTACTCTGCCCGGCATTTTCAATGGAAAGATGTGAACAAAGCCCTATGTGCCAGCAGTCAGTGCTTCAATAACTGGAGGAGCTGGGACAGGGAAGGTCAATATCGAACCCAAGTCCTCTAAATCTAGTGACTGGTGACTAAACTTCTGCTGCTCTCTATTAGGGGGGCGAAGACGGGCATGCAGCCGCCGCTCCTCATTTAGATGCACAGTAAAACACTAAATTGACCTTGACCGAAATCTCAGATTCCTTCTGTTTGTGCAAGTCCAGTCCCAGCTAAGCAGCTGTAGACAAAGCGGAGCAGTGCAACCCGAGCCTGCCCGGCGCTCAGCACCTCCTGATCAGCTCCCATTGCTAACCTGCCCTTATTTGGCCAACGCTGAGATTCCAATCTGCCGGCCACAAAGCCCTCATGCTAAGGAACCTCTGCCGGCAGCGCCTCTCTACCAACTTCTGGTGGGCAGAGGACACATCACATCGCTCCCCAAGAGATCCTCACATCACAAGCAATAGGACGCTGTCATCGACTGCAATCGTATCACAATTCATTGATTTCCACCCAAAATCCAAACCGGCGTTCCATTCCACAGTTCGACAACTCGGACGTCAGCCTCTTCCTTTTCAGGTGACAGCAGGAAGCTGCCATCACGTCAGGTCTCATAGGGGCTGTCATCAACATCAATGAATGGCAGAGCTGAATAGGTAATAATAATAATAATCTAGCGGCAGCAAGGTGATCAGAACCAGAGGATCACAACCTGGTCAATACAGCTTTTCTGGAAACAGATAGACCCAAGAAATGATTGAATGGAACCCACAGCTTGAAGGAAGAAACGCAATGGATGTGAAGGAACGTTACGTTATCGAGGTGACACACGGCTCCTGTATACTAGACAGAAGCAGAATACACATGGCCGTGGAAGGTGGTCTATACTCTGCAGACACTTCTATGACTCAATATGAAGAAAGCAAGTAAAGAATCGCCAAGACCCTCCAAAGAAACCCGCCATCTCAGCGGCCCTAGTGCTAGAACGCGCTTCCAGGGGGTCTCTACCCATTGATCTACAATGACACTGGATGGTGATGGCAGACATGAGGGTGGCACCACTTTTGACCCTTCCTGAGGCCTGTGCCCACACTGGCAGTGGCTGGGCACAGTCCCTGACCACCACATCACCTGAGGATTGTAAACACACCACGCCTCTGTGGTGACATTTGCGAGGCAGAGATGTGACACTATGAATGACATGTCACGGGGCCTACAGCCGGGTACCTGGTGCAGGGCGGTGAGCCCGTCCACATTGGCGTAGTTGATGTCAGCCCCCCGGTCCAGTAACTTCAGCACCTCCTCACTGTCACCGCTGGAGCAGGCGGCCAGGAACACGGCCCCGTCGTCGAACTTCACCTTGGTCTTCTTCCGCTTGATGACGTGCGGCTCCACGTCCGTCTCTGAGCCGATCCAGCGCTTGAGCTGCTCGTTCCTCTTCTGTTTAGCGTCCGCCATCTTCATGCCCTCCCCCCTCCCAGCCCCGGGTCCTTCCCTTCCTGACTGGCTGCCGCGGTCTCCCTCTAGCCTTCCGCGAGGTTTCCTACAGGAGGGCTCCGAGGCCGCTCTACACCGCAGCCTCCGTGTCTCGGCGGAGTCCGGGGCCCACACCCAACACCTCTCTCACTGACACACAGACGTCTGCAGGCCCCGACCGGCTGCGCACACACAACGCGCGCCCGCGACGCTCATTTGCATATTCTCGCGAGAGAAGCGGGCGGCAGAACATATAGCTGTTGCGGAGTTGCTGTCCGCCACCGCCTTCGGAGAGGGGAGGGGCTATGGGGGCAGAGCGGCGCTGTGTTTGGCTGGTGGCGTGCTGACGTCACCGCTACCTTGTTTGGATGAGGATGAGTTGTTACTTGTAGTAAGGCAGTGGTTGCGCCGTGTACCGGGCGGGCGGCCAGCTGATCCTCTGATAGGGAAAGCCCTCGCTCACCTCTTCATTATGCTGGCCACTGGGTGGTTGTCCTGGAGGATGTGAAGCTTGTATCATTATAGCTACCCTGAGGTAGTGGGCAGCAGGTTGTCATGGCGCCATGCCCAGCAGTTTGCAAGATGTTTTGTGGATAGAGTTATATTTGTAGCCAAATATATCAATATGGCTTTTTGCAAAAAGTGGCACGTCCTCTGGAACCTTAAAGGGGTTGTCTCATCTGAGACAATGGGAGCATATCACTAGGATATGTCTGATAGGTGCGGGTCCCACCGATCTTCTAAACAGAGCCCCTTCACTGCTACTGTTCCCACACTTAGGGTCCATTCACACGTCCGCAAAAGGGGTCCGTATGCCTACTCAGTCAATTAAAGGGGTTTTCCCATCTCAGATAATGGGGGCATATCGCTAGGATATAGCCCCATTGTCTGATAGGTGCGGGTCCCACCTCTGATAGCCACACCTACAGTCGTGGCCAAAAGTTTTGAGAATGACACAAATATTAGTTTTCACAAAGTTTGCTGCTAAACTGCTTTTAGATCTTTGTTTCAGTTGTTTCTGTGATGTAGTGAAATATAATTACACGCACTTCATACGTTTCAAAGGCTTTTATCGACAATTACATTACATTTATGCAAAGAGTCAGTATTTGCAGTGTTGGCCCTTCTTTTTCAGGACCTCTGCAATTCGACTGGGCATGCTCTCAATCAACTTCTGTGCCAATTCCTGACTGATAGCAACCCATTCTTTCATAATCACTTCTTGGAGTTTGTCAGAATTAGTGGGTTTTTGTTTGTCCACCCGCCTCTTGAGGATTGACCACAAGTTCTCAATGGGATTAAGATCTGGGGAGTTTCCAGGCCATGGACCCAAAATGTCAACGTTTTGGTCCCCGAGCCACTTAGTTATCACTTTTGCCTTATGGCACGGTGCTCCATCATGCTGGAAAATGCATTGTTCTTCACCAAACTGTTGTTGGATTGTTGGAAGAAGTTGCTGTTGGAGGGTGTTTTGGTACCATTCTTTATTCATGGCTGTGTTTTTGGGCAAAATTGTGAGTGAGCCCAGTCCCTTGGATGAGAAGCAACCCCACACATGAATGGTCTCAGGATGCTTTACTGTTGGCATGACACTGGACTGATGGTAGCGCTCACCTTTTCTTCTCCGGACAAGCCTTTTTCCAGATGCCCCAAACAATCGGAAAGAAGCTTCATCGGAGAATATGACTTTGCCCCAGTCCTTAGCAGTCCATTCACCAAACTTTCTGCAGAAGATCAATCTGTCCCTGATGTTTTTTTTGGAGAGAAGTGGCTTCTTTGCTGCTCTTCTTGACACCAGGCCATCTTCCAAAAGTCTTCGCCTCACTGTGCGTGCAGATGCGCTCACACCTGCCTGCTGCCATTCCTGAGCAAGCTCTGCACTGGTGGCACTCCGATCCCGCAGCTGAATCCTCTTTAGGAGACGATCCTGGCGCTTGCTGGACTTTCTTGGACGCCCTGAAGCCTTCTTAACAAGAATTTAACCTCTTTCCTTGAAGTTCTTGATGATCCTATAAATTGTTGATTGAGGTGCAATCTTAGTAGCCACAATATCCTTGCCTGTGAAGCCATTTTTATGCAACGCAATGATGGCTGCACGCGTTTCTTTGCAGGTCACCATGGTTAACAATGGAAGAACAATGATTTCAAGCATCACCCTCCTTTTAACATGTCAAGTCTGCTATTTTAACCCAATCAGCCTGACATAATGATCTCCTGCCTTGTGCTCGTCAACATTCTCACCTGAGTTAACAAGACGATTACTGAAATGATCTCAGCAGGTCCTTTAATGACAGCAATGAAATGCAGTGGAAAGTTTTTTTGGGGATTAAGTTAATTTTCATGGCAAAGAAGGACTATGCAATTCATCTGATCACTCTTCATAACATTCTGGAGTATATGCAAATTGCTATTATAAAAACTTAAGCAGCAACTTTTCCAATTTCCAATATTTATGTAATTCTCAAAACTTTTGGCCACGACTGTACATCGAGCATGCGCAGCTGCCCTTCATTCATTTCTATGGGGTTGCTGAAAATAGCCAAGCACTGGCTCGACTATTTCCGTCAGGCCCATAGAAGTGAATGGGATCGGTGGCCGGTCATGCGTGGTGCTCTCCCATTCACTTCTATAGGGAGAAAGATTGATGGTGGCCAGACAAGAGTCCTCCAGCCACCACTTTGGCCTGCTCTGTTCTCGATATATATGCCCCCATTGCAAGAAACACCCCCCCCCCCCTCTTTCCCTGGCCAGTCCTATAAAGGAAAATCTACTTACCTGCTTCCCGATGCTGGCTTCCTGCTCTTTCTCCTCGCGGCCTGCGATGCTCCGCTGGGCTCCGTCGCTGTAAACATCTTTGACAAATAGCCACATGATGCAAGGAGATCTGGTCTCTGCCATGGCCAGTGATTGGCTGCGCAATGTCAGACCGGATATTTGCATGCTGCATAGCATCGCAGGCCAGGAGAAGGAGGAGCCAGCGCCAGGAAGCAGGTAAGTAATCGTCCCTTTACAGGTCCAGCCAGTTCTTGCACAACCCCTTTAAGGGTACACTGAAAAACAGTCATGATGGCTGTTTTTTAAATGGCTGCCATATGCCCGTTTTTAGAACCATTGTAGTCTGTGGGGATATTCACATGGCAGTTTTTTTGTTTGTTTGTTTGTTGTTTTTTTTTTAACAAACTGTGAATAACCAATGTCCTAAAGTAAGACGTATCCTATTGTCAGCCATTTTGACTGCCAGGCTGAAATCAATGGGGCCATTGTTAACTGCCGTATAGGCAGAGGTGTACCAGTATAATGGTCATTAAAAACTATTACGATATATGTGGGGGGCATTATATGTCCCGGAGGCACTGCAGAGGGCCATTATTTGTACTGAGGGCACTATGGGGAGCATTATATGTACAGTGGTGGGGTGCATAATATATACTGAAGGCATTGCAGGAGTTGGGGATTACAAATAAACTACAGGAAATGGAAGCTAAATGGCCAAGAAAACAGTATATCACCTTTTAACGGCAATTTTTTTCCCTTTCATGTGAATGTAAACTTAGATTGAAAAATCCATGGGTATAATGGGTATAGTGGGGAGGGGGGCAGTTTTATTGTGACCAGTGTGTGCTGCAGCGGTTTTGATAGGGCCTGCGGTGCCGGAGGTTGTGCCTAATTTATGGTAAGGTGCAGCCACGTTGTAAATTAGGTGCATCCTACGGCAGTCCATGAGCCCTAAACTGAAATCTATGGCAGCTCAGAGCTGCTAACCCCTATAATACATATAGAAATATATACTATAATAAATATGCCCATTACTCAAAATCTCAGTAGCAATCAGCAGTCTTCTAAAATATCCAAGGAATGGTGTATAACTAGTTCTTAGTGAGTATGGAAACATACAACACTTTCTGTATAAAGCAATAAAGGCAATTCAACATAATGGAAGAAAAAATAGCGGACAGCACATAAAACATCATTTCTAAGATTTGGGTAGAAACTGGCTGTCTGAACTGAGTGCAGGCTGGCTGTTACCACATGTGAGGCCTCAGACACATGACCATACCAGTTTTGCGGTCTGCCATGTGCATGCGACACATTTTTTTTACTCCTGTAGAACTGTCCTATCCTTCTCCACAAAAAGGACAAGAATAGGTCATGTTCTCTCTTTGTTGCGGGGCCGCAGAACAGACATACTTGTGCTGTCCGCATCTTTTGTGTCCCATTGAAATGAATGGGTCCACAAGAAATGTGGATTGGATGCGGACCAAACATACGGTTGTGTGCACGAGTGGGAGCGTACCTGTGAAGAGAGTCCTGGGCAGTATGTACGCTGTAGGGTCTATGGATTACGGCAGATCGCTGAAGTAAATACATTTGCCGGGGAACATGGAATTTTCATGCCAGCTTTGAAAAAGGCCGATAGAATGGCACTTCTGTCAAAGGCGTAACAGCTCACTCAGTGGGATGGATGGCGCATGCGCAGAGCAGGGGAGTACACATGACTTTGATGTTAGTGAGCTGAAGGCAAGCTGATGGATGGTTACACTCAATGTAAGTGTGACAACATAGCGCTGAATAGCGCTGCAAAAGTGATCGCATTTGGACCAACTATTGCAGCTCATACATCCAAAGCATCTCCCTTTTCCGTAATGTCTGGAATGTATCTGGACAGGATACTTGTATTTTTTCAATTGGAGCTTTGTATAGTCACTACTATGTACTTGCAGACAATGTCTTGACACACTGTTTAGTGTAACCATTGGTGATATTCCAGCGGTGCTTGTTTATCCCCAAGGCTTAAAGTTGTGCAGCCAACGTACTGGAGCCCACAGGTAGATCCAGTAAGATATATGAAATATGTCCAGGATGTAATCTGCATGGCAATCCACTTTGCATGTGTTCTTTTCCTCCTGACGGTTGGCCCCCACATACCGAGGAATTGGCAGCAGCAGCCAGTACTGTATACAGACATATAATTAGTGATGTGCCTAATGCTTATTTCACATCTGCATTAGATGTCTGGTTCTTGCACTGCTGGACGCTACTTCATAGTCCCCCGCCGCCCCCCCCCACCCCCCGCTCTATTAACCATTAACTATAATGGGGACCAGTGGAAATCCGTCCACAACCTGGACAAAAACCGATGTGTGCTGCGGCTTTCATGGGGCCAATTCTCAACATATTCATAGTGAATGGGCTGGACGGAATTCTGGCAGCGCCCAGCAGTGATGGGTCCGGCAGTGGAATAGCCTGCTGGATCAGTCAAACACAGATGTGAAACAGGCCTAAGTTGGCACATACCACACCACTTGACATACTTTTTACCAAACATACCCTAGGAGCTCCTGATTCTTTGTCCCACCACTATTGCTTTATGTGCCATGGTACTGCCCCTTAATCTATATTTGGCCACCGGGGCTGTGTCCCATGACACATAGCTAGAAGCTAATCCACAAAAGGTGCCAGAAAGCCTACAAATCACCCAGGAGAATTGACAACTCATTTGGGAGGTAACCCCTTTTTTCAGGAGAACTGGCAAGTATGATGGGGACACTGTCGGATATACTCAACTTCTTCAATAACTCCATTTCTATAGAGGGACACAGTTCCCCCATTTTCATAATTGGTGGGGCTCCCAACTGTTGGACTCACATCGATCAGACACTTATCCCCTATCTGGTGGACAGGGACAACCCCTTTTATGGGAACCTGTCACTTTTAACATAGTGTATGAGCTGCAGACAACATGTTACCGCGCAGGATATGCTGATCTGGTATCTTTTGTCCTGTGTAGGAAAGATAGTTTGGTCAGTACTTACCCTTGTGTTCCAAAGCAGATGCTACCATCTCACTGTGTGAAGACCGGCTGTGGGCTCTTCCGCTGGAGTCCCAACCAGATGTGTTCCTGAGTCTTCCAGTTCAACTGCATATACAATATAGGAAGACTCAGGAACACATCCAAGTAACCATCTGTTCTAAGATCTGTAGTATATGGGATATCAGCAGTGTAAAAATCCACAGCAGAACTTGACCTGTGGTGCAGATTTTATATACATAGCATGTTAGTTTATGTTGCAGATTTAGACCACAAATTTCACTTGTTGCAACGCATTGGGGTGAAATCTGCCACAAAATCTGTGTGAAATCCATATGCTGATTTTGCTGTGGGATTGGAACAAAATCCCAAGTGGAAATTCCGCACCTAGTGGCTGTACCTTAAAGAGGGACACCAACAAGATTGGACATCTGAAGTTCAGAGAGGTTCGGGTGTTCAGCATGTTTAGACATTCTGTCAGGATTCGAACCAGTGACCAGCCATGTCCCAGACAGTAGCTCTAGCCACTAGACTACCAACCCTTCTGGACATTTCCTTCTACTGAACTCTTTGATCTACCTTGTTCCAGCCTTGCCTTGTTAATCTCTGTGATTCCTTGCACCTGCTACTTCCTCTTTATAAGCCCAGCCTCTTGCACCAGATCCCTGCTGGTTATTGTTCTTCTGGACTTGATCCTGCTGCATCTACTGCTGTTCCTCTGTTGCTACTGCTACCAACTTGACTGCTGCCGACCTTGGAATTGTCCCCGACTACTCTTCTGCTTGTCCCTACCAACTGAACTGCTTCCACCGTTCCCGATCCGGATTGTCTGACCACGCTCACTGCCGCCTGCCCTGACCCACCACCTGCTAACCGATTACGCCTCTGTCTGACTTCCTGCAACTACAACCTGCCTGCGGTCCTTGCCACTGGGCTCCACCTCCAGCCAGCTGTCCTCTGACTCAGGTGAGCCTGTAGGATTGCAACAGAATAACCAGCCAAAAAATGGAGTCCGCGATGGCCACCCTGCGCAAACAAGTCTCCGAACTTCAGGAGTTTGGCACCTCTGCCCAAAAGGAAATGGCTCAACTTCAAGGCGCAATCCAGAGCCAACAGAGGGAAATTATCGACTTGCAGCGTCAACTACTGGACGTACGCGGCGCGGTCACAGACACCCGCATGCCTCTCCCGTCAAAGTTTAACGGCGATCGGAGACAGTTTCGGGGGTTCCTCAACCAGTGCCGTATCTACTTTCAGATGCAGCCGGGCTCCTTTTCCTCGGACAGAAAGAAGATCCTGTTCATCATTAACCTTCTAACTGACGAGGCCCTGGCATGGGCATCCCCATATGTGGAGTCCCACAGTCCCTTATTAAATAATCTAGACAACTTCACCGCAGCCATGAGCCAAGTCTTCGACGACCCTAACCGCTGCGCGACTGCCGAGGCTAGGCTGCACAGTCTACGGCAGGGAAGACGCTCTGTAGCCGAGTACACCTCCGAGTTCCGCCGCTGGGTAACGGACACCACCTGGAACCCCACTGCTCAGAAAAGTCAATTTCGCCGCGGACTCTCTGAACTTATAAAGGATGAGCTCGCCAGGGTAGACGCCCCAGACGATCTGGATGACTTCGTCCAACTGTGCATCCGAATTGACCGGAGACTCGCGGAAAGGAGGAGAGAAAGACTCTGGTCCTTAGATAACAGGCCCGCGTACCCTTTCACTCCAATGACTCAGCCGGCTCACCAACCCTCCACCGAACCGATGCAGGTCGACACACTGCGCAAGACTCTATCGGCTGCTGAAAAGGAGAGACGACTGGCCGCAGGCCTCTGCCTTTACTGTGGCGAGCCAGGGCACTTCGCTATTAGGTGCCCCAATAAGACTTGCCGAACCATTGCTGTCACTGAATTACGGGAATTACAACAAGCTACAATTTCACCCTTGGCCTCTGAAACCATGGACACTACAGGTACAGGGTCCCACTTCATTGTTCCCATCCTTATCACCATTGGGGAACGACAGCTTCCCTGCTCCGCAATGCTTGACTCGGGGGTCGGCGGAAATTTCATGGACTTGACCTTCGCCCATGAGAACAACATACCACTGGTAACCAGGGAAGCCCCCATCGATCTGGAAACCGTCGATGGGACCCCGCTCTCTTCTGGGCCGGTTACGCACCAGACCGCTGATCTTCAACTTCTCGTCAAACCCGATCATCAGGAAACCATTCACTTCTCCCTGATCACCTCCCCTAAGTTTCCGGTGATCCTAGGCATCCCTTGGTTGGAAACCCACAACCCCTCGGTGGACTGGGATGCCCGCTGCATACGGTTCCGCTCGGACTTTTGTTCTCAGAACTGTTTACATGAATCCGTCCCTCCTCCGCCCGAAGAACCTACCATATTCGGACTATCCACCAAGGAGCTTTTACCCCCTCAATATCTGGAGTTCCAGGATGTCTGTGACAAAAGAAATGCAGACAAACTGCCCCCGCATCGGCCTTATGACTGCCCGATTGAGCTGCTACCTGGAGCCGAAATACCCTTCGGCAGTATATACTCCCTCTCCGAGCCGGAACTAAAGGCCCTGAAGGAGTACTTAGACGAAAATCTAAAAAAAGGTTTTATCCGACCTTCCACATCCCCTGCAGGGGCCCCTTTCTTCTTCGTGGAGAAAAAAGACTCTTCTCTACGCCCTTGCATAGATTATCGAAAGCTCAACAATGTTACTGTGAAGAACCGGTACCCTCTCCCCCTGATTTCTGAACTCCTTGAGAGACTTCGGGCGGCAAAAGTCTTCACTAAGCTCGATCTCCGAGGAGCCTACAACCTGGTCCGAATTCGCCCGGGGGACGAGTGGAAAACCGCCTTCCGAACCCGCTATGGTCACTTTGAGTATCTGGTCATGCCTTTCAGCCTCTGCAATGCCCCTGCTACCTTCCAACATTTTATCAACGACGTCCTCAGGGACATGCTTGACCAATTTGTGGTAGCATATCTGGACGATATTTTGATTTTCCCAGAAGACCCTGAACAACATCGTGGGCATGTCCGCAGGGTGCTACAGAAACTCAGTGAACAGTCTCTCTATATTAAACTGGAGAAGTGCGAATTTGAACAGACTTCCACCCAATTCCTCGGCTATATTATTTCACCGGAGGGCTTAAGTATGGATCCCCGGAAGATCCAGGCCGTGACTGAGTGGCCCGCCCCGAAGAACGAAAAGGAGGTCCAGAGGTTTGTAGGTTTTGCAAACTTTTATCGGAAGTTCATCAGGAACTTTTCGAAAATCATCGCCCCAATCACTCAACTAACAAAAAAGACTGTCCCCTTCGTGTGGACTCCGGAGGCACAGGAGGCCTTTGCTAAACTGAAGTCCCTCTTCACCTCTGCCCCGATCCTGGCCCACCCAAACCCTGAATTACCATTTACGGTCGAGGTGGACGCCTCCGACGCTGCGGTGGGCGCAATTCTGTCTCAACGTTCAGGGGAAAAGATGCTCCTACACCCTTGCGCTTTCTTCTCCCGCCAGATGTCCCCCGCTGAACGGAATTACGACATCGGGAATAAGGAACTGCTGGCAATCAAGGATGCTTTCACCGAGTGGAGACACTTGCTGGAGGGGGCCCATAATCCCATCTCTGTATACACTGACCACCGGAACCTAGAGTTTATCCGCAGCGCCAAGAGACTCACCGCCAGACAGGCCAGGTGGAGTCTGTTTTTCTCCAGATTCAATTTTGTTATCTCCTATCGCCCTGGGTCGAAGAACGGCAAAGCGGATGCTCTCTCAAGGATGTTCTCTGAACCCTCTCAGATCAATGAGGCTCCGGCCGGTATCCTTCCCGACAGAAGCATCATAGGAGCCACCTACTTGAGGGAACTCCTGGGTTCCCTCAAGGAAGGGTATGAGAACGATCACCTCCTCACCTACCCACCTGGAGCTGTAAACCTTACTCTCAAGGGTGGCTACTGGTTGTACCGGGATCAGCAGTTGTACGTACCAGAATCTGCACGACTTGACGTACTTAAACTCAACCACGATTCCAAACCGGCCGGCCATCTGGGTATCAGAAGGACCCAGGAGCTCCTCTCCCGTTTCTTCTGGTGGCCAACTTACAGAAAAGATACCGAGAGGTTTGTCTCCTCATGCACGACGTGCGCCCGCAACAAGACCCCCCGCTCCTCCCCCGTGGGCTTGCTATGTCCACTCCCGGTTCCCTCCCGCCCCTGGGGATCAATCTCCATGGACTTTATTGTGGAACTTCCTCCCTCCAAAGGCATGAACACCGTTCTGGTCGTCGTCGACCGTCTCACCAAAATGGCCCACTTCATCCCCTGCAAGGGCCTACCTACCGCCAAACAGACGGCCGATCTCGTACTCCGAGAGGTTTTTAGGCTACATGGGGCCCCGGACGATGTTGTTTCGGATCGGGGAGTACAGTTCACTTCCAGGTTCTGGAGAAACTTCTGTCAAGCCCTTGGGATCAAGGTGAACCTGTCTTCTGCGTTCCACCCCCAATCCAATGGGCAGACCGAGAGAACGAATCAAATCCTCGAGCAGTATTTGCGCTGTTTCGTCACCCATCTGCAGGACGACTGGCTGGACCACCTCTCTACGGCCGAGTTCGCCTATAACAATGAGGAGCACAGTTCTACCCAATACAGCCCGTTCTACGCTAACACCGGCCTACACCCAACCTTCATCCCTCACTTGCCCATTTCCACCACAGTCCCAGCTGTGGCCGAACGTCTTGCAAGTCTACAACAGGCACAGGAAAATATTCGGGACAATCTACATCGAGCCCAGAGCCGCTTCAAGCAGGCAGCGGATAAACACCGCAAACCCGCTCCGGAATTCCAGGTAGGAGACAAGGTGTGGCTCTCCACCAGAAACCTAAGCCCAAAGGTTCCCTCCCGGAAGTTGGGCCAAAAATACATGGGTCCTTTCCGGATCACGGCTCGAATCAACGAAGTCACCTTCCGACTCGACCTTCCCGACTCCATCCGAGTGCACCCGGTTTTCCACTGCTCTCTCCTGAAACCACATGTTGAGAACACTTTCCCAGGCCGCCACCCCCCTCCTCCTCCTCCGGTAAGAGTACAAGACCAGGAGGAATACACTGTGGCCAAGATCCTTGACTCCAGACTCCACCGTGGAAGGCTGCAGTATCTAGTTGGGTGGAAGGGCTATTCCCCCGAGGATAACTCCTGGGAGCCGGAGGAAAATGTCCATGCCCCCAGACTGGTAAAATCTTTCCACCAAAGACATCCCGATAAACCATCATCTGCGGTGCCCGGAGGTCACCTTGGAAGGGGGGGAGTACTGTCAGGATTCGAACCAGTGACCAGCCATGTCCCAGGCAGTAGCTCTAGCCACTAGACTACCAACCCTTCTGGACATTTCCTTCTACTGAACTCTTTGATCTACCTTGTTCCAGCCTTGCCTTGTTAATCTCTGTGATTCCTTGCACCTGCTACTTCCTCTTTATAAGCCCAGCCTCTTGCACCAGATCCCTGCTGGTTATTGTTCTTCTGGACTTGATCCTGCTGCATCTACTGCTGTTCCTCTGTTGCTACTGCTACCAACTTGACTGCTGCCGACCTTGGAATTGTCCCCGACTACTCTTCTGCTTGTCCCTACCAACTGAACTGCTTCCACCGTTCCCGATCCGGATTGTCTGACCACGCTCACTGCCGCCTGCCCTGACCCACCGCCTGCTAACCGATTACGCCTCTGTCTGACTTCCTGCAACTACAACCTGCCTGTGGTCCTTGCCACTGGGCTCCACCTCCAGCCAGCTGTCCTCTGACTCAGGTGAGCCTGTAGGATTGCAACACATTCAGACCTGCTGGGATCTCTCCGAAACACAGGACCCTGGAGTTGTCCGAAAGCTACATGTCCATCGAGATGGATCAACAAAATAAATAATACAAATTATTTAGTGATTGCTGAATGTCAGAGTATCAAAGAAATGGAAATCTATATATATATAGCATCAACATATTCCGGAGCACTGTACAGTTTACACAGTACATGTACAAACAATATCAAAGATTACAATACCCCCGGATTCAGACCAGCGCTATAATGACTGCTGCTCTGCTCCATGATCGGAGCAGAACATTGAAATAACGGAAGCGCCGTCCCATCAGACGACAGACATGAATTGTGCCCAGTCATGCTACCCAGCATTTTATCAGTTTGAACATTGACTTATAGCAGGGGTCGGAAACGGGATCATCTCATGTGGCCCCCCGCCAGAACACATAATGAAAATTTGAATGACCGCTTCCATTCATTCTCTAGATAGTTGAGTCCAGCAACTGTTAATCATGGCACAACACCTATTAAAGACTCTACGCAGAGAACCGTTGTCGACAATGGATGCTGTATTCATCACATTTTCACTGCTACTTAGGCTACTTTCACACTAGCGTTGTTTAAATCCGGCGTTCAATTCCGACAGCGGAACTGCCCGCCGGATCCACGGATTAATCTCCATTCAGAATGCATTAGGTTAAAACTGATCAGTTCTTTTCCGGATTTGAGCCCCTAGGACGGAACTCAGCGCCGGAAAAGAAAAACGCGAGTGTGAAAGTACCCTTATCTCACTTTGCAATATGCTTTGAAGGAGATATATGCAAATATAAATTGCCCTCTGGCTTTACCATTTCACATGTCCTAAATGACCTCCAAGTTGTGTTCTCAGGGGCATAGCTAAGGGTTCAGCTCAGGTGGACAAAACACATCTGAGTCCCCTACAAAGCGTGTTTACAACTACAGAGGTGGGTTTCCATACTTAGGTTTTATTTAGTTTTTTTGTTGACTTTTTTAGAGACAAAACCCAGTCTGGATCATAAAGGGGGAGGAAGTACTGCATATAGGACAGGTGCTACTACTCTTCTTTTATTCAATGCACTCCTGGTTCTGGCTTCAAAAACAGAGAAGCACCCCCACTCCCTTCTCAACATCAAATAATACTACCTGGCTGTGCTGTCCCTTCAGTTCTTCCTATAGGCTACTGTAGGCTGTAACTGTAGTTCAGGAACTCAGAGGCCTGCAATGAGTAACTGTGTTATACACTCACCTAAAGAATTATTAGGAACACCTGTTCTATTTCTCATTAATTATCTAGTCAACCAATCACATGGCAGTTGCTTCAATGCATTTAGGGGTGTGCTCCTGGTCAAGACAATCTCCTGAACTCCAAACTGAATGTCAGAATGGGAAAGAAAGGTGATTTAACCAATTTTGAGCGTGGCATGGTTGTTGGTGCCAGACGGGCCGGTCTGAGTATTTCACAATCTGCTCAGTTACTGGGATTTTCACGCACAACCATTTCTAGGGTTTACAAAGAATGGTGTGAAAAGGGAAAAACATCCAGTATGCGGCAGTCCTGTGGGCGAAAATGCCTTGTGGATGCTAGAGGTCAGAGGAGAATGGGCCGACTGATTCAAGCTGATAGAAGAGCAACGTTGACTGAAATAACCACTCGTTACAACCGAGGTATGCAGCAAAGCAGTTGTGAAGCAACAACATGCACAACCATGAGGCGGATGGGCTACAACAGCAGAAGACCCCACCGGGTACCACTCATCTCCACTACAAATAGGAAAAAGAGGCTACAATTTGCACGAGCTCACCAAAATTGGACTGTTGAAGACTGGAAACATGTTGCCTGGTCTGATGAGTCTCGATTTCTGTTGAGACATTCAAATGGTAGAGTCCGAATTTGGCGTAAACAGAATGAGAACATGTATCCATCCTCTGATGGCTACTTCCAGCAGGATAATGTACCATGTCACAAAGCTCAAATCATTTCAAATTGGTTTCTTGAACATGACAATGAGTTCACTGTACTAAAATGGCCCCCACAGTCACCAGATCTCAACCCAATAGAGCATCTTTGGGATGTGGTGGAACGGGAGCTTCGTGCCCTGGATGTGAATCCCTCAAATCTCCATCAACTGCAAGATGCTATCCTATCAATATGGGCCAACATTTCTAAAGAATGCTATCAGCACCTTGTTGAATCAATGCCACGTAGAATTAAGGCAGTTCTGAAGGCAAAAGGGGGTCCAACACCATATTAGTATGGTGTTCCTAATAATTCTTTAGGTGAGTGTATACAGATATAAATTGACTGTGTGCTCTAACTTCTGCCGCTGCTGATCTTCATTTTGTAGAATACCATGCATCAAACAAAATGAAAATCAGCAGATCACTCCACCATCCATTTACATTTGTATATAACACGGCCTGTGTCTCATCACTCATCCGCTGCAACTTGCCATAATACAGTCCTGATCAAAAGTTTAAGACCACTTGAAAAATGGCAAAAAATCTTATTTTGCATTGTTGGATCTTAACAAGGTTCCAAGTAGAGCTTCAACATGCAACAAGAAGAAATGAGAGTGAGACAAAACATTTTTTGAGCATTCAATTAATTGAAAATAACGATTAAACTGAAACAGGCTGTTTTTCAGCTGATCCAAATTTTAGGACCACATGCCTTTAAAAGGCCAAATCTGTGCAAAGATGTGGATTCATTGTCATTTTCTGTCAGGTAGTCACACGTTGTGATGGCAAAGGCAAAAAAACTCTCCCTTTTTGACTGTGGTCGGGTTGTTGAACTGCATAAGCCGGGTCTCTCACAGCGCGCCATCGCTGCTGAGGTGGAACGCAGTAAGATAGTCATTTGGAATTTCTTAAAGGATCCTGAGGGTTATGGAACAAAAAAGTCAAGTGGAAAACCCCAAAAAATTTCATCAGCACTGAGCCGGAGGATCCAATTGGCTGTCCGTCAAGACACTGGACGATCCTCGACCCAAATTAAGGCCCTTACTGGTGCTGACTGCAGCCCCATAACCATCAGACGGCATCTGAGACTGAAGGGCTTCAAAAACAAAAAACGTCTTCAAAGACCTCGTCTCCTTGAACGCCACAGAACTGCTCGTTTGGACTTTGCAAGAGAGCACCAAACATGGGACATTCAAAGGTGGAAGAAAGTTTTATTCTCTGATGAGAAAAAATTTAATCTTGATGGTCCTGATGGTTTCCAACGTTACTGGCATGACAAGCAGATCCCACCTGAGATGTTTTCTACGCACCACAGTGGAGGGGGCGCCATAATGGTCTGGGGTGCTTCTTCCTTCAGTGGAACAATGGAGCTTCAGGAAGTGCAGGGGCGTCAAACGGCTGCTGGCTATGTCCAGATGTTGCAGAGAGCATTCCTCATGACTGAGGGCCCTCGTCTGTGTGGTAACGACTGGATTTTTCAACAGGACAACGCTACAGTACACAATGCCCGCAGGACAAGGGACTTCTTCCAGGAGAATAACATCACTCTTTTGGCCCATCCTGCGTGTTCCCCTGATCTAAATCCAATTGAGTACCTTTTGGGGATGGATGGCAAGGGAAGTTTACAAAAATGGACAACAGTTCCAGACAGTAGATGGCTTTCGTGCGGCCGTCTTCACCACTTGGAGAAATGTTCCCACTCACCTCATGGAAACGCTTGCATCAAGCATACCGAAACGAAATTTGGAAGTGATAAACAATAACGGTGGAGCTACTCAATACTGAGTTCATGTTTGGAAGTTGGATTTCTGTTTTGGATTGGTTTAGGTTTTGGAGGTGTGGTCCTAAACTTTTGATCAGCTGAAAAACAGCCTGTTTCAGTTTTTTTGTTGTTTTCATTAAATTGAATGCTCAAAAAATGTTTTGTCTCACTCCCATTTCTTCTTGTTGCATGTTGAAGATCCAGCCATGCTAAATATGATTTTTTGCCATTTTTCAAGTGGTCTTAAACTTTTGATCAGGACTGTAAATGCAGAACAGATGTAAATGGATGTTGTGGTCTGACTTCTGCTTACCTTAGTTTTGGATTCATGGGGTATTCTACAGCCTGCAGCAACCAGTCCACCATGCATCAAACCACAGATCAGACCCCAGATCAGCCTGAAATTCATACAGACCCAAGATCAACTCCCAAATTCATACAGACCCCAGATCAGCCCCCAAATTCATACGAACCACAGATCAGCCTCAAATTCATACAAACCATAGACCAGCCTCAAATGCATACTGACCCCAGATCAGCCCTCAAATTGATACAGACCAGATCAGCTTTCAATTTCATACTAACCCCCCAAATTCATGCAGACCCCTGGCTTCCCATAACCCCCACCCAGCCCCTCCTTCCACCAAATGCAGAGTTGCAGAACAGGCAAAAAATGCTCCCCTCACCTCTCCTTCACTGTGACCACCACTCTGGCTCTTCCTGCAGCGCTGCACTGTCTCCCATGTTATTTTCCTCTCAGGCAGGCATAATTGAACTTGTTACTTAAAGTGACTGTATAGTTAGGAACTCAAAAATAATACATATGTCTGTGCTTACAGGGGATGATTACCTGCTGTTTATTTTCCTCATATCTCGGATCCATAAGCACATAGCTGTAATCTCTGACTACAGTTTACTTATAGGGATTTTAAAGGGGTTGACCACTTTCTGGTTACTGCTGACCAATGGGTATGTAAGATGACTATATGGCACTTACTAATATAGCATTTGTTAAAATTCTGCACCATTTTCATAAGGTATTCTCTCTTGTTTACAAAGTCTTTTTTGCAGTCCACACAGAGGTCCTGTCCATAAAATGGCCGCTGATGGATGGTCATGTGACCAGGTAAATCACCTTTATGTGATGTCTCCTCCATTCAAACACACTGTGCCTGCAGTAAATTCCCAACAGGACAAGTGCAGACGGTAGGTGCATTGTGTTTGAATGGAGGAGGCATCACATGAAGGTGATTTGCCTGGTCATGTGACCCTCCATCAGCAGCCATTTTTTGGACAGGACCTTTGAGTGGTGAACACAAGGGAGAATACCTTGTGAAATAAAGAAAATGGTGCAGAATTTCAACAAAGACTATATTAGTAAGTGCCATATAATCCTCCTACAAATACCTTTGTCAACAATAACCAGATGGTAGCAAACCCTTTTAAGGTATTGAGACACACCTCCGGAGATGTAGACAGATCTCATAGGGGCACATAGTAAAACTTAGTATGTCATTCCTTCCAGTGACATTTCCGACAAAGTCACCATTATTTTTTTATTAAAGGGGTTGTCAGAGAACTAAAAATTTTGGACACAACTATTTGATGGCTCTCATATGTTATATTTCATAAATATAAAAAATAAATAAAAAAAACTGAGTAAATATAAAAATCTTGGACAAGGCTTTGCAATAGCTCCAAATAAAAAAAAATCATTTTATACTCTCCCTTTCTATCTTCTGATGACAGTGATTGGCTGCAGTGGTGAAGTTCTTTATACCTGTATGCACAGTGATGACCACTAACTGGCTGCAGCGGTCATGTGCTGTGTGACCGTAACGTTCCCCTTGCAGGAGGACCACACCAGCTCTGAGAGAAAAGGGATCTATATAATATGATTTTTATTTTAAGCCATTGCAGGACCAGAATTTTTTTAAATAAAAGAAAAGTTACTCTGCCTTACCCACTTTACCTGACTTCTATGTTGAACGAAGTGGATTAGTTGCTTCAGAAGTATGGCACTCTTTCACTGATAAATCTTCATACGGCTTCTCTTCAGTATATGGATAAACTGGCTACCTGCAGCCACCACTGGGGAGAGCTCAGTCCATAGGAATTTATACAGTTACCTTTGTACTCAATGAAAGCTGTAAAATCTCTTTGCACTGAGCACCAAAACGGTAGCTGCAGGTAAGTGTCGTGGATCTATGTCTGGAATCCATGCCTCATCCTTCTCTCCTGCTGTCTGCAGCTCTGCTCCTCAGATCGGCTGCTAGGTACAGATACAGTGTATCACAGTCTCACGCAGGGCTCATTTCCATTAGACCAAGGGCATAATCATTATAAAGTACAGATTAATAAGAAATGGATGTCAGGTGGTCATTTTTGCACATGTACTGAAGCAAATGGTCGCTTAGGGTTTCTGTCACTAGAATTTTCAGTATTAAACTGGCTGACATTAGCGATGTGCTAATGTAAGCCGCACCTAACTCTGCTATTCGAATGATTATCCGTGCCCCCGTTACTGTAGAATTCTTACTTTTATAATATGTAAATGAGCCTAAATACATCCATTTTGTGCAAAGAATCCACACTTTATTCCATATTGTGTAGGATTTTTCTGTGGCACATGTGGTCCGCTGCCGACATCCTCCATTGTATGCAATAATTGCTGGGGATTGCCGTTTTCAACAGATCACATGTGGAGGAATTGCTCCCCCGGTTATAAATACGCTACAGTATTTGGGGTTCTGAGCATTTCCTCCCATTAAGGCCACTTTATTCAGTGATTTGTCTCACTGGCTTCCATAGAAGCTGACTGCGGCATACGGAAGCGCCGGCATCGGTGTATTCACCAATGCCGGAATACACAGCAGGGGCACGGCTGTCAGGAACAGCCGGAGGCCTGCCATTAATCAGGTGGGTCAGCGCACTGTAACTGTATGGCGGCTGTTGGAAAGTCCCTTCCTGATGCGCCATACATGTACTACGGTAGATGTCAGGAAGCAGCTAATAGCTGACCAGTCTGGCTTTGAGAAACATACCACAAACAGACGAAAGTAAATTATTTTAAATAATGGCTTGCTTTTCTAGATCATGTAGAGGAAAAATATAGGATTATTTTGTAATTGTGTAACAGTACTTTCACACTAGCGTTGTTTTAATCCGGCGTTCAATTCCGACCCCGGAACTGCCCACCGGATCCGGAAAAACGTGTGAAAACGGATTACATTTGAATCCTGATCAGGATTTTGATCACAATGAAAAAATGCATTGGAAAAAACGGATCCGCCATTTATGGACTTTAACTTTTTTTTCACATTTTTCGGGTTTAACATGCAAAAGCCGAATCCGTTTTGACTGAACACACAGCGCCAGATCCGGCGTTAATGCAAGTCAATGGGAAAAAGGTCTGATCCGGCGTTCAGTCAAAGTGTTCAGGCTTTTTGGCCGGAGGTAAAAATACTGCATGCTACGTTTTTATGAAAAGCCTGATCAGTCAAAAAGACTGAACTGAAGACATCCTGATGCATCCTGAAGGACTGACTCTCCATTCAGAATGCATGGGGATAAAACTGATCAGTTCTTTTCCGGATTTGAGCCCCTAGGACGGAACTCAGCGCCGGAAAAGAAAAACGCTAGTGTGAAAGTACCCTAAGTTAGACAGCAGTTAAAACGGAGTGTTTACAGCGTGACCTTCATGAACCATTGATCAGGGTGCGCAGCCAATTAGGGCGGCGGCAAGGATGTGGGAAATGAGTGCTTCCATTGTGGTAGCGCCGATCTATCTATATTCAACTGTATCACCGTCCTTACTGCAACACAGAAAGGGGCATTGGCATACATTATGGGGGCATTTACTCTATAGAGGCACTAAGAAGAGGTATGTTTTGTTCTGGCACACACTATAAGGGGTCTTTTTTACAGGTACACATTTCAAAGGGACATTTTTGTACTGACACACATTAGGGGTAATTTTTTTTACTGTCACACTATATAAGTAGAATTATTACTACTGAGGGACATCATGGTGAACTTTATTACTACTGACAGACTATGGGGAACATGATTACTAGTATGTACACCTTGGGGGGATTATTACTGTTGGGGGCCCTTTAGACACACTATTACTACTAAATGCACTCTGGCAGAGAATTATTACTATTGGTGTGACTTTTGGGACCACTATTACTGTGGGGGCACCCTGGCACAGTATCAGCTTTGCGCAATTATTTTGGGGGGCATTGTATTTACATTATTAGTATCAGAGACACTGTTTGCTTGGCACAGTTATTTTTTAAAGTACCGTGTGGCAATAATCATTGAAGGGGGCACTATCTGTGTGGTACTAGTATTTTCAGGGGGATTATCTGTTTCTTCAGTATAGTATTGGGGAGAATAGCAGGCACAATATTGGGGGGTGGCAGGATGGGGTGTTCAGAAGGTGTGAGGATGATGGAAAAGTAGGAAATTAAGATGTTGTATTGTCAAACTCTGTAGAGACAAGAGAGGGCTGAAAAATCATCATGGTGGTCAGGTTGAATTGAAGATAAGGCCACAACAAAAGTTGTCAACTGATATAATAGAAAGGATATAACAACACCTTCAAGATGGAAGTCCCATATGAATTGTGACAAAAGATGTTGGCTTTTTTTATTCAGAAAGTATAAACCAAACGGGAAGTTTATAAATAAATAAAAAAAACTAAGGGGCATAGCATGGAAGATGTGAAAAAGTCAAGATAGAAAACTCAAAGTGTAACGAGCCCCTGAGGAGTTGGTGCAAAGGATGGAAGTGGTAGTGGCCCTGATGAGATGATGTGTCACGGTGTATTCCCTAAGTCCGTTGCTCCCTGGGGATCAGTGCAGTGAAAAGGTAGTATAAGGAATCACGGCAGAAGTGGAAGAATAAAATTCTCTCTTTAGTATGTGTAAAATAGAAGTTGCAGTACATTCAGCAGTAGTTTGTACACAAACATTACAAACAAAACTTTACAGATACCCCCAGGTTTTAGGTACTATGCCTTTTATCTGATGGATGGTGTACTAATGAGACATAGAAAGAAGGGTCGTCCCATCTCAATGTTTCCACAGCAAAATAGGACTACGGCCGGGCTTACCAAAACAGCCAAAAGGGCTGGCATTCTAGTGTTTCTGTAACACCCATTTTAGTGACTGGCAGCTAACCTGCTTCCATAACTACCTACTGTAAGTAGCTTGTTCTGTTATGCTATTTGCATAGCTCCCATTCACTACTACGAGAGTTACGGAAACAGTGGCGTGTTGGCTGTTTCCATAAGGCCAGCCACCCAAGGCTAGTGCTTAGTCCTATCTCACCGTGGAAATGTTGAGATGGGACAACTCCTTTAAAGGTCCAGGGGATGTGGGAAATAAATTAACATTTTGGACACTTATCATTCCATAATAAAAACATAAGTTTGAAGATGATGAAAATGGATTTAAAGGGGTTTTCTGGAAGTACAATGATGATTACAATCCTCCGGGTAGGTCATCAATATCTGATTGGTGAGGTTATGATTCCAGGCATCCTTGCTGATCAGCTGCTTGAAGCTGATCAGTGACATCATGTTTAATGGTCACATGGCCTATGTGCAGCTTAGTCCCATTAAAGTGAATTGGCCTGGGTTGCAATACGAAGCGCAGCCACTATACAATACAGGTACATCTCAATAAATTTGAATATCTGGCCAATCAAGCACAGTGATACCGTGTTTATTAAACCAGGTATTGGTACTTTTGGCAGTGTGGGAAGGTGCCAACTCCTGCTGGAAAATAAAATCAACATCTCCATAAAACCTGTCAGCAGACCGAAGCATGAGATGCTCTAAAAATTTACTGATAGACTACTGCACTGACTTTGTACTTGATATAACACAGTAGACAAACATAAACAGATGACATGGCTCCTCAAACCATCACTGGATGGAAACTACACACTAGACCTCAAGCAACTTTGATTGTGTACCTCTCCACTCTTTCTCCAGACTCATGTCCTGTATGTCTGTGTATGGTGGCTCATGAAGCACTGACTCAAGCTGCAGTCCACTATTTGTGAATCTTTCCCAAATTCTTGAATGGCCTTCCAGCATTAATATGCTTGGATACAGCACTCTGTGAACAGCCAGCTTCTTTAGCAATGACCCTTTGTGGCTTACCTCCCTTGTGGAGGATGTCAATGACTGTCTTGTGGACAACTGTCAAGTCAGCAGTCTTCCCCATGATTGTGTAGCCCACTGAACAAGACTGAGGGACCATTTAAAGGCTTAGGAAACCTTTGCAGATGTTTCATGTTGATTAGCTGATGACAGTGTGACACGTAAGTCTACAATATTGAACATTTTCACAATTTTCAAATTTTCTGAAATACTTACTTTTGGGTTTTCATTGGCTATAAGCTATATTCATCAACATTAAAATAATTAAACGCTTGAAATAGATCACTCTGTGTGTAATGAATCTATAGAATATATTAGATTCATTAAATTACTGAAATACATTTTTTGATGATATTCTAATTTATTGAGATTCACCTGTTCTGTGCTTGGTATGCTTTTAGTAGGTTGCAGTGCTCACCAGATAGCCTCTTCAAACAGCTGATTGGCAGAGGTGCCTGGTGTATGACCACTACCAATTAGATTTTGATGACCTGAGGATAGATCAACAATATTGTACTCCTGGAAAACTAATTTAAGGTTTTAAGGGTCTGCAGGCACCCCACTAACTTTAAATGAATGATCTTAGTAGTTTACAACCTACACTATATTTTTAGGTGGTGCAGAAATGTATGCCTCCATCATGTTTCTCATAATAAGACTGGTATACTGAAATCGAAGCACAGAAGCTATAAGTTTAAATAGAATAGCCTGTCCCATAAATGGTTCTAATAGATTTCACATGGCCAGTTTTTCATTTGCTCTGTATATACTTCTTTAGAATCATTTTTGAGATTTATGAAAACTATATAGTCCTGGCTCATTTTAAGTCATTCCTCCTCTAATTACTTGCAAATGTAATTATAATGACATGTTTTATTTTATTATTAATTTTTTTGTTCTTTTCCGAGAACCCCTTTAAAGAGGACCTTTCACTAGTTTAAAAACTAAAAACTAACTATATCAGTGGGCAGAGCGGCGCCCAGGGGTCCCCCTGCACTTACTAGTATGTCTGGGCGCCGCTCCGTTCGCCCGGTATAGGCTCCGGTGTCTGCGCTCCCTCTGTTGTACTGGGCAGAGTTTTTGTATTAGGGTTGTCCCTTGCTGCAGCGCTGGCGAATCGTAGCGCACAGCTCATAGCCTGGGACTCCCAGTACAACAGATGGAGCTGCAGACACCGGAGCCTATACCGGGCGAACGGAGCGGCGCCCAGACATACTAGTAACTGCAGGGGGACCCCTGGGCGCCGCTCTGCCCACTGATATAGTTAGTTTTTAGTTTTTAAACTAGTGAAATGTCCTCTTTAAAGGGGTTCTCGGAAAAGAACAAAAAAATTAATAATAAAATAAAACATGTCATTATAATTACATTTGCAAATAACTTTAATTAGCAGAGCATGTTCATTTTATCAATGGGGCAATCACTGTAGTAAATTAAGGAAAGGAAAGTAATTGAAATCTACCAGTCTGAAAAGGGTTAAAAAGCCATGTCTAAGCCTTTGGGATTCCAGTGAACCAGAGCCATTATCCACAAAAAGAGAAAACATGAAAGAGTGATGAACCTTCCCAGGAGAGGCTAGCCTACCAAAATTTTACCAAGAATACATCAATCACTCATCCAGGGCGTAGGGCGCAAAAGAGCATAAATTATACATTTTTATTTCATTAGAAAAGCAAGGCAACCAAAATCTGCAAGTTTGGTGTTTGTTTGTTTTTTCTTTTATGGTGGCCATTGTAAAATCAAATATTTTTGTAGATTAGACATTTTTAGAAGTAAATTTCATTTTAATTGTTACATAGGAAATGATACATAGGAAAAGTTATTTTAGTTTTAATATTTTGGTTTAAAAATTAAATGGTATCCAACTAATTTTTCCCTTTTTTTTTCTTTTTTTTTGTTCAATCACTTGTAGAATTCACAGCAATGTATTGCTGTGAATACCGACTTTACAGGCATTCTTTTAAACACATGCTAGCCTGGGGATCTTCAGAAGTTTCCTGGCTGCCGGCACCCCGCAATTTCACCATGCAGTGGAATGATCGGAGGAGAGATATCTTCCTTTCTCTAAATGCTCAGTTGAGGGAATAAGCCGTCTGGATTTGAGTTATTGCTGATCCTGGCCACAGCAGGATGCAGCATTTCCCCAAAAAATAAAAAATCTAGATGACCCCATGACTTTTGTGATAAAATTCATAAACTGATGAGTCAAAGGTGGTACTTTTTGGGAGACTTGAGTCCCATTAGATGAAGTACAAAGCTAATACTTATTTTTTTCTTTGTAGTATATATTGGAGGCGTGGCGATCTCCTTGGAGTCATTGCACACCTGACCAGTTAATCTGTCCTTGAGGCTGGTTTTAAAGTCAGTATAAAACTGAATCTGCTTGTATAGAACCTACCATTAGCCATCTGGCTCCAGGAGAAGTATATGGTGGGTTCAGCATGCATGTTGGTACTTGCATCCCTGGATCCGATGAAAGCTGTAATAGCACCGGACGGGGTTACAAGCAAAGTGTACTTGGCTTGCATGCTGACCTGCATTCCCTGGATTTTATGTGGCTGTCATGGCCCATGAACAGGTAGGAACAAGAGTTAGGGACCACTCATGAGACAGCCTTGACGCGGTGAGTGGCTTACTATGCTTTGGCCAAAATATAAACCAATGTCTCATCCAGCATGGAGGGCAGAGTGCTGGATGTAGTGTGCGATCACATTTGCATTTTCCGTTTGTATATGTATTTCGCCATAGTGATGTGCACCTGCAGGCAGGTTGTGCTGACCCAACCCCTTATTTTTTTCTTTGTAGTATATATTGGAGGCGTGGCGATCTCCTTGGAGTCATTGCACACCTGACCAGTTAATCTGTCCTTGAGGCTGGTTTTAAAGTCAGTATAAAACTGAATCTGCTTGTATAGAACCTACCATTAGCCATCTGGCTCCAGGAGAAGTATATGGTGGGTTCAGCATGCATGTTGGTACTTGCATCCCTGGATCCGATGAAAGCTATAATAGCACCGGACGGGGTTACAAGCAAAGTGTACTTGGCTTGCATGCTGACCTGCATTCCCTGGATTTTATGTGGCTGTCATGGCCCATGAACAGGTAGGAACAAGAGTTAGGGACCACTCATGAGACAACCTTGACGCGGTGAGTGGCTTACTATGCTTTGGCCAAAATATAAACCAATGTCTCATCCAACATGGAGGGCAGAGTGCTGGATGTAGTGTGCGATCACATTTGCATTTTCCGTTTGTATATGTATTTCGCCATAGTGATGTGCACCTGCAGGCAGGTTGTGCTGACCCAACCCCTTATTTTTTTCTTTTAAGTTTGGTGTTTGTTTGTTTTTTCTTTTATGGTGGCCATTGTAAAATCAAATATTTTTGTAGATTAGACATTTTTAGAAGTAAATTTCATTTTAATTGTTACATAGGAAATGATACATAGGAAAAGTTATTTTAGTTTTAATATTTTGGTTTAAAAATTAAATGGTATCCAACTAATTTTTCCCTTTTTTTTTCTTTTTTTTTGTTCAATCACTTGTAGAATTCACAGCAATGTATTGCTGTGAATACCGACTTTACAGGCATTCTTTTAAACACATGCTAGCCTGGGGATCTTCAGAAGTTTCCTGGCTGCCGGCACCCCGCAATTTCACCATGCAGTGGAATGATCGGAGGAGAGATATCTTCCTTTCTCTAAATGCTTAGTTAAGGGGAATAAGCCGTCTGGATTTGAGTTATTGCTGATCCTGGCCACAGCAGGATGCAGCATTTCCCCAAAAAATAAAAAATCTAGATGACCCCATGACTTTTGTGATAAAATTCATAAACTGATGAGTCAAAGGTGGTACTTTTTGGGAGACTTGAGTCCCATTAGATGAAGTACAAAGCTAATACTTCTTTCCATGTTAAGAACATAATACCAACTGTCAAACATGGTGGTGGTCAGGCGATGGTCTGGAACTGGCTTGCTTCTACTAGTCATAATTCATAGAACCATGATGTTTGCTTCTACTAGAAAATCTTGAAGGAGAATGTCCACTCATCAATTTGTTATCTAAAGCTTAATCGTAGTTGGATTATTAACTCCAATAAACAATAGGGCTCCCTAATATTCATGCACTTCGTATGCGAAATGCCAATAGCAACACTTATAATAAATATAACACAGTGCTACATAAGTACAAAAGTATATAATTGTTTATTAATTCAAATAATTTTAAAATGATGAATAGTAGATAGCGGTAGCAAACAGATACAGACAAATAAAATACACTGTCTATAGTTACATCATAAACTGCTGGAATGATGTTGTCATAAACAATACCCTGAGTCTAAAGTATCTCATATATTATAATAAAGTGCATAGTGCAAGGCATGACAACCATACTAGATCAGGAAAGTAACACAATGACACAGTGAGACAATCATCCAGTATCAAGTAACATAAGAGTAAATACCGACCAGTGTGAACATATACCCCGATGCGCGTTTCGCATCTCGCTTCTTCAGGGGATAGTGTGCAAGTGAACACCTCACATATTTATACCCGAATACTCAATACAATTAGAAACAGGTGAATAACTACCTTAGGAATCAAAAGCATGGCCAGATCGCGTTGAGCGGCGTGCGCTCCACCCTGGAACGCATAAAGTCACTTCCTGTTTCGTATGGGAGTGTCCTGATGCCCTTAGCTAGTCCTGCTTAAACACATTGAATAGCCCGGTGATATAGCCTAAACCCACTCTATACGGTACAATGACCAGCCATTGACCAAAAAATGCAGCATGAGTAACAATTGAGGCAGCAATCAAAAGAAAACCTACACGTCAAGAAATGGAGCAGGGTTTGCATGCGAGTGCAGCATAAGCGAAATAGAAGCAAACCTCAATAATGACTGGGTATGAAATAACCTGAATCAAATGCTGTATAGGTAAAAAGAGAAAGCGAAGACTCAAAAAAGACAGTGTGCTATGTCACCCAGGATGGCGCTACCCCAACGCGCGTTTCGGTGTGCCTTCGTCCGGGGGTAACACCATCACTGTGAATCATCTATTTACAGGCTCTCTCCACCAATCAGAAGTTGATTATACGTACTTGTCCTCAGCTGTGCATGTATACTGGCACGCGGGGCTCCAGTCAAACCGCGCCCAGTTACCTCCCGGCCGGCGTCCCGCCTACACGAAGTCACATGATCGGACGATAGCGGCGTAAGGACGCACAGGCGAGAGGTGCCGGGGGCGGCGCCAAGCACCGCGCGCACACACCACATGGGAGGAGAAGGACAATAACATACACCACATTATGTAAAATGACTATCTCCACAAAATATGTAACGTAGATTATATGAACCTCTCTTAAATGTCAAACATACAAAGCAAAATAATAAATAATACAGAAAATACAAAGAACTGTAATATTGCATGATAAATACATGGGGTGATTAAACAGAGACAAATATGTCGAACATGAATACACAGTACAAATATATATTTATATACTGTGGTGATACAAAACAGTCATAATATTACATAATGAACCCGTGTATATGTTAGTATAAAGTGCAAGTGTGCTTGAGGCGATGTGCAAAATGTGCAAATAAAGGTGCAAATGTGCATAATGCAAAAAGCTCAATAATAAATCCAAAAAATGTATATATATATAATAATGGGGGGGGGGGGGAAACTAGGGGAATGATGAAATGTACAAATGATGAATAAATATATATGGCGCAAAAAAATTAAAAAGAGATGGAAGAGTGAGGAAATGAATAAATAAATAATGAGAATTGATACAGTTCATATTATAACACCAAAGTAGTAGAATGCTACACAAAGTGAAACAAAATAAATTAGTTAAAGTGACAGTGCACAATAAATGAAAATAATACCATCATAAATCATGAAAGAAAAAGGGAGAAAGACGCTATCGTCCGATCATGTGACTTCGTCACGTGATGTGGGCGTGTAGGCGGGACGCCGGTCGGGAGGTAGCTGGGCGCGGTTTGACTGGAGCCCCGCGTGCCAGTATACATGCACAGCTGAGGACAAGTACGTATAATCAACTCCTGATTGGTGGAGAGAGCCTGTAAATAGATGATTCACAGTGATGGTGTTACCCCCAGACGAAGGCACGCCGAAACGCGCGTTGGGGTAGCGCCATCCTGGGTGACATAGCACACAGTCTTTTTTGGTGAGTCTTTGCTTTCTCTTTTTACCTATACGGGATTTTCATTCAGGTTATTTTTATACCCAGTCATTATTGAGGTTTGCTCCTATTTCGCTTATGCTGCACTCGCATGAAAACCCTGTTCCATTTTTTGCCGTGTAGGTTTTCTTTTGATTGCTGCCTCAATTGTTACTCATGCTGCATTTTTTGGTCAATGGCTGGTCATTGTACCGTATATAATTATGTTTACTTCACTTTATTATTTTCATAGGTGTCGATTTCCAACAAAAAGTGTACAAGCAATAAATGACACTATTATAGAATAGTAAGAAAGGATCACGCAGGATCCATATTGTCAATAACAATCAGTAATAACAAATGGTATCGATACTTACAAAGTATTAAACAGCAATAATAACATACTCAGATACTTTGCTATATTCTTATCATATAGCAGAATGGTGGTCTTGTTTCTCACCCCCATAGACCCTACACAAATCAAGGGAGATGTTATATTGGTACCAGTTAAGGATGAACTATCTCCCAGTACAAACCCATGCAAAAAGAAAAGAAAAGGAAAGAAACAAAAAGAAGAGAAAAAAAAAAAAAAAAAGGAGAAGAAAGGGAAACATACATGTTAGTGTGTCCAAAGGAAAAGAAAGTCTATATGCGCTGTGTAGACTATCAAGCGGTTGTACCGTATATAATTAATTCCATTGATCATTATCTTTTACATTTGACACGTGTGCTATCCCAGGGTGGCGTTCTTTTTCTGCTTCCATTCACTTTTTAATGGCATATCACTTATTGCTTTATATTTTAATCATGTTACAATAAAATTATATTTTTACATACGGTACTATGAGCTCTGTTTTCTTGTTTTTTCGTTTGAATATATAAAGGACTATAAACCCCTCCTCCAATTACAATCCACCAGTCAAACATCTAATTAGATATATCTAAAACCTGTGCACCCTGAATCCACAAATACCTTTGATATGGCTTGCATATCACATGGTACACAAGATTTTAAAAGGCATATACTACCTTAGAAAAAGTGGCTGAAGCTGGACTCCCCCCACACGGCGGCAGAAATCACTGTCATGGCGATGTTAATCGCCATCCTGGCGTACCATAGGCACCAATGCGCATATCCATCTACGTCACGGTCACGTGACGCCAGCCCGACCACATGATCAAAATCACCATGACGCGGAGCGGTCACATGATCAGAAAAACCGGTCACATGAGCACGCTCCCGCGTCCATGTGATATCTCTCTGGCAAATTTGCATGTGGAGCGTCCACCACTGCTATGGGAACCAGACACTCCACAGCAATAGAACCGGATGTGGGGAATATGCGGCTTGTTCAAAATTATTATCGCTTCATCCGCCAGCAGCATTAGTAGCCCTGAGAACTTCCAGTGTCTCTATGGTATTCTTCTCCCTCATAACACTGTAATAATACATCCGAGGGGGGAATCCAGGTGCAATCCAACTTTCTCATAAATATTGTCTATAACCCCCACGGATCTGACGCGTTGGACTGGCTGATGCATTTCTGATATCCTTAAACCAGAAGGTACTGTAGTGCTGCTCTACATTATATTGTGTCTATCCTGAGGGTAGGTCATCAATATCAGATTGGAGGAGTCTGACTCTCAGCATTTCTGCTGATCAGCTGTTTGAAGAAGATGCATGAGTGTGAGCGCTGCGTCCTCTTCAATGTTTACCTGCACCCCATCTACATTGTAGTTGTATTGCAGGATACTTACATGTTCCTCTCACATTCACTTGAATGGGACAAACAGCTGTTATTACACTGCACCACCACTACAATATAGGCGGCAATGTGAGTGCCACAGCCCCTTCAAACAGCTGATCAACGAGGGTGCCGAGATTCAGACCCCCACCAATCTCAAATTGATGAGCATAAGTCCTCAGTTTCATGAAACTGGAATGAATTCTCTTTTTCCCTTAGGGTATGATGACATGGTAAATATACATGCAATAAAAACCTGACATGTATTTGCTACGGAATAGAAATCGAAGGTTTTGTGGACTGCATCCCCATTTCCAGAATAATATTCCTTAAGGAAACACTGCCAAAAAATGTACACCGGGGGCGTGGCTTGCTCATGGCGGAGTAAGACACGCACTGCTGCAGCTCTCCCGCCACTCCAGCTCTAACAGCTATCTCCCTGCTATAAGACCGTCATTGACCCGATCAAATTGGGACAGAAAACGGCCAGAGGGCAAGCGGAGCCTGATCAGCAAGGTGACGGAGCCGGCATCCAGAAGTTTTTCGGCTCCCAGCCGATCACAGTGGGACAGCATGGAACTCCCAAGATGGCCGCCGGCACCTCCACGCCGCTTCCAGACCGTGGCACCCGCTCGTCACCCTCAGAAAAAGACTTCAGGAGTCCCTCCTCGTGTACCTCTGATAACGGCTGGGACCTCCAAGCCCAGCTACGGACTCTGTCTACAAAAGAGGACCTTGAGCATTCGGTCTCCTGACTTGAGAAAACCTACAAGACAGAGATGGAGGTACTAAAGGGGGAAATCAAACACCTGGGGCACCGGGTAGAGACCTCTGAAAAGACACAGGAGGTCGCCTTTGAACATTTAGAAGACCACCAAAAGGTGCTCTCTGCACACTCCATGCAGATATCTCATCTACTGTCCCACCTTGACGACATAGATAATCGTCACCGGAGAAACAACCTCCGGACAAGAGGGTTGGCAGAAACCATTTTGCCTACTGACCTGGAATCCACTGTCCAGACGCTATTTGGCTCATTGCTAAAAGGGTCATCTAACACCCCCATCAAACTAGATCGTGTTCATAGGGCTCTGGGGCTTAAATCAGCGGACCCTAACAGGCCGCGTGACATTGTTTGCCGCGTGCACTTCTATAAAGTTAAAGAGGACATTATGAAGGCCGCACGTCAGTCTGAGGTTTTATCTTTTGAAGGCTCTCAGATCCAGATCCTGCCGGATTTATCCAGAAGAACCCTTCAACTCCGAAGAGCGGTACGTCCTATTCTTGCCCTGCTGAAAGAAAGGGACATTACATGCCGTTGGGGTTTCCCGTTTCAACTACACGCCAGGAAGGATGGCAAAATGGCGACGTTCCGGGACCTACAAGACCTCCCTAAGTTCTTAGAGACATTCTCCTTACCCAAGGTCTCCCTTCTGGATTGGCCATTGTCAATGTCGTCTCCAGCACAGCTGCCAGACAGAGCACAGTGGACCCAAGTATCTCCGCGGTCAGCGAAAACGAGGAAGACGCCGTGATGTCCTCTGTTTCTCAATTTATGTCTGTCATATACTTGTCCACTTTCCAAGTGTTAGCTTGCATTTGAACCGCTATGACCTGGGTTTTTCTGTCCAGTTACATACCTCTAGTACATAGCTAGTTTCCTTATGTTCTATATGTACTTATGCGGGTGTTATATTCCGTTCATGGTTTTATTCACTTCGCCCTTGTTCTCTCTGATAGGACAGAGGCGGTCGTTCTATTAATAGATAGCTTATTACCAGTTCTTATCTGTTATATGAGTGGTGGGGGGGGGATGCTCGTTCAGCCTGGGCTTCCATCTCTCCTACCTGTCTTGTTTGGGTGGCCGAGACACTCCTGAGATGTTTAGTTCCACTTGATGTTGGCTTCTGTTTCCCTTGTGAGTCACTGTTTTGTCTCCCCAGTCTTGTTCTGTAGTCTCTTTTGTACTCTTCCTCCCCTTCCCTTTCCTGATCAGTTCATACTAGAGTCGATAGCCTCTACTACACATGATGGCGTCTGTTAGAGTTAGCTCCTACAATGTAAATGGCCTCAACGAGCCTGCCAAACGCAACCAAATCCTATACAACCTGCATAAACAGAAAATCTCAATAGCTCTTTTACAGGAGACCCACTTCGAAAACTGGGCATGCGCCCTCCTGCAAAAACAGATATTACACGACCTGGTCGCATTGTACACACCCAGATTCTAAATCTCGGGGGGTGTCCATTGCCTTCCACAAGTCAATCCCATGTGAAATCATAGACACAGTGTCAGACAACTTTGGCCGCTACCTTTTCCTTAAGGTCTCCTTA
The DNA here is from genome assembly GCF_905171765.1 of Bufo bufo. Classification (NCBI taxonomy): domain Eukaryota; kingdom Metazoa; phylum Chordata; class Amphibia; order Anura; family Bufonidae; genus Bufo; species Bufo bufo. The sequence continues at coordinate 493,715,538 of NC_053389.1, forward strand.
TCTTCCAAGCTTCTAATAATTGCAAATGTCTATTTCCCTAATACAGGTCATTCCCGATTCGCATCTAAGATGTTTTCCGCCCTTGCCGACTTTGCTGATGGCCTGCCGATCATCCTTGGCGGAGATATTAACTTCCCCCTCTAAGTGTCCTTGGATACCTCTTCCGGTAGGTCCTCTATTTCTTCTGGGGTAGCCCGTAGTTTCAAGAGACATCTCCAGACCCTTAAGTTAGTGGACGTCTGGCGTATACTATTCCCCACTACCAAGGACTACACGTTCTTTTCTGCCTCACACAATACCTACCACCGTCTTGACTACATCTTCATATCTCACTCCCTTCTTGATTCACGACCCGCCGCGGGCATTGAACCCGTCTTTTTTTCAGATCACTCCCTTACTTGGGTTGTATTAGACATGGGGGACTCTACCAGATCTTCCGGTTCTTGGAAACTTAATGACAACATACTTAGAGACCCTGTCTGTGCTGCAGACATTAGATCCACCATCTCTGATTTTGCAGAGATACACGGATCTGACCCTTCTAGCCTGATTATCCAATGGGAAACTTAAAAATGTTTAGTTCGAGGCAGACTTATCCTACATGCTTCTAGACTTAAGAAAATGAGATCTGGGGAGGTAAAGGCACTGCTGCAGAAATTAGCCGTTTTGGAGCAAAAGCATAAAGGGTCACTCTCCACTGCGGTTTTCCAGGAGCTCTGTGAGACTCGTATCGCTCTTAGGAAAATAATTGATCAAAAGTACCTGGGCGCTAGGGACAAGCTGCAAAAGCTTTTTTATAGTCATGGAGATAAAAGTGGCAGAATGCTGGCGAGAAGTGAACTCCTCTTATATTCCCTCCCTGAACCGTAGGGTAGGGGGTCGGATACACGCGACAGGGGACATTCTCCAAGAATTTCGCTCCTATTGTGAAGAACTATATAGTCTGCGGGGGAAGTTCGCTGATTTATCTTTAGATGCCAAAACTATGAAGATCAGAGAATACATCTCGGGTCTGCTTGGCCCTAAGTTGTCCTCTGACCAAATGGAGGGGCTAGCGGGTGAGATAACGATATTTGAGGTCCACAAAACCATAAAGGGGCTGGTAGCCAGCAAGAGCCCTGGCCCAGATGGCTTCATGCCACGCTTCTATAAAAGTTTCCTGGATGATATCTCAACCCCCTTCACCAGGATGTGTAACTCCCTGGCAGGTGGATCGTCCTTCCCTCCTCAGGCCCTGATGGCTCACATATGTGTTGTCCCTAAGCTGGTTAAAGACCCGTTGGCCTGTAGTAACTACCGTCCAATCTCCCTGATTTATGTGGATGTAAAGATCTATGCAAAATTTTTAGCAGACAGATTGAAGCCATTTATGTCCTCTTTGATCCATGTAGACCAAGCAGGTTTTGTCCCGGGAAGGGAAACCAGAGACAACACCATACGCTCTCTGGCCATCATAAATAGGGCTAACAAAACAGCGTCTCTCGATAGACGCTGAAAAAGTGTTTGATCGCGTAGATTGGACCTTTTTGGGCGAGTCCCTGAGGGCGTTCGGTTTCGGCCCTGGCATGATCGCTAGAATCCTTGCTCTGTACCGAGACCCTAGCGCCCAGGTACGAGTCAACAGCTCATTATCGACACCCTTCCGTATCCGTAATGGCACCAGACAGGGGTGCCCACTTTCCCCTCTTTTGTACATTATGGTTATGGAATTTCTAGCCAGAGCTCTCAGAGCCAATGAGTCTATCAGGGGCCTGAGATTAGCAGAACTGGAGTCGAAAATTGCCAGTTATGCAGATGATCTCCTTATTTATTGTACAGACCCAATGGTCAGCTTTCCTAACATTCTGAAGGAATTTTCGACCTTTGGAGACCTTAGCAACTTTAAAGTTAACCTCTATAAGTCAGACGTTCTTAATATCACTCTGCCGTCAGCCCTGGTAAATACTCTGCAATCCTCATTTCCCTTCCGCTGTGCCCAGGGACATATTGTATACTTAGGCACGGTTATTCCCTCTAACTCCTCAGATCTCTTTCTGCTAAACTTCACTCCCCTTATTGAGGACATTACAAAAGATTTGCAGATATGGAAGAGTTTACTGTTATCCTGGTTTGGTAGGATACACGCATTTAAAATGAATATACTCCAACGTATCTTGTACCTTTTCCGCACTATTCCCATACCCCTGCCGAGCGGTTTCTTCAGGGCTTTTAGATCCATGTTTCTAAAATTCATCTGGGAAGGCTCTAATCCTAGGCTGGGGATGAGATTCCTGGTCCGCCACAGGTTGAGGGGAGGCGCCGGGGTCCCAGACCTACCAAAGTATCACAAAGCAGCAATCCTTTCATATATTTTGGACTGGTTTCATAATGGACATTCCAAAAGTTGGATTCAATTTGAGAAGCAGGAGGTGGGGTTCCCAGTTCAGAATCTGCTCTGGATCTCTAAGACTAAAAGACATCTGCGCCTCCCTCTATTGACCTCTGGCATTCTAAGAATATGGGATAGAAGTGCAATACCCCTAGGCCTCACCAAATTCCCTAGCCCCTTGACCCCCCTTTTTGATAACCCTGACTTCCCTATGGGCGTAGGTCATAAATCACTTTTGGGTATCGAACGTGTAGACAACTCTACTGTATCTCTAGTTACAGAGAAAGGCTCCTTGCGTCCGCTGTCTACCTTCCTGGGTGGGTCGTCTAGAGGGGCATGCCTCTGTTACGGCAGTCTGAAAACTTTTTTAACCTCTTTAGGCCCCAAGGAAAGTCTCTCTAGAGACCTCACTGCCTTCAAAGCGCTCTGACTCCAATCATCTCCCCCCACACATTTGGTGTCTCTGGTTTATGGGCTGCTCCAGAGGGAGGATGACTCAGTTTCTGCCCTGCCTTTTGTAAAGGCATGGGAGAGGGAATTGGGGAAGTCATTCTCTTCTGACCAATGGGAGAAGGCATCTGCGTTATCACATAAGTCGTCCGTAAGCTGCGGACTCCAGGAAAATAATTTTAAGATCTTGTCCAGATGGTACAGGACACCAAACCTGTTACACTCCTTTTTCCCTTCTTGCCCTAGCACATGTTGGCGCTGTGGTCAGGAGGTGGGCAATATGACACACATCTGGCGGTACTGTAGTAGATTAACACCCTTCTGGAAGTCCCTGAATGACCTCTATGTCCAGGTCAGCGGTAGTACAACCAGGTGGAAAAAGGGCCTCCTGAGATTCTTTGTGCAAGCCGCTCGCCTGGTCATACCTAGATATTGGAAATCCACTATTGCCCCTCAGTTTAAAGACTGGCTCAACACCTTTGAGAAAATCCATAGAATGGAGGAGCTTTTAGCAGAAGATTCAGGCAATACTAACAAATACTTAAAAATTTGGACCCCTTGGATTTTGTTCAAGCGTTCCAGTGAATTTCAATATTGGTTGAGCAGGGTTGATGCCAGTACTTAAGGGAATCATTTTTCACTACATTATTTTTTAGGACTCCTGGGAGTTTGTTTGAGAGCTCCAGGGAATTCTAACCACGATTGAGCAGAATTGTTGTCAGTATTTAATGGTACCGTCTTTCACTACATTGCTTGTCAGGAATCATCCTTACCCCCTCCTCCTCCTTCCTCCTTACGTGTTTCCCGTCTTGTATTTGTGTATCGTTGTTCCCTGTCGGGGTTTCATTGCACATATATATCTGATTCTGTAATCTCTCCGTTTGTCATATTACTCGACAGTGTTCATCATCTCCCATATATGTAGTCTTTATGATTGTATGTTCATTTTTGTACACAGCCTCGACCTGCAATCGAGGTCTGTTTATGTTGTATCACATCATTTTTCTGATCTTACTAATAAAAGTAATTGAACAACAAAAAATGTACACCTACCAAATGACTCCCAGAGCTTGCTGAGTTACTTAGAAACATATGCACACATACCTTTATTTTAATTGAAAGTCCCAGGTTGGTATCCACATAGTATCACACGAGTGCTGTTTGTACCTGATGCATGAATGACATGTTTTCTGCTGCAGCTAACAGCCTCACAAACGGGTAGCGCATGCGCTGGCCTTAGAGAGAATGGTACATGTGCAAGATTTCAATAAAGCCTCATTCACACGTCCGTGTCCATGCTCAAATCCGTGAGCAGGTGGCCAGTGATGCATCCGTGAAGCTGTCCGTGAAGGATCCGTGTTGGGTCCGTGGTTTTCACGGACCCATAGACTATAATGGACGCGATGGATCCGCGAACACGGACAAAATAGAGCATGCATCCGTGCTAAAAACACGGACACACAGACCGTGCTAAAACACTGATGTCTGAATACACACATTAAAATGAATGGGGACGTGTGCTGTCGGTGGAGAACACGTACAGCACACGTCTGTGAAACACTGACGTGGGAATGAGGCTTAAGGAAAGCTGACTGGTAAAGGCTGGGGCTCTCATTCAGGGCAGGAGCTGGAAAGGGTTTGCATGAGAGGCCCGGAGCACTTGCCGTGATTAGGACCGTCCTCACATGTTTCTAGGTACCCTACCAAGCACTAGAAGTCATTTTGTAATCATACATATTGGCCCATCCACCAGCTCTTCTGTCTGATCGATTAACAGCATTAGTGGGGCTTGGGTAAAAAGGCCTGGGAGCCGTCCTTAGATTGCTGACCAATTCAGATCTCCAAAAGAGAGTAAAGCCCAAATAATTTGTCTTATGCATACACTTTCATTGATAATGTGTATTCTAATAGTTCAAGGGCATCTTAAAAGTTTTTTATTTTATTCTGTAATTAACTGTCTTGTTATAAGTGCACTTTAAAGAGGACCCGTCACCACGTAATGCAGTGCAATCTGAAAGCAGCCTGTTATAGAACAGGAGAAGCTGAGCAGATTGGTATGTATTTTTGTGGGGAAAGATTCTGTAAAACCTTTAATTTATACAATTATATCTCTGCTTTCGGTACAGGAGGGAAAGGTTATCAGTGACTGACAGCATTATGTGTATAAGTGTCCATACAGAGATAGCTGTCAGTCCCTGATAACTCCTCCCTTCTGTACCGATAGCTCTTCACAGGAAGTGGGAATAGCAAAAATATAAATGTATAAATTACAGGTTTTACTGAATCTTTTTCTATAAAACTATACATCAGTCTGCTCAGCTCCTCCTGCTCTGTAACATTGCATTTTGTGATAAAAGGTCCTCTTTAATCACTAAATATGTCTCTCATGGTGCCATAATTAAAAGCCCTTGTGTCAATCTGTTACATACATCCTAAGGGGGGCATACACCACTGATGTTCATTGGCTTACACAATAGATTTTGGGAATTGTCATTAGTCAATCTGTCTTCTTTCGTGCCATGATCATGCAAACAACAAACATCCCCCTGAAATCTGTCTTGGATCTTCAGCTGGCATGTAGGATTTTTTCGGTCATTGATAGTGAAAAGACTTCCCAGAAGTCTGTGTTTTGCATGACATAGTTCTTTGAATAGCATACTGTGACATAAGGAACCCACTGCTACAGCTGCCTTTGTATCATATTCTTCATTTCTTCTTCTCACTCCTCACCTCAATACAACTTCTTTGGCTTTTGAGAATGCATGTTGCAATAAATGTGCACTGAACTAATCTGTGCTCATGAATGAATGTATGTTTTCAAAATGGAACCTCATATGAACTGTTATTTCAGAAAAAATTTACATTTCATAATGGCAAGTCAGAAGTTATGATCAGTCCAGGTACTGAGACCCCCTACCATTCCCAAGTGAATGGGACTTGAGCTGCAATATGCTAGCATGGCCACTATACAGTGGATGAAGCCTTCTGCTTCTGACTCACTATTTAGTTTCTAATGCCATTGGCTGCCCAAAACAGCTGATCGTAACCCCACCAGACCCTCTCCAATTGGATATTAATGGATGAGCTATCTGGAGGATAGGTCATCACAGTATTAAAAAGCTGGAATACCCCATTAAGCTTGTGTGGCCATCTTTGAGTCCTGTATGTTTATGTGCATTCAAGTTAGGGTTGTATAACTGTTTGTGGCCTATTTTTTTTTTTTGTATATTAACGTTTTATTAGGGTTTTTCCAGACTTTAATCAAATCAGCATTGAACAGTGTCAACGACAAGAATAATACCAGTGGTGCAGTACAGAAAGTAAGCATAAGAGATCATTTTCAAATACATAGACTGAACAAAAAGGCAAATGTATAATCATATAACTACAGGCATCCAAACGAACACAAAGAAAAAAGACAATAGACATAGGAGACAAACAAACGAGACAGCGGGAGAGGGGGAGAAAAGGAGGGGAGGGGGGCTACAGCATAGCGAGGAGGGCCTAAACCCTGGTGTCTCGAAACAAGGATGTGGAGCGAAAGTCATCCCAGGGGCCCCAGGTCTTCACGAACCCGGACGAATCTGAGGGCGTTACACTGATAAGGTCTTCCAACCTATGGTAGAGAGCAATTTCCTCAAACCATTCCTCAGGGGAGGGACGAGAGGTGGATTTCCAGTGTCTGGGGATCACCGCTTTCGCCGCCTGTATCATGTATTTCAATAGAGATTTCTTATAAGCTGGGGCATTCAGAATGCTATCAAACAGCAAAAAGGTCTCTGGGGAGTTCTGCATGGGGACCCTGGTGACCTCATTGACCGTTTTGTGGACAAAGTCCCAGAAAGGGCGCAGCACACTACACTGCCACCAGACATGGAGCATTGTGCCCTCCTCCGTAAGACATCTCCAGCAACGATCCGATACTGTCGGGAACCATCGGTGGAGCAGCACCGGCACTCTGTACCACCTAGAGACAATTTTATAACTCGTTTCTTGAGCTTTGGTAGAAATTGTGGATTTGTGAGACAACAAGAAACATTTGTTCCATTAAGCAGGGGTATACTGCCTCCCTAAGTCACGTTCCCATGCCTGGCAAAACGGGGGAGGGCACTACGTCTTGTGAACAGAAGATACAAGACGTAGGACCGCAGAGGGGGAAAGACACATCTTTTCAAAGTCCGTTAGGTTGCGGGATAAATTATGAGTCTTGGCCAAAGAGGAGTGGAAATGATGAAGCTGTAAAAACTCAAAAGAGCCACGGGCGGAGGGGGTCGGAGTATCCAGTATATGAGATAGGGGCTTGAATGCAGAACCTGAGAGGACATGACAGAACCGGAGTGGGCGGCTCCGCGTGCCGTAAGGAAGGGTCCAGTCGACCGGGCCGGGGGAAAGTTGGGATGGTCAGTTATCGGCAATAAAGGGCCTTTAGGGTCGATTAATGATGCAGTTCGGTTTATGGAAGACAGAATCAAAATGGTCTGGTGCGCCGTAAAAGACAGATGTGAATGCGAGGGGCATGGTAGTCCAGCCAACCATGGGAGGGCAGTAATTGAGCCAGGGGCAGAGTCCCGGGCAGTATGAACCCAAGCCTTAGACGTGTCCGTGCGAAACATGTCCAGTAACCGGGCATACGCTGTAGCGTGGTAGTACAATCGACAATCAGGTAGGCCCACCCCCCCATTTTCCTTAGGACGTGTCAAAAGTTCCCATTTTAACCGTTGTCTGCCGGGTGCCCAAACAAACTGCGTGAAACACTGACGCAGTTGTGACCAGAATGTGGAGGAAATACAGAGGGGAATCGTCTGCAATAAGTAAAGCAGTTTAGGCAACAGGTTCATTTTCAGAATACTGATCCTACCAAACCAGGAAAAATCATGTCTGCGCCAGCCATCTAGATCTTTTTGAAAACGCTGAAGGAGGGGTGTAAAATTAAATGAAAAGAGCCGTGAGAGGTCAGAGGTGATTCTCGTGCCGAGATAAGTTATCCCAGCAGAGGGCCAAACAAAAGGGAAGGAGCCCTTAAGGGAGGAAGCCAGGGCTTCCGGCAGAGTGACATTCAAAGCCTCAGACTTGGACATGTTAATTTAAAAATTTGTCCTAACACCAAAGTCAGAGATCTCTTTGAGCAAGGAGGGCAAAGAAACACGTTAGTAATATAAAGGAGGAGATCATCGGCATATGCCGCACATTTGTGTTCCCGTGAGCCTATCCTAATCCCTGAGATGTCTGGGTTGGCTCGGATGCAGGCAAGAAGTTGTTCCATAACTAGAACATACAGGAGGGGAAACAGAGGGCACCCCTGCCGCGTCCCGTTGTGAATCTTTTTCAATTTGGCATAATGGATAATATCAAGGGTCCTAAGGGTGTTATCCCAGGCCTCCCTCCCCGGCACAAATCCGACCTGATCCGACCTGATCCTTGCAAATTAAAGAAGGCAAATGAACATTTAATCTATTCACCAGCAATTTGGCAAAGATCTTAAGATCTACGTTTAAAAGAGAGATAGGACGATAACTGGCACATAGGTGCGGGTCCTTACCAGGTTTCGGGAGGACAGTAATATGGGCCTCTGTGGACTGCGCCGGGAAGGGAAGCCCAGGAGACACCACGTTGAAGACCGACAACAGGACCAGGGACAGATCTGTGGAAAAGGTTTTATAAAAACAGGCAGTAAACCCGTCAGGGCCTTGCCACCAGGTAGGGTCTTGAGCACTAACTGAAGTTCAGCGTCCGTAAATGAGGCCTCTAGACTGGATGAGTCAGTGTCTGACAGTTTAGGGAGCAAATCGGAGGAGTTAGAAGGGATGACCGTCTGCTGTACTGGGGTGTGGGGGAGATTAGAGAGTTGCAAATAAAAGGTGTGGAAAGTGGCAGCTATGTCCGGGGTGGTGTGTACCATGCGATCTCGAGCCGTTTTGATGGTGGGGATATGGGAAGCAGCCATCTTCCCCAGGAGAGCTCTCGCCAACATACAACCACTCTTGTTCCCAAACTCGTAGAATTTACTCCTGCAAATTTGCAGCATACGTCTATAAGATGATTCCAAAAGGCGCCTAGCCTCCATGCGTGCATTCTGGAGGTCGCGCAGGGTTTGCAGAGAGAGTGCTCGCTTGTGAGTTCCAGCGAGGAGACCTTTTGCAATGCAAGTTTAAGGGAATGGGCCTTCTCTTTTTTGAGGCGGGAACCGTGTCTGATAAGAACACCCCGAAGGACACATTTCATAGCCTCCCACTGCACAGGAAGCGGGGTGGGATCGTCTCTATGGTCCGCTAAGAAATGTTTTATGCTATCGGTGAGGTCAGCAACATAGACTGCGTCGAGAAGAAGGGACTCATTAAGGCGCCAAGTCCACACCTGTTTGGCCAAAAAGGGGGGGGGGGGCAGGGAGCAATACACCAGAGCATGGTCGGACGACAAAATGTTACCAACATGCGTGACGGTCAGTCAGGACAAGGCCGGTTGTGGGAGAACGATATAATCAATCCGACTATAAGAGTCGTGAGGAGCAGAAAAAAAAAGGTATAGTCCCTGTCTGCCGGGTGCTGAAGACGCCAGGGGTTTCTTCAGCTGCAACTGAAGCAGGGCACATTTGACTTTTTTTTATGGTGGAATAAGGGAGTGATGCGCGGCCTGCAGAATTATCAAGGGTAGGATCAAGGGTCAGATTAAGGTCCCCACACAGAACTAAAGTCCCACGGATCACTGGAGCTATTTTGTCCAGCAGATCCTCCACAAAAGAGGCCTGATTCTGATTGGGGGCATATACATTAAGAAAGGTGAATTCCCTACCCCCTATGAGCAGCATAAGAGCTAAATACCGGGCATCCGGGTCGACCATACAGTCCAGCATCTGGTGAGGTAAAGACCGATGGATCACTATGGCAACTCCCTTCGACTTATTAACCGGGTTATTCGCAAAGTGCCAAGTCGTGTAGTGTCGATGACGGATGGCCGGGGCATGACCCACCTTAAAATGTGTTTCCTGGAAACAAACAACCTGTACCTGCTGACGGTGAAAGTGGTGAAGCACCTGGGCTCTTTTCTCTGGGGTGTTAAAGCCCTTCATGTTGAAGGATGCAATCTTCAAGGATGCCATACCTGCAGGGAGAGGGAAAAAACACCAAGGAAGGGGAGGCAAACAATTGACAAAAAACGAGGAGAAAACGAAAGGGAAAGGAACAGGAAACAAAAGCAAAAAGGAAAGCAGAAATGGGAATAGAGTGACCAAAGGGTCAAAAGAGGCTATCACTTGGGACCAGGCGCCCCAAGGGAGAGTCTCCGGGTCTTCGGGAGAAGGGTCAACCAGCCAGGAGCTACTCGTTACGACCCCGGCAGGTATGAGAAAAACAGAGAAAAAAAAACAGAATACAACAGCGCCAGCCACAGAAGGTTCAAGAAACATCCAAAAAGGGGCAGGCAGAAAACAGAGAAGGGTAAACAGATTCCCCATTAGAGGAAGAGAGATACTAGAATATAGTAACAATCAACATCCCAAAGAAGGGTCACAGCAAACCCCTCAGGTAGCAGAAAGAGACGGAGAGCTGCGTTTCGGCCCATTCGCACGGGTATGTCGTCGTCCCCGCTGGGTCAAAGGAGAAGCATTGGTCATGCCCCCAACTGGTGGTGAACGGGGTCGTCCCGGCGGCCCTGGAGCATATGGAAGGATGGATGGCCAGGGACCCAGGTCCACATGAGGTAAGTTCAACTGCTGAAGAAAATGAGGAAGGTCCGACGGGTCTCGGAGGGTAGCCTGTTGTCCCTTAGGGCCCGCGAGGAGAGCAGAGGGGAAACCCCAACGTTAAGGAATGCCATGGTCCTTAAGGAGGGACAGGAGTGGACGGAGAGCTGCTCATTGCGCCAAGGTGTGGCGAGAAATATCTTGCAGCAGAATGAAAGGCGTGCCCTCGTATGACAAGGACGACAACTGCCTCGCTTTCAGTAGGATCTTTCATGGAGTAGAAGTGAACTCTGCAAATAACGTCCCTTGGCTTTGAAGGATCCGGATTAGGAGGGCGTAGCGCCCTATGAGCCCGGTCAATTTCAATGTTGGCGCTAGGTGGGCGCCCCAAGAGTCCATTGAAGATCTTCACCAGGGTGGGCATAAGGGACGCTGGCGATACAGATTCCAGGAGGCCACGGATTCGCAAGTTATTGCGACGGTTCCTGTTTTCAACATCATCCAAATGATGGTGCAGGATGTGCAATTGAGTATCATAAGATTGCATTTTCTCAGCCAGCGACTGCACAGTAGCTGATAAGGAGACATGGTCCTGTTGAAGAGAGTCCACTCGGACACCCAGTGTGGTCATCTCAGAGCGGACCTGGGCGAACTCTTTTTTACATTCTTGTAAAATATCAGCTGCAAAGCTGGAGAGATCCGCCTTAGACGGCAGGGAGCATAGCAGGTTGCGTAGATCCGCCATAGTGGGCGGCCAAGAATCCTCGTCCAACGACAGAGCGGAGGCGGGAGGCCTCCGAAAGGGCTGAGGAGATCCCTGCGGGTCCGCGATGGCAGCTGAGGCACACGGGTTAGGAGAGGCAACTCCGCCATGGCGCGAGTGGGATCCATCCCATGAGGAGTCCGTAGACCAGTGCGGTGACGCCGCCAAAGATGGTTCAGGGGAGTGAGAGGGAGGGTGGAATGGGTCCCACGGAGAATGCCACACCGGAGCCACTTCAGGGTACGCGGACAATGTGTCCCGAAGATCAGGGTGCGGCAAAGCTGGGCTGGAGGGTACACCCGCAAATAGAGAAGGTGCCCAGGAAGGGGTCTGATGGGCGGATGAGGTACAGGCCCCGGAGGGCCGCATGGAAAGTTCTGTGGCAGGGCAAAATGGGGATGCAGAAGATCTGAGAGCCCCAATATCCGGTCTGGTCACATGAGGAGGAGACCGGGACTGCCGTTGTGGAAGAGGGGTCCCTCTATTACTGACCTGGGTGAGGGCAGGCCACGGTGACAGCTGCGCCACCTGGAGAGGTTCCCGCCATGGAAGTTCTGTAGGTCCAGAGCCGGGGTCCGGGCCGGTATCTTCCGTGTCTGGAGATATTGTTGCAGGTCCTGGTATGGAGCCTAGGAGCATCTCAGAGGCCGACCGGGATCGGGTGCGGCAGTGTGGAGGATCAAGCAGGCCGGAGGCCACTGAGGAGACTGCAGCCGGGCGCTGTATGGGAGGATTGGCTCCATCTTGCAGGCGCATGTCGCGCTCTTTCAGGCTGGAACTCAGCGCGGCGGGCTGTTTAGCAAACAGCCGAGGTAAGTCACCCTGGGAGGATGGCAGGGGAGCCACAGACCTGGCTCTGCTCTTTTTGAGAGTTTTCCCCATGTGGAACGAGTGGCTGGCACTGAGGAATACTGGGGTAGCAGAGGAGCTCACTCCACACACGTCCTCACTCCTGCATGGCCGGACACGCCCCCCCGTTTGTGGCCTATTTTACTATGATAAGAAGCTTGATAATCAGCTTTGAATTATGTGAGCTAGTGATTATAGTTTTCTTTGTTTTATGTACTGAATTATATCTTTTGATTCTGGGGAGTGGCTAGGGTCTCAAAAGATCCAGGTCCCAAGCCCCAATTCATATGTGCCATATTCTCAGGCCCCACAGAATGAAGTACCGCACACCGCTGTCGCTGGTGCTCGCAAAAGACTTGTTAGTCGTAATCCGTGGTAGAAAAAATTGCTGCACACAGCTAATTCAATTTGCCATTAATCAGTGAAATGTATTATTCACAACTTATTTCATGTTGCATACATGATCCAGTGGATGCCCATATAGTCACATTGTAGAAGTACCGAACGTTTCGGCGTCACCATTGCTCTTGTTGTATCCAAGCCCTACTCATTTCTGTGGCCAGCCACTCCCTCCACCGGCAGTGGGAAAGCAGTGGGGGAGGGGCTGGTTACACAAATGAGGTTAGGTGCAATGAGAGCAATGATGACACCCTCATTGCACTAAAGGCCTTATTAAGAAAATGGCACCTTAAATCAGATGAACAATTTTAATCAGGTGAACTAGAGCTATGTGTCTAGGCCAGGGATGCCCAACCTACGGCCCTTCAGCTGTTGTAAAACTACAAATCCCACATTGCCCTGCTGTAGGGTAATAGCTATAGTCTGTCTGGGCATGATGGGAGTTGTATTTTTGCAACAGCTGGAGGGCCGCGGGTTGGGCATCCGTGGTATGGGAAAACAGTTTAATAGGGAGGTCACTCTGATAGTGGGAAAACCCAATTGACACTGGAAAGTCTCTTACCTAGTCAAGTCATTAAACATTTCTGTCCATAGGATGTTTTTTATTAAAGAGAGTCTGTCGCCACCTTTTTCCATTATAAACCGCTCCTTGTGCCTTGTATCCCACAATTACTGGATCTCAGACATATCTTTTTATTGATATATCAATCTTTGTTTACCTGAAATAAATTGTTGAAAAGAGCCTAAGTACCCTTGGGCATTGGAGCCCAGCCACTTCCATTAGAATCGAGGCCTGCATCTCCCATCTTCATCTTCTCTACACCTCCCTCCACTCCTGATGTCAGGAACCCAGCATTTGAAATCTCATGCAGGCGCATATGACCCATCTGTTTGCGCTTGCGCTATCTGCTTCCATCTGTGGTGTATGTGCACCAAAAAAGCTGATGCCACAAGAAGAAACAGACAGTGCAGGCGTAAACAGACCGGTGACATGCGCCTACGCGAGATTTCAAGCAATGGGTTTTTAAGGTCAGGAGCCGAAGGAGGTGTAGAGAAGATGAAGATGGGAGGAGCAGGCCTCGAATCTAAAGGTATTGGCTGGGCTCCAGTGCCCAAGGGTACTGCCCCTTGGGCTCTTTTCAGATCATTTGAATGTTTGAATAAAGATCTTTTCTTTTGGGAAACAAAGATCGATATATCAACCTGGGATACAGTAAATGTGATCTACATCTAGGCACCTGGTGTGGTTTATAATGGAAAAAGGTGGTGAGTGACTCCCTTTAAGTTACTCGGTGCTTAAAAAGTGCAAAGCGCTTTTCTTAACCAGAAATCTGGACATTTGTCATATGATTTCCCCCAATCCTCTTGCTCCAATGACAGGGCATGCCAATTGTATTACTCAGAAAATAGATAGAGATAAGGAAGACAAGAGAAGGGCCTCTCTGAGTAAAAAGAATTTGGCATTAGGTAAGGGACATGAATTTTGCTATTCAGGCTTACTGAATTTTTAAAGCTGTAGATTCCTCCCACATAACTGTATAAAGAGATTAACACTTTCAGAACCTTGTGTTTTTATAATAATCTTTAATGTTCGTCTTCATGCTTTGACAGAAAAACAGTTAATTCTCAGCCATGCAGAAATGGTTTTGCTATAAATCACAGCATCTCCATGGCAACTGTGATTCATTTCAGGCAAAGAACAAGCATTTGCCTTGAGTATTTTTCTCTTATTTTTCAGACAGATTAAAATAAAAGATTATTTTGATTCGAATGTCATCTCCTCATACATGAATGTAGGCCCTCTGCTGAGCTAATAACCATTTACCAGCAGGTCTTTAAGTGTAGAATGTATTGTAATTTGAACATTATCATCAAGTTTCGTCTGAGTCATACTTCTTTTGTATTTCATTGAGCAACCTTGCAAGATGTCAGAGACTGTGAATGTGGTACCATGGCATTCAGAAGTACAATAAGTTATTTTACATATTGTTGTTAATGGTTGCTCCAAAATTAAAAAAGAGTTGCACTAGCAGTGACTTTGCAATCAATAACCAATAGGTTTAAGCGAACCCATGGAAGTTCGGGTTTCCCGGGTTTTAGGTCAAAGTTCGGGTTCGGGACCTGAACTTGACCCAAACTTCACCCTGAAACCTGACCCCATTTAAGTCAATGGAGACCCGAACTTCACTTTATTATTTTCCATTATACCATGGTTATAACGGAAAATAATAGCATTCTTAAAATAGAATGCTTAATAAAATGTCTATTGAGGGGTTAAAAAAAATAAATAAAAACTCACCTCATCCACTTGATCGCGCAGCCGGTATCCTCTTTTCTTCAGGACCTGCAAAAGGACCTGTGGTGAGGTCACCGTGCTCACCACATGGTGAATGAAGATAGAAGGACCTGTGGTGACGTCACCGTGCTCACCACATGGTGAATGAAGATAGAAGGACCTGCGGTGACGCCACCGTACTCACCACATGGTGAGCGCAGTGACGTCACCGCAGGTCCTGCTGAATGAAGATAGAAGGACCTGTGGTGACGCCACCGTGCTGGTCAAACAGCTAATCTTGGGTGACAGGAGTTGTACCCCCACCAATCTGATACTGATCACCTATTCTGATATCACTCTTCCACTGCTCTGCCCAGTGGTGACACGTGGTTTGTCAAAATAGTTTTAAATAAGGAATAAACAGGTTTGAGCAATCCATTTCAAAGAGACACTTTAGCTAACCCTTTTTTTTTAATTTATTTTTTTACTAATTTTTTACAACCACAAAGAGAATGTATGTCAATGCTTGAAATTGTTTTAGATACATTGTATCAATTTAAACACAACATTTTTGCTGTACATAATTTATGAACAAACAACATAAAATAAGGTTTTGGTCCTTTTACACAGGCTGGTTTGCATGCAATTATTGGGAATGAACCATTCGTTCCGGATCATTACCTGACCTTTGAGCAGAGAGGACTTTGCATTTACATGCAACAATCATCTGCTCTGTATGTGGACATGTGATCGTTACTGCGATTGCTCGGCCTCATACCGATTCATCGTTTGTGTGCAGCAGATCACTGTCTACACAGGACCATTTGCTGTAAAAAAAACTATGATTTTGGTTGCAGGTCAAAAGATACAATCATCTAATGAGCATTTGCTCACATTTACATGGGGCAATAATCGAGAACAAACTTTCCTATGAACGCTCATAATTGGCCCCATGATCATGTAAAAGGTTCTTTAGAATAGGGAAAGGATTAATTTGCAAAAAGTCCTTACAGGCATTAATACGTGCTCCTGAGAACTAAAAACTTTGACAGTACCTAATCCATGGTCACTTGAATTGATCTGAGAATGCTTGAGAATTTCATATTCACCATAATCCACCCCATTTGTCTGACTAAATCTAAAGGTACCTGTTTTACACAATTTTCTATCAAATATGACAGTTTGTGAACACTACTAGTGATATTTCAGTTGGTTGTCATATTTTTAATTAATGTTTATAGTTTAGAATACCCATATGCACCATACTTGCAAGACTTCTTTCACAAACTGAAATGTAAAATTGAAAATACAATATGAATAGTGTTGAGCGAACCCAATCTGTAAAGTTCAGGTCCGTAGCGAACTTCGCAAGTTAGGGTACCCGGACCCGAACTTTGCCGGAAAAGTTCGGGTTCGAGTTCGGTGTTCGGGCATTTTTATATAGCTTTTGAAAGGCTGCAGGGCAGCCAATCAACAAGCTTTTAAGCTATCCTAGTAATGGCATGACTGTGATTGGCCGGTGCATTATGTGACCCAGCCTCTATACAAGCTGGATCACGTGTAGCTTCGCCCATCAGCTCTCAGTAGTGCAAGGACAGGAAGCAGATAGCTGAAGCGAGGGAGAATGTTAGGAATCTGGCTATTTGTTTTGTGGGTGACCTACAGTATAATGATTTTTGTGGGTGCAATACACCACACCAGCTTTGGACCCCTGACACTGAAATATAATAATAAATCTGGCTGTTAATTCTGTGGGTGACCTATAGTGATTTTTTTGTGGGTGCAATGCACCATTTTTGTACCCCTGACACAAAAATATAATAGTTAATCCGTCTGTTAGTTCAGTGGGTGACATATACCCATTTTTGGTGTGAGGTACACTTGCACTGCATATGTGACAGGGAAATTATTATAGTTAATCCGTAGGTTAGTTCGGTGGATGACATATTCCTATTTTGGTGTGAGGCACACCTGCACTGCATATGTGACAGGGAAATTATTATAGTTAATCCGTCTGTTAGTTCGGTGGATGACATATTCCCATTTTGGTGTGAGGCACACCTGCACTTCATATGTGACAGGGAAATTAATATAGTTAATCTTACTGTTAGTTCGGCCGCTGACATATACCTATTTTTGGTGTGAGATACACGTGCAGTTTATATGTGACAGGGAAATTAATATAGTTAATCTGACTGTTAGTTCAGCGGGTGACATATTCCCATTTTTGGTGTGAGACACACGTGCACTGCATATGTGACAGGGAAATTAATATAGTTAATCTTACTGTTAGTTCGGCCGGTGACATATACCTATGTTTGGTGTGAGAAACACGTGCACTGCATATGTGACAGGGAAATTAATATAGTTAATCCGTCTGTTAGTTCAGTGAATGACCTCAAAGAATAAGGAGAACATCAAATAAGGCACGTGCCCTGGTCATGGTGCTGCTGGTGCTGGTGGAGCTCCTGTTGCAGGGGGAGGACGTGGTAGATCTGCGCCAGCTACACGCCCAAATAAAACACCTTCCTCAGGTGCACGTAGGCGACAGTACGTCCAGCGTCATTTTGTAGGCCCGAGTACCGGTGTACAAATGGTGAGGTCAGAACAAGTAGAGGCGGTAGTAGATTGGATGGCTGACAGTGCCTCCAGTTCCTTCACATTGTCTCCCACCCAGACCCCTGCTGAAACCGCAGAGTTGGCACCTGAAACCCATGGGCATCTGTCTTTCACCTCACCCCCTTGCAAATCAGCCAAGCAGTCTGAGCCCCAAGTCATGCAGCAGTCTCTTATGCTTTTTGATGACTCTGGTGGCGGGGTTTCCGTGGGCCATTCACCTAGCCCTGCCCCAGAAGTGGAAGAGATTGAGTGCACCGATGCCCAACCACTTATGTTTCAGGATGTTGATATGGGAGGACCACCGCAGCAAGTCTCTGATGATGATGACGAAACACAGGTGCCAACTGCTGCGGATTTCTGACGTGTGCAGACTGGCAAGGAGGGCAGGGGTGAAGAGTGGGTGGAAGATGATGTGGAGGATGATAAGGTCCTAGACCCCACATGGAATCAAGGTCATGCAAGTAACGTGTGCAGTTCGAAGGAAGAGGTGGTGTGCCAGCCGCACAACAAAAGAGGGAGCAGGGTTCAAAAGCAGAGTGGCCGTCCCCTAGCCAGTATGCCTGCTACTGCGCACTGCACCCAGGGACTGAGCACACCAAAGCCAGCTCCAAGGAGTTCCCTGGCGTGCAGTTCTTCAGACAATGTGCTGACGAAAAGACGCGAGTGGGTTGTACGCTGTGCAATCAGAGCCTGAAGTGAGGCATAAATGTTCTAAACCTGAGCACCACCTGCATGACCAGGCATATAAGTGCAAAGCACGAGCTGCAGTGGAGTACACACCTGAAAAACCACAAAGATCTCAGGCTCTTCTTGCTCCCTTTCTTCTGCGGTCTCGGCCTCTTCCTCTCCATCTGGAGTGACAGTGGCACTTGCCACCTCGCAAACAGAGGATGTGGCAGCAACACCACCACCTCCAGCACCGTCACCCAGCATGTCCACACTGTCCCATGGAAGCGTTCAGCTGTCCATCCCCCAAACACTGGAGAGAAAGAGGAAGTACCCCCCTACCCACCCGTAATCCTTGTCCCTGAATGCCAGCATTTCAAAATTCCTGGCCTTTAAAATTCTGTCATTCCGTCCGGTGGAGACAGAGACTTTTAAAAACCTTATGGCGGTGGCTGTCCCACAGAACATGATTCCAAGCCGCCACTACTTTTCCAGGCGAGCCATCCCTGCCCTGCACAACCAAGTGGTGGACAAAATCAGGTGTGCACTGCGCAACTCCATCTGTGGCAAGGTCCACATAACTACCGATACGTGGACCAGTAAGCACGGACAGGGACATTATATCTCCCTAACTGCACACTGGGTAAATGCAGTGGCGGCTGGGCCTGAGGCGGATAGCAGTTTGGCACATGTCCTACCGCCACCGAGGATTGCAGGACATTTCTCGTTGCCTCCTGTTGGCTTCTCCTCCTACTCAGCATCCTCCTCTACCGTCTCCTCTTCCGGTCAGCGTAACACCTTCCCCATCAACTTCAGCACAGCCGGTGGGAAACGACAGCAGGCTGTTTTGAAACTCATCTGTTTGGGGGAAAAAACCCACACCGTGCATGAGCTATAGACGGGCATGGAACAACAGACTGATGAGTGGTTGGTGCCGCTGAACTTCAAGCCTGGCCTTGTGATGTGCGATAACGGCGAAATCTCGTAGCAGCTCTGGGGCTAGCTGGTTTGACGCACATCCTTTGCCTGGTGCATGTGCTGAATTTGGCGGTGCAGAGGTTCCTGAAAAATTACCCGATATGTCAGAGCTGCTGCAGAAAGTGCGGGCCGCCTGTGCGCGCTTTTGACAGTCTTACCCTGCTGCTGCTCGCCCTTCCCGCTCACCGCCTCATATGCGACGTACCCACAAGGTGGAACTCCACCTTGCACATGTTGGAGAGGCTGTGGAGCAGCAGCTGGTGATGGTGAAGTTTCAGCTGCAGCACACACGAGTGAGTCGCTCTGCGGAACAGCACCACTTCACCACCAACGAGTGGGCCTCCATGCGGGACGTGTGTGCCGTGTTGCACTGTTTCGAGTACTTCACCAACATGGCCAGTGCCAATGTTGCACTCCTCAGTGTTACTATCCCACTTCTATGTCTCCTTGAAAATACACTTTGGGCGATGATGGAAGAGGATGTGGCACAGGAGGAGGAGGAGGAAGAGGAAGAGGGATCATGGTTATCAGGCCAGTCATTCACAAGTGGCTCGGAGAATGGGTTCCTGCACCAACAGAGGCCAGGTACACAACTGTCTAGCCCGGGCACAGTTCTGCAGGATGAGGAGGAGGAGGATGATGATGAGGAGGAACCGTGTTCACAGCAGGGTGGCACCCAAAGCAGCTTAGGGGCATCAATGGAGCGTGGCTGGGGGGATACAGAGGACACAGACAATACACCTCCCACAGAGGACAGCTTGTCGTTGCCTCTCGGCAGCCTGGCACACATGAGTGACTACATGCTGCAGTGCCTGCGCAATGACCACCGAGTTGCCCACATTCTAACCAGTGCTGATTACTAGGTGGCCACCCTGCTGGATCACCGCTACAAGGACAACGTGCTGCCCTTAATTCCATCACTGGAGCGTGATTGGAAGATGCGCGAGTACAAGCGCACGCTGGTAGACGCACTGCAGATGGAATCCACACCTGACAGCGGGGGCTCAGTGGAATCACAAGGTGGAGGCAGAGGAGGAGGAGGAGGAAGAAGTCGCCAACGCAGCTGGGGCACCGCCAGCACCTTAGAAGGGAGAGTTAGCATGGCCGAAATGTGTAAAAGCTTTGTCAGCATGACACAGCAACAGCAACCACCAGCTGATACGGAATGTCTTAGCAGGAGGGAGCATTTCAGCAACATGATAAAATAGTACGTGTGCACACGCCTACACGTATTGACTGATGGGTCTGCCCCATTCAACTTCTGGGTCTCCCAATTGGGCACATGGCCTGAGCTTGCCCTTTACACCTTGGAGGTGCTGACATGCCCTGCAGCAAGTGTATTGTCCGAACGTGTGTTTAGCACGGCAGGGGGGTAATCACAGACAAGCGCAGCCGCCTGTCCACAGCCAACATTAAAATGAACCAGGCATGGATCCCACAGGACTTGTCCATACCTTGTGAGTAGACAAGTATACCAGCCGCACCCAGCCATTGCTGTACTCCAGCGCACTTTCTCTTTGCATTCTCTTTTCTATTTCCCCATGTTTTGGAGTCTTCCAAACTGTATAAAAAAATATATATATATATAAAGGAAAAAATAAATAAAATAAAAAAACAACAAAAACACTGTTGGCTACCTCCTCCTCCTCCACCGCCAATTCCACCTACACCACCACGTCCACCGCCTCCTCAACCTCCTACTACACTTTGACCTCCGCCTCCTAGTTCAAGATTATTATTTATTTCTATTCTATGTTATTTTAAGTCTTTTCCCTAACCACATTTGTTTGTAGGGCAACTGTCCTGCTCCTACCCCAATTTTGCTTCCTTTTGCAGCCCTCTAGCTCTTACTACGACTATTTTACAGCTTTTTTAGTGCACCAAAGTTCAGGTCCCCATTGACTTCAATGGGGTTCAGGTTCGAGTTCGGGTCAAGTTCGGCCGAACTCGCAAACCCGAACATCCACGGGTTCGCTCATCCCTAAATATGAACAACACTCCTGGGGTAAAAAGGTTGCTAAATATGGAAAAAAAAATTCTGTATGGATGGCTACTTATACTTCTCTGTAAACATTCTGGGACTACAAAACTATTTTAGGTGTCACATCAGGAAGAGAACAGTGCAGACCTGACCTCCACCTACACCACTGGCCCTACAAACTTGGACGATCCACACTAAACAGCGGCCCCCGACTAGGCGATGGTCCGTCACCTGACAAAGTGCGCACTGCCTAATTGGGGGAGATAAAAGGGGAAGTCAGACATGGCGAGTAAAAACCAGAAAATAGCGTCAGAACTATGGGTGAGCGAATCGACTTCGGATGAAACTTTCAAAGTCGATTCGCATGAAACTTTGTTTCAATACTGTATGGAGCGAGCGCTCCATACAGTATTAGAATGTATTGGCTCCGGTTTGTAGCAATCAATTTATGAATTTATTACACAAAGTCTCGAGAGACTTCGTGAAGTAATAACTTTGGCTCATCAGAGCCAATACATTCTAATACTGTACGGGGCGCTCGCTCCGTAAAGTATTGAAACAAAGTTTAATGCGAATTGACTTTGGATGTTTCATCCAAAGTCGATTCGCTCATCCATATTCAGAACCAATGGCATGACTAGAAATCACTGTGCCCCACATCAAATGTTTGAATAGGGCTCCCCCTTTCCCAGTAACTTCTTCGAAACCCCTTCCTTTCATGCAACCCCCACTACTGTGACTAGTAAAGATCGTTCTTTCAGACCAAGCCCGGTAGTTGCTCCATCCATTTCCTACACTGTATATACTGTCACTGTATATAACGTCATTGTATAATACTGTTCAGGGGGCCCTGACAATAAAATCTTTAAATCCTACCCCTGGGTGGGACCCTTCTGAGTCTGGGCCCCAAAGCAGCCGCTTTCCCTGCTTCCCCTATAACTACCCCCCTGGTCAGAACCAAGGATCAAACAAATGCACAGCAATATACATTGCAGGGTCATAACCAGGAGGTAACATCAGAACCAGAATCAGCAGCAAGAGGCGGTCACTAAGATGCAGAAGGTCAGAAGTTCAGAATCAGAAGGTCAGAACCAAGGATCAAACAAATGCACAGCAATATACATTGCAGGGTCATAACCAGGAGGTAACATCAGAACCAGAATCAGCAGCAAGAGGCGGTCACTAAGATGCAGAAGGTCAGAACTTCAGGAATTCGCATGAAACAAAAACTAAGCATGTAAGGCAAAAAGACCAAATCATAGCCAACTGTCGCTTATGCAACTGTTGCCTGTCAGGAAGCAAATGACGCCGGTGCTGATGGTTTACCCACTCCCTGATAGGCAGTCCGAACCCACTGTAAACAGGGCTGGTTGCCACAGCAATAGAGAGATGCCGGTGACACAGTAATAGTGCAGCCGGACTTGTCGCAGAAGCACAGCCAGATAAGTACATTACATTAGGTAGTTCTTCTAAGTCTGCCCATACATGTTGCGGTCCGCCAACGGGATCTGCATGCAGATCAGCACTAATTGCTGGACTGCACCTACAGGGAGTGCAGAATTAGTAGGCAAGTTGTATTTTTGAGGATTAATTTTATTATTGAACAACAACGTTCTCAATGAACCCAAAAAACTCATTAATATCAAAGCTGAATATTTTTGGAAGTAGTTTTTAGTTTGTTTTTAGTTTTAGCTATTTTAGGGGGATATCTGTGTGTGCAGGTGACTATTACTGTGCATAATTATTAGGCAACTTAACAAAAAACAAATATATACCCATTTCAATTATTTATTTTTACCAGTGAAACCAATATAACATCTCAACATTCACAAATATACATTTCTGACATTCAAAAACAAAACAAAAACAAATCAGTGACCAATATAGACACCTTTCTTTGCAAGGACACTCAAAAGCCTGCCATCCATGGATTCTGTCAGTGTTTTGATCTGTTCACCATCAACATTGCGTGCAGCAGCAACCACAGCCTCCCAGACACTGTTCAGAGAGGTGTACTGTTTTCCCTCCTTGTAAATCTCACATTTGATGATGGACCACAGGTTCTCAATGGGGTTCAGATCAGGTGAACAAGGAGGCCATGTCATTAGATTTTCTTCTTTTATACCCTTTCTTGCCAGCCACGCTGTGGAGTATTTGAACGCGTGTGATGGAGCATTGTCCTGCATGAAAATCATGTTTTTCTTGAAGGATGCAGACTTCTTCCTGTACCACTGCTTGAAGAAGGTGTCTTCCAGAAACTGGCAGTAGGACTGGGAGTTGAGCTTGACTCCATCCTCAAACCGAAAAGGCCCCACAAGCTCATCTTTGATGATACCAGCCCAAAACAGTACTCCACCTCCACCTTGCTGGCGTCTGAGTCGGACTGGAGCTCTCTGCCCTTTACCAATCCAGCCACGGGCCCATCCATCTGGCCCATCAAGACTCACTCTCATTTCATCAGTCCATAAAACCTTAGAAAAATCAGTCTTGAGATATTTCTTGGCCCAGTCTTGACGTTTCAGCTTGTGTGTCTTGTTCAGTGGTGGTCGTCTTTCAGCCTTTCTTACCTTGGCCATGTCTCTGAGTATTGCACACCTTGTGCTTTTGGGCACTCCAGTGATGTTGCAGCTCTGAAATATGGCCAAACTGGTGGCAAGTGGCATCTTGGCAGCTGCACGTTTGACTTTTCTCAGTTCATGGGCGGTTATTTTGCGCCTTGGTTTTTCCACACGCTTCTTGCGACCCTGTTGACTATTTTGAATGAAACGCTTGATTGTTCGATGATCACGCTTCAGAAGCTATCTCACTATTTTTGACTTTTCTGAGCCTGTCAAGTCCTTCTTTTGACCCATTTTGCCAAAGGAAAAGAAGTTGCCTAATAATTATGCACACCTAATATAGGGTGTTGATGTCATTAGACCACACCCCTTCTCATTACAGAGATGCACATCACCTAATATGCTTAATTGGTAGTAGGCTTTCGAGCCTATACAGCTTGGAGTAAGACAACATGCATAAAGAGGATGATGTGGTCAAAATACTCATTTGCCTAATAATTCTGCACTCCCTGTATTCTTTCCAGGCCATACCTGTACATGCTATTTTCTTCAATAATGTACAGACATGGTCCGGAAGTGCATCCCAGCAATTAGCAGTAATCTGCATGAGGATGCCACTGCTGGACTGCATCCTGCATGGGAAACCTTACAGGGGTATTTCAATAACCCTTTTTTCTAATTGCTGTCTGTTGTGAACAGCTGTATTACCCAATGGTAGTGTGAAATGTATTTAATCCTCTTTCTCATCTAGGTCTTCTTTGGGATCCTGCTCTCCCTCTCTGGAGGGTATGTGTTGTACTTTTTCATATGTTGTTATTAGTGTCCAGTGCTGCTCTCTGTGGTTTTAATGCTTCCTTTCCTGTTTTAGTGTCTTCATGTTTTTCTGTTAAACCAGGCATACTGCCTGCTAGAGTTGATCATGGTGACTATGAGCCTTTTTTTTCTGCAATTGGTATTACTAATGCAGAGAAATTCGTATCTTTATCTATATGCAAATTGCGTCCTCAAAGCACCAAGAGGATTGCCTAGCCCCTCAGAGCACCTCTGCACCTTTGCCTCTCCCTGTTGCCACTCTAACCCTATGAGATTGACAGGGCCAGGCACTCTCACAGCTCCAATGTCTGGCCATGAAATCAGGACGGGGACTGCCGCTCTGATATTTCACTTTGCTGACACATGTGCGCATTGGAGCAGTGAGGATGTCTGGCCCTGTCAATGTCACTGAGAGAGGGCCTGGCAACTGGGAGAAGCAGAAGTGAAGCAGTGCTCTGAGGAGCTAGGCCAGCCCCCTGGTGCTCTGAGCAAGTCAGTTGCATGTGGCTAAAGATAAAAATTTCTCAGCATCGCAGGTGATGCTAGGGAGGCCAGCCCCCTGGTGTTCTGAACATGTCATTTGCATGTAACTAAAGATAATCGTGGGTGATGCTAGGGAAGCCAGCCCCCTGGTGCTATAAGCATCTCATTTGCATGTAGCTAAAGAGAATCGTGGGTGATGCTTGGGAGGCTGGTCACTGTCGCGGTCTGCTATTGGCTGCTCCCCCTGTCGCCGGATGTTTTTATCCACGCAACGGGGAGATGCAGCAGCGGCGGCGCAGGGATCCAGAAGGACGCGGATACCAGGGAGCAGGTGAGTATGCTCTAGAGGAGAGGCCCAGGCATTCTGGGGGTCATTATAGGGATTGGATAACCCCTTTAAGTGTCCCTCATAGTTTTTGTGTCTTTTTTCTAGAAGTACTAAAGGTCTCATTGCAGTGATGGTGCTGTACAAGAGTAATGTTTGGGACAGGTTCTAAAAGATTTATGTGGTTTACTGCTCTCCAGGGAATGTAAGGGTCTACTTTGCTTTACACCCACTCCTGTCTCAAGCTGCCAAGTAGCTGTTCCATGACAGATATATACAGTTTGAAAACCAAGAATAAAATATATTGTGTTGATTTAAAAATGAGAGAAATGTTGCTTAGCTGCTAGGCAATGTAGAAGATGTACTGGAAAAATACAGTTTCATCACATAATAATCCCTCATATTGCTGTATTAAAGTCTACTTGAATTAAGTATATGCTAACAGTTTGGAAACATATTACCATGTGAGTCATTTTTAAAGCAGAGGTTTAAGTAGTGGTTTTCGAAAACATTTAATTATCTAGAAGAAGCATGTTCGCATACGTGTATACCTATACATTATAGAACACTGTGAGCCTTTCTCAAACATGGTACAATATGATAGACAGATACTATCTATCTATTAGTGATGAGCGAGCACCAAAATATTCAGCCCGAACACATTGCTATATTCATGTGCTCGGCCGAGCACCCGAGTATAATACAAGTCAATGGGAGACAACCAGGCACCCCCTGCTCGGAAGAGAAGAGGGTGTCTGGGTCATAAAGAAAGGTTAGAAATTGATGGAAACCCTATTAAAATGGTTTGGAAACAGCATTAAGAGGATAGCTGGATGCATCTTAGACTCCTATTATGTACGACATACAATAGACAACCACACAAAGGCTATATGCCAAAAGCCAGGTATGTGCAAGCCATCAATCCATCCATGAGACAGATAGCCAGCATACCTTACAATGGCAGCCTTGTGCACTATGAGATATTCCAAACCAGCTCTCATCTGACTGAGAACCAGTAAACCTCAAAGTTATTTTGCATCTGTTGGATGGCTTGGGTGGACCTGCACACCTAGATCAATATCATTAGGGCGACAAAAAGTTTTCTGATTGTCAAAACATAATTTTCAATAACCTTTCTATACAGTTTTGCAATGTAAAAACTCATTTGCATAAACATAGGCATATGCGAAATAACATGCAAATGAGCAGAATCAGCCTTGTTTTTCAGCTGTCATAAGACTATGAAAACCAATAGATGGCGCTATTGAGTTATGAACAGCGCCCTCTATTGGTTTTACAGTCTTATGACAAGACAAATATTCTTGTCAGAAGACTATGAAACTAATAGAGGGCGCTGTTCATAACTCAAAAGCGGCATCTATTGGTTTCATAGTCTTCTGACAAGAATATTAGACTGAGTCTTATGACAAGCTTATTAGTGTAGCCTTTTGCATGGAAAATCCACGATCTACACTAGGATGATATCTGACACTGGGAACGCTGGGTAATAACTCAGTGATAAAATCTGACACTGGGAAAGCTGGGTAATAACTCGCGATCTACACTGAGTTATTACCCAGCTTTTCCAGTGTCAGATATTATCACTGACTTACGAATATTCTAAAAAACGAATATAGAGCAAAATAGCGAATATGATCTCAGCGAATAGTCTTGTCATAACACAATGCAACTAATAGAGGGCGATGTTCATGGGTCATGATTCATGAGTCATGAACAGCTGTTATCTGTCTCATGGATAGATGGATGGCTTGTACATACCTGGCTTTTGGCATATAGCCTTTGTGTGGTTGTCTATTGTATGTCGTACATAATAGGAGTCTAAGACGCATCCAGATATCCTCTTAATGCTGTTTCCAAACCATTTTGATGGGGTTTTCATCAATTTCTAACCTTTTTTTATGAACCAGACACCCACTTCTCTTCTGATCAGGGGGTGCCTGGGGTTCTCCCATTGACTTCCATTGTATTAAATTGTATTCCAGCACCCAAATTATTTGGCCGAGCACTCAGATCTACCGAGCATAGCGATGCTTGAGCCGAACAGCAGTTCGGCCGAGCATGCTCGCTCATCACTATCTATCTATCTATCTATCTATCTATCTATCTATCTATCTATCTATCCTAAAGTATATGCACAACATTGCCTGGGTGTACATGCTTAATTTCCAGACCAGGCCTAATTTTGCAAATCTGACATGTGTCGGTTTATGTGGTAATAACTCTGGAACACTTTTACTTATCCAAACCATTCAGAGATTGCTTTCTCATGACACATTGTACTTCATGTTAATGGTAAATTTGAGTCAATATATTTTACCTTTAGTTTTAAAAAAGCTAAGTTAACGAAAATTATATATATAAATATATATATATATATACACTGCGTGCAGAATTATTAGGCAAATGAGTATTTTGACCACATCATCCTCTTTATGCATATTGTCTTACTCCAAGCTGTATAGGCTCGAAAGCCTACTACCAATTAAGCATATTAGGTGATGTGCATCTCTGTAATGAGAAGGGGTGTGGTCTAATGACATCAACACCCTATATTAGGTGTGCATAATTATTAGGCAACTTCCTTTCCTTTGGCAAAATGGGTCAAAAGAAGGACTTGACAGGCTCAGAAAAGTCAAAAATAGTGAGATATCTTGCAGAGGGATGCAGCACTCTTAAAATTGCAAAGCTTCTGAAGCGTGATCATCGAACAATCAAGCGTTTCATTCAAAATAGTCAACAGGGTCGCAAGAAGCGTGTGGAAAAACCAAGGCGCAAAAAACTGCCCATGAACTGACAAAAAGTCAAGCGTGCAGCTGCCAAGATGCCACTTGCCACCAGTTTGGCCATATTTCAGAGCTGCAACATCACTGGAGTGCCCAAAAGCACAAGGTGTGCAATACTCAGAGACATGGCCAAGGTAAGAAAGGCTGAAAGACGACCACCACTGAACAAAACACACAAGCTGAAACGTCAAGACTGGGCCAAAAAATATCTCAAGACTGATTTTTCTAAGGTTTTATGGACTGATGAAATGAGAGTGAGTCTTGATGGGCCAGATGGATGGGCCCGTGGCTGGATTGGTAAAGGGCAGAGAGCTCCAGTCCGACTCAGACGCCAGCAAGGTGGAGGTGGAGTACTGGTTTGGGCTGGTATTATCAAAGATGAGCTTGTGGGGCCTTTTCGGGTTGAGGATGGAGTCAAGCTCAACTCCCAGTCCTACTGCCAGTTTCTGGAAGACACCTTCTTCAAGCCGTGGTACAGGAAGAAGTCTGCATCCTTCAAGAAAAACATGATTTTCATGCAGGACAATGCTCCATCACACGCGTCCAAGTACTCCACAGCGTGGCTGGCAAGAAAGGGTATAAAAGAAGAAAATCTAATGACATGGCCTCCTTGTTCACCTGATCTGAACCCCATTGAGAACCTGTGGTCCATCATCAAATGTGAGATTTACAAGGAGGGAAAACAGTACACCTCTCTGAACAGTGTCTGGGAGGCTGTGGTTGCTGCTGCACGCAATGTTGATGGTGAACAGATCAAAACACTGACAGATTCCATGGATGGCAGGCTTTTGAGTGTCCTTGCAAAGAAAGGTGGCTATATTGGTCACTGATTTGTTTTTGTTTGTTTTTTGAATGTCAGAAATGTATATTTGTGAATGTTGAGATGTTATATTGGTTTCACTGGTAAAAATAAATAATTGAAATGGGTATATATTTGTTTTTTGTTAAGTTGCCTAATAATTATGCACAGTAATAGTCACCTGCACACACAGATATCCCCCTAAAATAGCTAAAACTAAAAACAAACTAAAAACTACTTCCAAAAATATTCAGCTTTGATATTAAGGAGTTTTTTGGGTTCATTGAGAACATGGTTGTTGTTCAATAATATAATTAATCCTCAAAAATACAACTTGCCTAATAATTCTGCACTCCCTGTATATATATATATATATATATATATTATATTATACCCGGCGTATAAGACGACTTTCTAACACTAGAAATTATTTTCAAAAGTTGGGGGTCATCTTATACGCCGGGAATAAGGCAGCACAGGGGAGAAGGAAGCAGTCCCTACCTCTCCCCTGTGCTGCCGCGCCCCGAATCCTGGATCCCAGCGCCGCCCCTCTCTTAATTTATTCACTGTAGGGCTGCAACGATTAATCAACGTTATCTATAATATTCGATAATGGGATTCGTTGTCGCCGAATCCCGTTATTAAACAATCGGCCGATTCGTTGCTATGGGGGTGGGAGCGGCCGGTCAGGCGCTATGCCTGCAGGTCCCGTAAGTCCCGCACGCTCCCCCACCACTGCAGTTAAGTCCCTGATACATCGCTGGCTGCGATGCTTTACAGTGCAGCAATGTATTAGCCGGTAGGGAGGAGGGGCTGGAGGCGGCAACTCTCGGCGGGGCCGATGCAGTCACTGTGCTATTACACCGGCCCCGCCGCTCACAGCAGTATAATATCTAAAGACTATTCCTTAACCGGCAGTAACTTGAACTTTAAATCAGCGCTATGATCTTTTATTACCTTACAATGAAGCTCCGGTAACAGGCAGAGTGGGCGGCGGCATATAGCCCAAACCCTATATTTTAAATGTAAAAGTTGAGGGTCGTCTTGCCTTTGACTTTTTTTGTGTTTTGTTACATTACATTTGTGGTCAGACTTAGATTGCTGTTCACAAGCACAAACCATCCAACTTGAAGGAGCTGGATGAGTTTTGCAAGGAGGAATGGGCAAAAATCCCAGTGGTAAGATGTGGCAAGCTCATAGAGACTTATCCAAAGCGACTTGGAGCTGTGATTACCGCAAAAGTTGGCTCTACAAAGTATTGACTTTATGGGGGGTGAATAGTTATGCACATTGACTTTTTCTGTTATTTTGTCCTATTGTCATGCCCCGCTCTGACTATGTGCGGAGGTCGGCCAGAATAGCAGCACGAGTTTAGTGTTTTGTTTTGGAGCCGTGCTGGATCCGCCTCCCATCAGGTGCACTGGATGGGGTCATTAGTTTAAATAGCACTCCAGCCCAGTGCTCTGAGCGGATTATAGGAATCACTTTGGTCTTGGAAGCTAGGAGGGAAGGTTGGCTGTTCCAGCTAAGAAAGATAAGTGTGGTTTCATCTCTACTGCCTCCCCGGGTGATGTTACAGGTAACGTGGGGGTAGCGGAGGAACCCATGCAATTGGGTCAGATTTCTTGCCATTCTGATAGTAGAGACTTTAGGAAATTACACAAACTATGTTACTATTGTGGAAAGAGTGGTCACTTAGTTTTTGCTTGTCCTTATGTTAAACCGCAGGTGGTAGAGAAAAAGAAGAAAAAAAAAACTTCCCTGACACTTGGTAGCATGAATGGTGTGGTGGAGCAGGCAGGTATGCAAGCTCCCTGCAGTTCCCGTTTTCTCCTTCCAGCTATGGTGGCGCTGGAGTCAGGAAATGTTTTTTTTGAGGTGTTCCTTGATTGTGGTGCTGGGGTAAACCTAATTGACTTTGTTTCCTTCAAAATCTAGGACTAAGTAGTTTACCTGGATGATATTTCAATTTATTCTCCTGATCTGAAGACCCATCAGGATCATGTGAGACAGGTTTTGACGATCCTTCGGGAGAATAAATTGTATGCTAAATTGGAGAAATGTTTGTTTGCAGTGCAAGAGCTTCCGTTCTTGGGATACTTGCTTTCTGATTCTGGTTTTCGTATGGACCCCGAGAAGGTCCGGGCGGTTCTGGAATGGGACCGACCAGAGAATCAGAAAGCCTTGATGCGGTTCTTGGGGTTTACGAATTATTATATAAAATTTATTTCGAACTACTCTACCATAGTAAAACCTCTCACTGACATGACCAAGAAGGGCGCCGAGTCTCTGTCTGGTCGGATGAGGCATTGCAGGCCTTTTCGGCTATTTAGGAGCGTTTTGCGTCTGCTCCCATTCTGGTGCAGCCGGATGTGTGTCAGCCATTTGTAGTGGAGGTTGATGCATCAGAGGTGGGGGTTGGTGCGGTGTTGTCACGGGGTGCATCCCCTGGCAAGTGGGTCCCGTGTGCCTTTTTCTCCAAGAAGCTCTCGGTCGCCGAGAGGAATTATGATGTTGGAGATAGAGAGTTGTTGGCTATCAAGTTGGCCTTTGAGGAATGGCGTCACTGGTTGGAGGGGGCGTCTCACCCCGTTACGGTATATACAGACCATAAGAATTTGGCTTACCTGCAATCTGCCAAGCGTCTGAACCCTAGGCAGGCCAGATGGTCACTGTTTTTTACCAGGTTCAATTTTGTGGTTACCTTTCACCCAGGGGTCAAGAACGTCAAGGCAGATGCCTTGTCTCGCAGCTTTCCTGGGTGAGGTGATTCAGAGGATCCTGCGCCGATTTTGGCGGATGGGGTGGTGGTCTCCGCTCTATACCCTGAATTGGAGATGGAGGTGTTGGGGGCCCAGGAGGGGGCTCCTGGTTCTTGTCCCCCAGGGAGGTTGTTTGTTCCTGAGGGCCTGCGATACAAGGTGTTCAAGGAACATCACGATACTGTCCTTGCTGGACATCCTGGTGGTAAGTCCACCTGTGATCTGGTGTCCCGGAGGTTCTGGTGGCCAGGGTTACATAAGAGCATTGAGAATTACTTGACAGCCTGTGAAACCTGCGCTCGGTCAAAGGTTGCTCATACTCGACCGGCTGGTTCACTTCTTCCATTGTCTATTCCGTCTCGTCCTTGGACGCATTTGTCTATGGACTTTATTACGGATCTGCCGAGTTCCTCCGGGAGAACAGTGATTTTGGTGGTAGTTGACCGTTTCAGTAAAATGGCTCACTTTATATCACTAACTAGTCTGCCTAACGCTAAGACTCTTGCGCAGATTTTTGTGTATAATATTGTGAAATTGCATGGTATTCCTTCGGATGTGGTCTCTGATAGGGGCACGCAGTTTGTCTCCAGGTTTTGGAGGGCGTTCTGCTCTCGGCTTGGCATTCAACTTTCATTCTCTTCGGCTTTATATCTGCAGTCGAATGGTCAGACGGAGCGTACTAATCAAAACCTGGAGACCTACTTGAGGTGCTTTGTGGCTAAAAATCAGGAGGACTGGTCCTCATTCTTGTCCTTAGCAGAATTTGCGTTGAATAACCGTAGGCAGGAGTCCACGGGTAAGTCGCCATTTTTTGGCGCATACGGTTTCCATCCTCAGTTTGGTACCTTTTCTGGGACTGGTTCCTCTGGGATGCCAGAGGAGGATAGATTCTCTTCTGCCTTATCCTCCATCTGGCGGAGGATTCAAGGGAATTTGTAGAGGATGGGTGAGAGGTATAAACGAATGGCTGACAGGAGACGTGTGAATGGTCCGGACCTGTGTGTGGGTGATCTGGTGTGGTTGTCCACTAAGAATATCAAATTAAGAGTGCCATCTTGGAAACTGGGTCCAAGATTTATTGGTCCGTATAAAATTTCTGCGGTGATCAATCCTGTAGCGTTTCGGCTGGATCTTCCGCAGACTTGGAGGATCCATGATGTGTTCCACAGGTCGTTACTAAAAAAATACGTGAAACCGGTGGAACCATCACCATTGCCTCCTCCTCCTCTTCTAGTCGAGGGAAACTTGGAGTTTAAATAGCACTCCAGCCCAGTGCTCTGAGCGGATTATAGGAATCACTTTGGTCTTGGAAGCTAGGAGGGAAGGTTGGCTGTTCCAGCTCAGAAATATAAGTGTGGTTTCTACACCACAGATAAAGATAGTCCAGACGGCCCCACTCCCCTTATAACACGCTGGTAATAATAGATAAATGTCCTCTGTGAAAGTCGGGTATCAGGCGGCAATGTGGAGGTGCCTGCTTGCAATAGCGAATATAATAGTGCACTTGAGAAAATAGAAAAAATCTGCGGCACTCACCAGTTGCAGGTTTTCAACATATCATCACTTTATTTGTGACAATAGGTACATGCTTTACAGGGCTGGGGCGGACAAGCCTTTCATAGAAATCAAAAAGCCGCCTAGGCGGTGTGTGGCAGCGACGGCCGTTTCGCACAGTATGTGCTTCTTCTACTTGAATGACGTGCACAGGTGTGCCTGCCCATTTAAGAAGGAGCGTGAGAATTAACCCTGCGTGGGGTAACTGAATCTCAATTGCAATTCAAGGCAACACCTGTGTACGTATACAACTGAAACAAAATCAAAAGCAAATCAGTACATTCAAATGAATACATTAAGGTCATTCCAATCGTTCAGACCTAGGGGTCCCATGGCATCTGTGCGGATTATCCATCTCGCTTCTTTTAGCAACAGGAGGCGATGCCTGTCGCCTCCTTGTTTCAAATGTGGAACCACCTCAATTCCAGCAAAACCCAGGCATTTTTTATTTCCCCCGTGTTTCTACCATACATGGTCTATTAAACGTGGGCAGCCCTTCTTAGTCTTGATGGAATTGAGGTGTTCACGGAACCTTTCCAGCATAGGTCTTATTGTTTTTCCTATATAAAATGACCCGCACTCGCATTTGACCACGTACACGACATATGTGGTTTTACATGTGCAAAATTGCTTCATTCTGTGTGTCACTTCCCCTATGGATAAAATTCTGTCTCGGAGTATGTGATCACAGAGGGAGCAATAACCGCACCGATGATTCCCTGAGGGTTTTTTTACATTCAGCCACTGACTAGGAGACTGTTCACACTTCATGCGGCTGTTTACTAATTGGTCCCTGAGGGTATGCGTTTTCCTGAAGGCAATGATAGGTTTCCTGGCTGTGAATTTATCTAAACATTTCTCACTTTTTAATAGATCCCAAATATCATAGATGATTTTTTTGATTGCATCGGCCATTGGGCTGTATTTGAACACAAATACAAATCTGTTGTCTTTTTCAGGTTTATCTCCCTGATGTAGTAACTCTTTTTGTGTTCTTATGCTTGCCCTACTCAAAGCCGCATCTAGCATCCTAACTGGATAATCCCTTCTCACCAAGCGATTTTTTAGTTCAGTAGCCTGTCTCATATAGCCTTCATTACAGCTGTTAATGCGTCTTAGTCGCATAAACTGCCCGTATGGTATGGCCTCCTTCACGCTACGTGGATGGAAACTTCCATGTTGCAGAAGGGAGTTCGAAGCAGTGGGTTTACGAAAACCTTCTGTTATGATCTCGCCATCACGGATAATGACACGAACGTCAAGAAATTCAAAAATATTACCACCAAAATTCAAGGTGAAAAACATGTTCATGTCATTTTCGCGATTTAAATATGCCACTAAATCTTCGCATGTTGCTTGAGCTCCCCTGCACACCATGAAGACATCATCCACGTAGCATAAGGACATCTAGATGTTAGGTAGAAAGGGGTTACCTGTGCTAAATATATATTTGTTTTCCAGGGTGTTAAGGTATATATTGGCAAAGGTGCACGACACTGGCGTCCCCATCGCCGTGCCGCACACCTGCCGATACCATTTTTCGCCAAACTTGAAAACATTGTTGCTTAGAACAAACAGTAACGCTTCCTCTATGAACTGGACATACATCTTGTCTTTATCAGTTGATTTTAACATATCTGCGACTACCCCTACTCCCGCTCACTGGGGAATGCGGGTATATAGGCTTTCTACATCCAAAGACACCAGGTTCCAATCCTCCTGCCACTGGAGGTCCTCCAGTGCCAGAAGAAAGTCTCTGGTGTCTTTAAGGTATGTGACCGATTTCTTCAGGGCTGAACCCACGTCCTCTCCCAGAAAGATAAGTGTGGTTTCTAGTTTGATTGTTTTGTGTCATCTCTCCCATCCAGGTTCTGTGCGAGTAGGCTGCTCTTATTTCCCCTCTTCACCATCTCAGGAAATTTAGGGTGTTTCAGCCCAGGCACGGGGACACATCATACCTACCACCAAGGTCTGCATGTGGGCTGAGCAGTGCAGGGAGAGAGGTCAGGGATTAGCTAGGAGGTGACCCTTCCCCTGCCTCTCGCCTAGAGCCTGGTTTGGTGTTTATCTGTTAGTCTGAGTGCACGTGTCACGAGGGTGTCAAGAGCCACGCCTGACTCCGTTATACCCGGGGTCAGGAAGTTGCAGCGGGTGGCTGCGCGCTCTATGTAGAAAGATAGTGCTGTTTCGTAATGGTAGCTTTCTGGGTTTGCCTTGCAACCCTTTTTGGTTCACTCAGGGATCCGTAGCTCCTTCTCCTCAGCTGTTTCTTGTCCAGCACTCCCAACCTCCTTATATTCCCCTCTCCCACTTCTCTGGTTGCCAGAGATAGAGCTTCCTGCCTGGACTTCTATACTGACCCACTGGAGCTGTGTAGCTGTGTTCCCTGGTTGTTGTTCCAGAACGTTACCCTCCGGATCCCTGTTGGGCCTTTGTGGTCTGCTGTTGTCGCCCACCTGGGATTATATGTTTGTCTGTATTGTCTGTCCTCTCCTTGGTGTTTTCCTCTTAGTGTCAGTGGTGCAGACTAGTGATCCCACCGCCCCGTTTACTACATAGGGCTCATCTTTGGGAAAGCCAGGGTTTAGGCACGTGATCGGCGTACGGGTGAGGAACCCGTCTAGGGACATCAGGGCAGTCAGGTGCCAGCCGCAAGGTGAGTCAGGGGTCACCACCTTTCCCTCTCCCTTGGACAGGGCCTTCCTATTTCCCTCCCTTTGCGTGACGCCGGTCATTACAGCACGTCCGCCGTGACACCTATTTGTTGTTTGCTACACAATAAAAAAAAAAAAAATCATCTTGAAAGCTGTGGTCATGTTCTGTAAATTAAATGATGCAAATCCTCAAACAATCCATGTTAATTCCAGGTTGTGAGGCACCAAAACACGAAAAAAGTCAAGGGGGGTGAATACTTTTGCAAGGCACTGTATATTGTAAGGGGTTACACTCAGTCAGGGCGGCGATGACAGATTCTCTTGCAGACCACAGGGTTAAAGTCCAAATGTTGCTTTATTTATAACACTCCGGCAATACAGGCAACCCCAGTTATAATTCACTGGGTAAGGTGAAGGTCCAGCACCACAAAACATAAACCAAACCAAAATAAACACCTGCCCGTCTGGGCTCTGGCTAATACAGTGAAGATCCTAGCTCACCTATTGAACACAGGTCACACAGAGAATTCGGCTTCTCTAGCCAGCAGCGCAGCCATTTTCCCAGACTTCCTCCAGGCATTACTCTCCCCAGACTGACAGCCTGGACTGTGCTTTATTTCCCCTTGACGATCCCAGCTGGCTTCAGCTGGGGATCCCTCAGGCTAGGGAAAAACCTGTCCCGGAATGGGGTGGACTGGGGAGGTCCCTCTACCAATCCTACCTTCTCCCAGTCCAATAAAATCCAGTTCATAAACTTAAGAAAACTGTCTCAGCTACCTACACATTGCTGAGACCATTTTAACCTTCTGGATTTTATTTACCTCACCCAGTTGAGGAAGCTGGGTGGGATATACGCCCCTTTCAGGACTCTACCATACACTTTTCTGTTCACCTTACCAATATATATATATATATATATATATATATATATATACAGTACAGACCAAAAGTTTGGACACACCTTCTCATTCAAAGAGTTTTCTTTATTTTCATGACTATGAAGGCATCAAAACTATGAATTAACACATGTGGAATTATATACATAACAAACAAGTGTGAAACAACTGAAAATATGTCATATGCTAGGTTCTTCAAAGTAGCCACCTTTTGCTTTGCTTACTGCTTTGCACACTCTTGGCATTCTCTTGATGAGCTTCAAGAGGTAGTCCCCTAAAATGGTCTTCCAACAGTCTTGAAGGAGTTCCCAGAGATGCTTAGCACTTGTTGGCCCTTTTGCCTTCACTCTGCGGTCCAGCTCACCCCAAACCATCTCGATTGGGTTCAGGTCCAGTGACTGTGGAGGCCAGGTCATCTGGCGCAGCACCCCATCACTCTCCTTCATGGTCAAATAGCCCTTACTTTCAAAGTTTTCCCAATTTTTCGGCTGACTGACTGACCTTCATTTCTTAAAGTAATGATGGCCACTCATTTTTCTTTACTTAGCTGCTTTTTTTTTGCCATAATACAAATTCTAACAGTCTATTCAGTAGGACTATCAGCTGTGTATCCACCTGACTTCTCCTCAACTCAACTGATGGTCCCAACCCCATTTATAAGGCAAGAAATCCCACTTATTAAACCTGACAGGGCACACCTGTGAAGTGAAAACCATTTCAGGGGACTACCTCTTGAAGCTCATCAAGAGAATGCCAAGAGTGTGCAAAGCAGTAATCAAAGAAAAAGGTGGCTACTTTGAAGAACCTAGAATATGACATATTTTCAGTTGATTCACACTTGCTTGTTATGTATATAATTCCACATGTGTTAATTCATAGTTTTGATGCCTTCAGTGTGAATCTACAATTTTCATAGTCATGAAAATAAAGAAAACTCTTTGAAGGAGAAGGGGTGTCCAAACTTTTGGTCTGTACTGTATATATAGAAGGGGTTGGCAATAACAGACTTCACCAGTCCAGAAACAATACAGTGACATCCACATTATGCAGTCTGCACTTTGAAAAGTCCATATTAAATAATAATAAATAACAAAAATAAAGTACTTGCCCGTCTAGGCTCTAACTACTTAGGTACTCACCTAAGTACTCGGCATATACAAGATAAGGCTTTACTTCTGCCAGCACGTCATGTACCTTCCAGGCTCTGACCCTGAATAAGACTCTCATCCCTGTGTTTATTCCCACCAGTAAAGAGGCCAGCAGCTACACCTGGATTACTTTCGGCTAGGGAAGAGTGCAAGTCCCACTGCCAACACCTACCTGCCATTTCATAAAAAAATACAGCCCATTAATAAACTTGAACAAAGTGCCTCAGCAAACTACAGTTTGCTGAAAGTACCCTGCTTGTTAAAGTACTTTACCAGCCACCATGTTACAGTACTGTACAAAAGTTGGTCAGATATAAAAAAAAATGCTTCAAAGTGAGAACACTTAAAATGCTGAGTTAATGATCAAAAATCGAAATCAAATCAACATTTGGCGTGACCTTCAAAATATTTACAGTTTTTCTGTCCAGCAGACAGTTTTTGAAGGAAATCGGCAGGGAGGTTTTTCCAAACCACAGATCTTCTGTGGACGTAAGCTCGCTCAAATCCTTCTTACTCTTCATGTAATCCCAGACAGACTGGATGATTGGTTGAGATCAGGGCTCTGTGGGGATCATATCATCACTTCCAGGACACCTTGTTCTTCTTTACATTAAAGATAGTTATTAATGACATTGGCTGTATGTTTGGGGTCATTTTCCTGCTGTAGAATAAATTTTAACTATTAACACTTCTGTTTTTGAAAGCATTTTGCAGTTACTTTGCAGAATTTTTTGAATACCTACCGAAAACGTTTGCACAGTACAGTGTATATATGTGCGTGTAATAAGAGAAAAGGGTTTATCAGAGCATTCACCTACTGCTCACTTCGGATGCACGTAAATGCCTGAGGCACACTATAAGGAACAGCTTGAAATGAAGAAAAAATCTAGCTTCCATGTCATGAGTAAGGATCCTCACATCATCATCCGAAACGCATAGACTAATGTGCCTTGTGAAAAATAAAGGTTGCTACTTTTATCGGAAGCTGGATTTTTTCTTCATTTCAATATATGTGTATGTGAGATCATGACATGCTTTTTTTTCAGAACCAACTCATTATGGGTAATTTTAACATCTTCATTAATTGGGTTGTCCGGGTGTTTAATAGTGATGACCTATCCTCAAATTCGATCATCAATAACATATCAACACCCTTGTCATTCAGCTATGTGAGGAAACCATGTCTCTCTGGAGAGCTCCTCCTCATGAACACTGGCATCCATTGGATAGCAGCTAGGCTTTGGTATTCAAATCTTGACTGACTACCAGTATGAACAGACCCCAAAAGGTAGGTGAGTTCATACTCGGTAATACCTAGAGTCCTATGAAGCCCGGTAGAACCCTGGTACTAATGGCAGGGACGAGACTACCTGTTCCTCCAAAAGGGCCTAATACAAACAATAGGGAAATGCAACACACAGAACCCAAACAAAATACAAAAGGGAAAGGAAAGACTTAACTTCAAAGGAGCAATGGAAGCAGCAGGAACTCAACCGAGATCCAACCACAATCTATCCAAAGGTCCAACCAGAAGCTATAAACCGCACAGCATTGTGGGAGAAGCAACTATAAATAGAGAAGGTTAAATGACCCTAATAGCCACACCTGGGGAAAGAAGGTAAGCACCATAAACAACACAGACATCATTTGATCCAAACAGAAAACATGTCAGATCAAACCACGTGTTGCCAGTCTCACCGATCTCCTGCCACCTGTCACCTCCTGACACAGAATGTGGAAACCCTGGCACATGCCTCAAACTTATTTTCTTTAGTGGTGCTCAGTGAGTGCCAAACTTCTATGGAGAAAATTACATATGACAGCAGATTTCTTCCATTACAAGATTATTCTCAAAATAACTATATACAGTGACATGCACAAGTTTGGGCACCCCTGGTCAAAATTACCGTTACTGTGAACAGTTAAGCAAGTTGAAGATGAAATGATCTCCAAAAGGCATACAGTTAAAGCTGACACATTCCCTTTCTATTGTAAGCAAAAATATATATTTTTTTAATTTTCATCTTTTACATTTTCAAAATAACAAAAACATAGCCAGCCAAGAGTCTTTTAATTCTTGTTTGAGGGATTTTCATCCATTGTTTCTTAGAAACGTCTTCCAGTTCTGTGAGATTCCTGGGCTGTCTGGCATGCACTGCTCTTTTGAGGCCTATCCACATATTTTCAATGATGTTCATATCAGGGGATTGTGAGTGCCATAGTAAAACCTTCAGCTTGCACTTTTTGAGGTAGTCTATTGTGGAGTTTGAGGTATGTTTAGCATCATCATCCATTTGTATAAGCCATCCTCATTCCAACTTCAGCTTTTTTACAGTTAGTGCTATGTTTGCTTCCAGAATTTGCTGGGATTTAATTGAATCCATTCTTCCCTCTACCTGTGAAATGGTCCCCGTGCCATTGGCTGCAACACAACCCCAAAGCATGATTCACCCTCCTCATGCTTAATGGTTGGAAAGGTGCTATTTTCATGAAATGTTGTGCCCTTTTTCTTCAAAATTACCATTGCTCATTGTAGCCAAAGAGTTCTACTTTAAAGGGACACTGTCAGGCCTCCTGAGCATAATTGGATCTTTATATGCCCTCCTAGGTCTTGTAATTAGTTTCCAATTCATATAAGTATTATCCCTGTGCGCATTTTAAAACGTGAAAAATAATCTTTATAATCATCTGTCAATCAACTGTCCTTTATGCCCAAGGGGCGTTCTTTGCGCGGCATTTGTGCCCAGCCGCGCCCCAACTGCCGGATCCTTAGACACGCCCATCTCATTAGAATTCACTTCACTGGGCGGTATTTTCCTGTCCCCGACATTCCGAGATCCTGCGCATGCGCCCGGAACCCTCACTCGCCGGGATCACATCGCGCCTGCGTCCCCTATTGAGGCCGATGACCGTAACTTCGTATTGGGCATGCCCGGGATCTCTGAATGTCGGGGACAGGAAAATACCATCCAGCGAAGCGAATTCTAATGAGATGGGCGTGTCTAAGGATCCGGCAGTTGGGGCGCGGCTGGGCACAAATGCGGCGCAAAGAACGCCTCTTGGGCATAAAGGACAGTTGATTGACAGGTGATTATAAAGATAATTTTATACGTTTTACAATGCGCACAGGGATAATACTTATATGAATTGGAAACTTATTACAAGACCTAGGAGGGCATATAAAGATCTAATTATGCTCAGTAGGCCTGACAGTGTCCCTTTAACTTCATCAGTCCACAAGACTTGTTTCCAAAAAGCATCAGGCTTGTTTAGATGTTCTTTTTCAAACTTCTGATGCTGGATTTTGTGGTGCGGAAGCAGGAGAGGTTTTTTCTGATGATTTATGCAGGTGTTGCTGCACAGTAGAACAATGTACCACAACTCCAGAGTCTGCTAAATCTTTCTGAAGATCTTTTGCAGTCAAGCTGCGGTTCTGATTTGCCTTTCTAACAATCCTACTAGCAGTTGTTTCAGAAATTTTGGTCTTCCAGACCTTCTCTTGACTTTCACTGTTCCTGTTGAGTGCCATTTTTTAATTACTTTTTAAACTGAGGAAATGTCAACCTGACTACGCGTTGCTGTCTCCTTGTAGCTTTCTCCTGCTTTGTGAGCCTCAACCATTGTAATTTTAGGTTAGTAGAGTCTGGGTATTTATAAAGCTTTGGAATTTGCATCACCTGGCCTCTCCTAATGATGATTGTGGACAAGGCTTAACCCTAACAGGCTATTTAAGGTCTGAGACCTCAGTCAAAGTTATTTGAGCATTTAAATTTCCTTGGGTTCCCATATTTTGCAAGGTTCTCCTTTCCTTTTTTCACTCTAAAATTTTACAAAACCAAAATAATACACTGATGTTGCTTAAAACGTTGAAAAGTGTGTTTCAGCTTTAACTTTATGTCTTTTGGAGATCCCTTCATCTTCAATTTGCTTAACTGTTCACAGTAACAATAATTTTGGCAGGGGTGCCCAAACTTTGGCATACCACTGTAACTCCTCCCTTCACCTCGCCAAACAAGCCAATTTCATCATCTAATAATCCAAAATGAATTTGTGATACTTTTCACTCCCTTCTTTGTTCTAAAGTACAGGTGCCTATCACAAATCTCAGTGTTGAAGATCTGGCCACTTATTTTAAAGCTAAAGGGGACTTGTCATGTCTTCAAAGAAGATCAATAGGCTGCACACATTTGAAGTCGCATCATTGCTGACTCTGGCTGTTAAATTTAGGGTTTGATGGAGGGTCTTCTCTGTATCTTTAATTTCTACCCAAAGGATCACTCTGTCTTGTCTTTTTGCCTGTATAATTCTATTCAGTGGGAATTTGTAGAATTGTATCTAGCTATTTATAGTCTATTTCTACTTTATGAGAGTCAATTACCTTTAATTTCAGGGCCAGTTAGGGACAGTTTTTACCTATGGTGTAGTCCATTTAAGGACTGTTCTCTTAATTAATACACCTGTTATCAGCTACTTATAGGGAGTCTGACATCTCAGCTATGCAATATTAACTGCCCCATCACCCTATTCATGCGCTTATGGAGCTCTGGAATTAGTTCTTGTTGCAGTATTCTAACTAGTAAATGCACTAAATATGAGTCTTTTTAAGTCAAGGAGGTCGGTGTTTCCCCACCCACCCCCGACTCCTGCAGCTTAATTGATGGAGCCTGTGTGGGATCTAATAACACCTGGTGATAACGTTCCCTGCCTGAGAGACCATCAATCAAGCTGCAGGAGGCAGGGGCAGGTGGGGAAACATTGACTCGAAGTAGTAAAATACCAGCCTCCGTTACTTGAACAGACTTATTTCCTTACAATGGGAAGAAGATTAAAATTTCATTTAGCAAATTTGCTAGTTAGAATACAGCGAAAAGAACTGCTTCCAGAGCCCAAAAAAAGAGCAGGGAATAAGGCACTGTGCGCAGCTAAAAGTGCATATTTGAGATGTCAGGTTTCCTTTAATGGGATTGTTTAGTTTAAAAAATGAATTTTCTCTTGGACTGAGCATAGAGCATTTACAAGGAGCGCCTCTTAAAGGGTTTCTATCACTTGGTATGACATAATTAGCTGTCAGACACTAGCGATCTGCTAGTGTCTGCTCTGGCCAACCATCCTACTATAATCACTTGTGGGGCAGCGGTTTTGCTAAAAAACTAACTTTTATAAATATGCTAATGAGCCTCTAGGTGCTATGTGGGCGTCATTAGCACCTAGAGGCTCCGTCTACCTTCATACACAGCCGCCGCCCAGCGCGTCCCTCCAGCCCACCCATGTCCTCCTCCGTGTGACGCAGCGGCCGAATTCTCGCGCATGCGCCGCTGTATTCGGCGCATTTGAGATGTCTGAGCTCGGAGCGGTCAGACATTCAATGCGCATGCGCGGATGTATTCGGCGCATGCGCATTGAATGTCTGACCGCTCCGAGCTCACATCTCAAATGCGCCGAATACAGCCGCGCACGGCGCATGCGCGAGAATTCGGCCGCTGCGTCACACGGAGGAGGACATGGGCGGGCTGGAGGGACGCGCTGGGCGGCGGCTGTGTATGAAGGTAGACGGAGCCTCTAGGTGCTAATGACGCCCACATAGCACCTAGAGGCTTATTAGCATATTTATAAAAGTTAGTTTTTTAGCAAAACCGCTGCCCCACAAGTGATTATAGTAGGATGGTTGGCCA
This sequence comes from Bufo bufo, assembly GCF_905171765.1. Taxonomy (NCBI): domain Eukaryota; kingdom Metazoa; phylum Chordata; class Amphibia; order Anura; family Bufonidae; genus Bufo; species Bufo bufo. The sequence goes on from NC_053389.1 coordinate 493,759,032, forward strand.
GAGCAGACACTAGCGGATCGCTAGTGTCTGACAGCTAATTATGTCATACCAAGTGATAGAAACCCAAGTGATAGAAACCCTTTAAGGTCTTATCCAGGGTAACAGGTAACCATGGGGCTCCATAGCAAAGCCTAGAATGGGAGCCTCATCCTACCATGGCCACTTTCAGCAGCCTGCTCAGAAAAGTCTTTGATTGGTCACCATGATGCACAGGGCTACAGCATGCAGGAATAATGTAGTGAAGTCCCAGCACAGAAATAATGTAAAAATGAATGCCACAAAGAAGGGTTGTATTTTCCATTGCACCTTACATACATTTCACCTGAGGATAGGTCATCAATATTAAAAGCCTGGAGAACCCCTTTAAAGCTGATCAATGGGGGTTACCATAGGAGAACAACTTTGTGATCAGCTTTTTGTCAAGGGGCCTTTCTTACACGCACCCCTTCAAGGAAGATCAGTGCACTTTCAGTGTCTGAGCAACATGTTCTGTTAACTTTGTGACCCGGGTTCTTCCCTGTTTTTTCTCACTACCTGCTCTGACCTCTGGCATCAAACCCCTGATGAAACACCATTGAAAACTTGAGTAAATCTACCCCATAGGTGTAAAGTGTAAACACAGGGGCACATTTATCAAGCTTGCCTAAAATTAGACTGGCATATTTGAGTCAGCTGTTGATGAATAAGACTAGGCATATTGTTATTAGTCTGACCTCTGGTGGTTATTTTTAAGTTAGACAGGTTAATACTTACTTAGACTTGTCTAATTTATTTTCACATTAAAAATAGTCTCATCTGTGGGGAGAAAAGTTGCACTTCTCCAGGAAAATTTGACTTTTAATGCAAAAAAAACAAAACTGGCACTGCCACTCAAAACTGTCAAATAAAAATAAGCCAGACAATTTTTTCACCTAATTCATGCTTAAAAAAGACACACCTACAGTACAGACCAAAAGTTTGGACACACCTTCTCATTCAAAGAGTTTTCTTTATTTTCATGACTATGAAAATTGTAGATTCACACTGAAGGCATCAAAACTATGAATTAACACATGTGGAATTATATACATAGCAAACAAGTGTGAACAACTGAAAATATGTCATATTCTAGGTTCTTCAAAGTAGCCACATTTTGCTTTGATTACTGCTTTGCACACTCTTGGTATTCTCTTGATGAGCTTCAAGAGGTAGTCCCCTGAAATGGTTTTCACTTCACAGGTGTGCCCTGTCAGGTTTAATAAGTGGGATTTCTTGCCTTATAAATGGGGTTGGGACCATCAGTTGCGTTGAGCAGAAGTCAGGTGGATACACAGCTGATAGTCCTACTGAATAGACTGTTAGAATTTGTATTATGGCAAGAAAAAAGAAGCTAAGTAAAGAAAAACGAGTGGCCATCATTACTTTAAGAAATGAAGGTCAGTCAGTCAGCCGAAAAATTGGGAAAACTTTGAAAGTAAGGGCTATTTGACCATGAAGGAGAGTGATGGGGTGCTGCGCCAGATGACCTGGCCTCCACAGTCACTGGACCTGAACCCAATCGAGATGGTTTGGGGTGAGCTGGACCGCAGAGTGAAGGCAAAAGGGCCAACAAGTGCTAAGCATCTCTGGGAACTCCTTCAATATTGTTGGAAGACCATTTCAGGGGACTACCTCTTGAAGCTCATCAAGAGAATGCCAAGAGTGTGCAAAGCAGTAATCAAAGCAAAAGGTGGCTACTTTGAAGAACCTAGAATATGCCATTTTTTCAGTTGTTTCACACTTGTTTGTTATGTATATAATTCCACATGTGTTAATTCATAGTTTTGATGCCTTCATAGTCATGAAAATAAAGAAAACTCTTTGAATGAGAAGGTGTGTCCAAACTTTTGGTCTGTACTGTACATAAATAGATTGACAGAAAATTGCAAAAAGTAGACAATTCCTGAATTTGTCTAAAACTTCAAAATAGTGGAATGGGGCACAAAAGGCTCCAAAATAGGAACACTTTCAGTAGTAAATGCAACTAATAAAACTGCCCTGATATGCGCCCCCTCACAGTAGTTTTGCCATGATATGTGCCCCCTTACATTAGTTTTGCCCTGATATGTGCCCCCTCACAGGAAGTGAAAAAAACGAACTGTACATACCTGATCTGTTCTCCCCAACAGCAGGCAGGATACACATCACGCTGCTGGTCTGTGTAGGAGGGGGAGTAGCACAGCTGACTGCCGGCCTGCGCCGCCCCTCCTGCACAGACCAGCAGTATAGAGCGACAGTGGGGGGGGTTGGAATGGTGAAGCAGGGAGCTTCCTGCTTCATCATTACAGGCATCTGTCTCTGCATCCAATGGATGCAGAGACAGCTGCCTGAGAGCGGGACATACCTCACTCGTTTCGGGACTGCAGGACAGTCACTGAAATCTGGGACTGTCCCACCGGATCCTGGATGGTTGGTAGGTATGTATCATCCATTGCCGGTGGCCTCCATGATTGATGTTGGACTCCCACTGATCTGATATTGATGACCTATCCTGAGGATAGGTCATCAATAGCTAAGTCCCAGAAAACCCCTTTAAAGTGAATGGCACTGAGCTGCAATGCAACACGCAACCTGTGGGCAGGGATTGCACTGTTTTTGGAAGGAAGCAGTCATGTATTTCTGAACGCTTAAGTGTTAAAAATGTATTAAGATATTAAGAATGAGGTATGAGGCTAATAGTATATCAGACCATTCTCCTATTAGCCTGACATTTAAAACAAACTCTATGTTAAAAAGCCGAGAGTTTCGTTTAAATCCGCACTAGTTGAACTTGATACATAAGGATGAAGGTATTATTGCAGATATAGAGGAGTATTGGCAAATCAATTTAGGATCTACACAAATAGGGTATGTTTGGCATGCATTTAAAGCATATTTACGGGGTATCCTTGTGAGCAGAATCAAGGGCTTAAAAAATGAATTTGCCAAAAAGGAGAGAGAGCTGGGGGACAAAATAAAGAAAATAGAGGAGGATCTCCTGTTGAATAACTCCCCTGAAACGGTGAGTCAGTTAGAAGAGGCCAAAACCCTACTAAAAAATTATCTGGTGGATAAGGCACAACAAAAAGTGTTTTTCGAAGGGGCACGATATTTCAGGGAATCGGGGAAGCCAGGGAGACTGCTCTCCACAATTATACAGAATCAAAAGGGGGGCAGCAGAATTAAAGGGTTTCTACCACTTTGTTTTCACATAATTAGCTTTCAAACACTAGCGATCCGCTAGTGTCTGCTCTACCGAACCATCCTAATATAATTGCTTTTGGGGCAGCCGTTTCGCTAAAAAAAGAACTTATATTGATATGCTAATGAGCCTCTAAGTGCTATGGGGGCGTCATTAGCACCTAGAGGCTCTGTCTACCTTTACAAAATGCCGCCGCCCAGTGCGTCCCTCCAGCCCACCCATCTCCTCTGAAATGCGATCCTCCCTGTGAGCGTATGTATTCGGCGCATGCGCAGTGAATGTCTGACCGCTTCCCTGCTCAGACATCTCCACTGCGCCTGCGCCGATGACGTCATAGTGCTCCGAGGAACAGGCGCAGTGGAGATGTCTGTGCAGAAAGCGGTCAGACATTCACTGCGCATGCGCCGAATACATACGCTCACAGGGAGGATCGCATTCCGGAGGAGATGGGCGGGCTGGAGGGACGTGCTGGGCGGCGGCATTTTGTGAAGGTAGACCGAGCCTCTAGGTGCTAATGACGCCCCCATAGCACCTAGAGGCTCATTAGCATATCAATATAAGTTCTTTTTTTAGCGAAACGGCTGCCCCAAAAGCAATTATATTAGGATGGTTCGGTAGAGCAGACACTAGCGGATCGCTAGTGTCTGAAAGCTAATTATGTGAAAACGAAGTGGTAGAAACCCTTTAAGTGTGTTGAGAGGAGAGATGGGGGGATGACATCCAGCCAGGGAGAAATTGAGCAGGAATTTGTTAAATACTATAAAGACCTCTACTCCTCGGAGGGAGTGGGGGGGGGGGGGGCAATATGAGACTCTTTCTGGAGGGTGTTCCGCTCCCTAGACTCTCCGAGGAGGATAGGGAATTGCTGAATGGTCCTATTAAACTGGAGGAATTACGGGATACTTTGAAATCTATACAGGGCAACTCTAGTCCCAGGCTGGATGGACTTCCCTTCGAGATATATAGAAGATACGGAGAGGTTATCCTCCCAGTCTTCTTGCAGGTCCTCAAGGAATCAATGGACAGGGGTGAACTCCCTGCCTCTCTGTCGGAGGCTGTAATAACTCTGATAGGGAAAAAGGGGAAGGATGAGAGTAAGGTGGATTCGTATCGCCTCATCTCTCTTCTCAACACCGATTTTAAAATTTGCGCCAAACTATTAGCAAACCGTCTAAAAAGAGTTATAGAAAAAATAATACACCCAGATCAATCAGGGTTTGTGCCAAAACGTCAGGCTCAAACAAATATTCGACGGGCCCTGCTGATAATCCAGATGAGCGGGGAGGGTGCCCACTCCATCCTGTCTTTGGACGCGGAAAAAGCGTTTGACAGGGTGGAGTGGACATAACTCTGGAAAATAATGCATGAATTGAACTTGGGGGAAAAATTTATCAGATGGGTACAACTGCTTTACCGTCACTCGAAAGTTCGGATAAAAATCAATGGAGAGATATCAGAGTCGGTAACATTGCAAAGGGGAACCAGGCAGGGGTGCCCACTTTCCCCATTATTGTTCGCCATATTTGTCGAACCGCTGGCGTGCAAGGTGCGAGCAGATGATAAAATCAGGGGGTTTGGGGGAAGGGGTGCATCAGATAAAATATGCCTATACGCTGATGACATCCTGTTCTTTTTAGAAGGGGGGTGTCAATGGTGCCTTATCTGATGGGGATAGTAAACCAGTTCAGTCAAATCTCTGGTTTCAGGGTGAATTGGACAAAATCGGTGCTGTTCCCAGTTTGATACGAAACAACGCGAAAGGATATAAATGTCAAAATATTGAAACCCACAGAATTATTTGAATATCTCGGAATAAAAATTAGCTCGAGGATCCAGGAGTATATAGAACTTAATATTTCCCCTCTGCTCAAAAGGGTTAAAAACAAAATAAGCACCTGGCAAAAATTACTGATTCGACAGGCTGACCGAATTGCCGTTACTAAGATGGTACTGTTACCGCAGATTCTTTATGTTATCTCCTCCTGCCCCGTGTGGATAGGGGACCATTTTTTTAATGTATTGGAAGGATTGATAAATGATCTCATATGGGGGAGAAAAAGGGTTAGGTTGAAACAAAAATATTTGTGGTTAGATGAAGAAGAAGGTGGGTTGTCCGTCCCCTGCTTTCGAGGTTACTATTATGCATCCCAGCTTCAGTGGCTAATGACAGAGGACGACAGATTGCGTTGTTTTCTGGTGGGCGAGTTCGAAGGTTTCCAATATAATATTGTTAGTGTTCTAGAAACTGGGATAATAAAAATAAAGGGCAGGAATTGCCCAATTAGTAATATGATACACTTGATATGGGTTAATGTTAAAAAACTATTGGGCATCAATTATTCACTAAGGATTACCCCTATTTGGGGAAATATAAATTTAGGAGAGTTTCAGAGGTTAGATGATTATGTTTTTTGGGAAAAAAATGGTATTAAGTTTATTTCACAGATTGAGGTATAAGGAAAGCTTAAGACAATAGAGGAAATGGGGCTTAGTATAGACCTAGACCCCCTTACACGGTTTAGATACCTCTGATTAAAGCATGCATTCGATTCAACTGAGAATAAAGAATATTTAACCACTAAACACTCAGAATTTGTAGAATTCTGTTATCACAGTAATGGGACTAAAATATCAATCTCACAGATATATAAATTTTTTTAAAGGGGGTTAGGGGGTGTGACCAAATTTAAAAGTGAAAGTAAATGGGCATTAGAAGTGGAGTCTAATATTTTAGATTGGGGATGTATTTATAAAAGTATAAAAAGGAGCACCGAATCGAGCAATTTCCGGCTGATACAGTTTTTTATTCTCCACCGAACTTATATAACTCCCTGGGCGTTGAGCAGGATGTAGAAGGTAATATTTTCTCTTTATATATTTATTCTTTTTCTTGTGGGAAATGAAATAAGATAAGGATAGAATTCTGGTGTTATTAACGATAATCATGTAACATATGTTTGTGCATATTTTTGCATCTTTAATGTCTATCCCCTTTGTTTTCTTGTATTTTTATATGCTGAAAATGAAAATAAAAATATTTATAAAAAAAAAAAAAAAAGTGTTAAAAATGTAAGTACATTCTGAGACCTTACAAACAAAATAGCACTGTGGGTTAAACTGAAAAGGCGCTCAAATGTTTCCCGTATTGCATGCTACATTTTTCATACATAAATGTGATTGTGTTCCTTGCAGAAGTTAATATATAATAATAAGTTCTTTTCATTTACAAAATCTTTAAACTCTTCAAGACCAGCGCCGTACATGTACTGCACATCCTGAAGGGAGTTAAGGACCAATGCCATACATGTACGATGCAGTGATTGAGTAGCCAGCTCGATCAGTGGCAGGGGCCCAGCTGTTCGTAACAGCTGGGCCCCTTCTGTATCTGCCAGCAACACTGAAAACTCCACTGCCAGCGGATTAAACTCTTAAATGCAATGGTCAATACTGACCGATGCATGTAAGACAGTGGTTACCAACCTTTTTTGCACCAAGGACCAGTTTCATGCAAGACAATTTTCCCAGGGACCGGGTGGAGTGGGAGGTTTTGTGACGGGGCTTAGGAGGTGGGCGGGGCTTAGGGGGTGCTGGTCAGCGCTGACTGATTCACTCCCATAACAAAACACAAGGTGCATATTAAAATATAAAACACTATATATCGACTATTTAACCCCTTAAGGACATAGGACGTACCGGTACGCCCTATTTCCCGAGTCCTTAAGGACACAGGACGTACCGGTACGTCCTGACTTAAAATCTGTATTCCGGCGCCCGAGGGGTTAAACGGAACGGGATTTCGGCTGAAATCCTTCAGCCGGCATCCTGTGACAACGCCAGGGGGGGTGATGTGACCCCCCCGTGTCGGCGATCGCAGCAAACCGCAGGTCAATTCAGACCTGCGGTTTGCTGCGCTTTTTGCAGTTTCTGATCCCCGCGGTCCCTGACCGCGGCGATCAGAAACTTTAGAGTGGCTAAAATCTATATTTTTCACCCCCCCCTGCACCCCTGCATGATTTGATGCCGGCGGGTGGTGCGGGGGGGGTGTCGCATGCGGTGGGGGCGTTGCGGGAGGCGGGCGGTGCGGCAGGCGGGATCGCGATCCCCCGCCCGCCTCCCCATGAATGATCGTTGGCTTCTAGTGGGTATACCAGGGTGCCAGCACATTGCTGGCACCCTGGTATAAACGGCTGACATCTGTGCAGATGTCAGCCGTTTAACCCTTTCCATACCGCGGTCCGTACGGACCGCTGTATGGAAAAAGTTAACTGTCATCGGTCAGGGAGCTCCCTCCCTCTCCATCGGGGGGCTGCTGTGCCTTTGCAGCCCCCCGATGGAGAGGGAGAGAGCCCCCAGAGAGCCCCCCTCAGCCCTGTGCTTACCCTTCCCCGTCTGCGAAGTTCTGAGTTCTGCTCAGGCGTCCTGCTGTCCATGGTGCTGAACAGATCTATGCTGAAAGCATAGCTCTGTTCAGTGTAAGTAAAATACAGTACAGAACAATATATATTGTACTGTACTGTATTATACAGACATCAGACCCACTGGATCTTCAAGAACCAAGCGGGTCTGGATCAAAAAAATGTAAAAAAAAGTGAAAAAAGTTAAGATAAAAAAAAATAACATTTATCACTGAATAAAAATTAAAAAAATAAAATAAACTACACATATTAGGTATCGCCGCGTCCGTAACGACCTGATCTATAAAATGGTCATGTTACTTTCCCCGCACGGTGAACGCCATAAAAATAAAAAAATAAAAACTATGAGAAAATTGAAATTTTGCCCACCTTACTTCCCAAAAAAGGTAATAAAAGTGATCAAAAAAGTCGCATGTACGCCAAAATAGTACCAATCAAACCGTCATCTCATCCCGCAAAAAATGAGACCCTACTCAAGATAATCGCCCAAAAGCTGAAAAAACTATGGCTCTTAGACTATGGAAACACTAAAACATGATTTTTTTGTTTCAAAAATGAAATCATTGTGTAAAACTTACATAAATAAAAAAAAAATATACATATTAGATATCGCCGCGTCCGTATCGACCGGCTCTATAAAAATATCACATGACCTAACCCCTCAGATGACCACCGTAAAAAAATAAAAATAAAAACAGTGTAAAAAAAAGCCATTTTTTGCCATCTTATGTCACAAAAAGTGTAATAGCAAGCGATCAAAAAGTCATATGCACCCCAAAATAGTGCCAATCAAACCGTCATCTCATCCCGCAAAAAATGAGACCCTACTCAAGATAATCGCCCAAAAACTGAAAAAACTATGGCTCTTAGACTATGGAGACACTAAAACATTTTTTTGGTTTTAAAAATGAAGTTATTGTATAAAACTTACATAAATAAAAAAAATGTATACATATTAGGTACCGCCGCATCCGTGACAACCTGCTCTATAAAATTACCACATGATCTAACCTGTCAGATGAATGTTGTAAATAACAAAAAAAAAAAACGTGCCAAAAAAGCTATTTCTTGTTACCTTGCTGCACAAAAAGTGTAATATAGAGCAACCAAAAATCATATGTACCCTAAACTAGTACCAACAAAACTGCCACCCTATCCCGTAGTTTCTAAAATGGAGTCACTTTTTTGGAGTTTCCACTCTAGGGGTGCATCAGGGGGGCTTCAAATGGGACATGGTGTCAAAAAAACAGTCCAGCAAAACCTGCCTTCCAAAAACCGTATGGCATTCCTTTCCTTCTGCGCCCTGCCGTGTGCCCGTACAGCGGTTTATGAACACATATGGGGTGTTTCTGTAAACTACAGAATCAGGGCCATAAATAATGAGTTTTGTTTGGCTGTTAACCCTTGCTTTGTAACTGGAAAAAAAATATTAAAATGGAAAATCTGCCAAAAATTTGAAATTTTGAAATTGTGTCTCTATTTTCCATTAAATCTTGTGCAACACCTAAAGGGTTAACAACGTTTGTAAAATCAGTTTTGAATACCTTGAAGGGTGTAGTTTCTTAGATGGGGTCACTTTTATGGAGTTTCTACTCTAGGGGTGCATCAGGGGGGCTTCAAATGGGACATGGTGTCAAAAAAACAGTCCAGCAAAATCAGCCTTCCAAAAACCAAACGGCGCACCTTTCACTCTGCGCCCCGCTGTGTGGCCGTACAGTAGTTTACGGCCACATATGGGGTGTTTATGTAAACAGCAGAGTCAGGGCAATAAAGATACAGTCTTGTTTGGCTGTTAACCCTTGCTTTGTTAGTGGAAAAAATGGGTTAAAATTGAAAATTAGGCAAAAAAATGAAATTCTCAAATTTCATCCCCATTTGCCAATAACTCTTGTGCAACACCTAAAGGGTTAACGACGTATGTAAAATCAGTTTTGAATACCTTGAGGGGTGTAGTTTCTTAGATGGGGTCACTTTTAGGGAGTTTCTCCTCTAGGGGTGCATCAGGGGGCTTCAAATGGGACATGGTGTCAAAAAACCAGTCCATAAAAATCAGCCCTCCAAAAACAAAACGGCGCACCTTTCACTCTACGCCCTACTGTGTGCCCGTACAGTAGTTTACGGCCACATATGGGGTGTTTCTGTAAACGGCAGAGTCAGGGCAATAAAGATACAATCTTGTTTGGCTGTTAACCCTTGCTTTGTTAGTGGAAAAAATGTGTTAAAATGAAAAATTAGACAAAAAAATTAAATTCTCAAATTTCCTCCCCATTTGCCAATAACTCTTGTGCAACACCTAAAGGGTTAATAATGTATGCAAAATCAGTTTTGAATACCTTGAGGGGTGTAGTTTCTTAGATGGGGTCATTTTTGGGTGGTTTCTATTATGTAAGCCTCGCAAATCGACTTCAGACCTGAACTGGTCCCTAAAAATTGAGTTTTTGTAAATTTCTGAAAAATTTCAAGATTTGCTTCTAAACTTCTAAGCCTTATAACATCCCCAAAAAATAAAATATCATTCCCAAAACAATTCAAACATGAAGTAGACATATGGGGAATGTAAAGTCATCACAATTTTTTGGGGTATTACTATGTATTACAGAAGTAGAGAAACTGAAACTTTGAAATTTGCAAATTTTTCCAAATTTTTGGTAAATTAGGTATTTTTTTGTGCAAAAAAAAATAATTTTTTTGACTTCATTTTACCAGTGTCATGAAGTACAATATGTGACGAAAAAACAATCTCAGAACGGCCTGGATAAGTCAAAGCGTTTTAAAGTTATTAGCACTTAAAGTGACAATGGTCAGATTTCCAAAAAATGGCCTGGTCCTTAAGGTGAAAATGAGCCCGGTCCTTAAGGGGTTAAACTGACTAGGGTCTCTGCTGCACTGGTCTCTGCTGCACTGTACCGTATTTTTTGCCCTATAGGACGCACTGGCCCATAAGACACACCTAAGTTTTAGAGGAAAACAATAAGAAAAAAATATTTTCCATTACATCTCAGGTCAGACCAGCAATCAGACCCCCAATGTTAATCAGACCTTAGATCAGACTCCCAATGCCTCAGATCAACCCCCCAACCTTCAGCCATCTATCAGCCCCCATGTCAGCCATCAGCCCCCATGTCAGCCAGCCATTAGCCCCCATGTCAGCCAGCCATCATCCCCCATTTCAGCCAGCCATCAGCCCCCATGTCAGGCAGCCATCATCCCCCATGTCAGCCAGCCATCAGCCCCCATGTCAGCCAGCCATCATCCCCTATGTCAGCCAGCCATCATTCCCCATGTCAGCCAGCCATCAGCCCCCATGTCAGCCAGCCATCATTCCCCATGTCAGCCAGCCATCAGCCCCCATGTCAGCCAGCCATCAGCCCCCATGTCAGCCAGCCATCAGCCCCCATGTCAGCCAGCCATCAGCCCCCCATGTGAACCAGCCATCATCACCCATGTCAGCCAGCCATCCAAGTCAGCCGGCTATCAGACCCCATGTCAGCCAGCCATCAGCCCCACATGTAAGCCAGCCATCAGCCCCCATGTCAGCCAGCCATCAGCCCCCCATGTGAACCAGCCATCATCACCCATGTCAGCCAGCCATCCAAGTCAGCCGGCTATCAGACCCCATGTCAGCCAGCCATCAGCCCCACATGTCAGCCAGCCATCAGCCCCACATGTCAGCTAGCAATCAGCCCCCATGTCAGCCAGCCATCGCGGCTGGACACCATCGCTACTCACCATCGCGATCCTCTTCGACTTGCTGTCGGCTGTGTATCGCAGGCGCGGCTCACACTGTGAGGTCACAGTGCGCCCTCACGCTGTGCACAGCCCTGCACAGCTGACAGCCAAGCCGAGGACCAGGAAGCGGTGATTACAGATCCTTCACTGCTTCCTGGTCCTCCGGTACTAATGAAGCGCTTCCATAATGGAAGCGCCTATTAGTACAGCGTTAAAGACAGCCCTGATTGCCGCTGCCCGGCAAACAATCTTCCAGGGCCCAGTCCTAGGCCGCGGCACGGCGGTTGGGGACCGCTGATGTAAGGGGTTTACAGAGGGAGGGGGATCTCTCTCACTCTATCGGCTCCCTGTTTGAAAAAGGGATCATATCCTCAAAGTTGAAGTTCCCTAGAGGGACAAAAATAAAGATAAAATAAATGGCAAAAACGTGCTGTATAAAAAATTTGTTTCAAAATAAAAAAAATGTAAGTAAAAAAAATGCTCATCTTCAAGTCATTTACAATAAAAATAATTGAAAAAAGATTCAGCCGAGCTAAACTTGATAGCTAAAGATAACTAACTTTTCAGTGGATTTCAATTGCTTTTGTCCCAAGATAACCAAGATAACACTGTGACATGTGTTTTCAGAGTCAATTTTAGCTTGGCTACATCTGTATATTAGGTATCACCATGTCCATAACAAGCGGGTCTATAAAAATATCAAATGATCTAATTCTACCCCATCTAGTGAACACCGTAAAAAAAAAAAATAAAAGGAATAAAAACTGTCATTTTTTGGCAGGTTCGCCTCACAAAAAAGCATAATTTCGAACGATCAAAAAAAGCCCTGACACAAGACCATTGTCAGTAAAATAAAAAAATGTCTAAGAAAATGGCAACAAAGAAACATGATTTTTTCCCAAAAATGCTTCTATTATATAAAACTGAAAATAGCAACGCAAAAACATGATTTTTTTTCTCTATGTAATCGTACTGACCAGCAGAATAAAGATAACATGTCATTTTTTGCACACAGTGTACACCACAATAACAAAGCCCAAAAAGCATTGACAGAATTGCTGTATTTTCTTTATCTTGCATCAAAAAAAGAAAATTAAAAAGTGATCAAAAAGCAAATTAAAAAGTGATCGAAAAGTCATATGTTCCCCAATGATAATAGTAACTTATCCTTCAAAAATAATCCCTCACACAGTGCCATCAAGAGAAACATAAAAAAGTATGGTTGTCAGAAAATGGGTACCTAGAGGCTATTCAAAAGCAACATGGTGCTCATAAACCAATCTATCAAAATCTGAGCTGCAGGAGCTGTGAGCTCTTTCCCTTCTGAACCCTGCAGAGTACCAAAACAGCACTTTATATCCACATTTATGGTATTTCAGTGCCCAGTAGAAGCACCCACAATTTCAATGGCGTAGTGTGTCCCAGATGGTACAACATATTAGACACTAAAATATCTGTGGCAAAAGAAATATCTGTGGCAAAATATCTTTCTGCAAAACACTTGTGGTGTCAAAATACTGCACCCCTTAATAACTTGAGGGGTGTAGTTCCCAAAATGGGGTAAATTATTGGTGCTTTCCACTTTACGAGTATCTTCCAAAAGCCAAATGGCATTCCTTCCGTTCTGAGCCCTGCCGTGTGCCCACATAGCAGCTTATATCCACACTTATGGCATTTCTGTACCCAGTAGAACCCGCCTATCAATTGAAGCAGCGTAGTGTAATGCCTCATTCACAGCCAGTGATTTCCATCAATGATTTTGAGCCAAAACCAGGTGCGGCTCTAAGCAAAGAACAGATGCAGATCTTTCCCTTATAACTTAATACCTGCAGTGGCAGAGTTTCTAAAATGGGGTCACTTCACATGGGGTTCCGTTAAATCACCACAATGGGCCTCAAATGTGCATAGTGCTCTTTTACTCC